>NC_135575.1:52547500-53172500 GCF_965152235.1 Eretmochelys imbricata | reverse complement strand
CGGCCACTAAAAGTCTGATGATGCAGCAGGGCTAAGGCAGGCTCCCTGCCTGCCCTGGCCACGCACCACTCCTGGAAGAGGCCAGCATGCCTCTGAGGCCTTGGGGGAGGGGTGGGCAGGGGCCTCTGCATGCTCCCACTGGCTCAGAACAGGGAACTGCGGCCAATGGGAGCTGCGGGAGTGGCACCTGCAGAGAAGGACAGCATGCAGAGCCACGTGCCGCTGCACCCCTGGGGCTGCAGGGATGTGATGGCTGCTTCCGGGAGCAGCGCGTGTCCAGGGCAAGCAGGGAGCCTGCCTTAGCCCCACTGTGCCGCTGACCAAGGTAAGTGCCACCTGGCAGGAGCCCGCACCCCTCCCGCACCCAACCCCCTGCCCCAGCCCGATGAAAGTGAGCGAAGTTGGGGGAGAGCGATCGACAGAGGGAGAGGGGATGGAATGAATGAGGTGGGGCCTCAGGAAGGGGTGGGGCCTTAGGGAAGTGGCAGGGTAGATCCTGGATGGCATTTAAATGTAAAAAGTGATCTTGTGCATAAAAAGGTTAGAGACTGCTACAATATCCAAATTAGCTCTGAGAAAGGGCTGGTACAAACTGTCTCTAAAGGGAGGATTATTTACTAAATGAGTTTCCATGGTTTTGAAATTGGGAGTGAGGAGTTTGCTTGTTTGTGTTTGCTTTAGTTACATTTGAGAATACTGCTACAGAGTGGGTCAAGTACTAAAAATGAAACCAGAAAGATTGCAATCCAGGGAGGAATAAGCTGGCTTAGAGACACACATACCTTGGCTGAGGACAAAAGCATGGTAAAACATTTTAGTAAAGTGACCTTTGTTACTCTGATGAGCTTATATTGCTAGAGATGTTCTTTTAGTATTGTAATATAAAAACAAATTATTTTAAGAACAGTTAATATTCAAAGGGACCCTATTAAGGAACATAAAATGTTTGTTAAACATTTGAATGAGTGGAATAGAGAACATCTAATCGTTTAAAAAACAAAAACACAAAAAAATAGAGTGCTGACAAAAGCTGCATTGTAAAATAACATCTGTAATCAGCCACTGCCAAAACCGCAGGAAAGTACAGCAGGTGCTTGATGGCCATGACGGTCTGACTTTGTTAAATAAACAAGTTGTTGTAAACCCTTCTGAAAAGGGAAATACAAGTATTTTAATGAGATGAACCAAAACCTTTCATTTCTGAATTTCAAGATGCTTTACAAACACTGAGCTACATTAATGAAGCTATCTGGATGCAAATCCCATGATTTAAACCAATGCAGTGCAATTTCTGTGGGTGCAGCACAACCCAGTTTTAAACCAAGTTGCATCATTGTAAATTGTATCTACAGTAGGGGTTGACAATGATGCAGCTATTCCAGCAGCTAAAAACCTAGCATAAATAAACAAACAAACAAAAAAAGAACAAGGCCTAATTTTAAAGAAATGGTTTACATCTATTGGTACATACAGAAATAAGGATAATATTAAAAGAAAAAGAAAACCACAGGGACCTAGTACATGAGTTAAATTCTGTCAAGGGGATCAGTCATCATAAAACAGGGGAGTGGTACTTGAGTGGCTTGTTGCTAGAACCTAAAGAAGGGATTTCCTTGTATTACATGTTGCATAGTTACCATTCTTAATATAAACCCAGCACATTTAATATGGAGATATACCTATCTCACAGAACTGGAAGGGACCTTGAAAGGTCATCGATTCCAGTCCCTGGTCTTCACAGCAGGACCAAGTACTGTCCCATTGCAATCTGAAAATATTCAATTATATCTTAATTTAATATTCCGAGTTACAGTAAGTGATGTAACACCTAACCTAGAAATTCACTGAAGTTGCCAAGTTTGAATTCAGACCCAAAACCAAATTTTCCCAAACCTCAGCAGGATCCAGCGTTTTGGTTCAGGCACATCTCTAATATTAGATCTTTGATGAGGGCCTGGGGAGAAAGAGAGAGAGAGAGACTGAGAGGCGCTAATAGTGTGGATGGACGTTCCTGAAACTAGGAGTGGGTGTAAGTTAAAATATGAAAAAAATGTCTCCCTTCTATAACAATAAAAGCATGGGGGTAGAGATCTTTAGGAAGAGTTTTTGTACATGATCTCATTCACAACTGGCATCAGCAAAGAAAATGGTATCTAGATTGCTAAAGCTGCACTGATAGTCCACGTACAAAACATTATAGCTACAGGATGCAAATTGTTCAGGGCCTCAGCAAGCAGATGGTGATAATAGAACAGATCCTAGTGCTGTGATGATCATTATAAAAGGCACAAAGAAGGCGGCAATGTAATCATGGAAATTTTCATCCGGGCACCACTGCAGAGTTTGTGTTTAGTTTGAAGGAGAGAATTCTTTTTCATAAAAAATGAATACAGAATGTCAAACTTGATCCAGGGAAAACACAATTTGAATGTAGGTGCTTAAATCAGCAGGTAGGTGCCTAAAATAGGTGGCTAGGCCTAGCGAGAATTTAAATGCCTAGATTTAGACATTCTGGCTGGCTTATTTCAGACAGGCCATCTAGCAGCCAGAGAGTAATGTCTTTCAGCAACTGCTAATGATTTGGGCAAGATTCACACCCCTGACCTAAACGTGAAGGGCTCCACAAAACATTTCTTTTATCCAGCCCTATAGTAGATACATTTTTTATAATCTTCCTCAGTGCAGCTTTCAGAAAACACTCAACTTTGCAATATATGTAATTGACATATATAATATTTGAAATCTCTGCTACTAGAGCTTTTACTTGTCCTCATCACTGTCCCCACACTTCTCCTTTACCACTCTGTTTATAGCAGTTTTCTCGCCTCACTGTAACAAGTGCACCTATTTAGCTGGCGACTACAGAAATGAGTGACAGAGAGACGCCTATAAATAAAAATAAATGAATTCATTAAGAGTGGATTTTAAATCATGCTAATTTTACAATTACAGAAATTCTCAGATTCTTTTTAGAATTGTGAAAACATCAAAAAAAAATTGCTAAATTACAGTTGTGAAAGAGAGGAAAGCCAAAAGTAACTTTATTAAAAAGTGGCACAATTGCAACTTGCTTCAATGTGGGAGATCCCAATGTGGGATCTGGGCTCTTTACTTTGGTTTGTGGACTGGCAGTGAGCATTGCAAAGGCAGCTTCTGCAGATCGTAACAGCATGGAAATTAGAGAGAGAAAAACACCTATTAGATCATCTAGACCACGTCTCTGTACTAGCAGAGAAAGAAGGGAGTGGCAAGTACATCTCATGTCACCCTGTGGCTGTGTGTATCCAAAAGTAACATTAACAGAATCTGACATGAGCCATACCCAGATGTTCTCAGCAAGAGTGAGGTCAGCCCTAATGTAGATAATTTGAGGATAAAGGAAAATAAAAGTGGGGAAATGAAAAGGTTGAGAGGGCTGAGAGTCCTAGAAAGTCTCCATTTTGTGGCTTGAAGAACCCTCCACTTTACTTGCTGAACTGTGAGGAAGTAATCTAGTGACTATAAGATACCGTAACAATATTCATAATCACTTTCTCTACTGAGTCTACTCTGCATCTGTATTAATACACAACCCCCCCACCTCACCCTTTATCATTGTGTCTTAGGGCATACCACTTACAAAAAACAGAAATCTGGGATGGGGGAGGGAGACACTGAGTTCCCTTGTCATGTGTAAAGGATGAAGTGCCAAGTGACAGTAATTTGGAAATTTTGCAAATATAAAAATAATGGTACTTTAGCTCTTTTGACTGTTAGAAAAATATAAAAATTGCATCAAAGGTTTATGTAAAGGGCAAAAAAGTCCCCTAAACAGCTTCAAGCTAAAAATAGGAGAATTTTCAACTAAATGAGCTCTCTTTTATTTTCCTTTCTGCTCTGTAGTCACTTTTCTGTTTTAAAGTCAAATTCCTTTAAACCACTAGTGCCAAAGCCAGGTCATGTGGGGTAGCAATTCAAGATTGGGCAGTCTGCTGAGCTTTTTAAAAAAATCATCCAACTGAATGAAGAACTAGGACTGCAAGAAATGGATCCCAAGGTTTTTCTAAAAAAACATAAATTCAGTTACAGCCCTCCTCCCCCTGTTGAGATTCTTTGCCAAGGTTCCATTTTAAAATGTACTGTCTCAGGCATCTGGAGTCACACGCAGTTATAGTAAACAAAATGGGCTGTGCACTTTTATACAGTACAATGCGGCTGACACATACAAATACAAAAATGTGAACTCTTCAGGAGGACACGTGAAAAGCCTGAACCCAGCTAGATAAGCAGATGTAGATGATGGATGAAAACTTTTTAGAAGTAAGGCAGCTATTTGGGCATCTTAGAATGTGACACTGAGGAGGAGATGGGTCTGAATTTATTTTTATATAGATTTATTTTCCATGCACAGAATTACCACCTCTTTTTGAACTCTACAGTTCAACTACAGGCCCCAGAAAACAAATGATTTAACCCCCGGAATGCTAGTATCCAAAACAAAGATAAAGAAAGAACAGAACAAGTTAGGGAACTGCAACAAATGGATAGGTTGAATTTTATGGATGTATAAAGAGAGGTGTAACCTGTAAAATCATCTGACAAATAGTACCAGCTGAGATGTGTAACTTGAGGAACACTCCTTCTGCATAAGGTGACTGTAACATTGCTGCATGGGACTTGCTCTTTGAAGACTGGTATCATATAGAACCTTTATAAACATGACTGACATTGGTTACTTGGTCTCTTGAGTAGATTTCATAATGAACCAAAGCATGGTCAAGCAATTGACTATACAATCTATCAACAACACCTATGAAGTAAAGAGAGAAGGAGGTGAGGTGTCCTTTTTCTTGGGATCTGATGGCTGAGCATTGATCAGCTGGTCAACTTCCTGCACTCATCTGTGATGGCAGGAAAGGGTTTTCCTTTTTTTTCCTGGTTGAAATATCATTTGGAGAAAAAACTCCTCTCTAGTTCTAGCCAGGACTGCTCAGGAAAGGCACCTGAGACAGGAGAGAGGATAGGTGGGGAGACTAAGGACTAAAGCAGGTGATTTAATAATACACATGACCCATCCAATTTGAGTACTAGAGTGGTTCTGTATGTTGTGCATATGTTATGTCTTGAGTCATACTCTGCGATATAAGGAGAAATACTTTGAGAGTTGTGAAGTACAAATTGGAATTATAAATTGTAATTTGACATAGAAATGCAATTAAGTATCTACTGTGGTTCTCATACTGTTAAATCTCATCCTAGTAAAACACTCCAAGGATATTCAACTGTAAGCACCATCAATTTAATTATTTATTGCTAAATTTGCCCCTCCTTAATCATGGATGCATGTTGATGGTTCTCTGGCATTTCTGAGTCTTTTTAGTTTTCTTACTTGGTCATCTGGCTTTAACAATGGCCTTTACACCTTATTTTTTTCTGATGCATGCATTTTTTATTTACACAAACAGTTCTTTACAGAGACCTTCAAAAGGTAACAAATAGCAGTGTTTTATATTGAACAAGAAAGGCATTGTAAATTAGGCCCTACTAAATTTTGCAACTATCTTTTCCTACATTGGGGCCTAGGCCTTCAAAATTCCTCTAATTTAATTAACATAGACACAGACAAGAGCCTGTCTGTTACTTGCAAGGCATAAATAAAAAGAAAATGGATAATACTAGTATTCACTATTTTATTTATTTTAATACCTTAATTTTTACTATAAAACATACACTGTATATAGCCAAAACATAACCAATTATATAGCACAGTACCCATGGTACAACAGCTGCGGAGCCAGCCTTCTGGACAGGGGCAGCATGCAGAGCCTCCCTGGCCGCTCATGCATCTAGGGGCTGCAGGGACCTGGCGGCCGCTTCTGGGAGCTTGCCTCAGCCCCAGGCCTCCACTGCGCTACCGACTGGACTTAAGGGTCCAGTCAGCAATGCTGACCGAAGCTGCCAGGGTCCCTTTTCGACAGGGCGTTCTGGCCAAAAACTGCTCACCTGGCAACCCTAGCCAGGCTGAACTGGGGCCTGAGGGGTCAATCCTGCAAATATACACAGAAGTAACTTCACTGACATGAGCAGTTCCATTGAACTGGAGTTTGATGTAAGTCAACAGTACATTATATTTTTCAGGCTCAAGGCCTCAGCTACCTAAGTGCATACTTCCTTTGTCATGTAAATATTCCCATTGATTACTCATGTTAGTAAAGTTAAGCATTCTGGTAAATTTTGGAGAATCAGGGTCTAAATTGCTCACAGAGACCTGGATCCTGAAAGCACCTACTCAGAAGAGTATTTTTTTTTGTAGTCCTGTTGAACTACATGGGACCAGTGTGCATAAAGATGAACGTATCTGTTAGTATTTGCCAGAGCAGAGTCTGAGAACACCAATCTTCCCCTGCAAGAACAGAAGTTGATCTTACTTCCTACGCAATAAAGCTGTTAAAAGCTTCCATGTTTTCTCTTAACTTTGATGCAAAGTTTTCTGTCTAGATGCAGCAGTAGGGAGGATCATAATGGTCCTCTAGTGTATTGTATCTGTCTTTTATACTACAAGTAGTTCATTAAAAATTTAAATAAAGTGGTCCCAGGCCTTCTGCTATAGGAAAATGCCATCTGGGCATTATTTTTTATATTATAATTAAATAAAAAAGAAAAATAATCAAATCCTTAATAAAATTGGGAAAAACTGTCACTTGTGACTAGTGAGCTACTAGACGTGAGTAAGTATATGTCTGAAATGACAGTCGTTGCAAAACTTTTCTCTTGGCCTGCTTTATGGTTTGTGAATGATGAATGAAATTTGCTAGCAATATCTTGCAGTAATATTTCAAATTATGACACAGAATACAGTGTAAAAACTGTAGTGAGTTGTAGTAGAGTCAGGAAAGACTAATTTTTCTCTTTTGGAAAAGTGTATAGACGTGCATTACATTAAATATTCATTAACAGACAATTGAACAGTTTCAGGATGTTCTTGTGTTTTAAATTCCAGCATGTTAAACCATCTGAAATACTGTAAACAATTTCAGCTGATATTAATACATAGGAATTAAATGGATTCAAAATATATAAATCTCAATAGATTATGGGTGCCAACTTTGAGCCCAGAAAACAATGTCTACATGAGAGTAAATAGCATAATCAACGCAGTTCTTTCCATGTTTTTGAATTTCCCAATATCCCATCACAATTTCAATTTAACACTAAAATAAGCCTCTTTTTGAGTGATGCTTTTTTTCCCGCTCCTGGAAAATTTGCATTGACACATTTTATCATGTGTTTTTGGCTGCTGTTGTTGAACTATGAAAACCAAGAAAAAGATGTTATCCTGAAATGGGTTTGTAGATAGTGTCTACAGTGTCCTTTAAACCCTTTAAACCAGAATCCTTTTGTCAAATCATGTGAGCTATGGCTCTTTAACATTCTAAACCTGCTATGGCTGCTGGGGCAGTTTATCATGAAAGAATAGAAAAGAGCCACTGGCATAAAAAAAAGAAAGAAAAATCCTAGGCTTACAGACAGTGCATTGTGTAACTAAGGCTTAAAGAGGCTGCCATTAGGTATATTTCATAATATGAAAAGACAGGCCGATTTTGGCCCCCTCGCCTGGCGGGATCAGTGCTGTCAGTGCCATTTATTTGCAATCCCCCATGATTTCTGTATCCCACAACCCTTTTGCATAAAAATGAACCATACAGGCAGTCAAAACACCTGCTTTACTGACAGGCCAATTAAAGCTTTGATTTATCCCTCAAAGTGTCTGCTGTTACTGGGGCCTTGAGTTGGCATATAATTCATCAGAGTTTAAGGTCTTTTTTCTGTGGTCCTGAGTTTCAGCTGTGGGTGTCTTTTGTACCTGCTCGAAAGTTCTGTTAACCCCAAGAACACCCATCCCAGCTGGAAGCCAGAGTTTTTAATCAATATTGATTCAAGCTTCTCAGTTCAAGTTATTAAGTGACAGTAAATTACTAGACTAATTTGGTAGGCCCACAGAATACTTACCCCTGCATTTTTTAGGACTCAGTCTGGCATTGTAGACCCTGGGAATAAGCTTTGCCAGATGGAAAAGAATATTATAGTTTCCTACAATTTTTTTCTTTCCCATAGCTCAAAACATTGACATTTGACACCTGTGTTTTATGTCATGTGGGGATCCTTAATTCCTTTATAGTGAAGATTGTTTTATATTCTAAAACCATAATTTCAAGGGATTGCACTGTGACTTGGCTACACATAATCACATATCTCTCTATGTTCAAACTTAACAAGTGGGAGCAACCCTTCTTAGAGAAATGGGGGGGGGATAGGTTTGTAAGCTTTATGGTTGCAAGAGTGCAAAAATAGATGTTGCTTAACTCTGCTGGAAAGCAAATCTGGTTCTGTTTTCTCAAAGGAAAAGTTTTAAGACCGTTAGTGGCTTTTGGTATTTTGGAAAAAGTGAACAAGTTTTATTTCCTAAATAACAGCAGCTTCTGCACTTGTACATTTTTTCCCCAACAACAACAAAAAATAAGCTATTTTGGCAAGGGTATCTTGTGGACATGTTTGGCTCCTGCTCTGTCCTTGAAACATTAAAGTCTCTTAAATCAACGGTCTGCGAATTGAGAGAGTTTGCTTAATAGACCTTACCCTGGTAATAAAATATCACAAAATATTCATTGTGCTTAGAGCTACATCAAAATTTTCTGATGGAACATTTTTCCTCTGTGGAAACATGTCAATTTTAACACAATTTTGTTTGAAGGAATTTATTTCAATTTGTTTAATGAGGTTGAAATGATGTTTTTGTTTTGAGATTTACTACATTTTATATTATAAATTATAAAAAACGGCAGCTGTCATTTGTACTGTGCTGGGGTAGGTACAGAAGATGTGTGCAAACTAGCTCCTCCATTGGTGTAAATTGGCATAGCTCCACTGACTTCAGAGCTATGCCTATTTATATCAGTGGAGGATCTGGTGCTAGTGTTGTGTGCTAAGGAAAAACAGTTACTTACCTGGACAGTAAATGTTGTTTTTGGAGATGTGTTGTGCACATATACAGTCAACTGAAGGGGTATGTGCAGCCAATGCACTCGAGTTGAAGACTTGTCTGTATTACCAGTAGGCAGCACACAAACTCCATCTTGCCCTGTGCTCTCAGGTGAAAGTATAAAAGGGGCTTGTCCATCCTCTCCCTCTCTATTCCTTCAATGGCAATGTAATGTCTGAAGTAGCAGGAAAGATGGCGTCATGGAATGTATATGTGCATAATACATCTCAAAGAAATATGGTTATTGTACAGATCAATACAGTTCTTCAAGTGATTATGCACATATACATATACATTCCACTGCAGGTGACTCATCAGCAGTTCCCTTACTCGGCTTTGGGACTTTTGATCATTGAACAGAGAGTGACTTGTCATCAATGGCTTGAGTGATGGTGTAATGACTGGGAAAGCATGTACAGATGAACATGCTGCTGCTTTGCAGATATCAGCTATTGGGATATTACTCAGAGAGGCTCATGAAGTGGAGTGAGCCATTATTCTCAGTGGACGATAGACTTTAGAAAGGTTATAGCACAGCTTAATGCAGTTAGAAATCCAATGTGAGATCTGCTGAGCTGACAGTGTGACACTGATTGACCCCTAAAGCTCAGTTTAGCCTACAAACTGGAAGAGCTGCTAAAGGACCTAGTGCAGTTCAGATAGAATGCTAAAGCTATACGAACATCCAAGGTCTTTCTTCAGTTTTGGAAGAATAGAGCTTCAGGAAAAATGCTGGAAGATTAATCGTTTCATTCAGATGGAAAGCACATATATACTTAGGGTGTGGCCTAGGGGAAATCTTGTCTTTATGTGAAAGGAAGGTCAACCAGGAGAGCTTGACATTCTGAAACCTTCCTTGCAGAAGTGATTGTGATCAGAAATTCAGTTTTCACAGACAATACATGTAGTGAGGTTGTAGCCATAGGTTCAAAGGCAGAAATCCTGTAATTTTGGAGAGGATTAGATTGAGATCGCATGCAGGTACAGGATCAGAAAGAGGAAGGTAAACATTGACTAGCCCTTTCAAGAATCAGGAAATGGTGAGAGAAAATGGAAAACCCCTTTACTGGCAGCTGAAGTGTTCTCTTACAAATGAATTGAAAGGCCTGATGATTTCAGGTTCAACAGATCATCCAGAGGTTATACATGTGCTGCACTATGGGGCGATAAATGCTGAGATTGCACCCAAATCAAAAATTGCTTCCACTTTGCTGTGTATCTGGTTCTAGTGGATTCTTTTCTGTTGCTCATCAAGATAGTGCCATGAGGACTCCTCGTTGTTTCTTTTGAACACAATTTCTCATGAAAATTTAACTAGAGATCATCCATTCAGCGATGTGGTGAGATTGGAGGTTGGGATGCAGAGAGCTGCCCTGCTTCTGAGGCAGGAAATCTGAGTAAAGTTATCAGTGATCAGATGGCAAGTTGATGTAAATCTGTGAACTAATACTGCTCAGCCATGCTGGTGCTACAATGATTAAATGTCTCTTTTCTGTTTCCTGATTACCTCTGGAATGAGAGGAACTGGATGGAATGCATATAGAAAGTGACTGGAACAAGGGAGAAGCCAGGCTTCTGTAATGAAGCCCAGGCTGCAATCCACCTTGGAGCAAAACCTCATGCACTTGTTCTTCAGGTTAGTCATGAACAAGTCTATTACTGGGTATCTCCAGTAGTGGAAAATCTGCTGGATAACATCCTTTCCAATTGGCCACTTGTGTTGGTCTATGAAAACACTGCTGAAGGAATCTACTGATGTGTTTCTCACTCCTGAAAGGAATAGTTTCCTGGCATAGCTGAGACTATGTTTCACCTCCCTTCATGTTTAGCTAAAACATGGCAGTGGTGTTGTCCGTAAGAATTTGTATCACCTGGTTTTTGATGGTGGACATAAACATCTCACAGGGTGTATGAGTAGCTCAATGTTACAGCACATTTATATGAAGTGAAACTTCTCAGGGTGATCAAAGAGCTTGTGCCTGAAGTTGACCAAGATGGGCCCCTCAACCTTTGGCAGACACATCTGTTACCAGCAACAGTCAGTTCTGGGCACAGAAATGACACTCCTTTTGCACATGTTTCATGGATCCAACTGCTAATCCAGAGAGTGAAATACTTGTCCATATATATATCTGCATGTCCAGAGGGTGCCTGGAGGGATGATATACTGAATGGAGTCAGGCCTGCAGACAGCAAAGGTTCCATCTCGTATTCAGAGTTATGTATGTGCACAAGGTCATGTGACCCAAGATCTGAAGGCAGACACACACTGATGTTGTTAGGTTAGCCTTTCTTTCTGAAAATCTCAAGTCCATTTTCCTTGGTAGCTCAGTCATAGTAGTCACAGTGTTGAGGTCTGCTCCTATGAAGGTTATGTGCTGTGTTGGTTGCAATTGCGATTTGTCCAGATTTAGTTTCAGGAGTCTGAAAGAACAGCTGTCTTATGAGGATACTGCTTTGGACCTTGGTGCTTCATACTCCATGAACTAGCCAGTCATTCAGGTAAGAAAATATTTGAATGCCCAGCTGGTGGAGGTGGGCTGGTACCACCACCAAGCACATCATCAAGACTCTTGGGGTGGATGAAGTACTAGTAATGTTTTTTTCCCATTATGAACCAAAGACCCTTCCTGTGGCCAGGATGTATACCCATGCCAATTGCCAGGTAAGGGATAATAGAAGCCAAGGTAACCATCCTGAACTTGATTTTTTTTTTTTTTTTATGAAAAAGGTTCAACTTTCTTAAATTTCAGAATCAGGCAAAGATCACCAGCTCTGTTTGGGAAAAGGAAATATTGGGAATAGAAGACACTCTCTCTGTGTTGGGAAGGAACTTCTTCTCTCACTCCCCATTCCAGCAGAGACTGTACTTCTTGAAAGTAATACAGTCTGAAAAGGGATGGGAAAAGTGAGCTGGGAAAAGGGAGGAAGGTGAATTGCATAACATATCCCTCCTTTACTATGCTGAACACCCACTTGTCTGACATGATGTTTTCCCAAGCTCAGTGAAAGAGCCACAGGACAGGCATGACCCAAAGGGAGGAGATATGGTTAGTGTACTGCCCTTGAACAAGAATTCAGAATGAATACTGGGAGGTTGTGGTTGTCTGGTGAGAAAGGGCCTCCCATAGGCAAAGAAGGCTGGTAATGTAGAGATCTTGACTTTCTCTTAAAAGCATACTGTGACCTTTGTTGGAAAGACAGTCTAGAGTAAGACTGAGGCCTAAACTGTTTCCTCTTTGTAACTGAATTGTGAACTCCAGTGAATGCAGCATTGCATGGGAGTCCTTCAGGGTGAGCATAGCATCATCTGTGTGCTGGAAAATAGTTCAGACTCAAGGGTAAATCTTCTGTGTGTTTTGCATATCCTTTGGAATGCCAGAAGACTGCACCAGGAAAAGTGTTTCATGGAAATTGCAGGGGAACTGGGGTGTAAGGCCATATCAGCACCGTTAACAGCTGCTTGAAGGGATGTCCAGGCCATGAAGTGTCCCTCAAACTGAAGCCAAAAGATGTTCCTCATATTCCTCTGGTAACTTGACAACAAATGTAGAAATCAGAGAAATTACTAACAATAGATTTAGACAAGAGAGCTTGATAATATGTTACTCTAAATTGAAGAGTAGTGGTGAAATAAGCCTTTTGGACATATAAATCCAGTCTCTTACATTACCTATCCTTGGGAGTGGTTTTGAGATAGGACTGATAAGACCACTCATTGGTGTAACCACCAAGGAATCAGGAACTGGAGGAGGGGTAAAAAAACATTGAAAAATCTTGATCATGTGTCCATTCGCTTGGCCATAGGAGGTATAGAGACTGGGATCTGCCAGAGGACTTTCACTGGCTCCAGTAAGGCTTCACGGATGGGAAGGGCAACACTTCTTGGGACAGAAGTCTGTAAATATCAAGGAGGGAGTGCTGGTTTTCTTGCACAAGTTCCACTTGCACTCCTAGAGAAGTCTTCCCTCCTCATGAGGTCCTGAAAGAATTAGAAGTCCTCTTTGGGGGGAGATGTCAACTCTGGAGTGAGGGCTTCATCCGGAGAGGATGATGAAATATGGGGGGAAGGGGAACATCTAATGGTTCCTCCATTAATTCTTCTTCCACCATGGGGTCCACTGAGTGGAGGGATGATCCTGGGTAGAGGTTTCCTGCGCTAGGGGAGGAGGATACTTTCTTCCAGTGAGAGACTGTGATGGAGGTCTATAATCTCTAGGAGCAGCTCAAGAGTAGTAAGACCATGGAGGATACTGCCATCCATTGTGGGGGACTCCACCCTGGAGCTTCTTATAAGAAAACCTGTCCTGGTCTTTAGGTCCCATAACCCTGGTAGAAGGCCTAAAAAGGTAGTCTAAAAGATCTTGAAGGGGATACAGGTTTCTTTCTTTGAGAGTTTGAAGAAATGCAGGTTTCTTCAGAATAGGGAGGAGCAGTCCACACTGGGATTTGAGGTGGTGAGGGTCTGAGGGAGACACTAGGATACAAGGAAACAAAGTCAGGGTAGTTGAAATACTGATGAAGTGTTTGGTGCCAGCAGTGCCGACATAATGGGACACAGAGACAGTGTTATCTTTTACAGATCTGCTGATGCCAATGCCTCCGAGTGCACTGACTGTGCAGAGTGTTGCTGATGATTCTAAGTGCTCCTGCACTGTGGAGTGATCGGGCGGTGCTGCTGACATTGTATGTGCTTGGTAGTGCCAAGCCTGTTGATGGAGCCAAAAATTCTGGTGTTGTCTTCAGTGGAGCCCACTGGAGCAAAGGAAGGCATAAAAGATCCCTTGCCAACAAGAAGCCTAAGAAGTGGAGGGCACCACAACAAGTAACGGTATCAGTGCTAATGGAGCTGGTGAAGCTGAGATAGATTGGATCAGCTAGAAAGAGAAAGAGGGAACCAGCATGGGTGAAGACACTGGTCGCAACAGCCTTGAAGGAGCCAGAGCCTACAGTGCTCCCTCAGACAGAGCTGGTGAGCGTTTAGGTTTGTGATGTCTCAAACCTGTACCAGAGGACTTACTAGAAGACTTTTTAGGAGAAGTCTGAGACTTTGTGCATTTGTCAGCAAATCTGCATATCAAGAGTAGAGCCTGAATGAATACACCCACAGAGCTGAAAGTGGTTTATAAAAGGTGACATACATATTTTAAAAAAATTGCTAGGCAGAAGATTAATATAAAAATAGACACATGACCTTTAAGTCTCTGGATGTTTAGATTTAATCAGCCTGATTCACAACAGATGACAGCTAACTGCTTGTTTGGAAAACAAAAAACATTTTAGTCCCACAAGCATGGGCAGGTAGATGCTGAGGAACATAATACCAGCAGAGAACAAAGAAACAGCATCACTTATTAATATCCAAGAGACATCACTTGGTGAGCAGTGGGAAGATTAGGACAGCTTCAGCAACTGCAGGCACTAAAATGTCTGCCTGGTTGAGCTCACTCCCTTATTGCTGTCACTCCCCTTCTCTGTCTTCTCATGGATTGCTCTTCACTGTTTCTTCTACCAGAGAGTCTGCTGAACTGCTCAAAACTCTGTGTACATTCACTTACAATAAGCATGTTCCCTCTGATTACATTTTATGCAGACTGAACTCTGACAGCAGTGTAGACTTGCAACTAGAATTGTGCAAAACCTTCTTAACAAAATCTAAAACCATGGGAAGCTTACATAATTTCAGGTATCATGACAAACATAAAATTCATAGAGGTTTGTTGGAAGTTGTCAGGCCCTTTCTAGACTAGGAAAATAGGTTGTGTTTGTAATGGTGTTAGCTTAATGTTTTTAAACACTACTTGGCATCTAGTATCAAAGCTGCTAAATATTAGAGCTGGTTGAAAAATAGAAATTTTTGAATTTTTTTGGCAAAAAAGGGATAGATTTTTCATGAATATTTTCACATTTTTCATTTTATTTTTCAGATAGCTCTAGTGAATTTCATTAAAAAGGTATTAGCTAGCCTTGATCAACTACAGAGACAGATCCTGGGCTTGACTGTGACCAGCTAAAAAGTTTTAAGAGATATTAAACGGTATCTACACTAGGTGTAAAGTCACGTTTAAAAATGCTTAGCACTTTTATCTACAAAAAAACTTGATAACAGTTACACCTCTGGTGTGCTGAGACCACTGCCTATCACATGCCAGTGTTGACTCACTGTTTCCTTGTACTCCCTTGTTTGTTGTCTCTTGTCATATGCTTAGATTATAAGGTCTTCCTCCCACACCCCCAAGCTTATACAATACAATGGGGGTCCTGGTCCATTACTGGGGCTCTTAGGAACAATGATAATACTATTATTACTAAATAATAATTAATAATCCAGGCTTATTCCACTCCCAAAGAATTGCCATACCACAATGTGCATCAGCAATTCACCCTAACCATTCTCTTGATGTGTCTGATTTTATCCTCTTCACCCTATATTCTGCTCTGAGGTCTTAAATCCTCTGTCCAACTTCAAACACTTGAACTTGTAAACTCTAACCCAATTCCTTCCTTATTTTGCTCCCTCCCTTATTCCTTTCTGTCTGTTATCAATCCGCTGGTTACTTCCCCTATGCATTCAAGCATATTCCTGTTTCCCAATCCTAAAGCTTTATTCCATTAGCCCTCCAGCCCTATTATATCACCCCTCTTTCTCCTCTTTGTCCCCAAGAACCACCTATGGGCTGTCTATTCCTTGTGCCTTGACTTCCTCTCCTTGCCCTCCCTCTTTAAACCACAGGAGTCTGTTCTTGGACCCCATCCTGGTAACAGGGTAGGTCTACAGAAGGCACCACCACCGTGTTATAGGCACTAACAAGAAGGCAAATTACTTAGTCTATTCACACAGTATCTAGACAAAGTGGAGGGCAGCCTGAGGCCCGTCAGGGTAGTCCACTGGTGGGCCATGAGACAGTTTGTTTACGTTGGCCGTCTGCAGGCACGGCCGCCCGCAGCTCCCAGTAGCCACTGTTCACTGTTCCCTGCCAATGGGAGCTGCAGGAAGCAGTGGCCAGCATGTCCCTGCAGCCTGCAGATGGTTCAGAATCATCTCCCTCAGTTGTGTTACATCAAACCTTCATCCTGTGGAATCTTTCAAACAGTATATTTTTAACTCCAATATCATACCTTACAGGTGCTTGCAATAAAACTATGAGCAAGAGCAAGAGAGAGTTTGCGTTCATGGCTGTGACCATCTAATTTTAAAAAAATTGAGATTGTAAATTGTGATAGAATTTTTAAAAAGTTCTAGTTACAAGTCTCCGAGAAAAGGCTTCGCAAACTGGAAACAGATTTTCAGCCAAATCACTTTTGTCAGAAGCAAGCACAGAAGGCAGCTTTCATTGAAATTCTGGCAAACATTCAGAGCTTAACTATGATATACAAAAGAAAACAGAAGAAAACCCCTTACCTGTTATTACAGACCATGTATCTGTTTTAAGGTCCTTTTTTGGAAGAATGCTGAGTTTTGCTTTTTAAAATAAGTTTCACTATATAAAAGAATGTTGCTTTCTTATTCAAGCCAGAGCTTCTTTCTGAATTTTAAATCACTTACCCCAGTACATACAATAAACATTGGATATTAGACACAACTGGTTTAAATAAAAAATGTGTTGCTCTTTTCATTCTTTAAAGTATTACTTAATCTAGAATATATAGTTTATAAGTGCATACAATATTAACCAAAATGCAATATTAACAGAAAGCATATTTCTTTCCACAATCTTTTGTAACTGATTTTGGCCAGGGTAGCTCAGTTCTAATGCAGCATCTGTTTGTTCATTGAGGTTCTGTTCAATATATTTTATACAATTTCTCTGTATTTTTCATGTGGTATATTTCACAAACTATGAAGATATATTTTTAACTTCATTATGTAATGTATTGTATTAGTACGGTATGCAATACAGACTGAATTGAAACAACAGAAATAATATGCAACAAGAAACAAAATAAACCTGACATCACAGTAATGCCAGTATTTTCCAGATGTTTAAACTAAGACATACTGGAGATCTGTATACACAAAATCCATATCTATCCACAAACATTTCACAACAAATTCTGTGTGAAATCTTGGCCCCATTGATGAAAATGGGAGTTTCATCCTCTGTTCTAATTTATGACCTCTGCAGTTCTACATAATTCAGCTGATGTACGAGTTATATAAGACTCTGACCCTGCCAAGGATCCAGTGGAGGACATCAATGGGACATAAGGATCTAATAAAGGTGTATCCCCTTTGCCAACTAAATTGGGTCAGAGTACGGCCCTTACTTAGTCAGATGAAATTCCCTGCTTCAATCCCCTAGGTTGGCCAACATTTCAGCCATCACATAAGTGGAGCTCCACCAGAGCTCAAAGCATGTGCCTCTGCAGGTTGAGCTAAGGAACCATGGACTCTAGCTGAGGAACATAATAGCTGTATACTTTATGTATCTGACACAGTGAGGGACACACCACACACATTGACCAATGATAAAGACACATTTACACATTTCTTTTTCTTGATCCCTTGCCTTATGCAGTAGGTCAATTATTTTCTTTTTCAGTCTTTTTCTCTCTGCAAACCCAAAAAGGACCCATTACATAATGAAGCTAAAATTAAATCTCCATATTTTGAGAAATATACAATATGGAAAATATAGTGCAATTGTATAAACTATCAACAAAAAGGACCTCAATGAACAGATACTCATCACAAACCAATTACAAAAAACAGACTCACATCCTCTGTGGATAGGGCTCTGGGGTGGCTGGTCAGGGGGAGGGGGAGGGGAAGACATGTAACATGCTGACAAGCAGCTTACATCAGTACCTAACATAATGAACTTTTATTAAGGCAGAGCAGCCAAGATAAAGGAGTATCAATTTTTAGAAGTTAAGTGTCTCACAAAAAGCCATGTTCTGATTGACTAGACAATGTTTTTCTTTCAATATACCTTAGTCAAATACCATTCTCTTGACCTTTTAATAAATGCACAATGTAACACTATGCAACAACACTCAGGAGATCTGTTTCAAAACTCTTCTACACATGGTCAGAATACTCTAAGGTCCTCCCAGGGAAAAATGATAACAATACCTGCAGCTGAATGTTACCTAAGGACGTGCCTGACTGGGCTCAATATGTCATATTTTGGCACAGCTTTCCTAACGGAACAGACATTATCTGAGATGAAACCTTATGCAAAGCACACATTTAAAAGATTTTTGTTATGAAGATGAAGGAGGACACATTGATAATGCATGCAAATAGTTAGAATGAGTCAGGCGTTGAAGCCACAAACAAGAGCACTGATGAAAATTAAAGCTAACTATGACAAACTAGTCCCTCACTAATTGATAGGACTTTTGTTGTGGTTGATGTGCTTTATTTAAAATAATTTCTCCTCAAATATATGGAGCAAAGAGTTCTATGGAAGACTCCCATTTATCTTTTTTGCTTTTAGCATGTTCAGTTAAATTTACCTTTGGAAAGGTTGCAGTCAAAAAGAGAAAAGGAATGTGGGAAAATGATTTGGTACAACATGCCCTTTTGTCTCGCTAGGATTTGCGTCTGCATGACTCTAGTTTTAAAATTTGAAGAAAACAGCAGCACATGTTCAATAATTCATTGTCTCTAATTAAACCCCGCTGATTGTGGCTAAATGGAATTTTTATTTTGAATAGAATGCATCCTTAATGTTTTCCATGATAGCATCAATTTGTCAAAAGGCAACAATAGTCTTTGCAAGCACATGTGCTTTCCCAAATGGTGGCTTCAGACCAGATCATTCCAATTCCCTTAATGGTTAGGTTCATGGTTTGTGGAGCATTGCCACCAAAATCTGACTTCATACACATAACCCTTTTTAATAGCTGGTATAAAGCTCTTCCTCCTCAAACATGCTGGTACTATTGTCCGGTAAACTGTGATAAGTGAATCAAAAACATTTGTGAGCTTCATGCAAAAAACAAACAAACAAAAAAACACCAGAAATTGGACACTTTCGCAAAGCTTATCTGAATTAATCTTAAATTTTAGCACTCCTCTTTTTTCCTCCCTTCTTCTGGGCCCTGACACATCTTTCTCCCATCCTCCTATCTAGGTAATCTAGGCATGGTTTTGATAGACCACATAGCATCTGAGTCCATCTTGTTGTCTGCAGTCACACAACCCTGTGCTTAAAACCCATTAAATCTCACAAACTAAACATGGCTGGGCCAGGTCAGTTCTAGGATGAGAGATACTTAAGGAACTGTTATGGTTAACTGTATGGGTGATTAGATAGCACTCCTTCTTCTAAACCCAGTGTCTGTTGTGGGGAATGGGATTGGGAGGGAGTGTGATATCCCAAATCCCATTCATAAATTCCTGAGTATTGGAGAGTTTAGGATTAGCATTGAAAAAATAAAAATTACTTAAGTTTACAGTAATTGGAGTTCTTCAAGATGTGCTGTCCATATGTATGTATTACTGTGTTCTTGGTGTGCCTGGACCCCGCAGACTCCAGATTGGAGTCTTATGGCCAGTACTATCTACTGTGACCATGCATGTGCCTTAAGTGTCCTTGCTATCCTTGTGCAAATGCTACTCACTTCCTTAGTCACCTTAGAATACAGGTGTTATATGACTTCCTAGCAGAGAAGAAGGATGGTGGGTCACGGAATGCATATGGACAACACATCTCAAAGAATTCCAGTTTCTTTTTCTTCTTCTTTGAGTGCTTGTCCATATATATTCTACTCTTGATGACTCACAGGCCTGATTTACTGAGGTAGAGCTTGGAGTCTACTTAACCAAATATTGCAGCTTAGATCCACCAAAAGAAGCATAAGACCTCTATTCTTCTACCAAGGAATGATATTTAGCAAAAGTATGGACCAAACCCCAAATAATTGATCTGCAGATGTCTAAAATGGGTACCCTTTGCAAGAAAGTTGCAGAAACTCTCTGAGCCCTAGTGGCTAGTACACTGATCTGAGCTAGTGAATCTAAATTAACACATTTTAGTACTTCATACTCACTTGGATAGTTTCTGAGCTGTTATAATTAGTCTCTTCAGTCTTTCAGCAAATGCTGGGGAAGTCTGAAAGGTTTGGTGTTTTGCAAACAAAAGACTAGGTGCCAATTTTTAAGGTGTGCAACCTAGCTTCTCATGTGGTTTCGGAAAGAATATTGGTAAATGAATCATTTGATTTAAATGGAAGCCTTAGCTATCTTCGGTAGGAGTTTAGGATGAGGTCTGAATAATACCTTATCTGTATGGAATATGGTATAGGGAGAGCCTGGCATGACAGGCTTATTTCCTTAATTATTCTAGCTGATGTACCTGCTCCCAAAAAGAAGTTTTCATAAGTAAGTGCAACAGGGTGCCATAGGGGGGTATTTAACTGGCCAGAACTATGTTAAGGTCCCAAGGAGGAGGGGTTCTCTTGCTGGTGAAAGAACTCAGATAAGGCCCTGAAGGAATTTAGTTATTAGGGGGAAGGGATAGGAACAGACTCTGCAGCTTTCAGTGGAAAGGTGATATAAAGAACTGGCTGTCAGTGCACTCTAGGAGAGCTAATTCACAGCCCAAGATCATTAGACACAGCAAGTTAGTCTAGAGGAATTTCTCTTCCTTTGGATCAACATGTTCTGGACACCAGAGGAAAATGACCTTTTTCTGTGTCTTATATACAATAAGCAATCATGCAGTAAGGTGGAGGGAAGCTGGATTCAAA
Source organism: Eretmochelys imbricata (assembly GCF_965152235.1). Taxonomy (NCBI): domain Eukaryota; kingdom Metazoa; phylum Chordata; order Testudines; family Cheloniidae; genus Eretmochelys; species Eretmochelys imbricata. The sequence continues at coordinate 53,151,781 of NC_135575.1, read as the reverse complement.
TGTAAGTTGATCCTGTTGTCTTCAGATATTAAATCTGCTGGGAGTGGTAAGCAATTTGGTGGATGCACCAAGGAGAAAATCAACTCTTGGAACCAAAAGTGCCTTGGCCAGGTGTGAGCTATCAAGGATTCTGGAAGCCTTTTGCCTGATATTTACAGGCACCAGAGTGATTAGTGGATAAGCATACATCACCCTGAGGACCACTTAATGAGAAATATATCCAACAAGGACCACCTCTGGAGCAGAAACTGAGACACTTGATCTTCTGCTCTGTTGTAAACAAGTAATTGGTGATTGACCCATTCCTGGCATGAGAAATACCTTGGTACCATATGCACCAGTTCCATAGTTGGTGTTCCTGAAGTAATGGGGATGATTATGCCTCTCACCCCCTTACCAATTTATGTAAAACAGATGAAAAAGCCAAGATGTTATTGGTCATAACTTCAAGTCAGTCCTTGAATCAGTGCTAGGTATATCATACAGGCTTTGCAAATCAATTTATATGTAGTTGCGTCTCTTCACAAGTCCGTAGACCTTGTTCCTGATTGAACAGGTGAACTTCCCATCCCAGCAGGGTTGCATCTGTCACTAAAGTCTTGCTTGGGAGGCGTAGAGAAAAAAAAGTTACTGCTGTTAACACCTAGTTGATGACTTTCCACATATTTAGTGATGTAAAACATTGTGAGAGATTAGAAGAGATGGTATGCGGTGTCTGCTCAGCACATATACTGACTTTAGCCAGCTCTATAATGTAGGTGAAGTCTGGCATGCGGCATAATAAATGTGCAGTAGTGCATGTGCCTAAGTAGACTTAAACAAGTCCTTAGAGTAGTGTAAGAAACTTTTGAAGAAGACTGACAAAGTTGAACAAGGCCTGGAACCAAGAGCAAGAAAACGTTGGTGAACACAACAAATTGACCTTTCCACTTGTTGAGGTAATTGCTATCAGATAATCCAGTCATCTAGGATGGGTAAATTAATATTCCTTCTTTCAGGTGGGCAGCAACAATTGCTAGAACCTTGATGAACACCTTGTCACTGTAAAGAGACCAAAGGTCAGGATTCAGTAGCGATAGTGATCTGGAATCTTAAATACTCCTTGGGTGCTGGATGTATGGAGAGGAGGCAGTAAGCATCCTGCAGATCAAGAGCACAGTCTTGTGGAACTAGAGATAGAATTAGAAAAACTAAGGTCACAATTCTAAATTTGAAGTGGTGGGTGAAGGCGTTGAATCCCTTCAAATTCAGAATTCAATGCTATCACCCTTTTTCAATGGTGTTAGGAAGCAATTGGAGGGGAAACCTTCATCCCTGTATTGGAGTGGAATACCTTCTGTTGCCCTGAGAGACAGAGGGGACTCTGCCTTCTGATGTAGCAGACTCCCGGGAGAGGGGTCCCTGAAAATGGAGTAGGGGTTAGGCCTAAAATGGAACTATATGGTGTATTCAACTGAGACTATCAGATTCCATGACTCATTGAAAAAAGTTAAAGTGATACCCAAATGAGGGGACAGAAAGGGCTAGATCTGGTAGACTGATTATAGTGTGACTCCAGACCAACTCATTAAAATAATTGGACAAAGAAGCAGATTGAGAAGTGGAAGAAAGGCTCCTTTTTTTTGTAGGGGGCACTGAATGGAGATGGGTAGGGAATGTTTTTCTCATTCCAAGAAATCACTTGATATTTCAAAAAGTTGTCCCATCCCAAATCAGGATGAAAAATCAAAATCTAGAATATTTTCATAAGCTGACAAACCAAATGTTTTGCATGCCTGTTACCAATACACTTGGAGCCAAATGAGTAGTACTGAGGACCTCAGTGCCAATGAGGCTGATACTATAACATCCAGCATCAAAGCACATGTTGCCGAGATATCCTCCGTTGCTCTTGTCTTGATACCAGAAATAGCTAGTTTTGAATTCTGAGACAGTACTAGAGTCCCAGTACGGTGCCTCCCTCAGAGCCATGATGGTACCTGGTTCAGGCCTTGGATACCCCTTAGTATGCGAGCAGCGAGGTGACTCGAGACCTTCTATTAGTAGAAATTCCCATTGGAGATCTGTCTTGACTTTTCCAGAGGAATGATGCTCCTTTTCCTCTGAGGACTTAGTTTTAACAGTTCTACCAGAGTCCAAAACAGGAATGACCATTGAAGATGGAGCCCATTAGCTAGTGAATCCAGAACTCAAAGGGAGCACTTCTGGACTGAGATGGAACTTGTCCAGGGTGTCTGCCCTGCCCAGGTTGGAGGCAGGACACATGGAACAGTTTAATAAAATCAATTTATGTAGTGTCTACATACACTTTAAAGTCCTTTTAGAAAAGGACTTACATATTGAGCATTTGTTGAGGGCATGGGATTCCACAAGACAAAAAAAAGCATCTAATATGCCCATCATTAAATCAGAATTGCTATCTCAGAGGATATCTGCTACCAGATTTTTCCCAGGAATATATTTTGCAATTGGATTAAATCACATCAACCTTAGCAATAGACGTTGGCATCTCAGAAGTGCTTGATCAGGGTCTTTTCTGTTGACCAGGTCTGTTATCAGTCTAAATAAATCTAGTCTAAATAAATCTAATCGCCACAGATATCTGTTCAGAATGTTTTGCTATTTGAATAGCTGTGGCTCCGGTTAAATCTTTCATCAGTTGCAGCTGCTGTGAAAGGTTTCTTATCTATTAACTCAATAAGTAGCCAATCTCTGATATGTCCATGTTTTGCATCCCCCAAAATCACAGTGTTCAGCAATGTATGCAGAGTTCTTTTCAAACATTCAACATTTTCCCCTGGTTCTTGAATTCTCTGGTAAACACATGCTTTTTCATAAAGTACCTTTCTCTGAGGTATAAAGTATGCATCCATCATAGCTAGAACTCATTCATAGTCATCTTTGTGATGGTCTTCAGTTAAATAAAAGGATTTAAAACTATGTTCTACATACTTCGCCATAGCATAAACTAAATAAGATACCTTTATATCTGTCCATTGTGAAGATTTGTCAAAGCTGAAGTTCTCTTAGGCACTGAAGAGTGGCATATTGATGAGATTATCTGTTCCTTTGGTCTGCTACCTTTGTTGCAGTTTTCCTTCTGTTGCTGGTCTTAGTTCACTCCTGACACCATGTCATGTATTTCTGTACCAGATCTGAACTGACTATAAAACTTGCTTATACACACCAGATGTGTTCATCATAAGATCCTTTAATGCTCTGCCAGGTATGGCTGAGGTTCATTTAAATAAGGTATCTTACACACAGTAACTGAACAGTATAACACAACTTAGCATTCCATTACACCTCCTGCCGCCTTAAAGAGTGAAGATGTGAGAGGGAATACCTGGTGCCCCTGAAGTTCCCAAAAGGAGAGTTACATACTGGCTAGAAAAGAGACCTCCTGCCCTGTGCCTGTCTATACAAAATCTCACAAGCCAGTCTTCACTTGTCAGCACAGCTGTATTTGTTTTAAAATTGAAAACAGAATATAAACAACATAGGGTATACTTTTTTAAAAGCCAAGAGTTTGACAATTCAATCCACTCTTAGTTACACTGAAAATTACTTTTTACAAATGTAACCTGAACTTGGACTGAGTTCATATTAAATATTCCTGTTCTTATGGACACTGAAGAAATGGAAGGCTGTGATATACGTTTACGACTGCTGCTGACCTTTTCACATGGAATTTGGCAAGACTTTGGAAATTTTATATTTTGGTCCATTCCTCATGGATCTTATGACGAATAGAAAAAAAGACAAACTGGGTGGAGACTTTGTCATTATTAATTTCTTGATATCTATCCAAGTATCTGCCTGAGTCACAGGAGAAAAGTTCTCCTTATGCAGCCACAGAAGGATTGTTTATTTTGAAAGTTAGTCCCACACAGATCTGAGCCAATCAGGGCACCACCACTTTAACTCTAATTATTATTATTAAGGGTCAATAGCATTTCCAGTGTTCTCATATGGCAACTTGGTGCATATAAAGCACCAGTTTCTCAAAATAGGCACTCAAAATAGGCCAATCACAATTACATCCACGTAATTTATGTATATAAATACTATAACAGCACACACAAGTCAAATATTTTCATTTGTACACGGTCAGTTGGTACCTAGTTGGTATTCAGAATCATTGTCTTTCTGCATGAAATTTCACCTGCAGAAAAATCAGTCAGTAAAAACAAACTCCTATCCAGCTGTTATGATAATTGTTCCTATTCATAGATTGTTTATTACTTAGACTAATAAGTGGACTAAACAGGCATATTTAAGTTTAAATGACCAGGGTGCATAAAACTGAGCATTTCGTCTCTTCTGCAAGAAGTACCTTCTTCCTGTCATAACAACAAATGACTACGTTGTATTTACATAGCAACTTTCATACAAGGATCTCAGCACTGGCACCAAATGCCTCCTTGTAGTTGGGCATATGCCTCTTTATAATTGGACAGTTATTGTAGGTGCCATAAAATAAATGAAATGCTTGAATGGCAAGGGACAGAGTTCACTGGCACTTGTTCTGGCATGCCAGAAAGATACAGGACAGGTAGTTCAGAGGAAACAATTTATAGTAACCTTGGGAATCAAAAAGTATGTAGCATGAGTTTGACACTTCCCACAGGCATTCAAAACCAGGTTGTGACACTGCATACAAAATGAACCAGAGGACAATGCATTTTCTAGCACTCAAGAAACAAGTTCAGCACTTGACCCAAGAAATCAACGAGGCATAATGTCATCATATTTTTAAAATAAAAAAACTGAGACCCTTTTGGTGTCAACAATTTTAGGGTTATAAAATACTCAGATAAAGCCAAAAGTACCCACTTTGAAAAAAAGTCCGCTGGTGTCACCATTAACAGCTTTAACTGTATGAAATATGCGTATTTCTCAGCCTGGAGGATTTTTTTCCAATAACTTAGTGTCCAAATAAGTATGTCATGAAACACTTAGCCTTCACTTTGACCAAAAAAGCAATGTTGATAGTTTCTACACTCATTCGACTTTTGTCTTGACTCCAAACTCAGACCTTTATACCGAACACGCATTGTACCGAATTGTTTGTTCCTGGTAGTCTCAGAGCAAAATCTTTGGTTTACAAGTATATCATGAACAATTTTAGTTAAAAAAACCCCTACACAAATATTATTACTGATGAAATAGAAAAAAATAAATTAATTAGACATTTCAAGTGTCCTGAAAGAAGTTCCTGAGATTCCAGGACATCATACGAGAAACCAGCGCTGTACCAGAAAAATTGGAGAATAAATATTTCTTCTAAAAGGACAAGGGGCGGGGGGAACCATTAACAGTTAATAAACAACTAAGAGGTGGCCCAACTGCAAAGTTAGTATAAAATTGACTTAGAGTAAATCCCTCTTTAACATTCCCAGGGGGTAGACACTGGGGATAAACATACTCATTCTATGCTTAGCCAGAAGGAATTGTGTAAGCAAGGAAAGAAAAAGGTCAGTCTATTTTTTACTTAAAGCACACGTATATAACATTATTATTAGCAGTGCTGAGAAGCAGCTCTTCTACAAATACATTCGTGTTTTGTTCCCCATCTACTGCTGGGAGAAAATAAATCACACTGGTGAAGAGTCCCCTACTTCATTTCAGGATATGGGACTCTTATCCCTTGCCACAAATAAATCTACTATTCATGTTATATAACAAACATGCACTCACTATTTTGAATTGTTTTTCAAAGACTTGTATTGTACTAGTTGTTTTAAATGGAATGGGTCTTGAGTCTAATTGGCCTAAATGGAATAAAACTTCTACTCTAAAAATATTTATTCTCTCCATCTCATCCTCTGCACAGGAAAACACTATTATGAGCCTTAATTAGAACCATACTTCTGGAGTGTGAAGGAAGAAGACATAATGTTAGCCAGCTGAGGAACAGAGACAGACTTCTTTGCAAAATCTACTATCTGATGAAACAACAAAGGTTCAGAAATGAATTATTCAAGGCCATACTCAAAGTATTCAGCAACACTGACACAGGGCTTTAAAAAACCTGGAATCTGTTTAGTAAATTTCTTCAACTTTACTTCTTGGGTTTTTGATATGCTGCCTACATGTGAGTGAGAGAGAAAAAACACATTATATGGTCTTGTTTATTATATAGACAGCTGCTGCCACTGCTATGAACAATGGTCTGTCAACATTTCCATCACTAATGCTTATTTTTCAGAGGTTGTACCACAATGATATTGATGCCATTGGAGTTGAGTGAATGTAACTACCATATTTTCAGAATCTGGTTTTATTAACATGTCTGTACTCTAAACTGAACTGTATGGAACAGGAAATTATTAGAGCTTCTCAGAATTGTTTCTGGAGAAAATGTCAACTTTTTAGTGAAAAATAAAAAAAAACTGAAATATTTTGCTTCAGAAATGCCACCAGTGTGTTTCATGGGAGTTACAGTTTGGATGCCTCCTGCTCTCATTCTTCCCTGTGGGCTGGGTTTTCTGTTTGGACTACATCACTTGTGATGCACTATGTTCTCCCTTTTTTGTGAGGGGAGGCAGTATATGATGGAACTCCCATGGCCATGATGCATTATGGGAGATGAAGTCCAGCTGGGGGGCCTGATAAATAGCGAATAGGGACACGAGGCACACCAACTGCAATTTCCAGGTATCTCTGTGGTAGCACATCCAAATCAGAAATTTTTATTATTTGCTGAAAACTGAAAAGTTTTCAGTTTTCATGCATTTGGGGTTTTTTGTGCAAAAATTAAAAAAAAATGGAAAAATATTCTGCATAGGTTTTCTTTTTGATATAAACCCAATTTTCTGTCAAAAAATGTTTTGAAAAAACTGTTTTTGATCAGCCCTACCTAGATGGTGATCTATATGGGAGCACCTTAACCAGGCAAAGTCACACTGGAGATAGTTAGACTATTCAGGTGGTGTGTCACTGACTTCAGTTAATTCCATCCAGCCAAAAGTGTCCCCCGAGTAAGTCTTATTACTGAATCTGTGTCATAGTAAGAAATTGTCACTTTACAATATCAGAAGACAAAATCATTAACTTAATGGCCTCAGTTCCCCTATAATTTAGATCAGTGGATGTATCAGGAATTACTACATAGAAGTCAATAGAATTACCCCAGAAAAAACTGATATAAAGAAATGAAGAATCAGGTCCTACAATCTCTACATCAGTCATTTGATATATTTATTTCTGTCATATCAACATGATAGACAGGTTGGAGAGTTTAGATGGTTATCTGAATTTGGTTCCTATATAAGTGTTGAGAGAAGTTCTAAAGTTATTGCAAGATCAGTGTCACCTCCACTGAAAATAAATGTCTTAGCAGTTGTCCCAACATCTACATCTCAACATGCATGTAGTACTAGCAACACGAGAGAGATATTATCTTTGTCATCTTCAATGTTTCGTATACCTACATTCTTGTGTATTTAAGCATGGTTCTTCTCTTTCCACCTTTCCGTGGTTGCAGAGCGGTATTTTAGGGATGGGGAAAAGAAGAGAAGTGATAGAGGAAATTGTTAGTTGAAAAAAGCTTTATTTCAAAGGGACCTTACACTGTAGTTTGAATGAGCCTAGTTAGTCTGGTCTCATTTGGATCTTCTGTGTTAAGGAATTTCACAGCTGCATTCCCTACATTGTGCTTCCTATTCTTTATAGTCTTACATTAGGTTTCATTGCCAGCATTGTTACTACAGTACACAGCTGCCTTTATGCATTGCAAATGATAATACAATGTTTAAGGTAAGTATGTCCAACTTGTTAAGGGCCAAATAGATTAGGATTAGGATCAGGATTTGAATTTGGATCAGAAATGAATGGGAGTCAGTGAAATTCACACCACACTGGTGTGATATGATCATGTCAGTATTTGTTGCTTAAGAGCTCCATGTTGCATCACCAAAATTATTGCATTTCATCAACATCATTGCTTACATATCTTTATAGACTAAGACCGGAAGGGACCATCATGATCACCTGTTCTGACCTCCTGTACACTGCAAGCCACATAACCTCACCCAACTACCCCTGTAATAGACCCATAATCTCTGAGTTACTGAAGTCCATGTTACTGAAACCATGATTTAAAGACTTCAAGTTACAGAGAATCTGTTGGATCATATTAAAGAAGTTCTGTATTAAAATCACAAATGAGTTTGATTCCCCATAGTTTAAATTCCAGGGTATTACTAATTAAGAGGTCTCTTGGTTTTTGGTATTGTTTCTCTCCCTCTATGTGTGAAACTTGCAAGCTGCTAATTGTGTTAGTACATTCTAAGACAGAGTCTGTTCTCAAAGCAATTCACAGAGAGAGAGACTCAAAGCAATACTCTAACAACAGAAACAGCACCCAGAGACTCCCCGCCCTTTTGTTGTATTAACAATTGTGATTAAAATAGAGATAGAGGATGTATGTGGATGGATGCTTGGTGTGGATAATAACTGAATGATCAGGGAGGTGCCAGCCTAAGAATCCAGTGTCCATCGGCTGAAGAAGGCGTCAAGTGGAAATAACCAGAGGACCCCCAGAGGGCAGACTGGAATCCACCCAACAGCCTCAAGAATGGGAGAACCAAAGAACAAGATAACATCTAGCAGCAAGGAGCTGATTGATTCAGCAACAGCATGATGAAGCAATTCCCATAGACTGGCATAGGAAGAAATTCCTATAAAAATAGACTCTAAAAAGTGAGAACTTTGGGGTCTGATTCTGCAAATCAACTTCCAGGAGCATCAGATGAGCATCTGACAAGGCCCTGTTCCCTCCTCATGTCCAGGCCACCTGGCCAGTGGCTTGGCATGAGCAACTCTAAGGCTGGTAACTATGATAACAACCTTGCAGAACCTGTGTGTGTGTGTTTGTATGAATGAATGTGTGAATAAATATGAGATTGAATGGAATGTTATAGCTATAACTAACTACTTACTATGATTCTTTCTGTATTCACAATGAATGAGGTATTTTGCCTTTTTCCCTTTAATAAGATCCTGCTGGTTTTTATTTTATTGGTATAACAAATCCATCATTTACACTAGTTTAAATCTGCAAGTGACCCGGTGCCCCATGCTGCAGAGGAAGTCCCCCCACCCCACTGCCATCAGGGTCTCTGATAATCTGACCTGCAGGAAAATTCCTTCCTGATCCCAAATATGGCGATCAGTTAGACCCTGAGCATGTGGACAAGACCCATCAGCCAGACACTTGGGAAAGAATTCTCTGTAATAACTCAGAACCCTCCCAATCTAGTGTCCCATCTTCGTCCACTGGAGATATTTGCTACTAGCAGTCACAGATTGGCTACATGCCATTGTAGGCAGTTTCATCATAGCATCCCCTCCATAAACTTATCAAGCTCAGTCTTGAAGCCAGTTAGGTTTTTTTGTCCTCACTACTCCCCTTGGAAGACTGTTCCAGAACTTCACTCCTCTGATGGTTGGAAACCTTTGTCTAATTTCAAGTCTAAACTTATTGATGGCCAGTTTATATCAATTATTTTTTTCATATTGTGGCTGATATCATGTCTCCTCTTGGTTCTTTTTGAAACAGTTGTGATGTAATCATTAATACTACAATGATCACAAGCAACTTCCACTGGAGTCACAGAGCAATTCCTATTGATTTCAGGTCTCAAAAGAGTTTTATAACCTGACTGACCATTATTAAACTCTTTTCCTTTAATAAATGACTAGATACTGATATAGAGCTGGACGAGATCTGGTAATGTCTATAGGATAGGGTTGTGTGAAACAACAAAACATTTTTTCCTTAAATTATATGTAATTTGATTTCAGAAACAATATTCAAAAGCATATAAGTGACTAAGGACCATTTTCTAGAAATTTTGGGACTTTGGAGTCTAAGTCTACTTGAAAGTCAATGGGATAGCATGAAATAGTATAAGAAATAAAAATAGCACCAATTTTGAATTTACAGTAAAATTCAACAATGCTCAAACTCTGCACATTTCAAATTTCATTGTAAAGATTTTATGCACCTAGTATTAAAAGGGCATGTATGTTAAACATATATTTATGCCCCAGTTACAATCGTTGCAAAGAGCACGTAAAAGGGATTGACAAATCTCAGAGTTTTGCAAATGTCTCTGACTACATTTTAGTCAGAGTTGACCAACCATATCTTTTTCCTGGAACCAAAAAACATGTTTTCCCAAGGATAAATCAATTTGGAAAAAAATAGTTTGCTTAGCTAAAGAGAAACATTTGCTAAAAGAATTACAGATACAACCACCCTACCCAATACCTTTGAAAGCCAAGGTAGAAACTAGAAACATAGTACAGTATAAATCGTTTTTATTTTTTCACTATATTTTAACTTATTTTCCCCCCACCCCCAGCCTCTCTGCATATGCATTTTGTTCTGCCTGCTCTCTACTCTGGCTTTGGATCTTTGATCGTCACTATGGGTTAGTCATCAGAGTAGAAATCTGGTGGTTTTTCCATAATCTTTACCTTAGAGTGGGTTTGGCTTGAAGGAAATGTTGACTTGTTCGGCTGAAATCGATTCTCTAGAGTTCACAGAGGCGGTTTGCTGTCTATTTAATGGGATGCACATGATACGGTAGAATTATAAAAATACCCTATGGGACTTTGATTGAGAAAATTTGTATTCTGAACGAGCTCCACATTGAAGAACTGGTAGAAAGATCAAAAGAGGAAGCTTTACATAGAGGAAGAATGGTATGAAGGAAACTCAGGAACTCAAACAGGGAAAGTTCTGTGTTGAAAAAAGTATTAGATAAACCCTTGACTAAGAAGCTGCAGAACCACACTACTGAGCCCTGCCACTGACCCCATTTTTCATTTGTTTTTTTTCTTCTTTTCACTCTCCTCTCCTTTACGCACCATCTCTTCTAAACATAATGCTAAACATTTTTGTTCTAACATCATTTGAGTTAAATTGAAGCTTTCAAACCCATTGTGTGAATGCCAACCCATAGGTTAACAAGTACAGTATATACTATATGTGCATGTGTACAAAACTAATAGGATCCACTGTTTCAACTCTTGTATACATCCATGTCAGTTTTTATTTAATTTGTCAAATATTTTATTTAAATCACAAAATAAGACTTTAATATAATACTCATAGGTTGGCTTCAGGCTATGGTACAGAAACATGGAAATTCACAAAAATTGGTTAAATTCCATTCTTAATTCACTTCTCTGTGGTTCCTGGGTTATGAATGAGTCTCAGAAATGTGGATGAGACTAGGGGCCAGATTTTGTCCCTTGGTGGAATCAATTCACACTGGACTGCCAGTGCAAATCAGCTGTGAGGCTGCCTTAATTGGCTACCCAAGAATTCTCCTAGGCTAAGAAATTCCCAGGGTGGCATAGTATGGACCAAGCTATGCCTCCTCTATTCCATTCCAGCGTCCACCTGCAGCATAGCAGGTTTTGCACCATACCAAGGAAAAAGGGCCTGGCTCAGGAACTGCTATGTCAGGTTGATCACCAGCTGTTTGTGGGCCTTCTATGTTGCATCCCAGCATCTGGTGGCTAACAAAGCAGAGGCAGCATGAGATGATTTAGAGCTACCTTTATACCCTCCTCCTGAGCTGCCTCGGGTGTCAAATAGCAGCTAATCCAGAGGATCTGACTTTATAGCTGAGGCAAAAGCTGGGATTATGTCTGATGTTCCTCACTTTTGCTAATTTAAATAATACATGTTACGTTATTTGAATGAGGTTTTGTTTGTCTAATGCTACACACACACATCCTCTCAGTATTTTTCAAATGTCACATTTAGATTCTCAGACTGTGACTTGGGACTTACTGAATGGTTTTCTAGAATAAAAAAACTAAAACCAGAGTAGAGATAACCAGGCATTGATGGGCTTCTTGCTTGCTTCAAATCAAGAAGCTTCAAACAAAAATTATTTAGTCTTCGCCTGAATGTTCATTAAACTGTATAACTTTTAATAATGAAAACTCCCAGCATGGCTAGCAACGATAATTTCAGTAGTCTATCTTGTTTTATTCTGTATATGAAACACTGCAACAAACAATGGAAAAAGTCATCCTAAATTTTGTTTAAGGATTCTCAAAATTATAGCAATTTCCTGGATGTGCTCTTGTAGCAATGCAACTCATCTTTCCTTCCATATATTTTCTGATTTCAACATAGTCCCTATGCTATATTCTTTAAAAAAATAAGTCCACCTGTCAGCCTTTGGGGTATGAAGACCTCTGTTTAGCAAGACAAATAACACAGCTGAAGCAGAAGCAGTACAACTATTCCCAAAGTGTCCCACTCCAACGTATCTCAATCCTAATCTGGATGGACCATCCATAATGCTGGAAATGAGGTTCATTTTCCTTTCCCATTTAGTTCTTGCTATCTCTGAGAAGAACAGTGGTGTCAATTAGTACCAGTTGCAGTGGTAGCTGTGTAATGTGGACACAAATACCGTAGGCACTAGACAAGCACCCTAAATCTTTTATCCTTGATCACCTCTCAGACATCAAATACTAATATACTGCTGAAACATAGTGAAGGTGGGAATCGGCTGTTCTGCCTGAGTGATAGTGGCAGAAGGCATTAAACGTAAGTAAATTGTGATGCCTCCAGAAGTACTGGGGGCAGCATGCCCAGCATGGCACTTGCGTCACCTGTGCATTCCCCAGCACTGTTCTCTGGCATTACCTGGTGTGCAGAGGAACAGACCAGACTACACATCCACTCCACCTAATCACTCCCTTTACGGCTGTGCAGTGCTGCCAGCAGCCTCAGCACTTCCCTCTTGTGATCAAGGAGTATAAGCAAATTCATTATGACTGTTGGGTAGCAATGCCAATTGGGAGACCCTGAGTCTTCTCCTCAAGTTAGTGACTTTGGGAGGAAAATGCAATGTCATTTTCAGATGTAGTGTGATGGTAAAAAGCTTAAAGGCATGTTTTAAAGCTGATAGCAGCCAGTGACTTGCTGAAGACAGCATCTATAAATGTTGAATCCTCAGCATAGATGAGAGAGATACTGTAGATATCTTTCTACCTATCAATCTCAGAACAGCAGCAAAAAAGAGATGTCAAAGATGTAGCCTCATACAGCAGTGTATGTGGGGTGAATGTTTGATAGAAGCCTGCATAGAAGAACTTTGAAAGCTCCCATATTTGCACATCTCAAGTTCTGACATCTTTCTCTTAAAAGGTTTGTTCAATTTACAGTACTTCTGTGCATGATGGCCCTGCATTTTGAGGATTATTGATTAGATGTGTGTGAATTACAACAATAGCTCTTGAAATAAAACCACAATGTTCATCTTATTTTATATTCTTTTAACTTTGGGCCTGGGGGTGGGGGGAAGAGAAGAAATGTGTTATTAGAGCGGGAAAAGGCTTGACACACGCTTCAGAAACTGAGATCTAATTAGAGTCTTGGTATTATAATAATGTATGGGGCAATTCCTGTCCTGACTGAAATGCACAGCAAGTAAGAGCTGGATGCTCTGCATCACAGCCTAGCTCCATAGGAATGGAACTCAGTGGAAGCCTAAGGAAGGCTGCCATATGATGGCTATGGGAAAAAATGACTATCACACTGTCCATTTGGCCTTTTGAGGATGATGTGATGGAGGCTCTACATGTGCTCAGAGCACCCCTGCCTCCTCAGGGGTTGGGGAAATGGCTGCAGCTGACTGCCAGTCACCTGTGAAGAACATTAAAGGTCCAAACAACTGTAATGGCTTCTTGGCAGCTCTGAAATGGAGCTTTCATGCAGGATGTATAGATCTCTTCTCTTTGGACAATTTCGGATGGCACAGGCCCTATTGAACACACCCAAATACCCTTCCTTTCATCCTCAGGGCATAGGCAGGGACAGGATTGATGAAAGAATGCTCAGGTGGTAGGAAGATTATTTGTAATTGCTTCCCAAACTGCTTCAGCAGTTCACTAGGTCAGTGGTTCTCAACCAGGGGTCTGGGGCCAGCTGTGGGGTTGCGAGCAGGTTTCAGGGGGTCTGCCAAGCAGGATTAGTGTTAGACTCTCTGGGGCCCAGGGCAGAAAGCTGAACTCCCACTGCCTGGGGCTGAAACCCAAGGCGCTGAGTCCTGCCACCTGGTGCATCCAGTGCAGATGCTTTCACTATTGCCGTCTTGTTTTTTATTCTCAAAAAGGGTCTTTACTTGTCTATAATGCACACTAGCATCAGTACTGTGAAGTAGATAATAGTCTTTCTTCATTTCACATCATCTATCAGCATTTCTTTACATTACCAATCACTATTTTCCATTGATATTCAGATCCAGACAGCTATAAATGGAGTTTTAGTTCATAAACCAGTCCCTTTTCTTAATAATATAAAACCTATACTATTTCATGTTTTCTTTTATGAATTCCAAGTCTAAGATACTTTATAGGAGTTTGTAAGAACATATTCTTCAGTTTTGAGTCATATCAGTTTATACCCCATGTATTTTATTTTGAGATTCAAGTTTGAATGATATCAAAATCTCAAAAAAGACTCAAGCTAATTCACTAAATTTCATGTAGTTTTGATACAAAATAATAAACTCTCTCAACTCCACTCTAAGCTGTAGAAGCTATGTTTTGTAACTGAGCACTCTTTGAGAGTCCTGAATATGATAAATTTATAGCACATATTAGATGCATCTAATACTGCGTCAAGAGCAAAATTAAGTCAGGGTAATGGAAATGAGGATGCAAACCCTGTGGGATATACTAGTAGAATGTTTTTACTGAGGTAAGTTGCTTATGCCGTGGCAGAGAGAGTTCCTCACTGTAGAATAAGCACTCTGAAAACTCCATCCTCATCTCCATGAACAAGAGGCAGTAGTGGTGACCGCTCACAATGCTCACCAACAGTGTCTGGTTAATGTGTGTGAATGGGCTTTATGCCAAATTACTGAGCTGGACCATTGCCTTTAGAAAACACTGTGTGAATTACGAGTTTGTAATGGCACTCCAAACCAAATACGTTTTGTGTGGTTTTGAGTTCTGTTGCAAACATTTTTCAAATATCTAAAGACAAAACTAGCAGGGATAGATTCAGCCAAATTGAACCAACCATGGCCCCACTATTCCCACACCCCAGGGCTTCCATGTGCTTTTCAAATTCTTTTGTGACTTCAGACACATCTGAATCAAAACTTTCATTCAGACACCCCTGAACTTTGGGGCTAGGTATATTCTGAATGCAAAATCAGATGCAAATTTTGCAAATACCCTCTTTTTAATAAGCCAAATCAAAACCTTGGATCTGAAGATTTCTGCACTTTGAGATGTTCGAAACCTGAAGCTGAATTTTGCAGCTGATGCTATTTCCAGCACACACCTGTCACAACATGTGGTACACCTCATCCAGTGCGCTAAATGCCATAAACCATATGAGTGAAACCAATCATTATGCTCTCAAATGAACTCACACAGGAAAATGATAAAAGAGAAATACACCCTATCACCTGGGGGTGAACACTTCACAAAGCAATCACTTTATATCTGACCTATCAGCCCTCATCCTCAAAGAAAACCTGCACAACATTTTCAAAAGATGAGCCTGGGAGCTTAAATTAATAATTACGCTAGATACTAAAAATCATGGACCGAACTGAGCCACTGGATTTTTATGGCTTTATTACAACAGTCTGTGACCTACAAACCTCCCCCCCAACACACACTCTTTTTGTGCTATGATTGCAGAGGTGTTAACAGGCCACTGTACCTTGAATGGCTCGAGGCTTAGAATGTGCGCTAACTACTTATACTAAATAATCTGTTCCATCTTGCATTTTGCTGTGTAGCTCAGAGTCTCTTTCCAAGACCTGAAGAAGAACTATATATGGCTCAAAAGCTTGTCTCTCTCACCAACAGAAGGTAGTCTAATAAAAGCTGTTACCTCACCCTTGTCTCTCTAATATCTTGGGCTGCAATTACACTGCATACTATCTCCAATAAATTAGTCAGAAAGAGATTCAGGTAGGACAGATTTGGGGTGAAAAAGAACTGCATCACAGCTGACAAATAATTTATCATCAAGAACTTGTTCAGTGAAACAGAACCTGTAATGCTGTCTGTAATGGTACCATCTACTGACTCCCAATAAATATTAAAAAAGGAAATATGGCTTGTGAGGCCCAAGTAGGCGCTTGATCCAAAGTCCGTTGAAGTCATTGGAATGAGTTCAAATGACTTTCATGGGCTTTGGATCAGGGCCTAAATCACTATGAAACTTGCAGGATTTGGAAGTATGGGACCTCTGCCTGCTAGGTAAGAACCTGTGGTTGGTGAAATGACCTTCACAGAATTGAAATAAACTTGGGAGTGAGAAGCAAGGGATTTGGATTCAGACTACCACCCCCATGATCTTGACTTAATATAATTTTTATATTGGTGGAAACATTCTACACAGATAGATGTGATTCACAGAGGTCAAAATACGGTATGGTCCAATATGTACTGAACAAAAAGGTCAAGGAGGAAGCTTTTTGGGTGAGTATTCCTGAATAGTTCTAATAATATATAGCACTGATATACTGCTTTATAAACATAATTTATACCATAATACAAATGCAGGTACTTGTATTCAGTGCTAAATTTGAATGAATTGGTTTATTTCATCCTTATTTGGGATTTTAATACAGCTGTTCAATCAAAGTCCAATAGGAAATGTAGTTGGTATCCTTTTGCATGGTTAATTGTCAGTATTACAAAAGCCCATTTACTCAAATTATGTGTGTATGTATGCTCACAGATTTTACCTTTGATGCATTAAGTCCACATTAAATGTTTGCCAAAGAAACTGTCTTTTGGACTTTTATTTCTTTCCAAACACATTTTTATAGACAAAATAGTTACCTTTAATCTTGTATAGTGCTTTCCCTCCCTTTAATGCTTCCTCTCTCCTCCTTCCTGTACCCTTGCTCTCCTTTAGAAATCCACTGAGGTTTGTGCAAAAAAGTAATTGTGGTAGCTGTTGGCAAAGGCATATCTCAGTTTTGATCTCCACCATTTCTATTTTGTACTGAAGGCTCTGGTATCGAAGTTCTGGTAGGTCTGTTTTCAATCTATTTAAACATAACAGATATGGCCTGGGGAAAGAAGTGTGTGTTATGAAGTCAAGATACAGGTCTGAATTTTTCCTTCGTGAAGCTCTATTGCAGTCAGAGTTACAACAGGAATGTATTTGGCCCACTGATATCATATCAGATAAGGTAACATTTGATTGTGTTTGGATACTAAGTTAAAATCTTACTGCAAATGGTAAAAATGTTTGGAAAGAAAAATATGCCTGCCAAACAGTTTTACATTAAGGAACTCAGCTGTGCTCCACAGACCTTGGCATGCAAAATAAAAATTCCACAAAATGTAATAATTCAAAGCTGTTTCCCTTAAGGGTTTCCCAACAATCGGTATTAATGCACTGCGGGTGTGCATATGTGCTTGCCTGAGTATACTCACCACTTGGACCTTGATTTTTCTCTCCCTCTGTTATTACTTATTCTATCCCACAATAAAGTCTGAAGAATGAATTAATTTCTTATACAGGGTTCTTTTGCTTTAAACATTTATGAACAAAACTGCTCATGGAAGCATTCAGGTGAAGATGATAATATTAAATTCTATACCATCTTCAATAATATATATAGCCTGCTAATGTCTCAGCAACCACACGGCCATTCACTGTAAAGTTGGGTACCAGTTGAAGTAAATTATTATATTTATGAATTAAGAATGCATCTAAGATTGAAGATTTATGCCAGAATACTAGAATGTTACTATAAATTAAATGTACGGATATCTTCTTGCCTCCCAGTCCCTGGACATCATGGAGGGGTTCTAAAAGTTGGGGATGCACTCATGAGGAATGCTGGACTGAAGCATGTGAACTGTTCTGGTGGGGAATCAGTTTATGGTGTATTACCCTTTCTCTGGAGCCCTCTCCCCACCCCCATGCCAGGGAGCCTCTGGGACAGGAAGGGCGTGTTGTTGCACTATCCCTGAAACAGTCCAAGAGGGAAATTATGACCTCACCTCAAGTCTCCCCCTTGCTCTAAGAGGGAGTAAACTCCCTGAGGTTGCACTGCCATGCACATTTGTGGGCAGGGGAATAGACGGAGCCATGGTTTCCCTGACCTTTTATGCAAACAAGTGCAACTGGAATGATGTTGCATCCCAAAAAAAGGTTGTTACAAATTTTCTCCTGAATTATGCCTTCCAGTACAACTGAGGAGCCCCAAGACAAATTATGCTTCATGGCTATGCCTCTGAGGCAGAAGGTCTCCTGGTTTTCCCCTAGGACTGTGTGCCTAAAGGCATACTCTCTCTCTCAGCAACGGTGACTGTTTAAAATAATTTAGTAACACTACAAAAATCTGATGTAAAAGTCTCATGTGAATAATAATATTATTATTCTTCAGTAAAAAGTAAAATTAAAGCAAGCCCCCATTGTTAGTGAAACAAGCATACATTTGGTTTCTATTTACAATACAGTAAATATGACAAAGGTATACATTGACACTTATTGCTTTATTTATATCTTCATTTACTAATTTTTTTTTAATTTATCCTGTACCTGGTCCCAGCCTCTAGGCCTATAAATCCATAAGGATCTTAAGCCTCTAACCCTATAACTGTTAGACTTTTACACAGTGGAGGCTATGAAGAATTAAATTTAAAATTTAATTGCATAATGTGCTTCTATAGTAATATCTTTTGTCCAGCAAAAAGTACTTTGAAAAATCTATATTGTATTCAAATAGATATCCTACTATTTGTATGGTTTCCTATACAATCAAAATAATTATAAATTGATGATGAGCTGGAAGAAACCTCTAGCGTCATCTGCCCCATGATGACTGCACTGAACCAGTGCTGGTCTCCTGTACAGACCCACTAAACAACTCTAAACGAAGAAAATAACCCAACAAAATGGATGAATATATGCAGTATGTGAGCAAAGGGTATGAGCAAACTATTTTGGGTAACATAAGAATTGACCGAAACCATTGCCCGACTTGAACTAAATCCAAAGTCCAGTAGAACAGCCTGCCTGTATCTTAGCTATTCTAAGTAGTGACTTAGTATAGTGCCTGGTTGTTAGGCAACCAGAAAAAATGTTAATATTCATATTTTCTGACTTTACAGTATAAAGATACGATCTTATCAGTTACATTCTAAAAGTTAACTTAGCCTCTGTCACAATCCATTTGTGTGCACTGTGGTGGCTGTTTGCAAGCTTTTCATGCCCTTTTTTGGTATGCCTCAGAGTATCAGTTTTGAGATCCACAAGTGTTTTTATGAGCATATTTGTAAAGGCTGTCGGCAATTGGCTTTTACTGCGTGTATATTTTAGGCAACAATATATTGTGGTTTCAGATAATTTAAGCGATAATGAGGGGAAATGTGTCTCAGTAATATTGCAGCTGCTCTCATTCTCATTGCATTGGTAAGTATCTCTTTCATTAACTTTAGTTCACATAAACTGTTAATTTAATTGTACACTTTTATCTTTTTTTAGGTTTTAATTCTAGCTTTTTTTCTGACTGTGAACCCCAACCACCTATAACAGGAAATGTCAGGCCAGATATCACTATCAATGCCAGTCTTTTGCTCTGGAAATTCATGGGCCATGGTATGTTTCTAAATACTATAATTATATTTAAATGACACATACCCAGCTTGCTCCACTGAGTTTTGCTATTGACTTCAGTAGAAGCACAATAAGGCCCAAAGTGAATAGGCCATTTTCCCCATTTTGAGGCTTTTGCAGGATTACATCATCATTCAGCTTGGCCGAGCCCTGCGTCTCTTCAGGATATTTTCATGCTTGGAACCAGATGGAAAATGTCTTTGATAAATCAACAAAAGGCTTGTGTTGTTGATATTTCAAAATATTTTTCTACAACTGTAACAAATTTGCTTTCTTCATATTTAATAGCATCCAAAAGTGATTACAAATATTTTGCCATGTGATTGCTTTCATAGTTCACTGAGTATGCAGGTCACAGAAATCCCCCCTTTTTTTTTTGGTATGCTCAAAATCAACTTTAATTGAGTTATGGAAGCTGGATAGCTTAGCTGATATATCATTCAATGTCTATCTGGAATAACTTTATGGTTGTTCAGTCCACTAATGAAATCATCTGAAAATCATTTACTAGTAACTGGATTTCTTTGAATGGGCCTTCTCTTCTTCAGCCACACTCATCAGAATTTAATCCTTACATTTCAGTGTGAGAGGTGCTGTGGAAACTCCACAATGTTTCAATCTCTATATACAAGTATTTTATACAAAGAGATCTTTGGACAAAATCTGCATAAACATATATGCTATATATTCGGAGGCAGAGTGATCAAGTGAATAGGGCATTCAACTAGGAGTCAGAAGATCTGGGTTCTGTAGCCAGTTTGACAACTGATTTACTGTGTGACCTCAGCAAGTCACTGCACCTGTCTGTGCCTGTTTGTTCTCTCATCCTTTATCTGTCTTGGCTATTTATAGTGTAAGCTCCCTGGGGCAGGGATTGTCACACCATAGCCTGTGCAGAGAGAGTCTGGCATAAACTCCCCACCCCAATTCTAGCAAAAAGAACCTTCCAAGGGAGGGAGCATTTTTGGAATGGGCCAGGGACATGGCATAGTGGAGGTCTAATATATAGCTTATTGGCATCAGTTAGAAAAGCCCCTATGATGTTATAACTGATGTGAAGACCAGATTGGGATAGAATCAGGGAGCTATAACTGTCTCCCTAGTGGAAATACCCCCCACCATGGGGAAAGTGGAGCTCAGACATGAAAGAATTGACCCTACAGTTCCTAATTCAAAAGATATTCTAAAGAGGAATGAAAGGATGTAAACTGCCTTGAGATCCTCAGATTAAAAGTCATTATAGAAGCGAAATGTATTATGATGAAAATATTGATATTACATTGAATTGGCAGATTCTGAACTCGCAGAAAGCAATAGGTGTTGATTTAAATTTCAGTGACAAGAACTCAGCATTTTTTCCCAAACACATTGCAAGAAGGCACTGCACCTGAGTTGCTTTCATCATTTGTTTTCCTCCTCAGATAAGAATATCTTTGAATATTAGTGTACCATTCCCAATAGCTCTCCCAAACAGCTCAGTAGCATTGTAAAGGTAATGCTCATTACCATCCCATCACAGTAGAACTTACAAAACTTCCCTTCTAGTATCAGGAATGCTCTATGTCAGCATCACCATTTCCACTATGTAACCTTTTGGTTAATGCCCTAGTACAGGTAATGCAAGTTTTTATGGTTGTGAAATTAATCTTAGCCATTACTATTTATGCTGTTTGCTTTTTTTGTAAGCAGCAGCCCACTTAAGAGAATACAAAGAATGCATGCTATGGAGCATGATCTCAACATATGGATCATCATCATCAGGGTTTGCATTTGCAATCTACGTTCTGTTTGATCAGCCAATTGTCCTTTCCCTTTAACACATTAGGCTGTGTGGGCTGTAGGGATTTTAACAAGCGATTAAAAATTTTTTTTGAGTTAAAAAAAATAAAAACAAACAAAAAAAACATCTCTTCCATCCTGCATTCTGAATCACAACCAAAACCTTACTGATCATTATAAGTGAGGTCTAACATGTCAGCCCTCATAAAAATAAGGATTTGAAGACTAACCATGATTATGATGAGAGAGGTTCATTAAGTATGAATTCCTTTCAACATCAAGTACTGATCATTAACAGCAGACTTTAACATGGCAGATTTGGGAAAAGATTCTTACTTAGATCAATATCAGGACAGTTAAAAATGCAATATTGGTTGGTTTTTTGTTGATCAGAAATTCACTCGCTGTAAATCCTCTTTTCATAATTTTTAACACATTTAAAGCATTTTTTCTACACACCATAAATATGGCAGTAAAGATAGCATGTGCAGCAGAGAAATACTTGGTCTCATTGGTCGACACATATGGAGATGGATGAAACATTTTGAGTAAAATAAGGACCCACATAAACCTTCACCCAATGCAAATTTTCATCTGAATCTTGAACAAAACCCATTTTTGAAATCTGAAACAGTCCCTTTACCTGTTTTCTTTTCGTTTTATAAAAATTATATATAAATAAATGTGTTCCTTTAACCACTTCATTCCTGTGATTTAAACCCATATGCTGTATGGGGAAATTAAATTCCACTCATTGATTTGCCAGTACTTTGAAAGGAACATGGACCTACTCTCCATGGAGAGCTTGTTAATTCTGAAGAGTCCACAGTTCCATTGTTGGAGTGAGCAAAATAAAAGTACAGATTCCTCTGCAAAACAAATGCACTCATACAAATTATTCCTGTAGTATTCTCCACTCTGTAAAAATGGGCATTATTGTCTTATTATTTAAATGTTTGTATTAATATTAAATTACTAATCTGTTTCTAAGTAAATAGACTGCCCACTAGAAACATTAGGTGCTAGATTGTGTGTAACATGCATAGTCCTTAGTAAAGAAAATGTGGGTAGCGGCCTCTACTAAGGCCTTGTCTACACTACAGAATTAGGTCAAACTTATAGAAGTCGGTTTTGTAGAAAGGGTTTTTACACAGTCGATTGTGTGTGTCCCCACACAAATGCTCTAAGTGCATGTAGTCGGCAAAGTGCGTCCACAGTACCAAGGCAACCATTGACTTCCAGAGCATTGCATTGTGGGTAGCTATCACACAGTTCCCGCAGTCTCCACCAGCCATTTGAATTCTGGGTAGAAATCCCAGTGCCTGATGGGGCTAAAACACTGTTGCGGGTAGTTCTGGGTACATATCGTCAGGCCCCCCTTTCCTCCCTCCCTCCATGAAAGCAAGGGCAGACAATCGTTTTGCGCCTTTTTTCTTGAGTTACCTGTGCAGACGCCATACCATGGCAAGCATGGAGCCTGCTCAGCTAACCATCACTGTATGTCTCCTGGGTGGTGGCAGACACAGTCCTGCATTGCTACACAGCAGCAGTTTATTGCCTTTTGGCAGCAGACAGTGCAGTATGACTGGTAGCCGTTGTCGATGTAGTCCAGGGTGCTCTTTTAACCGACCTCGATGAGGTCAGGGGCGCCTGGGCAAACATGGGAGTGACTCAGCCAGGTCATTTCCCTTTTAAGTTTCGACTCATGGCGATTCAGTCCTACCGGCAGTGCACTGTCTTTTAATCTGCAGCCAGCAGAAGACGATGGCCAGCAGTCATACTGTACCGTCTTCTTCCGAGCAGCCAGGAGATGACGATGGCTAGCGGTCCTACTGCACAGTCTGCTGCCAGCAAGATGTATAAAGATAGATGAAGTGGATCAAAACAAGAAATAGACCAGATTTGTTTTGTATTCATTTTCTCCTCCCTCCCTCCGTGAAATCAACGGCCTGCTAAACCCAGTTTTGAGTTCTGTCCTTGAGGTTTTGAGTTCTATCCTTGAGAGGGCCATTCTGTTCCTCGCAAAGGCACACCCCTTTGTTGATTTTAATTCCCTGTAAGCTAACCCTGTAAGCCATGTTGTCAGTCGCCCCTCCCTCCGCCAGAGCAACGGCAAACAATCATTTCGTGCCCTTTTCCCTGGTTTGCCCAAGCAGGAGCAGACGCCATACCACAGCAAGCATGGAGCCCGTTCAGCTCACCACAGCAGTTATGACCATTGTAAACACCTTGCGCATTATTGTGCAGTGTATGCAGAACCAGCACCTGAAAAGCCAGACGAGGAGGCGACGGCAGTGCGGAGATGAGGACATGAACACACTTTTCTCTAAAACCGCGTTCTCCCGCAATTTGGAGATCATGGTGTTAATGGGGCAGGCTCATGCCGTGGAACGCCGATTCTGGGCCTGGGAAACAAGCACAGAGTGGTGGGACCGCATAGTGTTGCAGGTCTGGGATGATTCCCAGTGGCTCCGAAACTTTCGCATGCGTAAGGGCACTTTCATGGAACTTTGTGACTTGCTTTCCCCTGCCCTGAAGCACAAGAATACTAAGATGAGAGCAGTCCTCACAATTCACAAGCGAGTGGAAATACCCCTGTGGAAGCTTGCAATGCCAGACAGCTACTGGTCAGTCGGGAATCAATTTGGAATGGGCAAATCTACTGTGGAGGCTGTTGTGATGCAAGTAGCCAACACAATCATTGAGCTGCTGCTATCAAAGGTAGTGACTATGGGAAATGTGCAGGTCATACTAGATGGCTTTGCTGCAATGGGATTCCCTAAATGTGGTGGGGCCATAGACGGAATGCATATCCCTATCTTGGCACCGGACCACCAGGGCAGCCAGTACATAAGCCACAAGGGGTACTTTTCAATGGTGCTGCAAGCACTGGTGGATCACAAGGGACGTTTCACCAACATCAACATGGGATGGCCGGGAAAGGTTCATGACGCTCGCATCTTCAGGAACTCTGGTCTGTTTAAACGGCTGCAGGAAGGGCTTTACTTCCCAGAAAATAACTGTTTGGGATGTTGAAATGCCCATAGTTATCCTTGGGGACCCAGCCTACCCCTTAATGCCATGGCTCATGAAGCCGTACACAGGCACCCTGGACAGTAGTCAGGAGCTGTTCAACTATAGGCCAAGCAAGTGCAGAATGGTGGTAGAGTGTGCATTTGGACGTTTAAAGGGTTGGTGGCACAGTTTACTGACTCGCTCAGACCTCAGCAAAACCAATATTCCCATTGTTATTGCTGCTTGTTGTGTGCTCCACAATCTCTGTGAGAGTAAGGGGGAGACGTTTATGGCGGGGTGGGAGGTTGATGCAAATCGCCTGGCCACTGAATACGTGCAGCCAGACACCAGGGCAGTTAGAAGAGCACAGCAGGAAGCGGTGCGCATCAGAGAAGCTTTGAAAACCAGTTTCATGACTGGCCAAGGTACTGTGTGACACTTCTGTTTGTTTCTCCTTGATGAAAACCCACCCCCTTGGTTGACTCTAATTCCCTGTAAGCCACCCGCCCTCCCGCCTTTGATCACAGCTTGCTTGCAAAGGAAATAACGTCACTATCATTTAAAAAACATGTATTCTTTATTAGTTGATTATAAAAATAGGGAGATAACTCACAAGGTAGCCCAGGTGGGGTGTGGGAGGAGAGTAGGAGGGAAGGAAAAGGCCACTTTAAAACTTGTTGAATGCCAGCCTTCTGTTGCTTGGGCTGTCCACTGGGGTGGAGTGGTTGGGTGCCCGGAGCCTCCCCCCTGCATTCTTGGGCATCTGGGTGAGGAGGCTATGGAACTTGGGGAGGACGGAGGGCGGTTAAGCAGGGGCTGCAGCGGCAGTCTGTGATCCTGCTGCCGTTTATGAACCTCCACCAGACGCCGGAGCATGTCTGTTTGATCCCGTAGTAGCCCCAGCGTTTCCTCAGGCCTCCTCTGATCTTCCTGCTGCTACCTCTCCTCACTTTCATCAGCCACCATCCTGTACTCTGCTATTGTGTCCCTCCACACAGCTCTGTCAGTGCCGGACGACTGCATGAGCTCAGAGAACATTTAATCACACATGCATTTTTTTCGCCGCCTTATCTGAGATAGCCTTTGGGATGGAGGAGGGAGGTTTGAAACATTTGCAGCTACTGGAGGAAAAAAAGAGAGTGTAGTATTTAAAAAGATACATTTTACAGAACAAGGGCTATACTCTTTCACGGTGAACAACACTATTCACATTACATAGCACAAGTGATTTTGGTACAAGGTCGCATTTTGCATCTTATATTGAGTGCCTGTGGCTTTGGTGTTAGAGATCACACACGCAGGGCCGGGCAACAGAATTTGGCTTGCAGGCGGCCATGGTGAGCCATAGTCTTTCGGCTTCTGCAACCTTCATAACAGCAGCACCCTCCACTCCCATACCAAGCAAAGCCCAATGGAGTTGCCATTTAGTGATGCAGTTTTCCTGTTAACATGCAGCAGCAGAAACCAAACTAACCCCTTCCCCCGATCCAGTTCTCGAGGATGATCGCTTTTCCCTTGCCCCCACAGCCTGGCTGGTATCAGGGAAGATCCCTGCTAGTCAAACGTGAACAGCTCAGTGCCAATGCCCACCCCCCACCGCGTGGCTAACTGCAGGGAGGGTTTCTTTTCAGCCACAGGCAAACAGCCCAGTAGGAATGGGCACCTCTGAATGTCCCTGTCAAGGTTCCTCCCCCACTCTGAACTCTAGGGTACAGATGTGGGGACCTGCATGAAAAACCTCCTAAGCTTATCTTTACCAGCTTAGGTCAAAACTTCCCCAAGGTACAAAATATTCCACCCGTTGTCCTTGGATTGGCCACTACCACCACCAAACTAATACTGGTTACTGGGGAAGAGCTGTTTGGACGCGTCTTTCCCCCCAGAATACTTCCCAAAACCTTGCACCCCACTTCCTGGACAAGGTTTGGTAAAAAGCCTCACCAATTTGCCTAGGTGACTAGAGACCCAGACCCTTGGATCCTAAGAACAATGAACAATCCTCCCAACACTTGCACCCCCCCTTTCCTGGGAAATGTTGGATAAAAAGCCTCACCAATTTGCATAGGGGACCACAGACCCAAACCCTTGGATCTGAGAACAATGAAAAAGCATTCAGTTTTCTTACAAGAAGACTTTTAATAAAAATAGAAGTAAATAGAAATAAAGAAATCCCCCCCGTAAAATCAGGATGGTAGATACCTTACAGGGTAATTAGATTCAAAACATAGAGAACCCCTCTAGGCAAAACCTTAAGTTACAAAAAAGATACACAGACAGAAATAGTTATTCTATTCAGCACAGTTCTTTTCTCAGCCATTTAAAGAAATCATAATCTAACACGTACCTAGCTAGATTACTTACTAAAAGTTCTAAGACTCCATTCCTGGTCTATCCCCGGCAAAGACAGAATATAGACAGACACACAGACCCTTTGTTTCTCTCCCTCCTCCCAGCTTTTGAAAGTATCTTGTCTCCTCATTGGTCATTTTGGTCAGGTGCCAGCGAGGTTACCTTTAGCTTCTTAACCCTTTACAGGTGAGAGGAGCTTTCCCCTGGCCAGGAGGGATTTCAAAGGGGTTTACCCTTCCCTTTATATTTATGACAGTCCCCTTAATCAAATTCCCCTGTTTCAACCAGGTTATCATGAACGATATCATTCTCCTGAGGATAACACAGGAGATAAAGAACGGATGTTGCTTGAATGCCAGCAAACACCAGGACCATACGCTGCCAGGCTTTGTCATGCAATGATACCAGATTACTTGCTACTAGCATGGCGTGGTAAAGTGTCCTAACATGGAGGACGGAATAAGGCTGCTCTCCTCAGAAACCTTCTGCTTTTAGAGAACCTCCAGGAGAGCTTCATGGAGATGTCCCTGGAGGATTTCTGCTCCATCCCCAGACACGTTAACAGACTTTTCCAGTAGCTGTACTGGCCACGAATGCATCCCAAGTCCTCAGGGCTACTTAATCATTAAAAAAATGCTTGCTTTTATAACATGTGTTATATTTAAAAAGGTACACTCACCAGAGGTCCCTTCTGGCTTCGTTGGGTTGGGAGGGTATTTCAGTCAGGGTGATAAAAAGATCCTGGCTGTCGGGGAGAATGGTGTGCTGTGTGCTTTCCCCAAGCTCGTCCTCTTCCTCCTCATCTTCCCCATCTGCAAAATCCTCAGCCATGGCGGAGAGTACCCCATCATCGGAGTCCACAGACAGGGGTAGGGTAGTGGTGGCGGCCCCCCCTAGAATTGCATGTAGCTCAGCGTAGAAGCGGCATGTCTAGGGCTCTGTCCTGGAGTGTCCGTTTGATTCTTTGGGTTTCTGGTACGCTTGTCTGAGCTCCTTAAGTTTCACGCGGCACTGTGTTGCATCCCTGATGTAGCCTCTGTCCCTCATGGCCTCAGAGATTTTTTGAAATGTTTTTGGCATTTTGTCTTTTGGAACGTAGTTCTGATAGCACGGATTCCTCTCCCCATACAGCGGTCAGATCCAGTACCTCCCATTCGGTTCAGGCTGGAGCTCTTTTTTGATTCTGGGACTGCATGGTCACTTGTGCTGATGAGCTTGCCTGGCCAAACAGGAAATGAGATTCAAAAGTTCCTGAACACCTAGCCAGTGCATCCGAGTTCAGAGTGCTGTCCAGAGCGGTCACAATGATGCACTGTGGGATAGCTCCCAGAGGCCAATACCTTCGAATTGCGTCCACACTAACCCTAATTCTCCTAATTTGAAACAGCGATGTCAATTTCAGCGCTAATCCCCTCATTAGGGAGGAGTACAGAAATTGGTTTTAAGAGCCCTTTATGTCGAAAAAATGGCTTCGTTGTGTTGACAGATGCAGGGTTAATTCAGATTTAATGCTGCTAAATCCGACATAAACTCGTAGTGTAGACCAGGCCCTGGATTCAGCTGTCTCGTGAGCATTGAGATAGCTGAGTGATGGTGCTCCTGGTGTTTAATGTAAAGGAGATATAGAGCTATGTTTTTTCTATGTACTGTTGACATTTGAACCCATGATATCTCACTAGCTCTGACAATGGCACATAGATGTACTGATACTGATTCCAAATTTGGGAAACTAAATTTCAATCTGGATTTCAGGCTCCCTAATTAGGGAGTGTCTGTCTGAGGTTTTAGTTTGTGTTCATCTTTACTTTAATGAGGAATACCTCCTAGAGGAGAGCTCTTTTACACAATTTATATCTTTATTAAATAGTGACAATATGAGCAAAGGTCTTTCTTACCTGAGCATATAAAGTGCTCTAACAAAGAATCTGAAGACTGGCCTTGCTTCCCCTTATAACAATCAGGTCACCTCAGAATCTTCTATTTTAACAAGAATTGAAGGAAGCCAAGTCCAGGATATCATTCAGTTAGAATAAGTTAATGCAAAATATATTAGATCAATCCAGACATTTCAAAGAAAATTCCATAACATGAAGGTCACTAGATTGTGTTGGACGAGGGAGTAATAAAACCAGAGACATTTCTGAACTTTTCAGTCTCTACAAGACTCTAAATGCCAAGTTTTCAGAACTGTCTGACTCAGAGTAGAAATTTTGCATTTTATCACACAAGCCAGCACTTGTGTACAATCACTTGTTCTGTGCACACAGATTAGGAAGCCAGTGTTGGACATAACTCATTTGCCCATTGTGCTCGTGCAGTGTGGTCAGCAACACAAAGCGCAAACTTATTTCCTGCGCAGGCTACCTGGATCTCAGGCAACAGCGAAGAGCAGAGAGCAACATCTGTAAGATCACTGTCCCTCCTCTCACATAGGTTGGCAGACTGGTGTGGGGAAAGGGTGGATCCTTGACTCCACCATGCCCCTTCCAAACATGCCGGCCTGTACATCTGAGTCACGGCAGAAAAGGAGTAATCTCTGCTTGGTAAAAGGCGGTCATAGGTTTCTTCCCCTGCCCCAAAGAGAGAATCAGCAACAAAGCTGTGATCCACCTGGGCACAATTTTTTGCTTGGTCTCCTCATGGGGCAGAGCAGTTACACCCTGCCCTATACTCCAAATTGATTATACGTTTATAACGTAGCCATGTAATAATTTGGCCTTAAATGTTATGCTTAGCTCCACTTGCTAATATTTGATGTGAGATAATATCAGGTCATAAATATATCTACTTAGCTGATATTTGTTAAATTTTTATGGGGCCTAAAACCATTTTAGCTTTGTCATTCAGATCTAATGGTTATTACATTTTATTTACATTTGTATGAGGGGAAGTGGTGAAAGGTTTCGTTTGGAGGGGACTTTTACGGATTTCTGGCTTTTAATTGTGTTAATTTCCTACTTAACTTCTACAAATAAACTTCCATTTCCTGAATCCCTTTTATCTCAGAAGTTAGCACAACAATTTAGAGCAATCTTCTTACTATGTGTTGTTCACATGTGGGTGTAACTCGTTTCCATCCTTGCTAGATATTTCAGAATATTATGGACCAATGGGAACTGTTGCTTTTTTGTAAGGAATCTGGATGGAGCAGAGAGTTAGTTATACCAATGGAAACATAGTATTTAACAATTACATTCTTTAAACTCTGTTTATGCCTAAAAATGTTAATTCATATTCTCTCCACATGGTCTTTTGTCGGGGCTCTGTTGAATCCTATCTCCTATTTAAAACGTAATAACATTAATATTGCCTGTAAACAAGAGACCCATCTGAAGGAGAATGCCTCAAGTTCTAAGGGATAGGTGGGCGGAGCTTTTAGCTCCTTAATCAAGGGGGAAACACCTCAGTGAGCATATTTATTTGCTGCAAAGACTATTAAATGGCTCCCTAGATATGCTGTGAAATAGTTCTATACCAGGATGCTACTTGTTTGTAATGATGAACTTTCTTTTTCTAGGCTAGCTCTAGTCTACCTGTAAAAAGAATACAGTCTACAGCTTTTGAGACAACACCAATGTTCGCTCTATAATCTGTATCAGAAGAATGGATTGATTTGTTCAATGTTCTGTTCTTGGGTCAATCATTATCACCAAAAAACCTGCTCCAACAGCCCGTGAAGAATCATTCAGACATAATGCCATAAGAAAATAAATACATGTTATAGGGAGATAAACGCTATTCATTATGGAAGAATTATTGGAAGGGGTTAAAATTACGTGTTTTCACCAATTTATCCTGGATGCAAACAGACCCAGCTGGCTTATGATCGCTAGAAAAGCTGGACAGAACTTAAGTCATCATGGTCAAATGAACTGCTTGAGGAAAGAAGGTTTGAAGGGTAAAAGCATCGGCATTAGGATCACTTTGCAGTCTGTCTCCATGTAGTATGGTTGCCTTCAATTACTGTTGGATCCTTTCCAAAAACAAAACAGTACAACAGCTGGTCCTAATTATCTTAACTACAGTGTGACCAGATGCACAAATGGCCAGCTTTTCTATTTGGCTCTATGACTTAATGAATTAGTTATTTAATAATTTGACAGGAGTGCTTGTGTTGTGTTTAGCCATTTGCTTCTGTTTAATCTCATCTTTGGAACTGTGTTCATACGCTCTTGCAGTGATTGTTGACTAGTACTGCAGTTTATTTATATGAGCAGATAACATACAGTGGCAATAAGTAACATGTAATCTTATTTCCTCAAAAGTCCTAAGAGGTGAGGAACCCCCCATGTCCCCCTTTTTTTTGTGTATGGGGGGGAATGAAAGGTTATT
Organism: Eretmochelys imbricata; assembly: GCF_965152235.1. Taxonomy (NCBI): domain Eukaryota; kingdom Metazoa; phylum Chordata; order Testudines; family Cheloniidae; genus Eretmochelys; species Eretmochelys imbricata. The sequence goes on along the minus strand of NC_135575.1, from coordinate 53,120,658 downwards.
TTCCTTATCAATGTGATACTCTGTCCAACATTGTCAGGAAGCAGGATACATTGTCAGTTTTTTCAAGTATCAGAAATTAGAATAAAAAAAGGTGATTCTTGTCTGAAAGAGGTGTTTAAATACTTATTCTTCAACAACCAATAACTTAAAAGGCCACATTTTCAGGGTCCTCTGTTGGGCTGCATGAAAAAAATCACATGTACATGAACAAATGGACATTTGCTTATTGAAAGTGGGGTGGGGAGGCTTGGTCCCCAGATTTACACATGTAAATATAGAGGTGTGCATAAATGAATGTGTGTAAAAATATTGTATGTACACAGCGGCCTACTGAAAATTGGATCAAAAAAAGAAAAAAAGAACAAACAGCTATATAAGGAGTCAGAATGTTCACCTCTTCCCCATCATTGCTTGTGCCTAATAAGTCACTGAGAACATTTTGTTGCCAAGCAACCAAGACCTGCTAATTTACTTTGCAAGGCTGTGAATCCTAGCTGATTCTAAAAGGAAATTAAGGACAAAATGCTGCAGTTCTGAACAAAATCTGAGAAACCATGTTGAAGCTACATTTCTTTAATTTTTTTCCCAGTTTTATAATTTAAGCGTATGAAAAAGGAACTGATGATTTGGATTCTTCCTGTCCTCTGAGTACTTAACACATGGAGGGAGACTTTATGTTTTGGAAGATAGAATTAGGGAGGTAAATGAATTATCAGGTTGAAAACAAAATGTTTGTGCTAAATAACATAAGTCAATAGGTCAGTAGGCTAAAAAGACAGAAAGCCTGAGCCAAATAAGATAAGAGGGAGAACATCCAGGGAATTATTTACAATGAACTAGATAAGAAGAGATAAAATGTTAGGAAGGTATAGATGAGGTCAAGAGAAAGTCGAATCATGGACATCATAGGCTGCACAGCTATTGGTTCCTGCAAAGTAACCAATCCAATCCAAATATGTGAGCTGCAATGTACAGTAAATGCAATGAGATATGTAAAATATATATTACACATCTCATTGCATTTATATATATATAGGAGGAAGGTTTCTGTTTAACTTTGGAACTGTGATGTACCCTACATCCATCCTCCCTGCATTTGAGTCTGATCAACCCAGCATAGCTGTATGCCAGATAGATACCAAGTGATAAAGGCTGGAGTTGAACTGAGTTCTTGGGAAGTCGAGTGGAAAAAGATCTCAGGGGGAATGCCAACAAAAAAGTATAACAAAAAAGTTTTACTTTACCTATGAAGAATTTCTGAAGCACTAGCGCTGAGCTGCAAAGGGACTGCTATGGAAGTGAAAACAGACTCTCTTCCAACAAAGAGGGATTTATATGTACCTCATGCATCCTGCAAAAGCAATCCTAGGACTTCCTTAGGGCTGTTACTGTATTCCCAAAATACATTCATGAAGCTGGCAAAGCACAGCTAAAGTGCTTCATCACCAGTCCTGGGATAGCTAAAGTGCTGTTGTGACTTAATTTAAAGTGGAGCTGAATAGGGACTTCTAGTGGTTTGAAAATATGCAGCTGAGCTGTAACATGGTTTTATCCTCTAGTGGCTCAAGGCCTGCAAAGATAGTGTGAGTAAATACTGTCAGTTACTGGAGAACCTCTTTTATCTTAAGTGGGAAAAATTGTTATAGAATATCAGGGTTGGAAGAGACCTCAGGAGGTCATCGAGTCCAACTGGTCCCAATTTAAAATTCAAGCAAATTTCTTATAGTCACAAGGCATTCATTAGATTACAGGGTTAGACTGCATCAACTATAGGCTGCTTGAATATTCTCTTATTTATAAAAAGAAAAGGCGTACTTGTGGCACCTTAGAGACTAATCAATTTATCTGAGCATGCTCAAATAAATTGGTTAGTCTCTAAGGTGCCACAAGTACTCCTTTTCTTTTTGTGAATACAGACTTACACGGCTGCTACTCTGAAACCTCTTATTTATAAAATAGCTGGAAATAATACAGTGAGATGAAGAAGCTGCAATAAAATAAATTACAAATCAGTACACTATGTGTGGTTAAAAAAATGCAGTTCTTTTGGTTCCAGTGGGCTATATCCCAAATATTACCCCAATTTTTAGTGTATGTTGTTAAAAGATAGGTAAAAAGAACATACGTTACTCTGCATTGATTGCACTTTGCTTTCAAAGTTCACTTATTCTATCCCCATGCTATATTGTGTTTACAGACAAAGAACTTGGATTCCTTCAAGAAAACTGGTACTGTGAGTAAAAAGGGAAATATTTAATTTAATTATGCTACAGTACCGGGTAAACAACTCAATGTTTGACATTCTGTCTTCCTGCTTAGACTGAAAATCACATTCAGCTGTCTCTGGGTATGTCTACACGGGCAAGTTTCTGCGCCACAGGTTATACCACTTTTATTAAAACGCTGGAATTAAACCGCGGTTGCGTGTCCAGACTGTGACGCCGGAGCACATGCACATCAGCCGTTCTTGCAACAGCAAACACAACAGTGCATTGTGGTAGCTATCCCACTGTGCAACTGGCTGCAGGGTGCTTTGGGAAGGGTTTGCAATGCCTCATGGGGCAGGCACAGCATCCCATGATGCAGGTTTCCCAATCCCATTGTCCATGGGCATCCTACTACATTGCCAGCTGCTTTTCATCTGAAGTGGGGGCAGGGAGCATGTGACGGGGGAGAGTGAGTGAGTGTGTGTGTGTGTCTGTGTGTGTGTGGAGGTGGGGGAGAGAGACTGTGTTTTGGGGGACAGAGTGTGTCAGCATGCTGTCTTGTAAGCTCAGTCAGTGGCAGGAAGAAACCAGCCCTGAGGCAGCAGGAGGGGGAAACCTCAACATCAGCCCCTGCCTCCCCTGCCTCTGTGTTCAACAGCACAAGCATTCCACATTAATGGTTTGCTTTGTGTCCCGGGACAGATCAGCTCAGCACAGCACACAATGGCTGTCAGAAATGGTGCTTTTAAAGGGGAGGGGTGCATGTCTCCAGGGCAGCCGAGTTCAAAACAATGAGCAGAGTGGTAACTTGAAGCATTATGGGACAACTCCAGAGGACAATTACAGCACAGAAAGCAATCAAGTGTCTACACTGGCAATAATGCACTGGAGCCTCTGTGCAAATAGCCTTACGACTCTCATCAAGGTGGTTTTTTTGCAGCGCTGCAAGGAGTTTCTGTGCACAAAGTGTCTTGGCAGTGTGTACACGTCTGCAGTTTGAGCACAAAAAGCTGCTTTACTGCACAGAAACTTGCCAGTGTAGACAAGCCCCAAGTCAGCCTGTTATTGCAGTGCTGCATTCATCAGTACATAGGTTTCTATATATTGTAAAATCAAGTGTTCAGATCAAATAAGAACCAATCCAAATGGGTGACAGGGAACCCATCATTGGGCACGTGCATATGACCCAGAGCCCTGTTTCAAAATTGGGGCTGACCAGTTGAGTCAAGTGATCAACACAGCTAGGAGCTGGGATGTCCTATAGGAGGGAGACAGCTGAGATGGTGATGCAAGGTCAAGGAAGGACCTGGAAGGGGTTCCAGGCACCAGTCAGAAGAAAGGCCTGATGGAAGATACCGACAGCATAGAGCTGGATGGGAAAGGATTCCCCCATCCTGTGAAAATTTTCAGATGTCTAAACATTTCTACATTCCATATCAAGATGAAACTGAAATATATATGAAAAAAAGTACTACCCCACAACAGCCCGATGGTTAGGGTACTCACCTGGAAAATGGGAGGTCCAGATTTAGATCCCTGCTCTGAACCAAGCTATTGGTTAGTTTGGTCTCTCTCTCTCTCTCTCTCTACTCCCTCCCCTGCTTTTTGACCAAAAATTCTGAATTGGGCTTGACAAAAGTTTCCTCAAAACTGATACATTCCTACAGAAACAGTTTTGATTTCAACAAACTGACATTTTCTGATGAAAAAAATCTTTCCTCAAAAAATTCTTAACCAGCTTTACTACAAAGAGTAGGGATAGAAGCCTTAATTGAAATATGCTTTTAAAAAGGCCAGGCTGCAGGTCCTATGTTTCAAGAAGCTGTTAAAGAGTCAACAAGAAATTGGTGTTCAGTTCAGTTGAAACTGAATTGTTTTTTAAATTAAAAACACACTCTGAAGAAGAAGGACAGTAAAGCTTCCAAGAGCCGCAAAATTTTTTAACGTACTGGCCAGTGAGTTTGTCCATTGACTCAAATACATTTTCACATGGGGGCAAATCAAACTGGAATCAACTCCCTTTGAGGTTCAAAAAGCTAGATAACTTAGTTTTTTGAGCGCCCCTCTACTTCTTGGGCAAAATTCATTCATATTTAATTCCATCAAACTCAAGATATTTACAATAAGCATGAATTTGGCCTCTTTATTCCTCCTAGAAGCAGAAGTGGTAATATACGGTACTGTGCTCAAGTCTTATTGTGTAGTACTCACAGGCAAACCGTAACCAGAAAGCACTAGAAATCTCAGTCACAATGGTTACAGTACATTACAGCCCAAATTACTTAATATATTTTTACATTGAAGAAAAAATATGTTTCATCAGCAAATAAATATTTGTTTCTTTAAAACTGAAGAAAACATTTAAATACATCCCCGCTAAATATAGCAGCAATATGTTCAGAACTCCTCAGTCAGCAGTAAAAATGAATAACTGTTCTGATACCAGACTTTAGACAGGTTTTCATATTTCCGGGCTTAGCAATAAATGACATCTGTACACCAGATGCAGTTAATGTAAAAGTCTTTTCACTTCCTGTATTGCCCACATGAAAATAAATGCCGATTATTTTGACCTGAGAATAACTATAGATTTATTGTCTGAAAATTACATCATTTTTTCAGAATATGTGCTGCTAAAACAACGTGAGTCTTATTTAATTTTTTATGAAGTGATTTTATTCTCTTTACCAAGAGATGAAAACTTTTGTCTGAATCTTTATGGCAAGACTGGCAATTGTCATGCCTAGTTAGATGAAACAAGAAAATGCTAAGAGAAAGCTGCATGACTTTACTGATGGCCTATCAAAGACTCCTAATGCTACCATAGAGCAGGGATTCACACAGGGTTAAAAAGGTATTATGGATTTAATGCAATCTCCTGAGCAACAGAAGAAACTGCATTCTGAACAATGAGCTCCTTACAATGGATTTTTTTTTTTTAAATCTGAGCTGAAGCTCTGTTTTAAGGAAACATTACCCATAAAGACCATAACAATTAATGGGTTAATGTAACGTCGACTCAATAGTGTGGCATATTAATTTGCCAGGAATTGAAAGTTCATGCGCTTGCTTTTCATTACATAGGAAATTCATGAGATCTACTTTCTAGTTCTCTTTGTGAGGTCTCCTCAGTGACTAAGAATGTAAATATTTTCTTTCCACAACTTCTATCCTAATAATGTTTGTCCAAAGATTAGTGTATGAAATGCATCTCATTTACAGCAACGTTGCATATAAATAAGATTTACTAGAATACCTCAATCAGTATCAGGCTTGATTCTGCATTCCCCTGCATCTTGTGTAGTTATTTACGCCCATGCAAAATATGGGCAAAATATATGCAAAGTGGGGGTAAAATGTTACTGAATCAGAATGGCTGATCTCAGGGATGGGAAGTAACCTGCAACCTACTAAGTTCTGTAGCAATTTCCTGAAGCACTGTTTGGGAGCCGTGAGTTTTCAGTCTTTTTGGAGCAGTGCAGCAATGCACTGCCCTTCACTCATAACTGTAAGTAAAGGATGTGAGCCAAAGCCCATTGAAGCATTTGGGAGCAGGGCTGGTCAGGAATTTTCTGACAGAATATTTTTCTGTCTGAAAAATGCCTGTTTGATGAAAGCTAAATGTGTTGATGTTGACAAAATTTTGTTTCAGGGGACAAAAAGGAAAAAAAAATCCACTTTGATAAGGCCCCCTTGTGTCACATGCAATGTGGCTGATATTCTTCCACTTTACCATCTCTTGTGTCCTGGTGCTGACAGGTCTGCTGCTTCCATGGCCTAGACCGTCCAGCCAAATCAGATCTCAGTCCAATCTCCTTCCGAGGTTAACAGAAAACAATCTAATGCTGAACCCAAAACAGCCACCTGAGCATTAAATAAATAAATATACACTAGTCCTTGCTAGAGACCCAAGGCCAATATTGTCAAGGAATAGGGCCCTCAACTGGCAAGCTTATTTGGGTTAGGCCAGGACTTCCTTCCCTGCCTTGGCTTCCCCCAGAACTGGCCCTTAGTCGAAGCAGCCAGCCCTTCTTATCTAGCCTGCTGGGCCCGGATTGGCTTTTTCTTGCTCCTAACCCTTCTAGGTGCTGGAGGACCAACTCTCACTGGTTCTGCCTAGAGATGATCATGGGAGGCATCTCTAGGCAACCGCTGAAGGTCTGAACTTGATATTCTTCACTTCCAGCAGAAAATCCTTTTAGGGCAGGGTGAAACAAGGCCTGGGGGCCTCTAGCAGGAGGTAGCAAACACCTAGTATACTCTGTCATGGGAATTATTTGATTTTTCATTTCAAAACAAAAATAATTTCACTTATATATTATAAAAATTCTGTTTTAAAATATCAAAATCAAAACAAAATATTTTGATCTTATCCAAATAAAATGCTTTGACCTAAAACAGTTTTTGGGGGGTGGGAGAAAGGGGGATTTCTTTTTGCTGGAAATTTTGAATTGTTTTGTTTTCGTTCCATTCTGGAACAGGAAATAAATTTCAAACTCTTGACATTTCCAGCAAAATGATATATCTGGTTCCCACACATCTGTAATGAGGAGTCTTTCTGTTGACTCGAAAATTGCTCTGAAGAATCTGGCACCAGTTAGCTGGGTTTTTTTAGGTTTTTTCAAATTACATAAATCCATCACCAAAACCAGGTAGTGAACATCTGGCCATTTCTTGTATGATAGAAAAGAATGTGCCTGCCAAAATAATTTTCAGGTAGAATTCTATTCATGTGTGAAAAGAGCAATAAATGAAGTCCTGTCAGTATTCCAGCAGCACTCTGGCTGTAATAGAGATGATTAGTGCCACAAATTTAAAAATGTCCCACATTTATTGCTGAGTTATTAGTGATAGTTGTATCAGCAACAGCACTAATGCTGTAAACAGTGCTTCACATCTCTCAGCGAAATTGGGTTTAAAGGATTGCACAGCATTTGCCTCTGTAACTCGACAAAATATGCAGGTGTGACCACTGCCTACTTCTCTCCAAAATTTGCTTGTTCCAAAACACAGCTTCACTTACAGAATAATACAGGGCAGATCGTCAGCTGGTGTAAACTGACATAGGTTTAGTGAAGATCCAGTTGAGGATCTGCCCGTCTCTATAGGTTTTCCTTTATGCAGCAACTCTGAAAAGTATCAAGTCACTGTAAATATCTGCCAGACTGCCTGGTTTTCCCATTCACCAGTATAGGATGACAAGTCCTACTTGCTTTTTCCCATAATGCCTATTCCATCGTCTGGAACTCATTAGTGACATTTGTGAAACATCTCCCTTTCCAGCTCAACTAGGAATCAGTCATGAGTCTTTTTTCAGATTGCATAAGCCTCCCATACAGTATTTCTAAATAAATGAACAATATATAAAGAGTAAATGGGGATCAATAGCATGATGATTTTTGATAAATGGAATTATAAAGAAGAATCTGAGATTTCTTATTTAAGCATGTTTTTAATCTTTTTCCTTGCAAAAATGGCCTAGAAACTCATACTAATCTAATCTAATCTAATCTAATCTAATGGTTGAAAGGAAATGGCTTCTAGACCCTTCTTCTGCAACAAAATGTCTGGGAGAGGGGGACCTAAGAATTCTCTGCAAATATAGTAAATTTTTATTGTAAAAAGACTCAGGTCAGTTTGAATCATTTCACTAGTCTCCTCACCCCGCGCCCCCCCCCCCCCCCGCCCAATCCTTTATCTCACAGATGTGTGATATGAGTGGAAGGAATGGATTATGTTTTGTGGGGTAGGAGGGAATCGTAAAACTTGTTTCACCCAAAAATCGTAATGCCAGCTTTGTGAGATCTAAGCATGGTAAACTGTGTGTTTGGGATAATTAGAAACCCACATACGTTTCCCTTTCATTACCTAGACTAGGTGTACACATTCCTTCTTGTATGTACTTTCTTATACCCTTTTTGTTGTGTATGGCAGATACAGCACAAATCCCTGATTAGAAACACAAGACACACATACATAAGACTGGAGGCATGATGGCTGACTTTCTCTTGTAATGCAGAAGGAAGAAAGAAACACAGTAACTACTATATATAACACATTCAGCATAAGCACAGGTTTCAGAGTAGCAGTTGTGTTAGTCTGTATCTGCAAAAAGAAAAGGAGTACTTGTGGCACCTTAGAGACTAGCAAATTTATTTGAGCATAAGCTTTCGTAAGCTACAGCTCACTTCATCGGATGCATTCAGTGTGAAGTGACTTGAAAGAGAGGTTCATCACCTGGTCTAATAACCATCGATGGGAAACCATGAAAAGATCCATATTTGGTTCAAAGAAGCGAGTCACTCATCCCCCCTAAACACAATTCACAACTGCAAAATTATATATATATATATATTTCTGCCAATATTCATGTGCATTTCATTTCAAAATAAATTTTTGTAGCTGTGCTTGAGCCTCCTCTCCCTACCACTCTTTCTTTGTACATCTGAGTGACAGAGACTGAGTTTTTCTCATACAAACATGCACAGGATGTAAGTTTTAATCTCACATGCCAACAAAATTGGTATGTTTTACATGAGAGGAGATATTGCTTCCAACACCCCTTCAGCTGACTCAGGCACAGAAGAAATTAAACAAGCCAGATAAGGATGTCACAGTGCCCATTATAATCAGGACAGTGCCTGCACTGTCTGCACATGCAGTTATTTTGTGTGAAAGATCAGAGAAAATTACAGTTAAACTCAGCACATAATACATTTTACAGTTGTCCATTTTTTCTAGTAATGACTCATCCGGTGAGTCCTCCCTGGCTTTGAAATGAAACGTTTAGTATTTTCTAAGATTTCCTAGACCCGCTAAACTGTTACCTGTCCCCACGGATTCAAAGCACCAATTACTTCTCTCTGTCCTCCTATGATTATACATTTCATTCATCAGGCCAGAAATAGAAGCAAAACCCACCTGAACTTGTGACCAATCATATCTAATAAATGCAGTTCAAATATTGATATTGAATATCAGATGAACATTTTGCAATCAATCCATAGATTAAAAAATGCTTGCAAAAATGCATTGTCCACATTCAAGGAAACTGAAAATTGCTTGCAAATTGTCCACTAGCAGAATAAGGCCCGATCCTGCAATATTGAATATTGGGAGAAAGCTGTTATAGCTATTGGGAGAAAGCTGTATTGGCATGGAATCCTTTTGACTCTATCCATACACGACAAACTGCAAGAAAAAAGGCGCCGTGGAGACCAAATTCATGAAATCAATTATTTTCTCATCTCTATACAGGACAGATGTAACTTTTCAAGTTTGTTCACAATATGTATAGTGTATGTCCTGCTTTTAATTTATCTAAATAAAATGTCTGTTTTATAAACATCAAAGCTAACAAAATTGCCTTTTTAATTAATCTGTTAAGATCCTCATGTTTACTCTGCACTCTTTTCCTTTTATTTTTCAGCTAAACATCTGAGGAATGACCCTTACCCTGCTGTTTCTGCTTCATATCAAGAGCTGTTGTGGAAAAAAATGTTTAACATTAACCACATTCTTTCACTAAGAGCCAGCAATTAACAATGGGTCTGGAGTAAGGAAACTTCAGAATGACTCTCACTGCAACCTGTCTGGGTGGCAAGCAGGAAATGAAATGGAGTTTTCTATTCTTGTCACATACTGTTGCAGGATTTACTAGAAGTGGATCTTATTCCTGTTAGAGTAAGATTATACTGAAAGCTGCTGATCCGTTTTCAGAAGAATTGTTACAATCCATGGGAGGAATAGCTCCAAGTAATAGAATTTTAATAGAAATGAATCTGTTACTAGCTAGGAAAAAATTGCTACAGCCATACAGACCTAAGGTGCCAGACTTGCAATTTCTACCATGGTGTAGGAAATTATGCCTAAGAAGAGAGGAAATATATGGAAAAAGTTCTTTTAATTCAAAACTTGAACCCCCTGTTGGTGTGGCCCCATGTCAGTCTTTTGAAGATAGCTCCGATCAAGTGGTTATTAGACCAGGTGATGAACCTCTCTTTCAAGTCACTTCACACTGAATGCATCCGATGAAGTGAGCTGTAGCTCATGAAAGCTTATGCTCAGATAAATTGGTTAGTCTCTAAGGTGCCACAAGTCCTCCTTTTCTTTTTTGCGAATACAGACTAACACGACTGCTACTCTGAAACCGTTCACGCTAAGACCTTACTCTAGCTCAGCTAATGCAAACAATGAGAAGAAAGTTAGATATTTCATGCTATTCTAATACATTTTGCAGGAAGTATTTTACCCTCTGGGACTAGACATGAAGATTGAGACTTTGCAGAAAATACAAAAAGGCGCAAGCAGTGTAACTGCATAGGATCATCAGTCCCAAGATTATTAGTTAAAAGTTAAGGTCACTTGGGGTATGTCCACACTGCAGCTCGGAATGTGCCTCCAAGTGCAGGTAGAAAGACTCTCACTTGGTTCTTTGACCTTGATGTATTTTGTCTTTTTGAAGTCATAGGAGACCACTACTGTTCAAAATACAATTTCTTATCAAAATGAAAGTATTTCTACACTACAAAGTTTGAAGTGACATTTTGTTTTTGTTTTGCTAGAACTGAGAATGTGAAGTTCAGCAGAAATGTATGATATAATTTTGACACTGATAAATTTGGAATTTTGTGTGTTAGATAAGAATACTATTGAACCAAATTGTCAACAACTTGCCATTGTTTGAGCATTCATATGCTATTGAACAGCTATTGAAAAAGACAGTGCATTGATCTACCTTGGGCTATCTGTTGACTTCCTTAGGTCTCTTTTAGATAAACTTTGCCTGCATTCCACATTCCCCCGAGCTCCCCGCCCACACACACTGACTAATAGGTTTCAATTATCCTGTTCAGTGCAATGGAGGAAAAAAGGAAAATTTACTCTGCAAGTTCTGGAAAAACAGCGACACGACTCTCCCCAAAATGTGCTACTTTGCTGCCCTATATATAAAGCAAGGTAGGCAGCAATGAATGTGTCACTGCTGCACACAAGTAAGAGAAAACTCAGGGTAAGAGGATGTGGCCAACTGGTGAAGGAAAAAGAAGACATGGCTACAATCCAAACCACAGTGAGTACTTGGACTGTCTGAACAAACCATTAAACATCTTAAGACTAAGGACTTTGGTACATTTTAATTTGCTATTGAATGTCTTGGAATATTACACTTGGTCTGACTATAGCTTGACCTTACAAAAAAAAAAGTTCAAAAGATGGACTGCAAAAAACCCTAATACCATAGTTAATCCCCAAACTTGTGTGTAACATGAAAGTTAAAGATCATAAAAGACAAAGGCTTCTGGGCCCCAAAAGCTGCCCTCCGCTGCTGTGTAGCTGATAACATGTCCACACCCTGTTGAGTGGACATAGGCCATGTAAACAGATGTTCCAGAAGAGAAAGGGAAAAGTTGAATAGCTGAATTGTTCTGTTGTAGCCCTGCTCAAATTGACAGCTGAGGGTTTTAAGAGTGGTTGCCATGACCAACAAACCCAGCCAGTCTTTCAGCTCAGCTAAATCCAACAGAAACATTCAACTTCATGTTTTTGCCCTTGAGACAATTTGAATTCATTAGCTATGTGCTGAGTTATTTGAGGTTAGACATAACTGTATGTACAGATGTTGAAACATTCAGCTTATAACACTGGCTTGGATTCAGGTGCTTTTTAACCTTCTTATTGAAGTTTTTCAATTGTTATTATTACTTTTTAAAATAGCATTGAGCTTGTAAAAAGTCTAACTGCCTTTTAAAAAATATAAAGTTTAACCCTATTTTGACTTGTAGTGACCAAAACAGCAGCTCTCATCTGAGACACAAGGAATAAAAGAGCATGTTGTATAGTCATCCACTATTACCACACTTTTTACACCTCTAAAACTTTGTAACAATATCAGCTGTTGCCTTGATGTCTGAAATATTTGCATCTTTGTTCCTTCCAATATGAGATAATCTTTCACATTAAAATAATTTTTCTTTTTTCTTTTTTGAGAATATGAATATTTGTTTTGCAAACAGCTTGTAAAATTTAAAGTGTACAAGTAGCTTAACTGCAAGAGCTATGAAATATAGCAAAATGTGTTGCAAGCAGCCATGAAGATACTACAATGAAAGAATATTCTAAAGCAAGCAGCAGCACCACGTAGTGCTTTACCAGTACTGTAAACTCAGGTATTTTGGACCATTACTTTAGAATACTAAAAAAAAAAAAAAAAAGTTTTTGTTGTTTAACTGAGACAGTCCTTAGGAAAGTGCCTGAATAACATACAGTATATTATTTTTGCCAACCAATGGACTGTATCGAACAGACCTCTGGGGGAAAAATAAACCTTAAGTTGAAATTCAAAATGGGTATTGAAGACTTTGCTAGTTTCAAAAAATATATAGATATTTCATCTGTTCATGGGTTAAGAACTCAGGAGATGAATTGGAACAGCTGAGAAACCAATCACAGTGCCGTGTGCCTTTTTCTCTTTGCTGTTCACATAGCCAAGCTGCTAAAGCATGGCTGACAGCTCCTGTTGATATACTTCTATCTCGTGATACATCTATCAAAAACGAATAGATAAGATGGTCGATCTTGTGCCTTTCTTGTTCTGCCACACGCTTTTACTTCAAACCACATGTCATTAATAGACCTAATGGGATTTTGGCATGGAACCAAAGGGGAGGGGGGGAAAGAAAAAGGGGGGAGGTGGATGGGAGCATGATGAGCCACAGAGAGAACTGCTGCCTTTCTTTACTCTAAAGCAGTGTCAGGTCTATCAGCCTTCTCTTTAGTCCTCCCTGACAGGGCTGGAGGCACTTCTCTGTACATGAATGTGTCTCATGCATTCATGAGCCTCTTTGACACTGCTGAATCTTTTGTTAAGAGCTGAAAATGCAGATCATTGCCCTAGCCTACTCTCAGCTGCCATATGGCATTGTGGAAAGGGGCCCACAAAGGAAAAGGAAAAAACCCAACCACCTAGAAATCAGACTACCAGCAGATGAAATTGATTTATTTTCACTATTAGAGAGTGGGGCCTTTTGGAACATAAAACCTCTTGTAGAGCAGGCAAACAGGCTGCTCATATGACAGCTCTGGTATACGTTAAAAAAATCAACATGGCAGAAAATAGAAACACCATTGTTTTGCTTAAGTACTGTATCCAATTTCTATGAAATGGAATGCTCCATCTAAAGCAAACCAACTGCCGAGGTTGCTAGTTGCCTTCATTTTTTTAGGGTTTTTTTTTTTTTTAAGTTTATAAAAGGTAAAAGCCATAAATTACAAAATAACATAGGATCAACAGTCTGGCAACACACAATATTTTTCTAACTTCTCTACAATAAGCTTTGGTTTCTTTTTTATTTTTGCTGAGCTAAACATTTACTAAATTAGGCAGCAGTTAAAACACTTTAAAAATTGCTTTAAAAACAAAAGCAAAAATATATCTGTGAGACTGAATCTGGAAATGTCATTTTTTGGGTTTATTTTTGCATTGCAGCTTGCAATATAAAACATGAAATAAAAACTTATAATAGAAATAAAGACTCTGAAAGAGAAATAATTCTATATTTTTTATAGATTATATGCTAGCCGTAAGATACAAATTTGTATGCTCTCACGGTCATATTCACTACTGGTATAAAGTACACATGCATTGAGGTAAACCTTAGTTCTCTAATAGTAAATTAGAAAAAGTTGCACCAAACACAGTACTTTACAAGAAGTGAGTTTTCTCTCTCACTCATCCTACCCATCAATTTAAAGTGGAATTCAGTGAAACACACATCTTTTAAAGTTTTGAAAGTCTTATGCTAAGTAGATCTTATACATGCTATTTAGTTTGTGTTACCAGGCCCTGATTCAGGAAGGAACTTAAGCACATGCTTAACTTTAAGCACGAGTAGCCCCTTTGACTTCAATGGAGACTGTTCACATGCCTAATGTGAGGCACATGCTTTAACATCACGATGAATCAGGAATTAGGTGCCGATTTAGTACGGATACTGCTGGGGAAACTATATATTGGTGAACCAGTGGGAAAACTGACCTGAACTTGCACTTAAAAATTGAACTAAACTCAGTCCTTTTTGAGTTTTCAAAAACAGATAGATTCATGTTTAAAATGTACTACTAATTTTTTTGGCCAAAAATATTCAAATGCTATTAGCAAGTGGCTTCTAATGGGATTCCCAAGCCAGATGAAACCAACAAGTTCCGGAAGGTTCATGCATACTGCACTTCTATTTCAATTCTGAAGCACTTTGGTTCAACCATGTTTGTGCCATATTTTAATTGGTAATTGTGAACATTCATCTGAACTGGATTTTTGTTCTCACAGCTCTTTGGAGAATGGCTTTTCATGTTTGTGTGCAGACAAAAATATTAATTCATTTACAAGAACATTTGATATTCACTAATTGTCTTTCAGTATTTGCTATTCTCTAATGTTAAGAGTTTCAGTCACTCAGTCAAGGAACAGAAATAATACCATGTGACCTAAATGACAGATCACACACTACAAATAGTGAATAGTTCAAGTGTGCAGTTTGTAAACAACTTGCATGTTGATATTTGTTTCCATAAGCTGTCTGTTGAATGACTACAAGTAATGGGGGAAAGGTACAGCACTTTGGAGGTAACAAGACTCCTTATCCAAAACTGAGTTTATCAGCTTCTAAGCTGTGTGAACAATCTCCAGTGAGGAATTCAACTAAATCTGAGCAAGCCTGAATAAAAAGGAAGCCATGTCCAGTGGTTAGAGTAGTCACTTGAGATGTGGGAAAGTGGGGTGCAATTCCTGGCTTCACCTCAGACTTCCTGCATGACCTTGAAAAAGTCACTTGCATCTAGCTTTGCGAAAGGACTTAGGTGCCTAAATCCCAGAATGAGGCTCCCCTGGGATTCACAACCCCCCTGCTCAGCTGCTGCTGAAGCCTGCAGCTGTTTAAACCTAAATTCCTGCAGCAAAAAGTTCCCTAGGCACCTATGCTGCTGCCTCTGAGCATGTGCACTGCAGCCCCACACAAGGTGTCTGGACACTTAAGGCCCAGTGAGATGCACAAACCAGGGAAAAAATAGGCATTTGTCCACCTAACTTGCCTGTGGGGCCCGATACGGTGGGTGAGCGGTGAGCACGCTTACTGAATCAGGCCCCTGTTGGCAAGCTGACACAAAATGGCCAGAGGCGTGGGAGTGGGAGGAGGACCTCCCTCATAACTGTTCCATTGCAGATAAAATTTTCTTTTTAAAGTCATTGGAGCAGGGAACTGGAGTTTGGGTCTCTCAACTCCCCAGTGAGTGTGCTACAACATCAGTCTCGTGGTTGTTTTCTGTCTCTCTCTGGCCCAATGGGTTCTTTCATTACTTAATTCACAGTGGAGCCCTGTTCAAATCCCTTCTCCTCGTCAGGTGGAGGAAGGACTGGAGCTGGGGCCTTCCATATGTTAGGTGAGTACCCTAACCACCGAGCTAAAGATTATGAGGGAACTCATCTAGCCTTGTGTTAAGATCGTTGGCACTTAAAAGCAAGAGAGGGTTTGCAGCTGAGATTTTTGAGAGAGAGGGAAGTGCCTACCTGTAGCCCAGACATAGGTGCCTATCTCCAAGAAAGGGCAGGGACTTAGCACACTCCTTACGTTGGCCCTTCCTGTTGGCTAATTTAGGTGAGAGGCTACCTAGCGTGTGGCTTTCTTGAATCCCCTTCTGAGACACCTATCTTTCCACTTCCATTGTATAGAGAGTCTAGATCTGGACCTCACATTTTGTGAATCACTATATTTTTCTGGGCACCTAACAGTTAAGTAGGGTGATGCTCAGCGTCACCGTGCTTAAATTCCTTTGAGAGTCTAGTCCTTGGTCTTTTTGTGCCTCTGTCCCCATGTATGAAATGGAGACAACAGCACTTCCCTGGCTCATAGGGTAGCCTTAACCTCAATTTTTTCTGAGGCTTGTTAGCAGGGATAGTGTTAGGAGGGTACATTGATCAGATGTATAAGAATTTTGATGGGGGAAGGGAGATTGTCCAATTTCCTGGATGAACAAATGGCCTCAGACGCAGCTTCATTAAACTTTTACCAAGTGGACTGATCTTTGCAAACACACTAGTGTTGCTATAAATTTCCGTGTTACAACAATGCCAAGAGTCTTGCACTGAGGTTAGGTAACTGAACTATGGAGTCATATTATTCATAATACAGAAGGATTTAGTCAGCTCCCAAGTATTCATGGCATTTTTCAATTCTCATAAAAGATGCATGGATTTTAGCACAAATATCTAAAAGTTGAGACTCAGCAAGGGCTTTTCACTATTCTGTTTAAAAGGCTTCTGTCACTCAGTCAGGAAGCAGAAACAATACTGTGTGACTGATAAAGATAGCAAATAGTTCAAGTGAACACTGGATGAAATATCCATAGGCAGAAAATTATTCATCCAAACTATCCTTAATTGTAAGCAATTGCTGGAAGTGTTTCAAAGGAAATCAGGTTCTGTTCATACACAAAGGGACTAAATTTGCTGCAAATATTATTCATAAAAAAAGTCTACTGGTACCAGCATTTGCAAGTTTTCATACAGCAACCATAAACAAAAGATAATTAATTCTATATATTCTTTTAACCCAGTCAATATTTTGCTTGGTGTTGCTCATGCTTGTACTAGGGAGAAGAGAAGAGGGAGATAGAAAGGTCAAGGAAGGATAGATATTTGGAGTGTTTCAGATTCTGGGAAGGGGAAAAACCGGCCTCTGTCTCCACAATGACAATCTTGCTAGACAGCTACGTTTTTCAGGATCTATGAAGCTGTCAACCTCAAGGGTGAAACTCGTGAGAGCGGGAGACAGAGCTTTCTCAGCGGCCTGCCCAAGTCCATGGAACTCACTTCTGAAGGAGGCAAGAATGGCCACAAATCTCACCGCTTTCAGAGCAGAGTGTAAAACTCATGTCTTCAACTTAGCTTTCCCACGGACACAATGCAAACAACAATGAAGGGGGAAAAGGGAGAAGGAGGAGAAGGAGTAAAAAAAATCCCCCCCGCTGCCTCAAGGGAAGTAAGCAGAGACACTAGACCCTGTGTGGGCATCTATAGTGTAGTGATGATAATTTTGTTAGGCACTTAGATACTATTGTGATAAATGGGGTATAAATGCTTAGTCAGACAAACAAAGACAGATAAAGATGGAGAAAGACTGGGGTGGGGTGAAATCAAATGTGATCTGCGCTTGCATCAGATCAACCTAGTTTCACCTGTGACATGGCCAACCAGACCCTGTTATCAGATTAAGTCCTCCAAAGCTTCTACATTTAGCATCTTACAGAAGATATTGATAGTATCACAAAAGGCTAAAGGGTACAGGCTGTACAGTACCGCTTGGCAATATTTAACTGTATGCTGCATACAGGAGACAAATCATTCACACTCTTTCCCTGTGGCTTTACTTCTCCGTCAAAGACATTCACTGAAGAACAACTTGCTTATACCTCATTTAATGAATGAAAAAGTGAAGTGTAAATGCAGGATGTTCTCTAGTGAAACCACAGCCCAAAACACAGGCAGGTTGTGAATGGGCAAAATTTGCCTACAACACAATTATTTAGGTCAGTTAAAATTAGGGAAGCCTGAAGAGCTTTAGAAAGACCTGACAAAACTAAGTCAACGATCAGTATAGTAGTATATGAAATTCACTATTTAATTGTAAGATAATGCATATTTAGCAGGGTGATTTGAAATACTCATATATTTGTGGGTTCTAAATTAATAGAAGCCAGTCAAGAAATTGGACTGGGGTACTATTGTGGTTGGGTCATTAAAAACCTCTGTTCACTGCACAGTGGCCATCAAAAAATGCAATGAAAATGTTAGGATGAATAAATAGTCAGACCCTACGTTAGTTAAGAATAGGGCTTATATATATGTGACTATGGGAGAAATCTGAGCAAGTGGTAGCCCTGGTTGCTTCAGTGCATAACTACAGTTATTCCAGGAAGTGTGCAAAGGTGCCTATTTTTCTTTCTAAAATGGGTGCTGTACACCTGAATTTAGGGAGCTCATTTGGATGCAGGGAGATAGCCTGTATCATCCCCTTTATTTTCCTTTATACATTATGGCACAAACTCAAGATATACAGGGATTGGATTAGATGTAGAGCTGCTTTGAAAAATGAGGACTCACAAAACAATTCACAAAACACTTTTTTCAGCATTTTCCTCCTTCAAAATTGTTGAAGTTTTCCATGCAGATCTAGTTGAGCTCTAGTTGTGTACCCAGTGTGGTAATGTGTTCACAATGTGGATTGAGATTCCTGCACCATGTGTACTGTTGTACACCAGAGGCAGGCAAACTTTTTAGGCCAAGGGCCACATCTGGGAATAGAAATTGTATGGCAGGCCCTGAATGCTCACAAAATTGGAGGGGCCAGAAATGAGGAGTTCAGCGTGCAGGATGCGGCTCTGGGCGGGATGGGGAGCAGGAGGGAGGTGAGGGCTCCAGCTGGGGGTGCGGGCTCTGGGGTGGAGCTGGGGATGAGGAGTTTAGGAAGGCAGGAGGGTGCTCTGGGCTGGGATCGAGGGGTTTGGAGGGCGGGAAGGGATCAGGGCTGGGGCAGGGACATGGTGAGAGTCTCAGGGGTGCAGGCTCCGAGTGGCGCTTACCTCAAGCAGCTCCCAGAAGCAGCGGCATGTCCCCCCTCCGGCTCCTACACAGAGGTGCAGCCAGGCAGCTCTGTACACTGCCCCCGTCTGCAGACACTGACCCTGCAGCTCCCATTGGAGCGTCAGAGGGGGCCATAGGAGCACATAGGAACCAGAGCGGGGGCCAAGCCATTGCTTCCGAGAGCTGCATGGAGCGGCCTCCGACCCTGCTCCCTGGGTGGAGTGCCGCAGCAAGGCAAGCCACAGACCCCACTCCCCAGCAGAAGCTCGAGGGCCAGTTTAAAATGGCTCACAGGCCGGATCCGGCCCACGGACCGTAGTTTACCCACCCCTGTTGTACACTGTGCATGACATCATGAAGGTGAAACCTGCAATGTTACAAGTTCCTGGAGAAAAACAAACTCGAAGCTTAAGGGAAAAGATCACACATGAGAAACATCAAGCAGAATAATTTGTTTAGAAGAAGCTAAGATATGGGTTAAAATATTATGTTCCAAAACTAATTTCTGTGTGTTACAGCAGTTTATAGTTTATGCTTTGAATGTATTGTGCCGGGGCTCAACTCTGACTGAATGAAGAGACAAAACTTCCTGAACTCCCTGTTTAATAAATCTAGGTGTGAAGAGAATACTGTACCTGATCAACTGATGCCTTTAGACAGCTGACAGATTGTCCATTAGTAACACGGCACAAAAATGTGATTTGTCCTTATTGTCCGGTGCAACTGTCAGATGAAAAGGTTAGCCATAAATGGCCCACACATTCTAGGCATGTTTTTGAATTAGCCATGAATTTATCCCCCTCTTTTAACTTCACTGACAGCGGGATTTGTGGTCATAACTGAAATATGCTTTAAGAGGCTTGGCTTTCAATCGTTTGAGAGTTCTGAAATTTAATGGACCTGGAAAAACTGATTGAATGGAACAGGATAAAAGGTCCAATACTGAATAAACCTTTGCAGAGTATTAGAGAGTTCTTAATACTTCTCTTATTACTTTTTGATTTCTCTCATTTGCCTTGTGTAACATGTAAGAATGTGTTGGAGGAGTATATTGAAAATAGCAGGAAGTAACAGAGCCAACACAACGTATGATAAAATTGGAGATACATGTATTTACTTAGTCACAAGTGTAATGAATTCTTGCCCCACCATCCTGTATGTGATAAGTAAAGACTGAATCTACAACATTCAGAATTAAAAGCTTGGGCCTTTATGACTTGCGATAAAGGAGCAACTCTACCAGCTAGTAACAGACAATTTCTCTCTTATATAGAAAGGAGAGACACAACATACTGCACCGTAGGTTACACACAAATCTGAAGCATAATATTCCCTCCCCTACTTCTATACCATCTTTGGATCTTTGAAATTCCTAACCTAATGATTCCTTTATGCTATTGACTAGTTCTTGTATATATGACGTTACACAGTTGCACTATTAATTTCTGTTTATAGAATGCCTACTTGTATGTTTCAAATAGTTGCAGAAATTAAGAATATTGCCAGAAATTGCATCAGATTAGAAGGAGCAAGATAGAGCTTCCTCACAAACTCTCAAATTTTAAAACTTTTGACAGATCCTTCACCTGTCATCTGGTTACTTAAAATTTTGAATGTAAATAAAACACACGTATTTCTTATATGCCTTTTTGCTCATGCATAAGTAGCTGTATAATATTGTTCAATAGATTAAATTTAGATCATATACTAACACATTCAGAATAGTCTTGTTGAGAAAAAAAAAACAAAGACAAATATTTCGTCCACCATAAGGGGCTGTTTTGAAAGAAAGTATTTTAGAACTGTTTTTTTTTTAAAGTCACGTATACAAAACACAGAAACTAGCCTTTAGTTTTGACACATCAAAAATGATTTTTCCCTACACAAAATTTTAATTGCACAAGGAAATAGACTGTTGACATGGAAGCACATTGGAAAAGAAGTGGACATCCACATGGACTAGCAAAAACACATGCAGTGCTGTTGATATCCTCCTGCATAGCCAGGTCTGCAGACAGCTCAAACTCCTCTTTTGACTGAGTAGATTGCTGGCCCACATTTGTGTCTGCAAAATCCAGGTCCCCAGGGGACTTCAGACCAAGTTCCATAACTCATGCTGCCAGCTGTTGCACTTCATAGATTCACAGCTTAGACACTACCACCATGTCTCATTTGCAAAGGGTGATGCTGAACTCAGGTTAAGCTGAACATGTTGCATTTCAGTAAATTTGTTAGTCCCTATGGCTAAATTGCTTCCAGCCTAACACCCCTCCATTCCCTATTCCCCTGTGTTGCATCAATAACAGTACCTCCAGGAAGCCTGGGTCCTCTGACTCCAGTTCCACTAATTATGCTGCATGCAATTTGCATGTCTATATTTCTGTTAACAGTTGCAAATGCAGTTACCACAGTTATTCATAAAAAAATAGATAGGCCCATATGAAAGTGCAGTTGTATGATTTGAATGCACCGCCATAGTGACTCTGATATTCAACTTCGTGACTACCTTGCAGGACTACGTGCACGATCAGATACCTATACTTCCATGCAAAGGGTGAAGTTTGCAGCCATCCTACCTACTGAACGTGAGATCACCAAAGAAAATCTGAAGAGTTTCAGGGAGTGTTTTTATTTATTACTGTAGACTGCTGTTATCCTTCTGAGACCATATTGAACTATTACCCCACTATGGACACTGTGCTGCTTGATGTCTTGTCTTTTGACTAAGCTTGTCCTCCTCGCCTGCTTTCTTCCATATATTGTGCGTTTGCTCTGAATTTTGTCCCTTAGGCTTCAAAAAAGGCTTTATGACCTATACCTATCTGTGCAGTATAAAAATGATTTTGTAACAAAATAAGAATTTAAAAACAAAAAGTGGACAAAGCAGAAGAATCCATATAATTCTACAGGGGAAAAAAATCGAGCATTCAGAAGAACCTTGCTTTTAAAATAAATCATATTTACATATAATGGTGTATTACAAGCTTGCTGCAATGACTTTCAAGAAATCACATGGGATAACGCAACAACCATGAAATAAAAGTGGAACACTTCTGCAGAGCAGATTATTATTGTGTCTTATTTCTCAGGGGGCTCATTCACACACATACACAAAATAATAAAAAAAAAACAAAAAAACTTTGGAATGAGGTGTCACAGACTGATCCATAAACTAGGAGGAACAGCAAAGGAAAACTGTAGAAGTAGAATGTACTAGTGTAGCATCTCTCTCTATTGCTTATTTAGTTATCAGAATTTTGGAATTTAGGATGGCTGATTTCATCCATAATGCCAGATACTAAAGAAAAGGAAGGTAAGAAAATAACCAATAAAAAAAAGCCTTAGGCATATTTTATTTGGGTTTTTATTAAGCTCAGTTCATTTTAGTCTTTCAATGTTAATGATTCATTTAGAGAATCATTGTGACTAAAAATAGGGAAAAAGTGTTGCTGTTTGAGAATCTGGCCCAGCATGGCAATTTCTGCACACGTGACGTATTTAATGGCAGTTTGGTTTTGCTGTTATTTCATTCTTTTCCTACATGTAGATTGCAAAGGGGACCAACTTTTTTATTCTTCCATTCCTGGTTTACTTCATTTTGGTCTCAATTTCAAAATCTGTTCACATTCAAGCACAATAGCAGTGCTTAGTAGTAAACACATAAAAGTACCTTAAGGTAACATTAGCATTAGAGTTTAAAAACTCAGATGACAGCAACTGAGGAAAAAACAGAAGTTCTCAGAAATCTTTGCCTGCTTTCATTGCACATACTAGGACAAAATTCTTGGCTAATGTAAAGTCAGGGAAGCTGCAGTAATTTATACCCACAAAGAATTCAACCCATAGGACTTAGTTTTGCTAACAACTATGCCCTGAATTTCCCCTGCCCATCGTGAGAGTGAAAGCGTTTGTTGCCAACTCTCCCAAATTTATGGAGAAAGCTGTTTGATGGTATGGAACTACCAGCTTCTCCCTAAATTCAAACAAATTAATTCTGTGTGCCCTGGCGCACCTGCTTCTCCTGCAGCTCCAGAGTTTCTTCACCTCCCCTTTCCAAGGCTTGGTGTTGCAGAGGTGGGAAAGAGGAGCAGAGAGTTGACTGACCCATTTTTCACAGCAAATGGGAAAGGAGGGAGCAAGGCCATCCTGAGCTCTTTTTTCTCCCTCTCACCCACATCTGCTGAGAGAATGGTATTGGCTGCCCCCTCTCCTCCCCAATAATTCCTGAGTGGAAGGGGTAGAGTTCTGCCTGCTTCCTGCAGCAGCCCAGATTAGCTGGTTTTCCCCAGTAGGTAGGGAAGTGGCAAAGACAACTGATGACAGAAGGTTTACCTGTGGTGGACTAAAAATTCTCAAGAGGGCTGGAGCTTCTCAAGTCATGGGTAGAACTTGAGGGTGACAGACTATACCACTTATTGAAAAGTCACCCCTTGGGTCCTTGTAGCGTGAGCTAGAAGTGCTCTCAGATGAGAGATCAGATGGTAGGGAAACAAAAGGAGCAGAGAGTTGAGGCAGAGCTGACAGCAGGTGGCATAAGGAGCAGAGGTGGGATGTAAATGTAACTGGTTCTCCTTTCTCACCTTTGAATTTTAATGAGTTCATTTATCATTGGGAAACTAAGAATCAACAGATGTTACATGCTGAAATATTGAATTCTTAAAGAGTAAAAATATTCTAAAATAGCAAAAACTGAAAGCAAAGATAGGCAGGCAAAAAGAGGGATATTTGGTCCCTGCATTTAGGATCCAAAATCAACTAAAGGTTCAGCAGAATTCTCTCTTTGGCACCTGTGAAGAGGTTTTCTGAACAGGAACCCAAAGTTGTACCTGCTTCATGATCACAGAAAGATGTTAAATTTGAGAAGATCTGGCTAACTTCTTCTCCCTCCCACTGTACCATAAAGGCATTGGGTCCCTGTGACATTCCCCTCTGGTGTTATCTGGACCAGTGATCTGCTAGGTCACTCCAATCCTTAACTATGGGAGCCAGCCTTACCCTGTTCTGCTGTGAGAACCCCCACTCCTGGGCTGTTCTCACACAGCCGCTGGCATATAAGCTTCTCCTTCGATTGTACAACTGAATGACACTAGCCAATATCTCTGGTCTCAGATATAACCCTAAGAACCTCTGTCTTGCAGTGTCCAGTTATGTCCGCTGGATGCTGCAAGCTTATATGAGTTTGTCAATTTAACAAAGAAATTGATATGTACCAGGCTTGTTATCCCAAGGGGAGTTTCTGACATGCTTCAAACCAAACACACTGCTCCAAGTAGAATAAACAGATTTATTAACTATAAAGATAGATTTTAAGTGATTATAAGTCAAAACATAAGTCAGTTTTGGTCAAATGAAATAAAAGCAAAATGTATTTTAAGGTGATCTTAACACTTTCAATGTCCTTACAAACTTAGATGTTTCTCACCACAGGCTGGCTGGTTGCTCTTCAGACAGGCTCTCCCCTTTGATCAGTGCTTCAGTTGCTTGGTGTGGGGTCTGTAGATGTAGGTGGGAGAGAGAGAGAGAGAGAGAGAGCATGGCAAATGTCTCTCCTGTTTATCATGCCATTTGGCTTTGCCCCCACCCCCCTTCAGAGTCAAGTGAGCATTACCTCACTGCAGTTCCAAACTAACCAAAGGAGGGTGGGGGGGTGACTCACTCAAGAGTCTAACTAATTCTTTTGCTGCTGCCTAGGCCAGCATCTTTTGTTCCTGTGAGGCTGGACTGGGTTTGTCCCATATCTGCACTGATGAGGTGTGAACTGCCTCTCTGCTCTTGGAGAGTTTTTGCCTGGGCTTATTTTAAGCCATGAGGATACATTTTCAGCCTCATAACTATATATGTGAAATTATAACCTATAACGTTACTGTAACACTAATGCTCAGTGCATCATGAGCCTTCCGAAGATACCCAACATGAAACAAACTTTGCATTGGGTACCACACAATCATTTTATAAAGATGAACATGTGGGTATAGGGTGTTCCCCCGCAGTACAGAGCGTCACAGTCCCCAAACTGGAAAGGTGAAGAGAACCTACAAATGGTGACAGAGCAAGGCATAGTAACAACTACAGATTTGGATAGCTACTATACAAAAATGAAGGACAAACTAAAAGAACATGTCAGTATTTGAGCAGATAATGCTGCAGAATGCTTTCCTGTCACTATCAGAGTTGTAACTTTTTGCAGCTGCTCTGTTTTGTGGTGTAAGCTGAGTGAGATCATTGGTGGTTGTTTTAACTCTTGAGGACCCTTGGTCAGCACACAAGCTTTGCTTTAGGGGAGGGAGGGAGCGGAAGAGAAGTTCCATCAATTATTTTGGTCACTAGCCACTACTGAGTTCAGGAAATAGTTATTCTAGCTTGTATGGAAGGTATAAAACCTAATCAAATTGAGCCTCTTCAGATCTGGAGCTGTCTAATCATGCTATGACCTAAGTGCATAAACTGTAAAAGAAAACAGTCTGCAGCACTTTGTGCTATGTGGCTTGTGTATCAGTGAAACCAAAAATATCAGACACAAACTTACCTTCCACCACACCTCTATCTGTGGCTTAGTGGCTATGTTGTGGCATATCTAAATGGCAATTGATCTGGAACAAAAGTTTCACATCTGTCTAAATTAGACCTTCAAAATCAGAGAAACCATTGTGTATAAAGCCATATTTGCACTCACACAATGAGTAACTGTGTATACATGAATGTTCACTTATACAAAGTTACCTCCCCCACTCCACACACACACAATAAACTACATTGCATATGTGGATCTAGATTGCAATTATTGGTTGAAAACAAGACAAGTATTTGAATTCAGTGGATCTGAAAAAAATCACCCAGTAGTTAGAAGAATTTCTGTAGCTATATGTTTGTGGATATTGACTTGCATACATTAGGGACTTAAAATATATCCATACTTATATCTAATAGTGAAAATGAAAGCAGGTGCTGTTTTGTTTTGGATTACATGCCACTGTTCTGAAGAACTCCAATAGCAAGATCACCCAGGCTGACTGAGCTGTGCTTGGGGCAAGATTAGAGGAAGGGAGCAAAGGTGGAGTTTGTGTCACTTTTGCAGCTGTGGATCCTGGGGCCAAACTACTGGATCAGACATCTAATGTAAATCAGAACAGCTCAAAAGCTACTTTAACTTATGGTGGCTTCCTACCATATCAAAAAGGGGAATCAATGGAGTACAGGCATGCGAGATGCACATCCGCATTTCACTGAGCACACACCTCTGCACACGTAAGTCAGAAGTGGGGTTGCATAGGAACTGCAGTGGTACCTAAGGATTCCATACCACAGAGGGAATCCTCAAGGGACCAGTTAATCTAGATTTAGGGCTGCTTTGCACCGCTGTAGAGGTCAAGGATCTAACCCTAAAGGTTATGTCCTGTATACACAGGGTTGTATCCTCTCATCCTTAAAGGTTATAGCAGCAATATCATAAACAAGGAGCATTTCTAATATCTTTACCTTTCTTTCACCTGAGACTGATTATTCAGGATTTTCTAGCAACCAAAGATGCAAAGCTGCCTGTACCTATTCTTTGGAAAATGTGCAACACCACATGGTTGAAAGGATAAAACAAAAACCACAAAGCACATTTGTACAACTGTTTAGTAACTAGTACAGCACAGTAAAACTGTCAAGATATTATCTAGAGAGCAAAAACCTGATACCAAGAGGATGATGTAAGAGAACATCCTGATAAATATATGCTTTTCACATATTAAAAAATAAGGGTCTCCTATTCTGTTAGCTGAATTGCCTTATATCATCTGCATGATCACAGCTTCATGTTTGCTTTCTATTTTCATATCTATGGGAATGGAATCTGCTCTTCAGTATGCAGCCAATATCCCTCCTGCTGCTGCCGGCTGTGACTTAGGCCTGGGTTTCCACAACCCTTTTTAGTTTTAAATGATGCTGAACCACAGTGAGTGTA
The DNA here is from genome assembly GCF_965152235.1 of Eretmochelys imbricata. Classification (NCBI taxonomy): domain Eukaryota; kingdom Metazoa; phylum Chordata; order Testudines; family Cheloniidae; genus Eretmochelys; species Eretmochelys imbricata. The sequence continues at coordinate 53,093,870 of NC_135575.1, read as the reverse complement.
CTTGGCAATCTTGAGATTCCAGCACAGTTCATTGTCAGGGTGGGGGAGGGGACTTCTCGCTGTTCCTATTTTCAATTAATTTCCACCGACATTGCTGGATTTTCAAATTCACAGGGGACGACTCCGAATCCATTTATTTTGGTATAAAGCAGGAGGAATGCTACTCAAATCAGAGTGGCTGTAAAGGATATCAGAATCAGGTTTGCATAGGCAAACACGCTGAAACTGAACTATAATTTCTCCATTTCTATAATCTTGCCAAGACTGCTGTGCTTTTATGACATCTCCTAACTCATTACTCTTTACAAGCAGGTACTAAACCCTCACTTTTTGTTCCCAGAGGCAGATATGCTTTTGTTTACTCCCAGTCTTCTAACAATAAGTGCAGCTATCTACTGGGTTCTTAATGCACAATGCTTTCTCACATTGTCACTAAGAACTAAATTGTTCATACAGAAGTTCAAAACAAGTTCTGCATTTTCAGTGAATCACTGTTGCTTTTTGTTAGTATCAAGGAGGAGAAATGAGTACTCTGTTTTAGATATACTCAAGGAAGATTATAGCTTCAGAAATGCTGTCTCCAGCTGTCTTCCATTTATAGTCTATTTTGTTCTTTACTATCTGTATGTTCTGAATGTTTTGTTCCCTTGCTTTAAATTTTAAACATGATGCAGTCAGCTAACAGTATGATGTTCGATACAGGGCTTTAAACTGACAAATTTGTTCTTTTTATATCCTCCCCAAGTCTTTCATTTGTTTTCATGTTTACCTTTCCAAATATCTGTGAATGCTGTACAGATCCGTGAGAAAAGTTTTCCCAAGGAAAGAGACAGGTTTATTTTGTGTGTATTATTTTTTCTTAGTTTAGCTACTAAATATTTCACAAGCCAGGAAGTTTGGCTGCAGTTTAGTCATGTCCTAAGCTTAAGTGGAAAACAATGATGCATTAACATTACAAAATGTGGTGTTGTCCAAAGTTAAATAAATCTGATACCAAACACCAATCAAGAAAAAAGGTCAGAGTGATAGGGAACAGAAAATTAAAGCCATCCGTGTTATAACTAGCAGCAATTAGTAAAGCAGAGCACTGGGATGACACTGTGCATAGCTCTGGTGAGATCACACATGGTCTGCACTTCAGTGCTGTCTCTATCAGATCCTGAACCTGTGAACAAATCCCTGGATCTAAACAGCCCTTACTTTACGGGAAGCTTGGATCTGACGTCAGATCTAAATTTGAGAAAGTCAGACCCATCTAGTCAGAATCCTCCTTTCTGAAATGTGACGAAACAACCTATGATACTCCATGTGGCCACAATGAACTCAGTGGGGTTCGGGAGCATTTTATAAGAAGCAATCGGCAACCTCTAGGGTTGAGCCCATACTAAGAAATGGAAAATAAAACAAAGCATCTCCAAATATTGTTATGTGGAGATATTTAGAAAATAAGATTTATCGGCTGGATTCTGCAGTTCACCACCTTCATTTTGTATTTGTGGCACAACATGAACTAAAGCAGCTAGAGGGCAACAGCAGAAAATTCCCATGTAGAAAAGCTGGTGTAAACCTGGGAGAAATGGCTCTGCTGCCTCCTGTGCTAAAACCTCCAGCAGAGCCAGGAGTGGGGCGGGGTTATCTCACTGAATGACCATGGGACAGCACCCATGCTGTGGAGCATATAGCTTTAATTTATGGAAGGGTCAGGCAACTGAGAATCAGGAGCTGCAGCCAGCTGCCTCCCTCAGAGTCCCTTCATCTCTACTATGCCTGAGCCCTATAGTTTGGAGGAAGAGAAGTGAGGATTAAAACTATGGAAAACTTGTTACAATTCATTCAGATTTGCCTGCCTGGGGATTTCAAACTGAAATCTCAGGACAAACCTTATGAACAAACTTGGGCTGATTTATGGGTTCATGTCAATTCCATGCAAATGTTTTACAGAGGTCTGATGTGAATGTGGGTAAAAAAACCCTGTACTTTGGGGACTGAATAAACAATTTGAAATTCATCAAAACCAAAGTCAAGTGACTCAAAAATGTAAAGGTTCACATACACCACAGTTCAGCACAGCTCTTGAAGGAAAGAAGAGAAAGTGGATTCCATAACACTATTTGTGCAACTAAACAGGCTTATAAACATGAGGACACAGATGAACCATAGTTCAGAATGCCTTGGGCACTAAAAGGGTTTAGGAAAAACTTATTTACACCAAGAGTGATTAATGTGTATCAGAATGTCGCCTGCTCCTTAAACCAGACATGGAACAGCTGTGTGGAAGTCTCAAAAGGCTCAAAAATGTACATCATAGGATTTCTGCAGTTTAAATAAAAGGCCCAATTCACTGAGATCAGAGAAAATGGAGAAGAGATGAGGCTCAGCTGCTGTTTCAGTAGCTGTAGGAAAATGGCAGCTAAAAATCAGAGGCTCTTCTTTAACAGTAATAACAGGGAGCAACAAAATCAAATCAGTCATTGTCAGAAACCGCATAGTAGGTCTCCAAACTGCCTTTGGCCCGTCATTTAGGTATCCACATCAGGACATATAGTGTCTTGTATGAACAAATAGTAAACTCAGATGAACTTGTATTATGCTGGGATACAGAGATCCCAGTAGATCAATTCAAGTGCACCTTTTTCAGGAAAAGTGGACAGTAGCCTGAAGTTAAGCAACTAAATCCATATTGAGCCATGTAAGTGGCTTGAGGTACAGTGGTGCTCATAGAGTTCCCAGACGTTCGGGTTTCAACCAGAACACCTGGTCGAAAAGGGACTCTGGCATTCCAGTTAGCACAGCTGACTGGGCCACTAAAAGTCTGGTTGGTCACAGTGGCCAGCTCCACGCAGCTCCCACATATCCCTCCAGCTCCTAGGCACTGGGGCAATCGGCTCTGCACGCTGCCTCTGCCTGTGGTGCAGGCGCCGCCCTGAGCACTGGCTCCACAGCTTTCATTGGCTGGGAACTGCGGCCAATGGAGGTTGCGGGGGCAGCACCTGCAGGCAGCGCACGGAGCCCCCTGGCCGCTCCTCTGCCTATGAGGGGGAGAGACATGCTGGCCACTTCTGGGAGTCTCCCCAGGTAAGTGCTGCCCAGAGCCTGCACCCCAAACCCCTGCCCCAGCCCAGTGAAAATGAGCGAATGAGCGAGGGTGGGGGAGAGTGAGCAAGGGAGGCCGGGTGGGTGTGAAGTGAGTGTGGGGGGGGCTCAGAGAAAGGGTGGGGGCAAAGGTGTTCAGTTTGCTGCAATCATAAAGTTGGCAACCATAGGTGCTCAGAACCTCTGAGTATAGATATTGGTGTTTAACTTTAGACCTCTGAGTTGAAAATGTCTGAGTACTATAAAAAAAAGAAGAAACCCAATAAAAGAAAAATAAAGAAAGGAGGAGGGAGAAGGCTCTTATTTGCTGCTATTTATACCATGTTTCATAGAGCTGCTACTCTTGTGATTTCCTTTCTGTGGCAAAAGTGTACATAACAATTAAGAGCATCTGTGCTGTCAGGAGAAATATATGCACACTTATGAATAGGATTTCTAAACTTTTAAACCTCTGAGTTCTAAACAGTTGACTCACCCCTTGTTATACCCCCACCTCTTTGAGAAAGATAGAACGAAGACTGCAGACCTATATACTTACTATGCATAGGAGGCTGGAGGAGGGGGAGTGGACTATTTATATATTGAATAGGAGAATCCCAAGAATCCATTTTCTAAACTAAAAGAACAGGAGTACTTGTGGCACCTTAGAGACTAAAAAATGTATTAGAGGATAAGCTTTCGTGAGCTACAGCTCACTTCATCGGATGCATAGAAAGGAACATATAGTAAGATATATATATAGATATATAGATACATACACACACACATACAGATAAGTTGGAAGTTACTATACAAACTGTGCGAGGCTAATTAGTTAGGATGAGCTATTATCAGGAGAAAAAAACTTTTGTACTGAAAATCAAGATGGCCCATTTAGACAGTTGACAAGAAGGTGTGAGGATACTTAACTTAAGGAAATAGATTCAATATGTGTAATGACCCAGCCCCTCCCAGTCTCTATTCAAACCCAAGTTACTGGTATCTAGTTTGCATATTAATTCAAGCTCAGCAGTTTTTCATTGGAGTCTGTTTTTGAAGCTTTTCTGTTGCAAAATTGCCACCCTTAAATCTTTTACTGAGTGGCCACAGAGGTTGAAGTGTTCTCCTACCGGCTTTTGAATGTTATGATTCCTGATATCAGATTTGTGTCCATTTATTCTTTTGTGTAGAGACTGTCTGGTTTGGCCAATGTACATGGCAGACGGGCATTGCTGGCACATGATGGCATATATCACATTGGTAGATGTGCAGGTGAACGAGCCCCTGATGGCGTGGCTAATGTGATTAGGTCCTATGATGGTGTCACTTGAATAAATATGTGGCAGAGTTGGCATCGCGCTTTGTTGCAAGGATAGGTTCCTGGGTTAGGGTTTTTGTTGTGTGGTGTGTGGTTGCTTCAGGTTGTGGGGCTGTTTGTAAGCAAGGACTGGTCTGTCTCCCAAGAGCTGAGAGACTGAGGGATCATTTTTCAGGATAGGTTGTAAATCTTTGATGATGCGCTGGAGAGGTTTTAGTTGGGGGCTGAAGGTGACGGCTAGTGGCGTTCTGTTATTTTCTTTGTTGGTCCTGTCCTAGAGTAGGTGATTTCTGGGTACTCTTCTGGCTCTGTCAATCTGTTTTTTCACTTCAGCAGGTGGGTATTGTAGTTATAAGAATGCTTGATAGAGATCTTGTAGGTGTTTGTCTCTGTCTGAGGGATTGGAGCAAATGCGGTTGTATCTTAGAGCTTGGCTGTAGATGATGGATTGTGTGGTGTGTCCTGGATGGAAGCTGGAAGCATGTAGGTAAGTAAAGCGGTCAGTAGGTTTCCGGTATAGGGTGGTGTTTATGTGACCATCGCTTATTAGCACAGTAGTGTCCAGGAAATGAACCGCTTATGTGGATTGGTCTAGGCTGAGGTTGATGGTGGGATGGAAATTGTTGAAATCATGGTGGAATTCCTCAAGGGCTTCTTTTTCATGGGTCCAGATGATGAAGATGTCATCAATGTAGTGCAAGTAGAGTAGGCGTGTTAGGGGACGAGAGCTAAGGAAGCGTTGTTCTAAGTCAGCCATAAAAATGTTAGCATACTGTGGGGCCATGTGGGTACCCATAGCAGTGCCGCTGACTTGAAGGTATATATTGTCCCCAAATGTGAAATTTGTGAGGACAAAGTCACAAAGGTCAGCTACCAGATTTGCTGTGACATTATCCTCACACCTTCTTGTCAACTGTCTAAATGGGCCATCTTGATTATCACTACAAAAGGTTTTTCTTCTCCTGCTGATAATAGCTCATCTTAACTAATTAGCCTCTCACAGTTTGTATGGTAACTTCCAACTTAACTGTATATCTATCTATCTTGCTGTATGTTCCATTCTATGCATCCAATGAAGTGAGCTATAGCTCACAAAAGCTTATGCTCTAATAAAGTTGTTAATCTCTAAAGTGCCACAAGTACTCCTGTTCTTTTTGCGGATACAGACAAACACGGCTGCTACTCTGAAACCTGTCATTTTCTAAACTGTTTACCTACTTTATGCATCAAGAATCTGAGTCTTTCCTCACAAAGATGTAGATTTGAGAGTCCATGACTATGAGCAGGGAGGAAACCTGGATGGTGAATATCTGTTTACAGAGAACTAGGACCAGCTGGTGCTAATGGCTGGTATTTTTTACTTTTTCTTTGGGGTGGTGATTTTGGAGGGGGGAGGGTAAGATAAGCACTGAAGACAAGAAACAGAAGTTGTGACCAGAAAGACTCAGAATTGGTTACAGCAGCAGTCTCCACCAGCTGCCATTACAATGTGTATTGTGTACATTTGCATGGTGTAGGCTCTAATTCAGTTTTACAGTCAGAAAAGAATAGGAGGCACTCACCAGAGCATCCACCACCAAACATGATAAATAACCTGTTGTTGAGATCATGTATTTAACCCAGTCAAAAGATTTGGATTGGAAAGAAGCTGACAGAAGAACCAGGACCAAACCTAAGAAACTACTCTCATACAAATATTAATTAAAAAAAAAGACACAGGAAAGTAGTTTTCTAGATTGGTAACACTGACCCTATGAAAACAAGAATATATATTTTTGTTTGTGTTAACATTTTTGCTTCCAGTGAAGCTAAAAGCTGCATCACAGTGGAATTGAAGAAATCAATCACCCACCCATTTTGTTGGGAACTGTGCCCAGTCAGAATGTCCTAATGTTTATAGTAGTAAAAATATTTCAAGCTTGACAGTGTTCAGAGAAATTAAAATACTTATTTCGGGTAAATTTTTCCAAAGGGTATAAGTGACATAGGAGCCTAAGATCCTTCAAAAATAATTTAAGCACTTTGGGGTTAGATTTTTATTTTTTTAAGCACAAAAAGATGCAGATAGCCACCTAGTGGAATTTTTAAAAACATCTAGAGGGTAGGTCTACACTGCCATAAAAAAAAATCAACCAACCAAAAAACCACACACACACACCCCCCTCATGGCTCTGAGTCTCAGAACCAGGGTCAGCTGACTCTGGCTGTGAGGCTAAAAATTGTAGCATAGACATTCAGGTTCTGGCTGGAGGTTGTGCTCTGAGACCCATCCCTCTTGTGGAGTCTCAGAGCCTGAAAGTCTACACTACAATTTTATAGCCCCACAGACTGAGCCCTGTGATCTTGAGTCAGCTGATCTTGACCAGCGGCAACCTTTCACCACAGTGTAGGTGTGCCCTACATGCCTAACTATAATTTTGGATATTTAAGACACTTTTAAAAATGGGACTTGGCTCTCTGTGGTGTGGGAACTCAAAAGCCAGCCATCTCTTTGGTAAGAAAAGGAAGAAAGCTGTTAAACCCATTACGAGGCACAATGGGCTTCATTCTACAAAATACAGAATACTTCCTTGAGGTTGTGAGCACCCTCAACTTTCACTGAAGTCAATGGTACTTGATATCACTTAGCATGCAGGATTGAGCTCAAAATGTCAAACTAGTACAACCGAAAAATGAGTTTAGAGAAATGTATTTTACCATGTAGACAGTGGGAGATGGAGCCTTTGAGATAAATTAGTTTAGATGACTAGAGAGACATTTGTGTATTTATAAGCAATGTGCATGTATTATGTACAGAAACATGGGATAAAATGCATAACATCACTGTGCTGTTAACGTACAGATGAATACCATATCAGGTAGTATGCAGTTACAATGAAATTTCTTAGTCCTTTTGCCAGTTTATCCTTAATCTGAGAAAATAACAGATGCATTTAATTGATCCTCTTTGCTTGTGAGAATATTTTGTACACACACCCACCCCCCAGCTACTGATTTTGCTGAACCTGAAATTTAATGGCTCAGAATCTGCAATGTAACATACAGAAGGAGCCCTGCAGCTGATGAAGTCAGTAAGGCTCTGCATGGATGCTGGGGACCACCTGTACACACCATATTGTAGGATCTGGTCCTATATTAGTCATTTAAAATCATTCCCTGTGTAATTTCTGCAAATGTGTCAGTTTGTACCTTGTTCACAAGCAAATAATTGAAATAAAAATTCAAGCTGTTTTGATTGGACATATAGGTCATGTGCTATGTTTCTGTTCTGAGTGGATGAATATAACTCTTGGAATCAAGTTTCTGGAGCAAATATTCATGTTTATTAATTTAAAATTGTTTTCTGCAACTATTACTTAATATGCTACTTGGTGAGTTTTCCTGCCATTCAATTTGTTCACTAGAACATGCTCAGGAAATCAAACATTAAAAAGGTTGCAAACCCATTTAAAGCAAATTCAAATGAATGTCCGTGGAAAACATTTTGAAGTATTTGTCCATCTCTAGTTCTCATTCACTGGTTTGTTTGTGTTGTGCCAGATGAGAGGGGTTCCCTCTCCGCTCCCCCAATTTTGTTGATATCCATTGATTCTGAACTCCTAGGTATTGCAATATGGGCACAGCAAGATTCCAGGGAGATAAAACTATTTGAGTATATTGTATGGAAAAGCAGCATCAATACAGCAAAAACGGAGTATATGTTCCCCCCCCCTTTCATTTTTTTCTTTTGGTGGGAATGTGTCATTTTGTAAAAATGTTTGACATTTAGGACCTCTGTTAGAGTTACAGTAACTTCTATATTTATTTTCCTTCCCAGAAAAAGATCAAGACTGAGTACTTGTATTTTTCTCCATTGGAATATTCATAAGACAATAAGACTGAGTGGTGTGTGTGTGTACCAACTTAATGTAATCATTGGATGGGTATAAGGGAGACATCTACTGGCTGAACATAGAGATATTCTTTGAGCAGCTTTATTCTCTGCTAGAGTTAAGAGTTCTCTCTCAGATATGTTTCATTCTGGAGTACAGACAAAGGACAGAAAACAGTAAAACATAGTTTGGGAAGTCCACTTGATCAAGTTATTCTTGAAAAATTTTCAACCTTACACTCAGCAGTAAGGAAAAGAATACATGCAACAAAAATAATAGCATAAGAATTAAAAATATCACAGTTTACGGACACAAATAACCAAATTGGCTACCATCACGGTTGATGACCACATTTCCACTCTTTCTAGTGTATGTTGGGGGGTAATAATCCTTTTGCCAATTTAACTTACTGCAATATTATACAATGTAAATAAATAATGCCATAAAGGGAAGAAAATGCAACTTAACAGTGGTACGTAGACACGTACGCCAAAAAATGGGTTCTAGGCTAGAAATAAAAGGCAAGAAACAATACCTAAGTGGGAGCTAGCTAATTAGCTTTTGGGTGAATAACTGCAGCTAGCTGTAATGCAGATTTTTTATTCAGTGGGGAATTCCACCATTTGAACAATGTTGTTCCAAATTGGAACAAAAACCCTGACATTTCAAAATTTCCTTCAGAACGAAAATTTTGTAAGTTTTCAGTTTTAGGACCACTGAAAAATTTTCAGTAATGCCGAGTAGTTTTGTTTTGATAATGTCAAATATATATTATGTATAAATATGATTTAAATTAACGTAATATAATATTAAAGTAAAAAACAAAATCAGTTGAAATGAAACATTTTGACATTATCAAATCAAAAGTCTAAGCTATTCTTTGATTCTTCCAATCAAGAACTTAGTTGAAATTAACATGTTCCCATGAAACACTTAATTTTGATGAAACTGCATTTTCTAACAGAAAACTATTTTGACCGGCTCTAGAAATAACATTTAAGAACTTGCTGTGAGATATTGCTTTCCACTCCCATTTCTAATTTGTCTTAGGCAATTGGAAGCTATCTTCTACGTCAGTGGTTCTCAAAGCCGGTCTGCCGCTTGTTTAGGGAAAGCCCCTGGCGGGCCGGACCGGTTTGTTTACCTGCCACGTCTGCAGGTTCGGCTGATCACTGCTCTCACTGGCTGCAGTTCACCGCTCCAGGCCAATGGGGGTTGCGGGAAGCGGCGCGGGCCAAGGGACGTGCTGGCCGCCCTTCCCGCAGCTCCCATTGGCTTGGAGAGGCGAACCGCGGCCAGTGGGAGCCGTGATTGGCCGAACCTGTGGACGCGGCAGGTAAACAAACCGGTCCGGCCCACCAGAGGCTTTCCCTGAACAAGCACTGGACTGGCTTTGAGAACCACTGTTCTACGTGATTTGCATGTAACATCTCTGGCAGGACAATTCTTCACACTATAAACTAAATAATCCCTATACCTATTAGTGCTTTAGAATGTGCACTACCCATTTCACGGATGAAAATACAATGCCTGTACAGCCATTCTTTCAGACCTATACAAAAAGGTGATTGGCACATTAGAAATAAGTTATTTGAGTACTGTTAATTGAATACGTTAACTGGCAAATTTTGATGTTTGTCAAACATCAAGTGTATTTTTGTGATATTCAGCAATCTCTATGGCTGACTGAAGAGTATTCATTAACTATATTCAACATATGACTATATTAATGGAATAATTTGAATAACTTTTCTAGTAATTACCAAACTCTTATAAATAGACAAGCTGACAGAAACGAATCAGAGAACTCACATTTCAAAAGCCTGGGTTAGTTCTGCATTGTAGAGTCTTATATTATCTGTTTCTAGTAGTGTCCACAATATGCTAAGTAAGATACAAATACAAAACAACCCACTTTTCAAGTAACTAACATCGGAAAAAAACCTTTAGTATAATTATAGTCTATACACAATTATTACTATTAATAAAACAAGATGTGATGATAAGCAAGTGTAAATTTAAATGCCAGAGGTAAAATTACCTCTAAACCATTCTATCTCAACACATTTCCATTGGACCGTACCTTTCTATGAGAAAGAAGGACAGAGAGAATTGTTTCAGTTGCTACATTAATGCAGTTTGGAAGAAAGTTTCTGATCCACAAATAAAATAGTTCAAAAATGGGTTTTGCACTTTAAGAGTTTCTCTCATTTTCATGGATGTCAAAAATAGCCACATTCATTATATTTACAGAGAGTGGTTAAGGGTATAAACTAACTCCCATAAGGATAAAAGAGTCTGGGTAAATTTCCCAGAACAAAGTTCTCATAGTTCAAACCAGTGGCTTATCTGCTGGTTTGATCGGATTCTCTCTCCTGTTGGGTCTGTGGCTGTCTCGTAGATTTCTCTCCGTCCCTTTCCTTTAAGGATGGGGAGGTACAGCAATGACTTATGGAATTCAGCATTTTTTCCTGTATGATGGAAGGTAAAACAAGGGGGAATTACTGTAAAACATAAAGTCTGGTCAGTCATGTAACGTTATCCAAGGCCATTCATGTTAAAAAACGTGGTCAGAGCTTTCGAGTGTGAGTGCCTAAAGTCAGACTGTTAAAGCCATATGTAGATTTCTAAATAAAAGAGGCCTGGTCTTCAGGAAAGTGACTTAAAAATGGCAGCAGCTGGCACTCATCATCTCTGGTGGGGAAGGCCAGCGGGGGAATAGGCCCCTTTCAGTGCCTGAAAAGCTATCTTGCAGAGCAGACCCTTTGGTCCTTCATATTGGCCCTGGTGTTTGCTCCATCTGAATATTGCTCGGTGGTCTGAGGGTGCAGCCACTGCGCTGAGCTGGTCAGCGGAGTTAAATTTGGCCATTCATGTTATGAGAGGCTACTTGAGTCAAGCACCAACCTCCAGTTTGGATGTGCTAGCAGTGTTCATAGCTCTATCAGACCTTCAACGAGATGCCAATACTGTTAAGTCTTCCAGGAGAACTGTGACAGATTAAACCAACCCATTACATGTCCGGTTGACTGATAACCCATTCCAAGACAGTAAACACCACGTTCCAACAACTCAAAATGTCTGCTCTTATTCAAGTCAGGAATCCCACTTCTGCAGACTGGGATGTGACACCACAGCTGATCTCTTAACATCCTTTTGCTACAGCAGCTCATATACTTCTGGACAAGATTGACCACACAGATGTTCACCACCACCAGGGAGCTGAAAATTATGTCTCTGCAGAGTAGAAGCATTGGTGAAAGAGTCTAATACACATGCGAATTCAAGAGTCCATCGCTGTACCTGCTTCCTTGCCCACTTGAGCATAGATCCTGGACCAGACTCAACAGGCTACTCTGTCTTGTCCAGAATTGCTATAAGTATGCACCAGCTTGGCCTGGTTTCCTCCCCATGCTGTAACTATGACAGCATTGCAGACAATAACTCATGTGGTGGAACAGCGCTCAACCAGACATCTGGAAGGTGGTTTACAATGCCTAGCCTGAATTGACACAGCTAGTTCTCTGGTTACAGAAGCTAGACATCTGCATACAAGAGACAGAGGGAAGTCAAAGAAGGAAGCACATGGCATCTCAGTTGCATTCTGAAGATCACATGACAGTCCCATTCTTTGCCATCAGCCCACTCCTGTTCACTTGCGTGTAAGAAAGCAATTATGCAAGAGGCTTGAGATGTCTGTGTAGTGAGAAGAAATGTCAACTGTTTAGCCTTTCCCACACTCACACCATCTGTTCACACTTGTGCAATAAGTCAAGCACTTTGTGCTACCTGCTGTCAAATAAGGATCTGTCTGAATGATATCTAAGTCCTCAAAGCCATTTTTACATAACAGAAGTAAAGTTATATTACGGGTTTAATAGCATACAAAAGTCTCTGCTTAGTTAACCTCAGGGGAGGACAAGTGGATGAGGAAATGCATCAGGCAAGGACCCCTGCTCCCATTTGCAGTCTAAATTTAATCTCTGCTTTCAAGGAGGTGGAGTCATGAGTCCACATATGCAGAAGCCTGAAGCTGCTCCTTTGATACAAACCTGCAGGGTCACTGAATGGCCAGCTTGATTACCAACAGGCCAAACACAAAAAGACAGAATAAGTTCAAGCTGCTTCTGAAGGCTTCCTGCTGGGTGATAGGTCAGTCCCTGTGGAGGCAGGGATCCTAAATGAGATCTATCATGTTTGTACTTTCTATTCTATAAATCAGGAAAAAGCACAGGTCAGCAGTAATCAAACAGTCATTGTTATCTGTTGGCTCTCTCATGGCATACATGATTTCAGTCTGGTTTCTAGTAGACATGTGCCTAACAAAACAAAATTAATCAGCACAACTGGCACTAATTAACAACCTTGTTGGGAGTCTCAATAGGGAAGCCAAGCACTGAACTATCTTCTTGCCCACAGAGGTGGTCTCGCCACATACAGGAAACAACATTTCAAGAGCGATATGGGGGAAGCGTGCTCTGCTACTGCCTGTGCTGTGTATATTTTATTGTTCAAATAAACGGAGGGTTCTAGACTCCAAGGCTCTCAGTCTGTCACTATTCATGGAGTACTTAAAATTAAAAATTAAATAAATAAAAATAAAATAAATAAAATCAGAAAGCAATAGCTATTGACATTGTATCCATCAGCAAAGTTGGTAGGGAAAGAATCTATGAATATATCTTGGGGTTGTGCTTTTGGGTCCAACCTGGCGCAGTTGAAAAAGGAATATTTTGGTTGGTGAAATCTGACCTCTTTAGGCAGGTCAACACACTATTGCGAAGCAGAGTAAATCATGAAGGATACCTGACAGTGAAACCTCATATTCTAGTCTGCCTTTCTGTGGAGCACTGATATGTAGGCCTAGTAATGTTTGTGTTAGTGATTTATTAACACATGAACATAAGTTTTTTTTTTGGTTTGTATCTGTCTTATCTCAGATTTATAGCTGTGGAATTTGGGTGATACCACATTGAAATTTGTTGGGTCTGCAAATGCCTTAAAAACCCCCTCATACTGAAAGAGTCAGTGAGCTGGATGTCACAGGAGTAGTTGGTGTCTGACATCCTTATGGTATCGTTTGCAGAAAGGAGGAGTTTATTAAAGAAGTCAAGATCAAATTTCTGTCATGGGCCCTGACAGATGCCTCTGCTTACACCAGGGCTGAATTTGGTCCTCAGAGTTTCTGACAAACTACATACATCACAGTCAAAATGCACCACAAGAGTGTCAAACTTCATCCAGTGAAAAGGGCTGGATTAAATTTTAATTATGGTCCGTGGGCAAAGACATACGTTTAGCACTCTATGCTACCCTCAATCCATGAGACTCTCACTGATGTCAAAGGGAGGTTTGCACAAAGATCAAGGGTATCATCTGGCTTTTACCAGTAATCATATTGATTTAATTATAAATATGGAAAAGGTAGATGAATAATTATTAATTTCTTTTAGTGTAACACAGCACATGCTCCTTCACAATAATGAGTTATAATATTAAATTACACTTGCCAGGGCACTCCTATTCATTGTTGCCTAAAGGAAAGATTCAGATCAAATGAACATACTTGCTAAGGACCGCTGTGCCAGTCAGAGTGACCATAGTTGATATAGTGTTGTACGATCAGTGCCATGAAGTTTCTTCATCTAGCTCAGTCTTGTAAATCCACAAATCTCTGGGCAGCTGCAGCTAGGGTCAGCATCCCTTTGTGCATTGCTAGAAAGTTTCAGAGCATGGTGTGCTTGGTGTTTTTATCCATGCTGGTGACATGGCTAAAGAGTATGCAATGCCACTTTTGAATATAATGAGCCATGAAAGGAAGGTCAGATCTTTGTGAGATTGCAACATTTTGCAGAGGGTCAAACCACATTATGCTCAGGATTTGGTGCTGACAGTGCATATTCCTCTAGCCTTTCCAAGTCTGCCTGTAAGAGGGACCAGGTTTCTGACCCCTAAAGCACTATAGGTAGTACACGGTTTGATAGATCCTCAACTTTGTGTATCCATACACAAGATGTGGACTTCATACAAGAGGCAGAGAGACCAATTCATCGATGAATGTCCGGTTTTCTGTGACGGTTTCAACTCTACGTGCAGCCTAGGTAGAGGATCTGGTCAACCCTCTCCATGGTAATTGACCCTACCCGCACTGAGGGTTCTGGTGGCCCAGCTCAGAGATTCTGGATCTTGGTCTTTTGCCATGACATGTTCAACCCTATAGTCCATGCAGTATCTTGGAGACCTTGGAGGTTATGGCTGAAATTCTGACTTTTATAAAGCAAGGCAGCACTGGTGGCATAGTCTGGCTTGGTAAACACTTTTGAACCAACCTTGATTCTGACATGTGCAGAAGCAAGTCCTAATATCCAGTCAATAGCTTAACACAGAGGTGGGCAAACTACGGCCCGCGGGACCTTCCTGCCCAGACCCTGAGCTCCTGACCTGGGAGGTTGTCCCCTTCCTCCGCAGCCATGCCGCCATGCAACTCAATGCTCTGGGCAGTGGGGCTGCAGAGCCTGGCCTGACCCAGTGCTCTGTGCAGCATGGCGCAGCTGCCTGTCCTGGTACAGCCACGCTGCCAGCCACCGGTGCTTCAGGCAGCACGGTAAGGGGGTGGGTTGAATAGAGTGCAGGGGAGTGGTCAGGGGCATGAATGGGGTCGGGGCAGTCAGAGGGCGAGGAACGGGGGTTGAATGGGGGCAGGGATCCCGGGGGGCAGTCAGGGGACAGGGAGCGGGGGGGTGGATGGGGCAGGGGTCCTGGGGGGGCACAGTCAGGAAGAAGAGGGGGGTTGAATGGGGTGGGGGAGCAGTTAGGGGCGGGGGGTCTGGAGGCGGTCAGGGAATGGGGAGGGTTGGATGGGGCAGGAGTACCGGGGGGACCGTCATGGGGCGAGAAGCAGGGGGGTCAGATGGGAACAGGGGCCGGGCCATGCCTGGCTGTTTGGGGAGGTACAGCCTCCCCTAATCAGCCCTCTATACAATTTCAGAAACCCGACGCGGCCCTCAGGCCAAAAAGTTTGCCCGCCTCTGGCTTAATAGAATAGTGCCAGGACAAGAATACAAAAGATGACCTGAGTAGCACAGAATTCTACCCAAAGGTCATGGGCTGTCCAGGAGTGGAGTGGAGCCAGAATATTTGGCTACCATTCTCCTCCCCACCATGGGGAATGCCCAGGAAGGCTGTTTTGGAATGCTTCCATGGAGTAGCTCTGCAATGGCTGTTTGACCTGGAAGAGATGATTTTTGCCTTCTGCACATCTGTCCAATGCATGGCGTAGCAGTTCCTATTCAGACTGGGCACTGGTTTGGAGATTTTCCACTTAGTGCCTTTGGCCTAACCGACCTAACACTGGCTTGAGTCAAGAGGAACTGCTGAGGGCAGTGGAGTTATATTGGTTTAAAGCCAGTATGAAGCCATCAAAAATATCAATAGACAAAAAGTGACTGCCTCTATTCTACATTCCCAATCTCAGCTTGCGCCTCATGAACATTTGTACCATTTTAAAATAAATATAATGACTAATGTGTCAAACCAAACCCACGAATCATTTGTTGCTAAGGTACAGCACAGGCAGATAAAAGCTCGTGTGAGCTTTTAATTAGTTTGTAATCTTTTGAGGTTGGGGCCACATTTTTCTATTCATTCTCTAAAGAACATCACAAACTTTTTTGATGCTAAAAATAAAATATGAACAACAGAAACAAGGTTACCTTTTTCTTTATAGGGCTTCCCTTGTACAAATATTTCAGTCCGTCCATGTGTAATGAAATGTTGCAGTGGGATACAGTTCCACTTTTGGACCTCCTCCATTATATATTAGAGGAAAAGCCATACAATTTAACCTACTCAACCAAAACCTAAAATTAACTTATCTGGCATGAATAAATCAAAAGCATGCAGGATTAGATGAATCTCAAGAATGTTGCATAACTAGGGCTAAGGGTTTTTTTGTTTTGTTTTTAATGTCAGCATAGCATGCACTTAATACATATGTTTCAGGAATAATTCTCATGCTGGAAAATAATAGTCCACTTAATATAGTGGGTATATATGCAAAATCAGATTGCATGTTCAATTAAACTAACTAAAATTTTGTCACACTATGCACAGAAGGCATTTGCAGATAATTATCTATTTTAGATACTATTTTATTGCCCTTGTTACATTAAAGATTATGAAGTGCTCAGATGTTATGGTATTAATCCTGACAACATCACAAAGAGACAAAGAAGTGCTATTATCTCTGTGTTATAGATGGGGAATGGAGGCATGGAGTAGGGTGACCAGGTATCAACAGTGAAAAACGGGGACACTTTTTTGGATGTGTGTGTTATAGTTGTGTATACAGGACAAAGCCCCTAATATTGGGATGTCTAGTCACCCTAACACTGAGATGTCTGTCCAAGTTCACACAGGAAGTCAACAATGGAGCAGTGAGCCTGGGTCTCCCAAGTCCAGGCTAGCACTCTGATCACTGGCTGTCCTTTCTTCCGAAGGAAGCACTAATCCTTTTAGTAGGATTTGATAGGACATGGAGTCAGTTTCCCATGATTGCTACAGAAGATGACAGTCATGCAGGGTATAAATAGCAGTGTAGACAGCGATGCACTGCTTAGGTGAGTAAAGACACAGGAGAACCTTAAAGTAAATACACTACATAGGTCTGTGCATGCCCAAGCAGTGCATCCTTTGTCTACGCTTATTTTTTAGAAGTTTAGTGTCCTGCTTCCTCCCAGCGCCCATGGCGGGGCCAGGCACTTGTGCAGTGGGGCCTTTCGCACTGTCTTATGTAATTATACACTGCAGTGTGGATGCAGCCTGCTTTTCACATGTAGCTACATGTATTCTACATGCTGCTGCCACCTGGGTAGACAATGGCATAGCCAGCTTTTGCTCAGACTATATCAGTGTTCATGAGCAACTTTTCCTGTTCATTACCTCCTCTGATGGAAGTGTCTACGCAGATGCGAGTTGATCCATTTTGCCTACAGCACTAGGGGCCTCCACGCTGTAACGCAGTTTAAGCAGCCTTTGATACTTTAGTAAGAGTAAAATCTTTCGAATTCTAAAAGGGAGAAAGAAAAGTAGTCACTGGATTATTTAACCTTTGGTTATGAACACTCAATAATTAAAAACATTCCCATTATGTCTGCTTTCCATTGCTCCAGTGGCTCAAAGGTTGTTTAATGCATGCATAAGTGGCTTGTTGAGAATTCCCTGTTCCCCTATGGTCTACAGCCGGTGAAGCCACACCCCTCCAGTACAGAGCGCTTGTGCTCCTCTGGTGATCCCTATCTGCCAGAATAACCCTTGGAAGCTGTTGCAGCCAGCAATACTTAAAACAGCCTCCCACCTCCAAGGCTGTCATAGAAAACAGAGATTGGATTGGGGGTGGGGGGCAGTCAAGAGCTGGGTTACCCCTGCCATAGTGCAGAAAAGCTGTGTGTGGTGTTATCTGCACAACAGTGCATGTGCAAGGGTCAGATCAACTCTTGCACAGATCACACCCAGGACATGCTTGGGCCATAGAGAACTCCAAAGAGTAATTCTGTAACCATGTTGCATTTGGGGGAAGATTGCTTACCCTCCCCAGACTCATCCCTTGGTAACAAGCTACCTTTGAAGAAAGTCAAACATCCAGCTACTCACACTGGGATGGGGTCACAAATTTGACCCTAACAGTGCACTGTTTTCATAATCACCTTACATTTACAAGTCTTCTGAAGGCAGTTGTTTGACTTGGTACTGTATAACATTGATTAAAAATTAGAATATAAAATTAACCTGACACACATGGATTGAAAGTTGGCTGATAGATCTCAAAATGTAATAGTGAGCAGGGAATAATAATTGAACAGGTGTGGCTAGTGGTGTCCCATTGAGATCAGTTCTTGGGCCTACAATATTTAACATTTTTATCAATGATGTCAGGGGGTGGGGGGAAGGACACACCAAAATCATCACTAAGAAAGTTTGCAGATGACAAAAAGTGGGAGTGGTAGATAACGAAGAGGACAGGTCATGAATACAGAGCGATCTGGATCATTTGGTAAACTGGTCACAAGCAAAACAATATGCATTTGAATACAGCCAAAAGGTAACTGTATACATTTAAGAACAAAGAATGTAAGCCATAGTTAAAAGATGAGGGACTCTATCTTGGAAATCAGTGACTCCAAAAGGATTTGGGGGTTGTGGTGAATAATCAGCTGAACATGAGCACAAAGTGGAAATGCTGTGACCAAAGGGGTTAACGCAATCCTGGGATGCATAAATGGAAATCTTGAGTGAGAGTAAACAGGTTATTTTACTCTCGATTGGCAATGATGCAGCTGCTACTGGCATTGGGTCCAGTTCTGGTGTCCACAATTCAAGTAGTATGTGGATAAATTGGAGAGGGTTCAGAGAAGAGCCACAGGAATGATTTAGTTTAACAAAAAGAAGTTCAAGAAATGACTTGATTATAGTCTAAATAATGAAAAAATGGACATGAACAAATAATAATGGGCTCTTCAAGTTGGCAGATAAAGGAATAACAATCCAATGCCTGGAAGTTGAAGCTAGAAAATTCAGACCAGAAATAAGGCGTATTTAAAAAACAGGGCGTAATTAATCACTGGAACAATTTACCAAGTGTCATGATGGATTCTCCATCACTGATTTTTAAATCAAGATTGGATGTTTTTTCCTAAAAGATATGCACTAGGAATTATTTATGGTCTGTTATATAGGAGGTCAGACTAGATGATCACAATGGTCCTTTCTGTCCTTGGAATCTATATTTGAATCATATATGGCTTAATTTATTACACTCCAGTGGAGATCATTATCAAAATCAGCAACTTTCACATTAAACAGATGTAATAAATACATCATGCTCTGTAACTTGAACAGCATTTAAGATATTTTAGCTAGTAAAGAATTGTGTTTTGGAGTGCAAGTTACAAAGTGCACATTTATCAATGCTAATGGAGCCTTTAAACTCTACTGAACCTCATTTTGGTCGATTAACAATGCAAAGAAAAGCTTTGGGCTGAGGAAAAGTTAAGGGATTGGTGAATTCTCTTTTTACCCACCTAACAAAGTTATGCAGTTGACAGGCAGCTTAATGTTTACTTGTTTTGCCAGTTGCTTTTCTATCTTGAAGTGATAGTTAATAAATGTGAATGTCTCATAAAAAGCACACAGTAGCTGGTGTGGGTGCCCACAGGATGTGTGCCTGCTGAGACTGCATCTGACCCAAATAAAGACATCAATGGTATCAAAACTCCAGATGGTGGCAGAGTCATTAGGTTTGGACTTCATAAAGCAACTCTCTCCAGTTAGATTACTTATTGTCATTAAAAGGCCATTTCCACATATACACAAGACTGCTTTTTATCCCCTCCACTAGGAGCATATTATTAATAAAACACCACTTAGCATTTATTATAGCAGGAATGGCGGAGAGTCAAGCTCCATAATATTTTACTGCTAGCCCCCTATTTTCAGTCACTCCTAACTTTCCAACATTTTCACCATTTAGGATGAAATTTTACCTACTTGGTTTATGTCAAAATGTGATTTCTCCATGCGCTCCCAATTTTAGCAAAAAAATTGATTCAGCCATAAACCTAAGGGTGTGGGCGTGCACATACATTTTGGGGCGAAATTCCCATTATCAATAAAAATTGTGTGCTCCCCCTTTTAACAAAACAAAACCACACCAACCAACCACAACAGCTGGAGGAGTAAATAGTAGAATTTTGGCATAAAAATAGCTTCCATAGAAGTGCCTTTGGTTGTGCCAGTGAATGTTGTTTTTGAGTTTGTAAAGGTAAAATATTTTTAAAAGAACCGGAAGGGTATCTAAATAGCACACAGGTAAGACGTGCTTAGGTAGCCTGCTGAATAGGGGTATATGGAAGAGATTTTCAGAGACACATGGAAGTTAGGCAGCAAACTCCTATTGGCTGTTAATATCAGTTAAGCATGTGGGTAAGTGTTTGCATGTTTAGGGCCTTAGTTGTGTCCTGAAAAGTATGGGGAAGCAGGTGCCCAGGCCCTGAGGCAATGGCTCCATAAGATGTCTTCCTTATCTGTGCAATAAATTTCCATCCATACAAGAGTCTCACATAAAAAGAGAAAAAAAATCTATATCTATCTGTTTCTACTCACTATCCCTTGCCCTCTCTCTCCAACCTCTTATCAAGATGACATCTATTTTTAAATAGAGAACATAGACTAATACTATTAATACAATATTCTTTATTTTCTTCTGTGACCACCAAGAACCTTCTGTGGTGGCTGTGAGGAGCTCTGCTTATTAAAGAGGGTAAAATTCATCTTGAAACCAAGAAATGCACTGATCTTAATGTGCACTTTCATCTTTTCCTCATTGTCTCTATAATACACTGTTTTCTTTTAAGCTAAAACAGACCAACTAGTGCTTAAGCGTTAGGTGTTTCAGCATCAGTTAAGATAACTAGGTGTAAGCAATTGAACGGTACCAATGCAAGCATTTATCCACTGTATTCCAGTCCTGAGTACTTTGTGTAGGCTACTTACAGATCTCACAACTGAACATATTTGTCCAAGATACATGGCAGAATTATTTAGATGACCATATTGTTAGGATTTTTCCAAATATTTTATCTGAATTTTCTATTGCTCAATTTCATCCCAGTCATGGTAGCTTTTACCCTACTGGACTACCGTACACAGTTCCTCCCCTTAGTTTGTGGTAATTTAGCCTTTATATTCTTTACACAGCTGTGTCGTGGTTTTCAGTGATGACCCACAACACCCTAAGCTAGCTTTGTTCAATTCTGAAACTGAAATTACCAGTCAGATGATGGTTCAATAATGTGGATATATAGCTTCCATAAAATAGATGATGTAGACACCAAACACTTCACACTGATAACGTATGGGTCCAATCTATTATCATTACTTGTATTATGGGTAGCAACTAGGAGTCTCAATCACAAATAAGCAACCACTGTGCCAGGTGCTGTACAAACAGAACAAAGACAGTCCTTCTCCTAAACAGGTTTGTAATCTAAGTGAAAAACAAGAGAGAACAGATGAAGACAGACAGACAGATGTAGGAACACAAGGAAACAATATGAGAATACTGATCAGCATGATAGACTGTGGTCACAACTTGCCAGAAGCCTAATTGTTGTCCAGATTTTTGTGGGCACCACAACAGAGATTTAAGGAGGGGTTTGAAGAACAACAGTGAAGTGGCTTTGTGGATGTTTGCAGGGAGCTGCTCCCATGTGTGAAGGGCAACAGAGGAGAACGTTTACATTTTCAAACAAATGCCTTTGTTCGAAAATTTAAACTACTGGGGGATGAAAACTGATGTCATTGACTGACTGGAGGCAGGAGCAAGGCAAGATGGGAAGACCAGAGAAGATATTGCAGTAATCAAGATGCAACATGGAGAGCCTGGACATGCATATTAGCTGCATAGATGGATAGGAAAGGCCGTATATAAGAAATATTAGGCAGAAAGCATTGGCAAGATTCTATTTCACCAGCACCTATGATTGCTACCTTTTATTGTTTTTGTCGTCTCCTGCCCTCCCCCCCATCTTCATGCTTTTTATTTCTAGCAATATTAGAGAGACACAGTAAGAATGCAGAATGGCAACCAGCAGAAAAATGCAGAATAGTCATCTGAGTAGCCCTAACTTTGCCTTTAATGAACATTTTTGTGACCTTTAATTGCAGGTTTTTGGAACAACTGCCAGTCTGCTGTGCACATTTGGGTTAAATTAAGAGTAGCATAACTGCACATATCCAGGAAATATTTTGTGCCCTTTTTATTGGTTACAAAATACCAGAGAAGGCTCAGAATAATAGCGTGAGAGGGAATAGGAAATGAAAAACTTTTGTTGCTATAGAAATGGCATTCAACTACTCTTACTTAAACACATGCGCCCTTTATTTGCTTTGACAAGAGAAAACAAACCTCTTTATTTCTGCATGTTGTCGGAATTTACCCATGCATTGCAAATGACACTTATCTCTGCAGGAAAACTCACGATATACAAATAGTGCAGGAAACCCAAGTTAAACTTTTCAATCAATCAATTTTATTTATGCGATGCAGAAACATTTACTAGTGCTGTCAAGCAAGCACAAACTTTAATAAGGTGAAAAAGCCATATGAATTGATAAATTAAAGCATAAGCTATAAATTAGCCTACACTTTTTACAAACATGTCTCCTCCCATTTGATGGCTCAGATGCTTAAATAATTAAAACACATTCAAAAAATTATAAAAATACGATCCAGAACCGACAGAAATAGAGTATTAGTGCCAATTTATACTCTTCACCTTATAAAGGTGAAATATATAGTATATATACTGGAAAAAAAGAAAAGAAAAGGAAGAAATCAATGTCTATATTAGTTACCATATAGTGGTATCCAAGATGCCACAGGTATTTCCTATTCTAGAGGGCAGAGTATTTCAAATGTAACACTGTGATAGAACAGTGGACAAATGTTGATTTTTTAAATGGAATCCATTGTGAGTGTACGTAGTCCAGATAAAAACTTGCATTAGACAGAATGCTGGGCAAGCATAGTGTTTTGCCTTTGTTTGAGAGTGGTAGGAGAGAAGGTGGTACATAGTTCTATAATATTTATATCAAACAAAATGGGCCTGACTACAATTAACCTACCCTAATGAAAAAAATCATGAGCCACTCCACTGAAGTCAATTGAACTTTACAGGTGCACAACTGGCCTAGTGTGACATCATAATGAAGCTTAGGCTACCTTTTTGGTTGGTATGACCTCCTCTAGGTTATAGCTATTGCAAGAATATTTCTTCTTGATTCCAGAGGCTTACCTCACTGCAGTTCTTATTCTAATTAATGAAAGGTTCAACTTAAAATAACTATTACCCATGAAGTTTTAATGCAACTGTTTGTCTTTGACTCTTGGTATCAGTAATACCAAGGGATTATAATAAACAGAGCTGGTCAGAAGTTTCCAGATGAAATTATTTTCTATTTGAAAGTGCAGAGTAGTAGGGTGGGCTAAGAGTCGGGTCAAGAAGGATGTTGTTTGTCCCTCCAAAAGTCTTGTAGAGCTTAAGTCTGTGTTACCCTTCCTGCAGGCCCCTGTGGTAAGGAACCTCCCCTTTAAGTGGGGCAATTTAGAGGAGCAAATAAGGTTAGAAATAACTATTAGCATGACTCCAGCGGAGCAGTGATGTCAGGGAGAAGAAACAGCAAGAGAGGCCACAGGCTACTGCAGGAGCACAGGACCTGGCTTCCTACTGATCCCCAGAGAGTCTGGAAAACCCCAGATTGTCTGTGGAGTCTGGAGGCAGGTCCCACAGCTTTTTCTGTAGGGAACTAGCTCAATAGTAGGATCCAGAAGATGAGGGCTTCACCAGAACTCTTTGTTCAGATGGAAATTTCTTCCCCCTAAGCTGCCTCCAATGGACCTTCCTGTGGTATGGGGTTACCTTGTATGTCATGTGCATCTTCTGAAGTTTTCACTTCCCAGACTCTTTGTTTAAAGATCAAAATGTTAAGGAAAGAGATTATTGCAGAACTACAGTAATACCTTAAAGCTGAACAAATATTACTTTACACATTGGGCAAAATTCCCATTGGCTTTAATGGAACCAGAATTTTATCTGATGTTCATGATACCTTAATACAGTATCTTGCCACTGCTTTTCCTTAAGAATTTATATTCTTGAAAAATCAATTTTTCTTCTAAATGTCAAAGTCAGCTAAATTCTGGCAAGTGTGATTCAGTCCCAGATTTGATCAGATCTAAGATATCAGATAATAGTATGAAATGTATAGATAAGAACTTTTGATCTTTTGCATTTTAGGGGCTTTGAAACTATAAATCTTACCCTTATGTTTAATACTTTCTGGTCTGAGCAAGAGCATATGTTTTTGTAAAATATTACTATAGGTTTTTATTCCCAACTCATTGCATATTTGTATACTTTACACACCACAATTTCATTCATAACAGTCCTACTTTAACTTTTACCAATATTTCTTAAGAAAGTTAGCTAACTCTAATGTTGGACCATACCAATTGGTTTGGCGCTTGTGACCTGTGCTACAGAGATCTACTGTATCCTACATTACTGCATAGTGCATTAGCAAATTTTAACATATCGGATCTAGAAACTGTACATATGATTGAAATCCAAACTATGACTTTTAACCATGTGAATCCAAACACTGCAACATTTTAGGAAGATAGGCCTGTATGGTGAAAAGTTTATCTTTAAACAAATAGATGAAGTGGATGTTTCTAAAAGTAACAGAAGATAATGAATAACTTCCATATACTTTGAATGATCTGACTTATGGAATACACTTTTGTTGTTCGGACATACAACCTTATGGGAACAATGTAGATATTGGTCTGAGAATGAGATTTGGTAAGATTTCTCATGCATCGCTCCAGTGTACTGTCAGGGGAAGGAAGATGCATATATAAAGGAATGCCATAAAGCAAGAGGCGGCGTTATGTGATAACATCATGCCTCAGGTCTACAGTGAGGTGTCAAATTCCCTCAGAACCTGAGAAGTGCAGTTATAGGACATTAAAACACTACTCAGTGTGGCATTCTGTAAAGTTTCTGCATGAAAAGACAATCAGTTTGTGCCACCATTGCAATAGTAGTGACTTTCTGTATTAAGCAAAAAAAATCACTTACTGCCAAGGCCCCTGGAAAATCTTAAATGAAAACTACCACACAGTGCCCACAATCTCAGCATCTTTACCTGTTTTCTGGGGGGTAAGGGGGGAAATCCATATTTTCTGTTTTTTAAAAAACCCAAAGTAATTTAAAAGCCACTCTGTTACAAAGATAATCTGATTGTAGTAAATATTTCTTAAAAAATAAAGTCTTAGAAAGTATGACTGAAAATGTTCCTCCACCCCCACACATAAAGATTGCAGGTTGCATGAAGGGAAAGTTATATTCAGTTGGTATAGAATATTCAGTAAATTTCCCTCCAAGTGAAGAAATTCATTCTGAAATTTATTGAAAAAAATCCTGAAATGTTTCCTACATTTAAAAGGTTTTCCTAAATCTTTTGCACAAACAAGAATTCCAACCAGCTCTGGTTCAGAAAGTTTTGTTTGGGAAGACAAACAGCAACTGGCTGCTCATTCAATCATTTCAGTGATATTTCTACTCCAAGGCTTAGCGGAGACCTGTCCAATTGCTAACATTATCAAGCATGGAAATCGAAGGGGACGGGAGGGGGAAGGCTCAACCAGCTGGAGTCGCAGAACAGGAGCAGGTCCCTTTCCCACCTTGTTTTATAAGCAAGATCATACAATGGACAGATTCTGATCTCGCACCATATGAACACTGAGTGCTGAATCAGGCCTAGCAATACGAGCACAATCTTGATTTGGCTTTATTAATCAGGATAAGAAAACTCCCAAATTGCTGGGGTTCTGCCTGATTGATGATTTGGGGAGTGCTCCCTGCTCAATCTGACCAGGCCAGAGAAGAACACTTATCTCATACAGTCAGACAGTTAGCAAAAGAACATGCAGCCTTAACATTAGTTCAAATTCAACAAGATTCTGATGTGTTGGCAAGTTTTGTTTCCTGCTTAGAAAGATGTTGCATCATACAACCCGTCTCCAATGTGGCAGCTGCTTTGTGGGGCTGCAGTGAGTCGGTTTCCTGTTAGAAGAAAAATTGGTGACAGACTCAAAGAACTTTCTCAGTATTTCTATTCACAAAATATAGACAAGTCCTGTTTACCTTGAACAAAAACCAAGAACAGCAAAACCACACACCAACAATTCTTTCTGCAGAAACCCCAGTTAAAATACTACTGTGTCCAGACCTGCAGCCAAACAGCCCCCACTCTGACCTTTGGTCCATGTCTTCTGCTTTTAGCCTGCTGCCTGTTTCTGCTCAAGCTGCCACCTAAGCTCTTACTGGGAACCCACCACAGCTCAGTCATATGGCCCGCTTGTTTGGCTGACTCAAAATTGTTAAGAAATTATTTTTTCATACAGTGCACAACTAACCCATGGAACTGATTGTCACACGAAAATATTGAGGCCAAGCATTTTGCGGGGTTCAAGCTTATTTGTATAGCAAGAATATCCAGAGTTATAATAGTAAATATAAACCTTCAAGATTTAAATCGGCCCCCAATTATAGAGC
Organism: Eretmochelys imbricata; assembly: GCF_965152235.1. Classification (NCBI taxonomy): domain Eukaryota; kingdom Metazoa; phylum Chordata; order Testudines; family Cheloniidae; genus Eretmochelys; species Eretmochelys imbricata. The sequence continues at coordinate 53,067,429 of NC_135575.1, read as the reverse complement.
AATTCCTATATTCTGCATAGGCTAATTTGGCTGGGTTTTAAACTGCTTTGGTCTAGCTGTTATGCTAGGCAGCTTTGAGATTCTCCATCCAGACTAAAAGATACATGCACTTGATGACTGTCTGGGTGAGAGTTCTTTCCCCACACTTGTCAGTCTATGTTTACCACTTTCTGTGAAGAATTTCATTTCATGTAAACAGATCAAGAATTCACTATTACTTTGACCATAAAAAATATTTTTTTTCAAAATGTTGTATGTAAAAATGGTGTTGCAATATGTCAGAGCTTACAGATCCAAAGGTCTGAACTATTTCAGTGCATCAATACATAAGCGTTTAAGATGGGCCACTTCTTAGGATACAGTTAACAGATCTATAGATTTAAAATGAAACTCTAATCATAAGTTGCCAATATTTGCCAGAGATTCCCGTTTGTCTTGTAGCCATCCATGGTTATATTTCACAGCATAAGAACAGAGAAATTAGATAAAGGCATACACTACTTTTGCTGGACGACTGCAACATAACACTATTTTATTTTTCAGAAGGCCATATACACAAGAACTGCAGAACAGAGAAACAAAACAGGCTGCTTCCTAAAACAGAGGGGCACAACTCACCGCACCTTGCTTTAAGCGAGCTGGCTCTTTTCAAACCATCTCACATGCATTGTTACAGAGTCCTCTAGCCAGCAAGCTGGCCCTGGAAACCCTCTGCTATGCAGTGAACTCACCACCAGGAAGCCCCCTCATGTCAGGGCAGTGTTGCAGGCAATCTTTTACTGCAGTGCCCTCTTATCAGTCCTGGTTCCACAACAACCTGCTGCTTCCATGGCCTAGCCCTCCCACCAGATCACCTCAAAGGCCCTTTCCAGGTATATCAGGAAAATCTAAAGACAGAATGCCCCAAAGTTTAGTGGTCTCTAAACCCAGCCCTCAGCTTCCATCTGAAACTTGTAGGTTTTTGGCTTTTTTCCACTCCAGATGCCTTTATTTCCTCTCTTGATCTGGGGAAGAGGTAGGAGAACCCAGGGCTGCCCTCTTCTCTGAATTCTAGCCTAGGAACCCTGTTTTAGGCAGCTAAAGACAATTCCTTTACTCCCTTCACTGCTTCCTGGGGCTGCTCCTACCTTTATTTTGATTGGCGGGATCATCATCAGTTCTGCAAACTGCTATTTACACCTTGGGTTTTGATACCTTATGGCATCTTCCCAGCTAGCTTCAGAGATGCTTCCCCAAAACCACTCTCAGCCCCTCTGGCAGCAGCTGGGTTGTATTTCAAACACTGCCTCTGTGTCTCATTTTAAGGCAGTCAGTATTTTCCTCCTTCACAGAGGAGTCTCTCCAGCTCTCTTCCATGGTGCTGGGGCAGGGGCTTAGGCAGTTAAGGCACTCATCAAGGCAGGATTTCCACCCAACTCTACTCCCTGGAGTTGGGATTTAGGATAGCTGCAGGGCCTTGGTGGGTTTGGCCTTCAGCTAGCCTCATCAGTTGGGTGGTTTCAGCAGGCAGCCTTCTCCTGCCAATGTGCCCTGCTCCGAGGGAGGAGGCATAATATAAGCTGGTGCCCCCCCGTAAAACTCATCCCTATTGGCCAGGAGAAGGAAAGCACACTCTTCAAGACTCCTGTTCCCAGACAGTAATGGGATTCCTCCTAAACACTACTTATTCCCAGGAGCATTTTCTCTTCCACAGTATGTCTTGTGTCTTTGTAGATCAAATCTCCCAAAATATTAAACACCATGTGTTGGAGATGGACTGTGCCTTGGGCACAACTACCTTTAAGGGGCAGCTCACCCTGTCTCACATACCCACTCTTAAAGCAATTCCACAAACAGTCCTCAATATACCACATATAAGAATTACAAACAATCCCTTTAAGTAGCAGGTCATTCATACCTAGTGTAAGTTTCCATCACTATTACTCTACAAAGTAACCTGCAATTATCTTAACATACAAAAAGTATCTGAAATTTCAAGTGGCATTGCACATTGGTGAATAATATTTGGCATTATAGCAGAACACAATATAGCTGAATCTTATCTTCGATAATAACTGAACAGCTAAAATAGGGCTGATTCAATGAAAAGGACAAATTTCACCAAATATGTATTAAATTAATGGTATTTGACCAGCTCTACTCTGGATATGTCCATGATAATTACTGAAAAGTAGAGACAGTACTTTTGACATTGTTAATAAAAGCAGAATGCCCAAATTACATCTGTGGCCTTAATATCATTTTCGTAGTCAGTCTATCAGACCAATCACCATACTTAAGTGGTCAAAAATCCAACTAATGAAAGTATGCTTTTATGTGTAATATTCCTATATCATTATCTAAGCTGTTAGGCAGACAGCTATGCCTAGTGTGGTTCAGATAAGTTTTAGTCCATACAACCAAATGGGTATTTATCAACCAAATAGACAACATGAGCTAATTATGTTTTTAATATACTGCAGAAAGGAAGTCTAGGAATTAAATTCTAATTATTCTAGATGTTGAGCATGCCAAAGTTATTTTCCTTCAGGAAACTAAAAAGCTCATTTTACTGAGCTCATTTCAGGTTTCCACAAAAATGGAGTGAAATGGGAAACATGTGGCACTTATCGATGAATACAAAGCATTATGAAATCTCACCACATCTATCTAAACAGATAAACTAATGAACTATAAATCTTTCAGGTAACAAAAAAGGGGAACAAATGCAGGAAATATCAAGTAAAGCCTTTATGGAATCTCTTAGTAGTAATTGATAAATGGGAATGTTATTCAATATCTGTATATGGCTGAGAATTTCTATTACAATTTTTACCTTTTCCAGAGGAAACCTTGATTATTCATGTTTTACTGTATTTATTAAAATGAATGTTTGGAACAACTTGGGAATTATATTTAGTCAATTTGTGAAATTAATGCTTGCCTACAGAATATGAGATTTTTAGGAAAACTAGAAATTTCAACAATGCAATTTTAAGCAAAATTTGACAACTTCCAATGAACCTAACATCAAATTATAGGACAGAAAGAATTTGTATTATTAATCACTAACATGTAGAGACAAAAGCAGTAGCAACCAAATCAGGACGTAGGATGTCCAGAAGCAAAGCATGATTTGAAAGTTGGGCCAGCCAGATTCTGGCCTTGTGTGTTCATGCACAATTAGATTTAGTAGGACTGCACATTTCTATTCAATGCCAAAATCTGGCCAAATGTATCTTTATTTATATGGTACACCATGTTTGTGTGTAAAGATCTTTAAAATCTCTCTTCAAATATATAACTTATCACTGCATAACTTATTTCCAGTATCATAAAGGGTTCTCATTAATTGTTTGATAATACCATCATTTATCTGTCATCTACTCTTCCTGGTTTTGTGTAGTCAGTAAGAACACCAAAAACCTAACCTATATTTGCTCCTGTGTGTATCAATCACAATGAGTCTGATACATATTTGAAATACCCCCAGAACAACCTTCCAACTATAGCAATGTTGGACCTCAATGAGCAGTGCACTGACCATCTGATTGTCAAATATGACAAATTGGTTCAGAAAGGTTCTTCGTGTTCATGACTGAACAATGAGTCTCTAAATAGTCTTAAACAATTTAATAAAAACAGCTTTCCTTTCCACCTCTAACCACCATGCCTCTGTTTCCACTCAGCCACACATCATCATTTATAATAAAGCTTCCTGCCACCCTTGCAACTCCACCACATCTTCTAACCTCCATCCCAATTTCTTATTTTAATCTTGATTTAGAAAAAGTACAGAATAATTAATCTTGCTTTTCCATTTGACTTGCAGCTCTTCACACCACTTCCAACAGAACAGATGCATCACTAAGTAGTCCATGGTGTTCCATATTCAAGTGATAAATTTCTTAAACGTGGCATTTACCAGTAGAAATTCACAGAAAAATAAGAACTTAGCATTTACTGTATATAACACTTTATATCTTCAAGCAAGTAGTGGTGTCTTAGTTTAATAAAATACAAACTAGAGGGTTTTTAAAAAAAATTCATACATTCTCTGAAAGAAAAGGATAAAATGGGTGGGTGCCCTCTGTCCAACATAATCAGGTTCCCTCATTAACACTGTAGTTCACTCGTGCAGAAATGAGATTACTACATTTTTAAACTGTCTCTGACAGTTGTTGCTACCAAAAGCTTCAAGTGAAGGAGCAAGAAACACCAAAATAGTTGAGAAGAATCTTCTGATTATTCCATATCTCCAGACAGTGATTTTTGCCTTGAAACATGGTGTCTTTTAACCCTTTTACATTTATCTCTAGACACAATTGTTTCAAACAAGTTCAAGACGACTGAAATGAGGGTGTTTGTTCCAGACCACTGCAGAAAGTGGATACAGCCTGTCAAGGTTCCTTCCCCACTCTGAACTCTAGGGTACAGATGTGGGGACCCACATGAAAACCTCCTAAGCTTACTTTTACCAGCTTAGGTTAATACTTCCCCAAGGTACAAACTATTTTACCTTTTGCCCTTGGAGCTCCACTGCCACCATCAAACGTCTAACCAGGTTTATTTTTGAAAAAGCGTTGTTTGGAAATGTCTTTCCCCGCAAAATCCTCACCAAAACCTTGCACCCCCCTTCCTGGGGAAGGTTTGACAAAAATCCTCACCAATTTGCATAGGTGACCACAGACCCAAACCCTTGGATCTTAAGAACAATGAAAAAAAGCATTCAGTTTCTTACAAGAAGAATTTTAATAGAAGAAACAGTAAAAAGAATCACCTCTGTAAAATCAGGATGGTAAATACCTTACTGGGTAATTAGATTCAAAACATAGAGAATACCTCTAGGCAAAACCTTAAGTTACAAAAAGCCACAAAGACAGGAATATCCATTCTATTCAGCCCAGCTTATTTTCTCAGCCAAATAAAGAAATCATAATCTAACACATATCTAGCTAACTTACTTACTAAGTTCTAAGACTCCATTCCTGTTCTGTCCCCGGCAAAAGAATCACACAGACAGACCCTTTGTTTCTCCCTCCCTCCGGCTTTTGAAAGTATCTTGTCTCCTCATTGGTCATTTTGGTCAGGTGCCAGCGAGGTTATCCTAGCTTCTTAACCCTTAACGGATGAAAGGGTTTTTCCTCTGGCCAGGAGGGATTTTAAAGGTATTTACCCTTCCCTTTATATTTATGACACAGCCACAAAAGTTTAGATCTGGATCTGAACTTCTATCTCCAAGTTTTGCGATCACCTCAACCAAGATCCTGGATACCAAACAAAAATATTACATTTCAATTTAATTTCTGATGGGGCTAAGCAAAATAGAATAACAATAGAAACCCTGAGTCACAAAAACAGGCAAACCTTTTTTCAAATTCTCACTAACTGAAATTATATTATAATTTGATTTGAATGACAATCTGTAATCCTGGTCTTATAGAATCATAAAAGATAAGGGTTGGAAGAGACCTCAGGAGGTCATCTAGTCCAACCCCCTGCTCAAAGCAGGACCAATCTCCAACTCCCAGATCCCTAACTGGCCCCCTCAAGGATTGAGCTCACAACCCTGGGTTTAGCCGGCCAATGTTCAAACCACTGAGCTCACTCCCATCCCTCTGGTTGGGACTGGAGGCTGAAGAGCTGAAATATGACAAGAAAAGCTCTTCTTCTGGCATTTCTGTCATAAGCAGAAAGTACCGGAACTCTTGCATTATAGCCTGCTTTCATGACATTTCTAACCTCCCTAGTACAATCCTACATGTTTGAGGACCTAGAATTAGCACACTACTTTTTTGGATGCCTATACAAACCAAAGTTGCCATACTCAATTTATTTCATCATGCAGATTTAAATTTCCCCAAGTAAACCTGTGTAATATTAGAATTAAGGTACATTTTATGTTTGTAGAAAAACTTCTGCAGATTTTTATTTTTTCAAAAAACACAGCTCCTTTCTAAACAGTATATTAGGGGAATAAGCATGATATTGATTATTAAACCAGGGAATTTCTCACAGGAATTCAGAGTAGTGATTGCTTCAGGACCCATTACTTCCATAATCCCCATGATTTTCATTTTTTTTTTAAAACCGTGCCCTGTAACATGTCAGGATCTCTAACATATAAAGCAACTGGAATGAGAGTTCAATATTTGCATGGTTACCGCCCCTCTGCTTATTCCACTTTAAATTGCTAGAGAGATGTATTGGAAGGTATAATCTGGAGTTTTAATTTTGCAATACTAAGTTTTAAAGCATAAGCTATAAACAGGAGCAAGAAAATAACACATGCAAAACACCACAGCATTTTCAAGGGAAAATACCTCCAAGGCCCTGTGTCAGACTGAGATAACTCCAATACACCTAAAGGCACAAATTGGCTTTGCTTTCCCCTCACAACTTTATAATGTACCCGATATCCTGTATTGCCATATTGCTTAATGAACACATGCCAACTTAATTTTATGTCTGAAATCACAAAGGTGGTGAGATTTGGCATAGATCTATACATTTCCCGAGATGGATAAAATTAGCAGAGTCTCCTAATTCTGTTGGAGGGAGACTTGTATCGCATATGAACTCACAAAGGCAGTGCTTCAGAGTATTTGTAAAGTCAATCACTTTAGAACTTATCTGCTTTTCATCAAGCTTTACCAGAGGCCTTAAATCTTTCATACACTGTTATTTGCAACCTCAAAGATGCTGCAATCATGTTCCCACGTGTCAGTTTGATTATCTAGCTTCAGGTAGTGATGGATGATCAGGCCCAAGATCCAGAAGATCAAGCCCACGGTGAAAATTAATGCCTGTCAACTTTGTAATGTGACCCAATTTTTGTTTTTGAAAAAGAACTTTAATCTTTACTACTACTACGGATGGAATTGAGTAGCACAGAAGCAACTAATGCTGGATGTCTGAGTGGATTACCAAGGCAGACTGCAATAGTCTCTCTCACATTTTTAATTCAGCACAGCAACTGCAGACTCTCTGTAACTAGACCTTTCCTATGAGTGACCCAAAGGCCTCTTGATACCAACTAGCATAGGCTATATGGGTACATAAGGGTTACAGAAATCCCTCGGTCTGGCAACTACTTATTAGACTATTAAAGAGTGTCATGGAAGATCTCTAGTGAAAGCTCGTATCATATTGATGATCATAATCTTTGAGATGTATACAAAATATGTGAAGAGCTGTGTATACACACAAATAATTTTGTTCTTTACTTCTGAGAATCAAGGCAAGTCATCAAAAAATGATCCACCTAATGCTATCATGCAGGGAGAAGAGACGCTTATCTTACTCTGGCTGGTCACATGCAATTGACTATTGTCTAGTTCACAATGGAAACCCTTGTGGAGTTTGAGCAAAATGCTAAATCAGTAGATTGTGGGGAACTGGAGGAGAAAACAAACAGCAGGAGTCATCCTGCTTAGGAGTAAAGCAATCAAGTTTTGAAATATACGTGGGGTGCAGATGTCCTCACAGCAGGGCTGGATAACCCAATAGGCACACTAAACACTTGCTTAAGGCACCAGCAAAGCAGAGGGCACCAAAAAAAAAAGTTTTTTTTTTTAAAAAATGATATATTTCAAAAAAGGCATCAAAGTAGTCATCATGGGAAAAATCAGAACTTTGTTAGACTTTCTTACACTCAACTACACACTCTTCCCCATTTTTATGTTCTCTTATTACTACTTATTCCTACCTAAACCACGGGGGCATCCTACTAACGTAGATCGAAATAATGCGAGAAAATCAGATCCTGACATGTATTGCAATAAATTTATGTTTTACTATTGATATAGTCTTCTGAGTTATACATACTTGATTTGTTTTTTTCCATATAGATATACACACACACATACACACACACACACACACACACAAATAGTGTATGTTGTGTAATTTATTTATTCATTTTTTTAAAAGTTCAGATAACTGAGATAAGGGGCAGGATGAAACATAACCAACTGAGTGGAGCACAGAACATGTGGATGTGTCAGAGACTGCGACTGATCATCCTACCCCTGGTGGTAAAACAGATATCATTCTAGAAGGTGTGGATGTATCAGAGACTGAACCTGCTCATGCTGTAAATAATAAGAGAAAAGATCCTGGTATGTGGATTGATTTCAGTACCGATGATGTGGCTTACTGGATAGATCGTGGACCAAATGACTGTCAAAACCACACTGGGCCATTTGAGAAATCACGTCGGACTTTTACCAATGGCAAACAAACAAGATATTGTCCACAAAAAATATTTTTCGGCATGAAAGCGAATGGTGAGAAATACACTCAAGAATGGCTACTGTATTCACTGTCAACAAGGTCTGTGTACTGTTTTGTTTGAAAACTTTTTGCATATCAACCTTCAACATCCTGGTTTGCTGCAGATGGATTTAGTGACTGGTGGAATACTGTTTTAATTGAACAACGGGAAAATAGCACTACTCACAGAGATTCAATGTTGACATATTTAAATCGAAGACAGGGTTTTGGATTGACACAAAAATTGGAAGAACAAATTAAAGGGGAGCATGAATACTGGCAACATGTCTTGCAGTGTGTTATAGCTGCTACTCAAACATTAGCTGAATGTGGTCTGCCTTTCCAGGGATCAAATGACACATTTGGATCATTGCAGAATGGAAATTTCCTGGGATTGTTGGAGCTTGTAGCCCAGTTTGACCCATTTTTATCAGGCCATATCTCAAAATATGGGAATGCTGGCAAAGGTAACCCATCATACTTATCCAAGATAATATGTGATGAACTCATTGGTCTAATGAGTGACAAAGTTTGTTCAGCTATTGTGGATGAAATAAGTACTGCTGGGTATTTCAGTTTATCCGTCAACTCTACACCTGATCTTTCACATATTGATCAATTGAGTATTGTACTAAGATATGTGTCTCCCACAGATGGAAAATCAGTTGAACGATTTATAACATTCCTCAATTTGAAAAGCCACACTGGTGAAGAAATGGCAAATCAAGTACTGCATTATCTGTGCCAAGTTTGCAAAATAGATTTCTCAAAGTGCAGAAGTCAATCTTATGACAATGCTGCCAACATGTCAGGGCATTATCAAGGAATACAGAAGAAGCTTTTAGAACAGAACAAATATGCCGTATTCATATCATGTGCTGCACTCTCTCAATCTTGTTGGCCGCAGTGCTATTGATTGTTGTCTGGTGGCAGTAAGTTTTTTCTCAACAGTCCAGTTACTTTATACATTTTTCTCTGCTTCAACACACCGATGGGCAGTTCTTAAAAGATATTTGGGCAATGATCGTGTATTGAAATCTCTTTCTAATACTCGCTGGGAGGCACATGCACTGGCAACAAGTGCAATTCTGGAGTCCTACTCAAAGATTCTGGATGCATTAGAAAGTATAGTTGAAGACCAATCACAAAAGGAAAAAAACTATACGAGAGGCAGAAAACATTGCAAACAAGATGCAAGAACTAGAGTTTGTTTTCATGTTGACCACGTGGAATGAAATTTTACAACACTTTTACCACACAAATCAAGCTCTCCAAGAAAAAGAATTGGATTTGAAAACATGTGCAGACCTCTGTCAATCATTAGCAGACCACTTACACACTTTGAGGAATGATTTCGAAAGATTTGAAGACATATCAAAAGATATCTTGCCTGATACTAACTACAAAGAAGCCCAGTCCTGCAAGCGAATCAGGAAAAAACAAGCAATGTTAGCAGTCAACAGAAACAGCATTGAATCCTAGAGACAAATTTTGCATATTTACTTACTACGCTATAATTGATACACTTGAAGCTCATATGAAGAGGAGAGGTGAAGTGTACAAAGCAGTATCAAGTAGATTTTCTTTTCTAAACGTTATGGACTTATCTGACAAACAATATTCACAAGGTTCCCAAAAGCTAGTTGACTCATACCCTGTTGACTTGAACATGAATCTCTGAGGAGAAGTACGGCAGTTCCACTGTTATATGTGCGCAAAGTTTAATGAAACAGGAAAAATGAAATTCAGTCACATTGATCTTCATGACACAATGCTGAAAGACAGAATACAATGTGTATTTCCAAATGTAGAGATCTCACTACATATTTTTCATACTTCATGATTACTAACTGCTCTGCAGAACGTTCTTTTTCTCAGCTGAAAAGAATAAAAAACCCTCAGAGAACAACAATGTGTCAGGACAGACTTGATTTGCTTTCCCTAGTGTGTATGGAAGTGGACATGCTTCGTCGAGTCAGCTTTGATGAACTTATCCAGAATTTTGCAATCAGAAAATCTAGAAAGAAGCTATTTTAATTTCAGCATACATGTAAGTTTTGTGTCATTCGGAAAATAAATTTTTTTACAGTATAGTATTGTTTTTATTTTGAATTACATATGGGGAGGGGCACCATAACCTTTTCAGTGCTTAGGGCCTCTAAAGGTCTTAATCCGGCCCTGCCTCACAGACTTAAGGAGTAACCGAGTTCAAGCCAACCCACCACTGGGTTTGATCTATCTAGAAGGTATCTCAGCCATCCTGGTTGAAAATGCTGGGAAAAGGACTTGAGGTAACCTGTCTGATAGGAGATAGGGAAATGCCTTGTTAGTTAAGTTTAGGCGTCAGAAAGCACGTAGCCCACGAAAGCTTATGCCCAAATAAATTTGCTAGTCTCTAAAGTGCCACAAGGACTCTTCAGGGTTTTTTTTTGCTGATACAGATGAACACGGCTACCCCTCTGAAACCTTTGTCTTGTATGTAACCATTCCGCTCCCCTCCCCCCAGTATTTTCACTATCACTTGAATCTCTGTTCTTTGATTATTTAAACCTATGCTTGTGTGTTGTGAGTTAACTGGTGATCCTGGGTTGAGTCTTACAAGCTGGTATGTGCTATTCCTTTGGGAACAGCAAATCCGGGAGTCCTGTGAGCGTTCAGTGGAACTGGGGCTGAGCACTCCAGAAGGATGGTCGGACTCGAGGATTGGTGTGTGCCCGTCGCTAACCTGTAGAGAGAGTGCGAGGCCTGTGGAGCCCTGGAAGTCAGTGCGTGTATTGCCAGAGGCTGGTGGTTTCAGGGAGCTGATCCCACAACGGGCCAAGACAAGACTTCTTCATGCTAAAGGCAGGTAGTGGTGAGGTGCCTCACAACCCTAGGTGCCCTGGGACATGTGCCACTTTGGTAACTTCCCCACACTGTAGCAAAACTCTTCAAATAGTTATACTGCATGTCCAGTTATCTCAATCTTAATATGTCAGTATTGATATTTCATTGCAAAAAAGGAGAATGGTAACAAAAGAAATAGTGTTTAATCAAATGGCCAGGACTTTTACAAAGCCAATGAAATTGAACAGAATAGGAACATGCATTTTTTGTAAAATTTTGTAAGATGTTTCTTTATCCCTAATGGTGAAGCACATGCACACACACACAGCTCTAGCAGCAATGAACTGCCTATATTATTGTGATGCTGTCTTGTGGTGCCAAGGACTCAGTCACCTGTTACCACCCTGCCTCCACTGAGAGGAAGATTTGCTTAATCTTACCTGCTGAAATGGATGTCAGCTCCCTGACACCACCAATCTCCTCAGAGCTTTGCCTGGCTTCACTTTGCTTTGCAGGTTAGCAATTGGTGCACTCCAATCTCCAAATCTCTTTGAAACCTTTCCCTGTAGTATGCAGCGCATGTCACACACAACTTACCAGGTAAGCTGTCCCCAGAAGACAGTGCATACACCAGCTTGTTTGATTTAATGGAGGATCATTTCCAATGTAACATAGCACTGAGATCATTGTTTTCACTATAAATAAGTTCATCATCAAAGGCTAAGATTTAAGAGATAGTGAGTTATGATAATGGAAACAGGAATGGTTACATATAAAACAAAATAATAAAATGCAAACCAGGGTCTACACTTAGCAGTGGTTATCTTTCCTATTTAATAAAGCAGATTTCCCACAAGAATTCAGTCTTTTGCAGAGCTATCTGGTTTTCAGAGAAACCAAGATCCAAGAGTTTCTGAATACACCCTTGGCTCTTCATGGGGGTTTCCTCATTGAATGGATAACAAAATGTCTCCTCAAATTCTATTTATATTCTTCAAAGAAGATTCTTCCCCCGCTTCATTTAAGATCTCACATGACATTCTTTATAGATAAATACTATGACAGCAGCGTGATAGGAGTTGATGTTTAGAACAGTGAATGCTGACACAAAGGCCCATACCTGCTGGCAATTATACACATGGTACCCAACAGCAAAGAAAGAAAAGGATGATATGGTAGAAAGAGAGGTCCCCTATCCTTTTTGTTTTTTTTCCTTTCTTATGCTAAAATCTTCCTTAAAGAGTTTTTCCTGCCTCTTTCTGCTGCTCCCCTGAGTGCATCTTTCTGGATTAATAGTTTCTAGTTCAGTACAGCAAGAGGCTAGGTGATTATTATTAGATTTCTAAAGGAGATATTCTAGCCAAGGCTCCTAGTCCCTTTTCCCCAAATTACAAAGGCAAAAATTGATCTCCTCAGAACACCAGGATCTCTCTTATTCCTCGCAGAAGCCCATATCTGCAGCAGCCTGCATAAACAAAGGCACACTGTAGCATGCTCTGAAGGCAAATAGACTTGTTATTTCATACCATGGGGGAAGCCTCTCCCAGCTCAAGAGCCCTCACAACGAATGCTCTACTGCCAGTCCCATGTACTTAAAAAAAAAACCCAAAAACAAAAAAACCACAAGGGGAGCCAGCTCGAGTACCTTTACCCATTTCAACTGTTGCAATATGGTACAGAGAGTAGGATGGTCTCTCAGTTTATAAGATCCCAACCTATTTAGGGCTTTATAGATAAAAACCAGCATCTTAAATTCAATGTGTAAACCAACACAGCCAGTGCAGGTCATGGAGCACTATGGACATGTGTTGCCACCAATATGCACCATTGAATAGGTGGATTGTAGCATTCTTTACAGTCCTGGATTGACGTAAAGAATAGCCCTGTGAGCAGTGCACTACTGTAGTCCAATCCTGAAGGGACAGAGATATGGATCACAGTAGTGTGATCCATGCATCGGAAAGAAATGGTTGTAATCTCCTGGCCAGGTACAGATAATAAAAAGCATGCCTGGCCTCTGCTTCTACACGATCATCCAACAGCAGCTGGGGATGCAAACAAATTGCATACACATCTTACAAATGGTAGGAACACACACTAAATCAAAAGAGAGAAATATTCGCTTTGTCTGATCAATTTACACAAGCTAAGCTACACAGCAGCATCTCAGTCTTATCCACATTGCACTGCAGCCAGCAAGCTCTCTTCCATGCCTCAGTCAGCATTAGCTTGATCAGGAGTGTCATCTATCAGCTCTGTGCTCTTGTGGGATCAGGGCACAGTTGCCAGTCTGAAATACTCACAAAAGAACTTTCCCGCCACAGCTTCAGCTTGAGCCAAAGTTGATCAGAAGAATGACTTACAAAAAGCAAAAAATGTGGTGGAAGACAAATCTAAACCCCTCTGGACAAGGGTGACAGGATTAAGAAAACTCCCCTAGGCTCATTTGCATCAAAGATGGGACAGGGAGTCATCTCCATTATCATACAGACCGGAGAACAGAGATTCTAAGGCAAGAACCGCACTGAACTCTGGGACCAGAAAAGCAGGAAAGCACTGCATGATGGGGAATCTCTGCTCCAGATGTTAATGAATCCGTAACTACTGAACTGGAGGTGTGTAGGCATCAGACCAATTCAGTAATAAATCCTTTATTGGTATCCAAAATACTGAAGCTGCCTAATCACATGATGAGTTCCCTTGAATGACCACCACCCATAGCCATGAATGATCAGTTTCTGTTGTCTAGCCTGAACAAAACAACTTTGGTATACTCCTTTGAGCCATCAGTTTACCCATAAAGAAATCTAGTGTTCTCCTTTGAACCATTGTTCTTTCCCTACAAAAACCTCTATCTGCGCTCAAGTAAGTTCTCTGATGCCTGGATCCAACATCTGCAGCAGTTCCATTGGGACTTTATCTTCTCCAGACTGATCGTACTGGGGGCTCTGTCTGTCTCCAGCACTCCGGACTCTCAGTTACCACCACCACCATGGAACCCCGATCGATGCAAGCTTCATGGAGTGGTGAGAACCTAAGTCTCTCTCTCGGTATGGCCTTCTGACACTGACTTGTGTGATCAGTTATAGTTTTCTAAACCTGACTTTTGTACTAAAATTTAAGTTAAATTTAATATTATAACTGTTTTGTTTATTTAGCTCCCCTTGTAAGGTTATTACCTGGCAATAAGTAACTTTTATGGGTAAACTGGTTTCGTCTCTCTCTCTTTCTCTCTCTCTCTGCAGCAACGCTCCTCGTACCTAAGCTAAAGATCCCTGCAGCACTCAAAAAAACCTGTGGGGTTTGCTCATCAAATGTGAAAGTGGGGATAGGGACGTTCTGAACCTGGGGCATATGAGGGTGGCAGCTTGAAAGTGCTGCTTGACCCAGCCTGCTCAGGTGTACTCTATTCCAGTGCAATGCCCTTGGCATATGACTGTGACAGCTTGGAGGTGCTGTTCGACCCAGATTCCTAAGTCCAGGGCCACATAAGGGGTCAGTTTGGGAGTGCTGATTAACCCGGTCCCTCTCAGGGATGCTCTGTTAATGTGTGTTCATCTGATTCTGGGGCTGGAAGAACCCAGCCCTGGGGAACCTAGGTACTGTGGGATAGCTCCATTGGCGAGAACTTGCAGCAGGGAAAAGTAGAGCTCTGTATGAGAACACAAGTGACACAAGCAGTACATTGATAGAAGTACAGAACCCCTCCTCAGAAGAGTAACCCTAATAAATGAGTGTACCCCAAAGTAATGGGCAAATCTGGTAACCGGAGAGACAGTGGTACAGAGCTGAGTGCTACCAGCGTACTGAAAAACACTGAAGCCCATGTTATTATTGTACTGGTAGATTTTTTTTAAAACACTGTCAGTTTGTTAAAAGATCACAGGGTTGAACTTCTATTGATGCCTTCCTGGAATATGTAACAATAATTTTCACTTTTATAGGACTTACCATCTGAGTAATAGCAAAGTATATACAAGAATGCTCATAACATATGAAATTAATTCTCACACAACATCTGTGAGGTAGGTGTTTCTTCTCTATTGCAAGAGCAATGCCAATATATATAGTGTAGTACATTATCTACATCAACAGATTGGATCAGCTGGGTTCTCAGCTTTTTTTGAATTCAGGCCACTTATTTATGTGCCTAAACAGGAACTTAACTTTAGACACACATTTTTGAAAAACTCTTGGCCTCTCTCTATATATATGTAACCCTTCTGCCTGTCAGAGTTGGCAGCAACAAGGGCTGGGTTCAGTATCTAGGGGTTCCATTCCAATAACACAATGCAAAACCAGCTCGAGCCCCCACCCAGTGACCTGGTACAAATATATACCACCCCCACTGGGCGCCTCCAAGAGGCAATACTTCCCCTCTCTACAGAGCCTGAGTGTAGCAAAAGTCTTTTAATAACAGAGAGAAACAATGTGGCATTATGTTGGGGAAACACCACCAACAGGATTCATAAAACATCCCATGAGCAAAAACCCACTCCAAGCAAATTGGGACGTGTCCTTTCCCTTTGGTTCTTGAGTCCAGCAACCCAAAGTGACCCAAAGTCACAAAAGTCCAACAACCCAAAAGTCTCTGTCCCTGGTCAGTGCAGCATCAGAGTTCGAAAGTTTATCTGCAGTTTTACCTTCCAAACTGGGTGGAGATGGGGGGTTTAAGGGGCACCTTACGTGGTTCAAAGCTGATTGTCCCGCCTCTCCATGGGGCTCCGCTCCACTCTGCCAGCTGCCCCCATGAGCCGCTCCAGCCATCCCACAAACTGCTCCACTCCACCAGCCGCTCTGCTCTGCCAGCCATCCCGCAAACTGCTCCGCAATATATCTTCAGGCCCCCCCACTACTTAACACAACACTCAATGATTTCAGTTCTTAGTAAGTTTAGCTCTTTTGTGATTTCAGCTTGTAGTAGGGGAGCCTCAGTGCTGGTGCACCATTGGCCCAAAGTGAATTCAGCTCAACAGCCTGTAACTAGACTCCTAATGGAATCAAAATTAGCTCTGATATTCCACAGTGGAGAGAGGAGACCGTGCAATTATCATGTAAGGCCATCACCAGGGGGTCCATACCACCAGATATTAATACCTGTCCCCAGCCTCTCTCAATTCACTGAGTTTTGGAACCCATGTCCCTTGCTTAGCGAGTGCTATTTAGTTGATGGCGAGTCCCTCCATCATAACAAAAGGCCAAGTACAGTTCCACTGTCCTTGATTCACATAATCAGGATTTGGGGGGAGGGATAGCTCAGTGGTTTGAGCATTGGCCTGCTAAACCGAGGGTTGTGAGTTCAATCCTTGAGGGGACCATTTAGGGATCTGGGGCAAAAATTGGGGATTGGTCCTGCTTTGAGCAGGGGGTTGGACTCCTGAGGTCCCTTCCAACCCTGATATTCTATGATTCTATGATAATAACAATTTATTCTTCCTGCCCCAATAACAGAGAAACTGGGGATCCCATAGCAGCCAAAGTGACCATTTGGGCAGCTATGGACTCATGCTAGGCAGGGTGGGTGTGCCTATGCAAATGAGATCAGCCCCTGAAGTTCTTTGCCACAACTCACCACCAGATGTCAGGGTGGAGCTCATCCTGACTCTGCTTACAATATATAAGCCAAAAAAATAATAATAGAGGTATCAGAAATTGAATGTATAAGCAACAATATTTAGTCACTGGGCATTATAAGTGAGGAGGTGTAAAGCTGCTTTATTGGCAAAGGATGTTAATCATAAAAATGAAAGCTGTCTTCTTATGGTGCGACATTAATCTAAAAATCATGTAGTTATTTTGTTGCCATCTAATGTAAAAAATTGTGACAGATCCAATTGATAGCATATTATTTATTTCCCTTCACACAGAGATTAATTCAAAGAAAATGTAAAGCGCCATATATCCTTGCCTATGTTGTAACACCACCTTAAGGGCTCAGTACTAGAGCTGGTTGCAAATATTCCGATGAAACACACTTTTGTCCAAATTTACTGATTTGGCAATATTGGAGGCGTTCCAATTTTGCCCAAGTATGACAGAACCCTGGTTTCCAACTAGTTTCTCAGCAGCCCTCCTGACGGACGGCTGGGAAAACCCTGGGCTTCAAGCTCCAGGGCCCCAGAGCATCCAGTCATGGGGACTGCTTTGAGCCAAGTACCCCAGGGTCCACTACTCTAGGGTAGCCTGCCAGGCAGACTGTCTGAGGGCTCCATTCCCTTTCATGGAGAGTTTGAAAAAAAATGGTTTTCATCCCTAATAGGAACAAAAACAAATTTTGAAATATCAACATTTTTACAAATCCTAAATTCTTGGCTAAATTTGGTACTCCCTCAACAAAGGGGCTTATCCTGAAATTTTCAGACTTCATTGCCTAAACTTATTCAGGTGTCTAAATATGGATTTAAGTGCCTGAGTTTCCCTGCTTTTCCAGTGATACTGAACACCAACATTTAGCATTCAAGTAAATGGGAACTGCTCAACACTTAGGGGGAAAAACAAACAAACAAACAAAAAAACCCCACAAGGCTGGCCTTACCTTGAGGCAAACTAAGGTGGCTTCTCAGGGAGCTTCCTGTTTCCTGCTGCTTCCCTGAACCCACCTGAGGAGAACAGGCAGTCAACTGAAGTAGTAGGAGCCAGTTAGGCCCTTAAGACGCTGATATCTTCCCTCACTCAGGCCCTGCCAGCAGCCTGCTTATTTGTCCCCTTCAATTGAGTTTTGAGAGCCACTACAGCTGGCACAGAACAACAGTCATGAGTGAAAGAAGAAAATGCCCCTCTGGGGCAGCATTCAGAGAAAGAAAGAAAGCAAAGGAAGCTTTTCTATCTAAGCAGGAAGGAGCTCTCCTGAGATACATAGGCACAAATGTTCACAGTGAGCATTCCAGCCCAGTGAGAATGTGAGTGGTGAGGAGATGCCTGATCTTCCAGTTAGTCAGAGTGTAGGTGACCTGGCAGCTACTGCAGCATCCATATCTCCATCTCAAATGGATGTAACCATACACATTCCTGAAGAAAAGTGTAGATCAGAGAAGAGTGTGGTGGAGGTGCAAGAAACAGCTGCTGCTGAGTTTAGTTCCTTAAGTCTAGATGATCCAGGACTGTGGACCCACTTGAGCAGTAGCCTGAGGGACTTCCTTATACTGCGTAGGCCACAGCAAGTGAAGAACTTCATGTTCCCCAAAGACAATGAAAATAGAAGTTTCCATTCAACACATTACTGGTGTGAAGTCCCCAACGGTAACAAAGTGGAGAAACCATGGCTTATGTACTCAAAAACCCAGAATGCTGCATACTGTTTTTGTTGCAAACTCTTCCAGTCTAATGTTTCAGCCACATTGGGTTCTACAGGAACAAAGGACTGGAAAAATCTGGCATGCCATGAGAAGGCAGCAAATCACCAGAGAGCATTCCATAGGTGGAAAGAGCTTGAGATGAGACTAAGGTTAAAGGCCACCAAAGATGATCAGCATCAATAGAAGATTGCATCAGAGTCTCTTTACTGGCAAAATGTTCTGAAAAGGCTCATTGCCATTGTGAGAATGCTTGCTACCCAAAACCTCACATTGCGTGGCACTTCAGATCAGCTGTATGTGCCAAACAATGGAAACTTCCTTAAAATTAGGAGTACTTGTGGGCACCTTAGAAACTAACAAATTTATTTGGGCATAAGCTTTCATGGGCTAAAACCCACTTCATTGGATGCATGCAGTGGAAAACACAGTAGGAAGATATATATACACAGAGAACATGAAAAAATGGGTGTTGCCATACTAACTGTAATGAGACCAATCAATTAAGGTGGTATTATCAGCAGGAGAAAAAAAAAAGAAAACCTTTTGTAGTGATAATCAGGATGGCCCATTTCAAACAGTTGAAAGGTGGTATGAGTAACAGTAGGGGGAAAAATTAGTTTTTACTTTATGTAATGACCCATACACTCCCAGTCTCTATTCAAGCCTAATTTAATGGTGTCAAGTTTGCAAATTAATTCCAATTCTGCAGTTGCTCATTGAAGTCTATTTTTGAAGGTATTTTTGGTGGAGAATTGCAACTTTTAGGTCTGAAATTGAGTGACCAGGGAGGTTGAAGTGTTCTCTGACTGGTTTTTGAATGTTATAATTCTTGACATCTGTTTTGTGTCCATTTATTCTTTTGCGTAGAGATTGTCCGGTTTGGCCAATGTACATGGCAGAGGGGCATTGCTGGCACGTGATGGCATATATCACATTGGTAGATGTGCAGGTGAATGAGCCTCTGATAGTGTGGTTGATGTGATTAGGTCCTATGATAGTGTCCCTTGAATAGATATGTGGACAGAGTTGGCAATGGGCTTTGTTGCAAGGATAGGATCCTGGGTTAGTGGTTCTCTTGTGTGGTGTGTAGTTGCTGGTGAGTATTTGCTTTAGGTTGGGAGCGGGGAGCTGTCTGTAAGCGACGACTGGCCTGTCTCCCAAGATCTGTGAGAGTGAGAGATCATTTTTCAGGATAGGTTGTAGATCCCTGATGCGTGGGAGAGGTTTCAGTTGGGGGCTGAAGGTGATGGCTAGTGGGGTTCTGTTACTTTCTTTGTTGGGCCTGTCCTGGAGTAGGTGACTTCTGGGTATTTTTCTGGCTCTGTCAATCTGTTTCTTCACTTCAGCAGGTGGATATTGTAGTTTTAAGAATGCTTGATAGAAATCTTGTAGGTGTTTGTCTGAGGGATTGGAACAGATGTGGTTGTATCTTAAAGCGTGGCTGTAGACAATGAATTGTGTGATGTGGTCTAGATGAAAGCTGGAGGCATATAGGTAAGTATAGCAGTCAGTAGGTTTCCTGTATAGGGTGGTGTTTATGTGGCCATTGCTTATTAGCATTGTAGTGTCCAGGAAGTGGATCTCTTGTGTGGACTGGTCCGGGCTGAGGTTGATGGTGGGATGGAAATTGTTGAAATCATGGTGAAATTCCTCAAGGGTTTCTTTTCCATGGGTCCAGATGATGAAAATGTCATCAATGTAGCGTAAGTAGAGTAGGGGCATTAGGGGACGAGAGCGGAGGAAGTGTTGTTCTAAGTCAGCCATAAAAATGTTGGCATGCTGTGGGGCCATGCAGGTACCCATAGCAGTGCCGCTGACTTTAAGGTATACAAAATTGTGGAGATGATGGCTGAGTTTGATGCTCTACTGCAGGAACATCTAAGAAGAGTCACCACCCAAAAAATGTACACACACCACTACCTTGGAAAAACAAATTAAAAAATGAGATCACACAGTTTATGGCAACAAAAGTCAAATAGAAGATCTGAAGTCTGCAAGATATTACTCTGTTATTCTGGACTGCACACCTGACATCAGCCATATGGAACAAAAGACTTTAATGGTGCATTTTGTAACAATGACAGAACCTAGTGAAAATGTCCCTGCAATGGTGACTGTCAGAGAGCATTTTCTAGAATTTATTGACATTGATGATACTACAAGAGCTGGTATGACAAATGTGCTTCTTAAAAACCTGGAAGATATGGGAATTGCGATAGTTGACATGAAAGGTCAGGGCTATGATAACGGTGCCAACATGAGAGGAAAGAACAGAGGAGTGCAGACATGGATCCGAGAGTTAAACCCTCGAGCTTTTTTTGTCCTACGCAGTTCTCATTTATTGAACTTGGTGGTCAGTGATGCAGCATCAGCTTCTAGGGAGGCTGCTGAATTTTTTAATGTAATTCAAAGCATCTCTGTATTCTTCTCTGCATCAACTCATTGATGGCAAATTTTGAAGCAACATCTGGGAATATCCCCTCTGATGCTGAAACCACTGAATGCCACACGATAGGAAAAGTCAAGTGGAGGCGATAAAGCCTATCAAAACACAAAATTGGGAAAATAGATGATGCCATAATTGTCATTATGGAATGCTATGACAGGAACTGTTCGTGGGACAACAGTAGCAGAGGAAAATGGAATCACCAGAAACATACATAACTTCAAATTTCTGTGTGGCTTAGTGTTGTGGCATGACATACTGTTTGAAATAAATGTTGTCAGCAATAGACTCCAAGGTGTCGACCTTGATATATCTGGAGCAATGGAACAACTGGACAAAGCAAAGTCATGCCTACAGTCTTAGTGGTCAGATGAGGGATTTCAAAACATTTTGAAGAGTGCACAGAAGTTGGCAGAGGAACTTCACACTGAAGCTATTTTCCCAGCCATTCAAGAATACAAGAGTCACCGAAGATGATGACATTTTGATTAGGAGGCACGGGATAATCCCATAAGAGACCCCAAACAACAATTCAAAATTGAATTTTTTTAACCAGGTGATAGATTGTGCAATACAGTCAGTAGAAGAATGTTTCATGCAGCTCAAGGAACACAGCATTATATTTGGGATGTTGTAGGATATTCCAAAACTCCTCACTATACCTGAAGACGACCTACACCAGTAATGCAGGATACTAGAGACAGTGATGACACATGAGGATATGTGCGATATTGATGCGAGTGATTTAGGTGATGAACTGAAAGCCCTTTCAAGATACATTTCAGCAGGATCCACTCCAAAGGCTGTTCTGGAATATACGTGCACAAATTAGATGACCACCCTCTTTCTAAATGCTTTTGTTGCTCTGCGCATACTTCCAACACTTCCTGTAACAGTTGCCAATGGAGAACACAGCTTCTCCAAGCTGAAGTTAATAAAAGTACATCTACGCTCCACAATGACACACGAGAGGCTGGTTGGCCCTGCAACCATCTTAATGGAGCATGAGCAGGCCCAGACTGTGGACCTTCAGCAGGAAGCAGTTCAAATCTTTTCAACCAAGAAGGCACAGAAAGCACCACTTTGATTATTCAAACAGATAAAATTGCCAGTGTTTACTATGCAGACAAGAAAAGTTACATTTGAAAGTTAAGTGTTACTGTCATAAATATAAAGGGAAGGGTAAACCCCTTTAAAATCCCTCCTGGCCAGAGGAAAAATCCTCTCACCTGTAAAGAGTTAAGAAGCTAAAGGTAACCTCGCTGGCACCTGACCAAAATGACCAATGAGGAGACAAGATACTTTCAAAAGCTGGGAGGAGGGAGAGAAACAAAGGGTCTGTGTCTGTCTATATGCTGGTTTTGCTGGGGATAGACCAGGAATGGAGTCTTAGAACTTTTAGTAAGTAATCTAGCTAGGTATGCGTTAGATTATGATTTCTTTAAATGGCTGAGAAAAGAATTGTGCTGAATAGAATGACTATTTCTGTCTGTGTGTCTTTTTTGTAACTTAAGGTTTTGCCTAGAGGGATTCTCTATGTTTTGAATCTAATTATCCTGTAAGGTATCTACCATCCTGATTTTACAGGGGTGATTCCTTTACTCCTATTTACTTCTATTTCTATTAAAAGTCTTCTTGTAAGAAAACTGAATGCTTTTTCACTGTTCTCAGATCCAAGGGTTTGGGTCTGTGGTCACCTATGCAAATTGGTGAGGATTTTTACCAAACCTTACCCAGGAAGTGGGGTGCAAGGGTTGGGAGGATTTTTGGGGGAAAGACGTGTCCAAGCTACGTTTCCCAGTAAACCCAGTTAGAGTTTGGTGGTGGCAGTGGTTATTCCAAGGACAAAGGATAAAATTAATTTGTACCTTGGGGAAGTTTTAACCTAAGCTGGTAAAAGTAAGCTTAGGAGGTTTTCATGCAGGTCCCCACATCTGTACCCTAGAGTTCAGAGTGGGGGAAGAACCTTGACAGTTACTTAAAATTTTTGAACAAGGCATTTTAAGTTGTTACTTCTCCTTTATTGGGGTAGGTAGCAGAGCAGTACCATGAGAGGAGTAGAACAGGAAGAAGGCAGAATTTAGACCTTTCAAAGCTTTGGCCTATGCGAGGGGACATGGAGGCATCATTTGAGCTCCCTGCCTCAGGTGCCAAAATGTTGTGGGCTAGCCCTGACAATCCAGACCACTTCTTTAAAAACGTGAACATGGATTTAAACATTTAACGTTAGGCACCCATGTTTGAAATGTTTAAAATATCTTAGCTTTTTCTCCACAGAAGAGTGATAGTGACCTCTCTGTTTATTGTTGCAATGTGATATTTTATCACATCACAGACACTGAAAAAAATACACAGCTGAGCTTGTGTTTATGTCTCACACTAGAATGAAGCCCACTGTCTTCGCTTCACATCGAAGGGCATAGAAAAAGCCAAGTCAGCTGGAAACAGGAGTAAAACAGTTATGCTTATTTGGAAGATGTAGATTGGTTCATTCTGTAATGGAAACATCAAATATTTCTGGAGAATGGTCTAATCAATTATCTCAATTTCTAGACAAGTTTGATCCATTTCCAAAGTAATTATGTAGTCAAAGATATTGGACCTGATGCTTCCCACTTTGAAGCCAGTGGCAAAAATCCCAGCGGTTCAACTCCATTGCTAGCAACCTGCTGTAGTACCCATCTTTTATTGGAAAAAAGGATACAAATTTATTCTCAGAAATCCATTTGATGTGTGGTTAATCCAGGCTTGGGTTTAAGCAGATGCTATGATGCATAGGCCATGTTCTTCAGTCTGTAAGCTACAGGTTCTGCTGTATGTCCACCATACTACTGAACAAGATTTTTTTGTTTTGATTTTACATTAAAGCTGTTTCTTCTCTATTGCAAGAGCAATGCAATGCCAATATATAGTATATTACATTACCTAAAATCACCAGAGTTATTTTTCTTGTCATTGTGTTACTCATGTCATCATTTTGGATGGGATACATTTTAAATTAATGTCTGGCACATGGTATTTGAAAGCATTAACAACTTTCCAAGATGGTTGGGTTTGTGTGTGTGTTACTGTAGTGTTTTTGAATATGCTGACAGTGTACATTACATTTGAGAATGTGGAAACATGAGAAACATACCATATAAATCTGACCTGTTCATTGTGACAGGCCAAACAAGCATGAAAGCCTTTTAAAACAAAAACACAATAAAAACCACCCTTTAGCAAAGAGTTACTTCCCCTGTTTTTTTTAAAAAGCTAATAACCCAGAAGACTGTCTCTTGAGGTTCTCCACCTGCCCACTAAAAGTGACTTAAAAATAGCAAGCAATACTAGTTCCCTTGCTTCTTCTAGGATAATTCTCAGTGCCTCCAGCTACCTCCAAGTTTGTCCATGCTCTGAGGAAATAGGGTTTTTAAAGCCCCCTTTCTCAGCATGGTTTGCCAACAGTCTGGACTACACAGTGTTGACTACCCTGGGGACTACAACTCTCAGCTGCTCTGCTTTCTTGGTTCAATGACAGAGGGGCATGTAGGAAGAATCTTTATTCAGCTGGAGCTCAGATGGAAGGGAGGGGTTCCAGTCCACTACACACTTGGAATCCACTCAGATCCTAAGCCAAGTAAATTGTCTGCATTTTTCCTCCTAACTCACAAGCTGCCACCCCAGGCCAATTTCTTGTCCTTGAGCAATTGTGTCCTTTGTTCCACAGGTATTTTCTCCAAGGGAGCTTTGGAACAGGGTTGTGCTGGCTGTGGAGTACCCCTCCAAGTGTGGCACATTGCTTTACAATCTGGTTGAACAGATGTACCTATCACAAAATATAGAGTAGCTAATGGCACTGATGATCACCATCTTTCCATAGTCTCAAAAGAAAAGCCAAGCACTAAATGGATAATGGAACTAACTTTTTACAACTAGAGGTGGTCCCTACAGATCAGAGTGGAAGCATATTGGCAGCAGGATTGAGGTGAAGAAGCTTGCCCATGTTATTTCTGTTGTGTGAATTCAGAGGACTTCAGATGCCAGGGATACGAGTTCGGTACCTTTCATGAGCAGTAAATTCACAGAGTTTTTAAAATGGAACAAAAAAACAAAACAAAAAACACACACCCAACAGGCTATTTTGTTTGATCAGTTTCTAGATAAATAGTGTGGCATACAGCTACTTT
This sequence comes from Eretmochelys imbricata, assembly GCF_965152235.1. Classification (NCBI taxonomy): domain Eukaryota; kingdom Metazoa; phylum Chordata; order Testudines; family Cheloniidae; genus Eretmochelys; species Eretmochelys imbricata. Next base: position 53,042,440 of record NC_135575.1, on the reverse strand, counting down.
GCCACTGAGGAGGCTTTTAGAGGTTGTGAGTACTATAAACTCATTCACAGCAGCTCTTGCAGTAACCTTGCATATCATATTTATTTGTAGCTCAGCTGAATGCATGCATGTGCTTTTTTGAAACCATCGTTCAGCATGCTGTTGCTGGCTCTGCATTACAAGGTGTAGTGAAATTCAAGAACTAAACACCTTGTGCTGCAAAACTGGCTAGAATTAGTATGTAAAACTAGTATTTATGAAAATAAACTAGTTTATCCAATAACCAATATCCTGGCCTTAATGTATATTGGTTCTCCACCAGTTCTCATGGATAACTCTGAAAACATCAACTCAATGTATAGCAGCAGTCAAAAAATAAATAAAACAAAACAAAACTGTTAGGAGCCTTGGGAAAAGGATAATTAATAAAAGAGGAAAATATAATGCTGCTATATAAATCCACGGTACATGCACATCTTGAATACTATGTGCCTTCTGGCCATCTCACCTCAGAAAAGATATTAGAATTGGGAAAAGCATAGAGAATGGCAACAAAAATGATTAGGGATATGGAACAGAATCCATATAAGGAAAGAGTAAGAAGACTGTACTGTTCATCCTAGAAAAAAAGAGGACGAAAGAGGGATGTGAAAGGAGTTTATAAAATCATAAATGGCATAGAGAAAATGAATAGGGAAGTGTTATTTATTCCTTCTCATAACACAAGAGCAAGATGGCAGGTTTAAAAAAAAAAACATAAGAAAGTACTTCAGACAACAGAGTCAACCTGTGGAACTCATTGCCAGGGGACGTTGTGAAGGCCAAAACCATAACTGAGCTCCAAAAAGAAGTAGGTAAGTTCATGGAGAACAGGAACATCAGTGATATTAGCCAAGATAGTCAGGGATGCACCTCATGCCTAATCTTCTGATTGCCAGAAGATGGGACTGGCTCACAGGGAATGGATGGATCACTCAATTGTCCTGTTCATTCCTTCTGAAGCACCTGGCACTGGTTCCGGTCAGAAGACAGAATACTGGGCTAGACAGACCATTTATCTGACTCAGTATAGCCATTCTTATGCCATAGTGATAGGCTGGAAAAAAATGAGGGTCTTATTATTGGAGTTGTCAGACATGGTCTTAGATTATGCATCTGAGAAGCCTCATCCCCTGCAATATTTCTTTCAGGTCACCCTAAAGGCAAGATTGCTCTATGACATATAAACCAGGATGAGTCAGAATCTACATCTGGAAAGGATTGTCCCCCCACCTGCATGTAGGAACACCACAACCACCTTGAGAGATCTTTGCTCTTCAGAATCTATGGGGGGAAAAATCTGTGACAGTGAAGTCTAGCTGTGCCTCAAAGTTGCTGAGACTCCACATATGGAAAGAGGGCCTGGATTTGGTCCTGTCTATATTTAGTCTTAAAATTTAAATTTAATGCAATATTAAGGATAAGAAACCACTCAAAAGACAAGAAATACTGAATTAAGATTGAAAGCTCAGCCTACCTGTAGTGGGGATTTAAACACAGAGGGCTTCTGAGGTTTGTTGGATTGGTCTTACTAAAAAGGTTCCAGATTCCTTTAAGTGCAGAACTGAAAAAACCTCATTAAACACTAAGTACATACTATGGCAGAGCTCCAACCTCATCCCTCTGGGTCCCGCACTTCCAGGCGGTTTATGCTAGCTTCAGAGATTCACTGCAACCCCCCACGTAGCCCTTCTCTCTCTAGGGCCAGAGATACAGTCTACTGAGCCCTTTTCATCATAAGCCAGCAATGGAGGTTGGTGAGAGAACTCCCACAGTCTCTGTTGCTCCTATGGCCTCATGCCAAAACAGTTTAGCCTCCTAAAAGAGAGAGAGAGAGAGAGAGAGAGAGACACTCTAATATCATGGTTAGGGCACCCACCTGGGAAGAGGGAGATCCAGGGTCCAGTACCTTTGTACCAATCACTGTTTATTTATCCACAATGTAGCAGATTAACAGGAGACACTGAGATAGCCCCACATCAGAATATCCCATAGCTCAGTGAGAGGTAGGAGACCCTCTTCTTCTAATCCTCTTCTCCATCTTTGGCAGACAGGGAGGAAATGAAAGTGGGTCTCCCATATCCCACTGGAGTACTCCAGCCATTAGGTTAAAAGGCTCATGCTGCTGAACTCAAAACAATTCCTCTGGATACATCTAAAAGTAACTCAAGTGTCCAAATTAAATTTAAGTGAAGAGAATACCAGACTTCTCTTTTTAGGGGGGGATGCTTGTCACACCAAACCTAGACTACAAAACTCCTGAAGATTCCCCATACTTATTTTTCTCTGCAAACACATTCAGATCAGCTTTAAAATGCACCAAAACACTAACTGTTCATTTCAAATAAACTGAATCTCTGGACTATGAGACATTTGCCTGTCACTAAACTATTCCTTTTGGTCTGCGAGTTCTTATGGTCTCAAATGAATGTCAAACAACAACAGCTATATAAATAATTAGTTTTCTTGCAATACCTTGAAGGATTTTGCATAAGCAGTATAAAGATGGAAGCAAATGAGGAGAAAAAGTGCCTAAACTTGTGTGAAACTTCAGCAGCTACTCTTTGATTTATGTAATTTTATTATGTTGAATCTGCTTTCATTCTGAACTATTTATCCTACATAAACTACTAATAAAGTCAATGACTTTTCTTAGTTAAAAAACTGACATGAAGGCTATTTAAATGAACTGTGGGATTCTCCCTCCCCCATTATAGTTTGAATAGATGTTGGACTTGGACAAAAAAAAAGTATTTGGGGGGAGATTTATCACAGTTTTAAGAAAAGCTGTGTGTGAACTAATGGAATTGGATTATCTTTGAATCATCTCCTTGAATGGCCACTAATTTCCTTTCTTGGTTCTCTTGATATTTGCAAAGAGCTTCACTGAGACAACTGAATTGATATTATTGACTGGGATTGTTAGAGAGGTACAACAGATGGTTGCTGGTTTCTAAAGCCCCCTTCGCTCATGTTTGCTTTTCTGCTTTGCATCTTAGATTGCAGCATCAGGAACTGAAAAGTGCTGGAAACATTATTCATAGAAGAATATGTATCAGAATGAGGCAACCTTGTAACTGAATAGAGGAAATTCAGCTCTCAGCAGTATTGCTACTGTACATAAACTGTCTTCTAAATTCTCAATTAAAGATAGGTTTCAGAGTAACAGCCGTGTTAGTCTGTATTCTCAAAAAGAAAAGGAGTACTTGTGGCACCTTAGAGACTAACCAATTTATTTGAGCATAAGCTTTCGTGAGCTACAGCTCACTGCATCCAATGAAGTGAGCTGTAGCTCACGAAAGCTTATGCTCAAATAAATTGGTTAGTCTCTAAGGTGCTACAAGTACTCCTTTTCTTTTTGCAATTAAAGATAGACATTTTACTTCTTTTAAATCCCAAAACATAATTTGTACAATAATCTTGTAACTGTTTATTCATCCAAAGTTTATACACAGACAGCTGGCTTTAGCAGGCCACCCTTGTATTTGCTACAGTTTTCACAAACACATTCCATGAGTGACAGACACTTTATGCAACTTTTATGCTGTCTACAAACACATCCTATACAGTATCAGTGAAAACCTGTGACAAACTGCCTGCCAGTGGATTCAGTATAATATCACATAGCTGACAAAAAAAAGTGGTGAACCCAGATTGTGATCAGAATCTATCAGTATTACCTAAAGATATCTAAAAACCAAACAGGCTCTGTGGATGAGGGGAAAGCTGTGGATGTGTTATTTCTTGACTTTGGCAAAGCTTTTGATGAGGTCTCCCACAGTATTCTTGCCAGCAAGTTAAAGTAGTATGGGCTGGATGACTGGACTATAAGGTGGATAGAAAGCTGGCCAGAAAGCAGTCGGGCTCAATGGGTAGTGATCAATGGCTCTATGTCTAGTTGGCAGCCAGTATCAAGCGGAGTGCCCCAAGGGTCGGTCCTGGGGCCGGTTTTGTTCAGTATCTTCATTAGTGATTTGGAGGGTGGCGTGGATTGCACTCTCAGCAACTGTGCAGATGACACTAAACTGGAAGGAGTGGTAGGTATGCTGGAGGGTAGGGATAAGATACAAAGGGACCTAGACAAATTAGAGGATGGGCCAAAAGAAATCTCATGAGGTTCAACAGGACAAGTGCAGAGTCCAGCACTTAGGATGGAACAATAGCATGCACCGCTACAGACTAGGGATCAAGTGGCTCGGCAGCAGTTCTGCAGAAAAGGATGAGAAACTGGATATGAGTGAACAGTGTGCCCTTGTTCCAAGAAGGCTAACAGCATTTTGGGATGTATATGTAGAGGCATTGCCAGCAGATCGAGGGACGTGATCATTTCCCCCCTATTTGGCGCTGGTGAGGCCTCATCTGGATTATTGTGTCCAGTTTTGGGCCCCACACTACAAGAAGGATGTGGAAAAAATTGGACAGAGTCCAGCAGAGGGCAACAAAAATGATTAGGGGGCTGGAGCACATGACTTATGAGGAGAGGCTGAGGGAACTGGGATTATTTAGTCTGCAGAAGAGAAGAATGATGGGAGATTTGATAGCTGCTTTCAACTACCTGAAGGGGGGTTCCAATGAGGATGGATCTAGACTGTTCTCAGTGGTACCAGATGACAGAACAAGGAGTAATGGTCTCAAGTTGCAGTGGGGGAGGTTTAGGTTGGATATTAGGAAAAGCTTTTTCACTAGAAGCATGGTGAAGCACTGGAATGGGTTACCTACAGAGGTGATGGAATCTCCTTCCTTAGAAGTTTTTAAGGTCAGGCTTGACAAAGCCCTGGCTGGGATGATTTAGTTGGGGGATTGGTCCTGCTTTGAGCAAGGGACTGGACTAGATGACCTCCTGAGGTCCCTTCCAACCCGGATAGTCTATGAACAATAAATTCTTTTGTATATACCACAGCAGCGAAATATGAAGTATCAGAACACATGATTTTGAAATGAGGTATACAAGTTCTGATTTTTATATAAGAGGGAGTCACAAATTTGACCCAAACCATGAAACACTCATGCTACACATAAACCAGATTTCAAAAGCAGAAATAAAAGGCTTAGCTAATGTGTTAAACTAATTAATTATTGGAATATCATTGTCATGTCTCCATGTTTCAGGTGAAGCTAATGAGAAGTGAAGTGACTTGCACAAGTCAAACTATGGAGAATGAAGTACAAGATTAAGAGTCAGGTTTCCTCATCTGCAATCTCATTGTGTAATCACCACAATTTTCTTTTGCTTTAATGTGAATGAACAGAAGTGACAGTCCTGTGTGTTTTTTCCTTGAATTTACCTAACTACACTTTAAATGTAATGAGAAGTGTAGATTTTTTTGGATAGGGGTTTGGCCACCTATAATAGCCATAGTGATGAGTGAAGCATGGAGAGAGGTGTAGAGGTGTGTGGATTGGATATGATGGTTGCCTAGTAAATTGCTCAGCACATTTTGTTCACCGGGGGCGAGGGGGGGAGAAGCAAGCTAAAGAATGCACTATAGAATTTCTAAACATTTTGGACTAAATTCTGATCTTAACTATACTTCAAAACCTTCCTGCAAGAACAGTAAGCAGACCATGACTGTTACTAACAATGGAGGAAGTCAGTGCTTAGATTCAGATGTAGATCATGTTTTTGTTTTGGCAGTCAGCTCACCTTAGATTTGCGCTATATTAGATCACCTGCTCCATTGATATATCCAGAATTTCGGGCACAAAAAGGGGTTCCTTCCAGTTTTGAATATGACCTGGAACCAAAACTGTACAAATGGGTTCAGATCCATAGATCTGAATCCTAACCACATGAAAAATAAAAACAAAACATGAAGGGTTTGAAATTAAACGTTCTACTTTTGGCCCATATCTAGCTTTTACATATTGTTATTGTAAGCATCTGAAAAAAAAAAAAAAAAAAAAAACCCAACCACCATTACTAGAAAGGAGGGTCCAGGTGAAAAGCAGGGAATATCAACTTTACTGCAGTGTTCTGAAATATATTTTGAAGTTGTTTTAAAACATCTGTGGATTTGAAGGCTCAATACCTTCCCCCCCACCCTTTCACACTCTTACACACACACACACTTTGAATTGCATTGAGTCCACAAACATTGAGAACAATTGAGTGGTTTTAGTGGGAATAACTGAGGGGTCCTTAGTTAAAAAGAAATTAAGACTTTCAACTTGCATTTCCTGAAAGTAAATTTTTAGCTCATAATGAAGCCTGTGCTTCACTGTGTTAACTTCTATTGTTACCAACACTAGCTGATTTCAAGCTAGCTCAGATAGGCTAGCCTGTGCACAGCTTTTGCTGTGTAGACATACCCTATGAAACGCAGGAATGCCGAGTTCTAGTCCTGGCTGTGCTACAGACTACCTATATGATGTTGGGCAAGTCTCCCTCTTATTGTCTGTGCACAAAGTTGCAAAATTAAGGTGGCACAAGCAATCTTAATACTGGCATTTCCTAATTTGAGTGTTTTCCTTTGCAACCTTAATGTTCTTTAAATACAGTGTTTTGTTGGTAATACCAGTTATATTACCATGTAATTTCTAACTGAATGATTTTGTCCTTATATGAAAGAAATAGAACACAGGTGTGCACATGTATACGTATGCAAAGCGGGTGATGGACAGACAGGCTGGCTGACCAGATTTACCAACTACAGTACATAATCTGGTTTGCCTAGATGGGCTTCCTGAATTTGAACTAATTCCAGACTCTGGTGTGGTGTTTATTATGTTGCATCTTCCCCTCCATCACAAATGATTCTTGAATGCTAGTGAACACATCCATATTCAATGGAAGCAAAAGGGAATGAAAAAGTATTCTTCCTCAGCAACCCCCGGCAGGAATTTCTAACTGAAATGAGGGTGATATTTCTTGCAAGTTATCCACAAATCAAGAGCATGAGAGTCCATCTTAAAGAACAGTTTGCTCAAGCTTGCAGAGAAAAGGGCACCTCCCTCACAAACAATCTCACTGCAAACATGAAGTCTCCCTAATGAAAATTAATGAGAGAAGATAGTCAGGGTCTCTGGAGAAAGATGAGGAGGGAATTTCATGCTGCTGTCAGCCATTCATATATTTACCATATCAGGTTTCAAAATTCAAATCTTGTCCTACTATTGCTTTGCCTAATGTAAATCTGTATAAGACATAAGAGAAGCAGAGATCATTTGTATAACTGCAAAGCAAGCAGCTACCATGAATGCCACTCCTATTTTAGTGAGTCTACAGACAATCACACAAAACACAGGTGCTCTAGCAAAACATTTTCAGCATCTTCCCAGTTAAGGCTTTAGAATTCAGCATGTCATGTCAACTTCAAATAGTTGCAGCGAAGCAAGATTTCTAGTGCATGTTACCAATTCACATACAACTTTCCTGCTTTGTTTGCTGCTCCCTCTATTCAGTTCTTGCTCTAACCAATCACTGAGGATTCATTCATTGGTTTGCATGAGACCAAGCTATGAAATTCTGATCCAGATTTCCATCATCCTCTCCAACCCAATTTATGCCAAATTAAGGCATATTCAGATCCACTGTTTTCAGTTAGGCCCATTAGAATAATAGAATATCAGGGTTGGAAGGGACCTCAGGAGGTCATCTAGTCCAACCCCTTGCTCAATGCAGGGCCAATCCCCAATTTTTGGCCCAGATCCCTAACGGCCCCCTCAAGGATTGGGTTTAGCAGGCCAATGCTCAGACAACTGAGCTATCCCTCCCCCCTTACAAAGATAGTTACCATTCATGTAAAGCAAAATTCAAACAACCACAAAGCTAAGGAGGTTTGGATCCAGGGTCTTGGTTCTGCACTCTACTATAATTTTCAGTCTTTTCTTATTCACTCAGTTATACGTTTGCATGCTCCTTTCCCTTATTTGAAATTTTGCTGCACTCAAATCTGCAAGGCTTTTCCCCCTCTCCCCCACCATATACTTCTCAAGGCTTAGCTGCACAGCACTGGCAAAACACACCAGAAGTATGCAATTTGTAGAGAGTTCTAATGTGTTACATGCTAACTTACGTATGTTACAAGCTGGTGCGCTCTAAACTGTCTACTGGGCAATTAAAGTGCAGCATGTTAGTGCACTTTGCAAGTCATCATGAAGACAAGCCCTCAATGTAGATAATTTACTGAATCTTTCCTTGAAGTTATTTAAGGCTAGATGACAAGAGGAAAGAAGTGTGTATGCGCGTGCAGACAAAGATGATCCTCCTTTAACTATATTCTACATACAAAAAGAACTACATAGAAGGTTTAGGTTGCAAATCAAGCACTCAAAGGTTAGGAAGTGCCAAATTAGGGTCATCTGTCCAAGTTTGGTGACCTGAATTTGGTGGGTTAGTTGTAATGGCTCGCCACTGATCGCATCCGACCAGAAGATTTATAGATTCTTAGCCAATTCAGATTACAGAGTTCAAGAACTCAGAGTTCTATATGAGGAGAGGACTCTCGGAGTACTTGGCAAGAACAAATACCAAATTGATAAAATCTTTATTGAAATTAACATAAAAATAAGAAATGCAATGAAACTTATAACTGCAAAACAGCAAAAGAATTCCAAAACTCCTGTTGATAACATTTCTATTATAAGTACCTTAACCCAACATACCCATACCTTTCCTTGAGGGCCTGGTAATAGGAGGTGAAGGACCAGCCTCACTCCTGGCATGCCCAATTATGCGATGGTGCTGGCTTCCCCAATGGTTAGGAATGCTGGGTAGTTATACTATACTGCACAAGCTGAACTGATAGTTTCTAGAGTAAAGGAGAACTGGAAAAAGCACTCCAAGAAACCAAAGTTTCAGGAGTTAGAAGAGCCTAGAATTTAGAAGAGCTTAGCAGAGCTCTCTTACAAGGTATTTCATAGGGTCCTGACCTATGTAATTCAGGCCCAACCTCCTATACCCAAATCTTATTTCCGTACCCTAAGAAATGTATGGGTACCCTTCTCCTATAGGTTAGTGAATTATGACACTTAATCCTTATTAATATATTTAGAAGGTATCTCATTCCAAAACTGCCAACCTAGGCTCTCTTGATGACCTCCAAGTTGTGGTGTACCAACCGGTTGTAGATGCCAGATAAACCTGTGATCTGATGTGGATAGTTCTTCCCTTTGGTTCCCCAAAGTTCAGGGACCATTCTTATCTGTGCCAAAGGTTGCCAGCTTTTATGCTGACATATTCATAACTGATTATGCTTTTTGCTATATAGCAGATGTTACAGGCCGGTAGGCTTCTTGCATTTCAACAAAACTTATTATTAGCAAGCATATGCCTCAACACATCCTAAATTCCAAGGAATTAATACTCATAAAATATAAGAATAAAATGGATTAATTGCAGAAAAAAACATATTAATTGATACTGCTGGCTGGATTAGGAGGATATAATAGCTAGCAAAAAAAATCCTATGCGCTACAACATCAGCCTCCTTGTGCACATGCTCCATCCTTTGAACTGTAGCTGACCAAGAATGGCACCAAGGTATTCCCACTAGTGTAAACTGCTGCTACAACTGCTGCTATAGCAGGAGCAGTCTGGCCACCAAAGTGTTGTCTTAGTTTGGCACATGGCCAAAAACCTTCCCGAGCAACTCAGTTAAATGCTATTTCTTTTCTCAACAGTTTATATTCTCAGCAAAGTTGAATAAAATGTCCTGGGACAAAGAGAGGGCACCTCTGTAGTTCTTATTCTCATTCCTCCTTACTGAATATCAAAGACCTTTTACAAACAGCGAAGGCGAGAGAGGTTTTCAAAGAACGTATCACAATAATCTTTCCATTATAATAGAAAATGTTAGGCACCCTAGATTTGGGATCACTGCCAGCTCCATCTACAGAAGTTGTTTTTAAAATGCCCTGGGAAGAAATCCTGGCCTCACTACATAGCAGCGAGTCTCAGAGCCTAGGGTCTACAGGCTCAGGCTTATGGGGCTTGTGCTATGGAGCTAAAATCAGCTGTGTAGACATTGCGGTTCAGGCTGGAGCTAAGGCTCTGAAGCCCATTCCACTGTCTGGACTTCAGAGCCCTAGCTCCAGCCTAAGCGGTGACGTTTACACAGCTGTTTACAGTACTTTAGCACAAGCCCATGAGTCAAGTCCATAGACCCCAGGCTCTGAGACTCGCTGTGGGTTTTAAAACATATTGTAGATATACCCATTGAAGTCAGTGGCAAAACTTCCATTAACTTCAACGGTTCAGAATTTCATACCTGGAGATCAGAGTCAACATGGCTGTAAGAGACCCAAATTCAGATTTAAAAAAAAAAAAAAAAATCAAATCAGTTTTCTTGTTCTTACCTGGGGATGCCAGTGATTACCATACGAAACAGTTTCCAGCCAGCACTGTGACTACTGCATCCTTCAACACCACTCATGGTTGTTCCTATAGACCTGCATATTTAAGGGTGTCTATCTCATTTTTTAAAGCAATTAAACACCAAGCAATATGAATAATGTGTGTGTTAAATGGTACATTACAAATAAAACTTGTCTTAATCTAAACTGAGGTAATCTGAAATGATGTGAAATTATACAGTAATGGGGCAGACCTGTCTGAAAAGATAGCAAACACAGCTGACAAGATTAATAGTATGGCAATCATAAAATGTTAATTCACAATCTGTCCTTATTTTTAATACAGTTCCAATGGACTTCTTTTGTAAAACAATTATATAGAAATAAGTTTTATTACTATGTTATATCTGTAGAGCAAATTCTGTTCTCACTTACAAGCTGTTAATCCCAATAAGAAAAATGAGATCTAATAATTGGAACAAAACATGTCTTTGTACTAGAGATTTACATTAAATACCAAATCACAGGTTTTAAGCTTCAGTGAACATGCGTTTTGCCCTTTGCAAGTTGACAATACAGAGGGCCAGAGTCTCTGATCCACTTAAACCCCTTTTCACTCTGCCTGTTTTCTGGGGTTGAGAACTCAAAGCACAATCTTCTCAAACCTCACTAATCTTAGTTTCTTACAGAAACTGTCACTGTACTTTGGACCCTGTGATCCCAGAGCACCATGAAAATAATGTTAGATGGCTTTGAAGAGGCCACTGTAGTTGGCACATGGCCTCTTTACATTTGCCCAGTCTGAAAAGCCAGCTGGCATTTTCATCCGAACAACCTTATTTCAGTTACTCACAGTTTAGTAAATTGAAGTTGTATTGAATAATCCAATGTCTATATTCAAATATATTTACGTCTCAATCATCAGGCCTTCCACATATGAAGTTTTTCCTACTGCCATGGATTTTTGATTGTAATAGAAAAACTGAAATAAGTTATAAAATGTTACTTTAAAGACAAAAGCCTTCCCAGGCAGAGACATTACTTTATTAGCTCAGTGACTACTTTATCATACATCTTCCTACTTAATTAATGTTTCATATAGATTGGTGATTTAGTTGTTCAATCAGAAAATTATGCAGCATATTTAACTCACTTAGCATGCTTTCCAAATCAAATTGTTGCATACGGTACTTTGCTGATTGAGTTGCATAGTTGAATAATGAAGGTATCTAGGATCTCTTTTCAGCATATTTTGCTGATTTTAGTAAGTCCAGATGCATATTTTATAGACTGATCTGAGTGTTTCAGCTCTTGACTCAATGTTCTTTACAGCTCAAGTCAAATATTTCTCCAGCTGAAATGTTATGTACTGTATTTTGCTGATTAAAAAAAGGTCACAACTGATTATGAGACATGTGTTGTACTGAGCTGGTGCAGATTTTCAGAGTTTACTAATTGAGCTACATATTTCGACTGAAGAGCTTGACATTTGAATTGTCATGTATCTAGAAAAATATTTTATGAATCAAGAAGACTCCAGCCTTTACAGAGTGAAACCTCCCTTTGTGTGACAATTAGCAGGAGTGTTTTGATATCTACATTTTATAATGTGTTATGGAAAATGTGTTGGAAAAATATTTTAAAATTACTTCTTTACCTACCTTAAAGGCATCATAGAAAACAGATACCTTTATTGCCTTCACAGCCAGTTAGTAACATTTGCTTCTAGGTCAGGTGCACCTCAGATTACAGTATATTGCCTGAGTCTAAAAGCAGGATAGATAATTGTGAGGGAACTATTTTCTCCAGAAAGATAGTTCATTACTCCTTTTACCCCTACAGCTGGATAATATTTGTTCTGTTATTCCTCAGGGTTTTTCCCTGCCCTCATATCTCCCATCATTTCTCTCTCTTCTGTGCTCCCCAGCTATTTCTCTCTTTCCAAACCTGCTTACCTGGACCTTTATTCTTCTGTAACTATTGTCTGGAGATATTTTCATCAGCTTCCACTGCCTGACTGGTAAGGAGAGATCAAACACTAAGATATACCACATAGGTGAACATAATAAAATTGCCTAGATAAATATTACAGAGTCCTGGTCACCATTTCCCAGATTGTTTTGTAGCTGGGTGAACAGTAGATAGAATCAGAAATATTTTGAGGGCCAATTCCAGGGTTATCTTCTTGGTGGTGGAGCCTCTACCAGTACAGATGCTCTGACCTTGTAGGGATAGAAAATGGAGTTGAGGACACGCTCCAAAATGTCTCTGAAAGGCTACCAGAGGCTAATAAAACATGTAATTTACATTGAAATAAAATCAAGTAGGTCAGAGTAGAGTTGGTCTGAAATACTTAATTCAAAGAGTTTTTCCACTGAAAAAGCTATTTTGTCAAATTGTTAATGAGGTAGTATCATTTCAGCAAAATTTTCCCTTCTGTTTGGAAAAAAATCATTTTGGAACATTTCAAATTTGTTTCAGAATTTCAAAACTTTTTTCCATTTTTTGTTCCATAACTTATTTTTACTTTATTGCAGGACATGTCGATAGTAGTAGTAGTAGTGTACTACGTGCACCACAGATAAGTTGTAATATGACAACTTCAATATTCTATTTTTATTATTGTATTTATTTTAAAAATTAAGTGAAGCAGCTACCCAACACTGATTGAAACCATCTTATATTCTATCCTAGATCAAAGTGTTTCTGGTTTGTGTTATCATGAAACAGATTGATACAAGTTTGTGAGAAATACATCACAAAATGAGGCAGTTTGATTTATAATGAAAATCAATTTTGAATTGTCAAAGTTTCCTGTGAAACAGATTCCAAATTTTGACCAGCTTTTCTTCTGAGAGATGAAATAAAGATGGCACTAGAAGATGGTTTTAAGTGGATTTTAGTGATTGGCAGATACTTGTGTCTGATGTTCAGAGTTGCAGAGTCACAGACAACTGCTCAGTATATCTGAAAACCATCCCACCTAGGGCTCAATTTTGCCAGCTTCTGTGCTCTTCCGTGAGCAGTTATACATCCACAAGTCAATTTAGATCAGTGGGGTTCCCCATATTCTGCAGAATCAGGCCCTTTAAGGGACAGCACACCCATCCATGCAGAACATGTAAGGGTAAATACCAATTGCCATTTGGAAAACATCCAAAAAATACTTTAATTCAGGGAAGCATCACAGCTCTGATGTTATCCATGCTCATGAACTATAATCTCCCAATATCATTGTAGCCATAAAGTCTAGATTTCTTGTTTACTTAATCTAACTTGATTATACAGGTTAACATAAACCTTTCTACACAGATGGCCTCTTTTTTTGTTTAAGAGGTGTTAACACCTCTAATACCTTCTGGGCTAAGAAGAGAGACTTATTTTTGTTCAATTTGTATAGTCTCCAGTATGCAGTAGTTCCATACTCCCTGAAGGCATGAGAGGTTGCCAATATGCTTTTGGCATTTGTTTTCAATTTTGTAGTTTTATTAGTTAATAAAGCCACCACTACTCCATCTTATATTATCTAAGGATTCATAGATTCATAGATATTTAGGTCAGAAGGGACCATTATGATCATCTAGTCTGACCTCCTGCACAACGCAGGCCACAGAATTTCACCCACCACTCCTACAAAAAAAACCTCACACCTATATCTGTGCTATTGAAGTCCTCAAATTGTAGTTTAAAGACCTCAAGGAGCAGAGAATCCTCCAGCAAGTGACCCGTGCCCCATGCTACAGAGGAAGGCGAAAAACCTCCAGGGCCTCTTCCAATCTGCCCTGGAGGAAAATTCCTTCCCGACCCCAAATATGGCGATCAGCTAAACCCTGAGCATATGGGCAAGATTCATCAGCCAGATACTACAGAAAATTCTTTCCCAGAAAATTCTTTCCCAGGTAACTTGGATCTTACCCCATCTAAAACCCATCACAGGCCATTGGGCCTATTTACCATGAATATTTAATTACCAAAACCATGTTATCCCATCATACCATCTCCTCCATAAACTTATCGAGTTTAATCTTAAAGCAAGATAGATCTTTTGCCCCCACTACTTCCCTCGGAAGGCTATTCCAAAACTTCACTCCTCTGATGGTTAGAAACCTTCGTCTAATTTCTAATCTAAATTTCCTAGTGGCCAGTTTATATCCATTTGTTCTTGTGTCCACATTGGTACTGAGTTTAAATAATTCCTCTCCCTCTCTGGTATTTATCCCTCTGATATATTTATAGAGAGCAATCATATCTCCCCTCAGCCTTCTTTTAGTTAGGCTAAACAAGCCAAGCTCCCTGAGTCTCCTTTCATAAGACAAGTTTTCCATTCCTCGGATCATCCTAGTAGCCCTTCTCTGTACCTGTTCCAGTTTGAATTCATCCTTCTTAAACATGGGAGACCAGAACTGCACACAGTACTCCAGGTGAGGTCTCACCAGTGCCTTATATAACGGTACTAAAACCTCCTTATCCCTACTGGAAATACCTCTCCTGATGCATCCCAAGACGACATTAGCTTTTTTCACAGCCATATCACATTGGCAGCTCATAGTCATCCTATGATCAACCAATACTCCAAGGTCCTTTTCCTCCTCTGTTACTTCTAGTTGATGCGTCCCTAGCTTATAACTAAAATTCTTGTTATTAATCCCTAAATGCATGACCTTACACTTCTCACTATTAAATTTCATCCTATTCCTATTACTCCAGTTTACAAGGTCATCCAGATCCTCCTGTAGGGTATCCCTGTCCTTCTCTAAATTAGCAATACCTCCCAGCTTTGTATCATCTGCAAACTTTAGTAGCACACTCCCACTTTTTGTGCCCAGGTCAGTAATAAAAAGATTAAATAAGATTGGTCCCAAAACCGATCCCTGAGGAACTCCACTGGTAACCTCCCTCCAACTTGACAGTTCACCTTTCAGTAGGACCCGTTGTAGTCTCCCCTTTAACCAATTCCCTATCCACCTTTCAATATTCCTATTGATGCCCATCTTATCCAATTTAACTAATAATTCCCCATGTGGCACCGTATCAAACGCCTTACTAAAATCTAAGTAAATTAGATCCACTGCGTTTCCTTTATCTAAAAAATCTGTTACTTTCTCAAAGAAGGAGATCAGGTTGGTTTGGCACGATCTACCTTTTGTAAAACCATGTTGTATTTTGTCCCATTTACCATTGACTTCAATGTCCTTAACTACCTTCTCCTTCAAAATTTTTTCCAAGACCTTGCATACTACAGATGTCAAACTAACAGGCCTATAATTACTTGGATCACTTTTTTTCCCTTTCTTAAAAATAGGAACTATGTTAGCAATCCTCCAATCATATGGTACAACCCCTGAGTTTACAGATTCATTAAAAATTCTTGCTAATGGGCTTGCAATTTCTTGTGCCAATTCTTTTAATATTCTTGGATGAAGATTATCTGGGCCCCCCGATTTAGTCCCATTAAGCTGTTTGAGTTTCGCTTCTACCTCAGATATGGTGATGTCTACCTCCATATCCTCATTCCCATTTATCATGCTACCATTATCCCTAAGATCCTCTTTAGTCTTATTAAAGACTGAGGCAAAGTATTTGTTTAGATATTGGGCCATGCCTAGATTATCCTTGACCTCCACTCCATCCTCAGTTTTTAGCGGTCCCACTTCTTCTTTCTTTGTTTTCTTCCTATTTATATGACTATAGAACCTTTTACTATTGGTTTTAATTCCCTTTGCAAGGTCCAACTCTACTTGACTTTTAGCCTGTCTCACTTTATCCCTACATATTCTGACCTCAATAAGGTAGCTTGCCTTACTGATCCCTCCCTTCTTCCACTCCCTATATGCTTTCTGCTTTTTCTTAATTGCCTCTCTAAGATGCTTGCTCATCCAGCTTGGTCTACAACTCCTGCCTATGAATTTTTTCCCCTTTCTTGGGATGCAGGCTTCCGATAGCTTCTGCAGCTTTAATTTAAAATAATCCCAGGCCTCCTCTACCTTTAAACCCATAAATTCTTCAGTCCAATCCACTTCCCTAACTAATTTCCTTAATTTTTGAAAGTCAGCCCTTTTGAAATCAAAAACCTTAGTTGCAGATTTATTTTTGTTAATCCTTCCAATCAGTTTGAACTGAATTAGCTCATGATCACTTGAGCCAAGATTATCCCCTACAACCATTTCCTCTATGAGGTCCTCATTACTCACCAAGACCAAATCTAAAATAAAGGACATTTAGTACAGAAAAGTAAGTATACATACTGAATATGTATTATATATTGACACGTGCAATAAACTCAAGTCCTGAAACAACTGCACAGCCATGCTGTTATCAAACACAATATACACATAAGACAAGATCCCTGCCCTAAAGATCTTACAGTCCAAATAGACTTGACTCTTTCCATCATGCCATATAATAAGTCAACACAGAGAACTTAAATTAATGCTGCAAGCTCATGTGGATTGAATCAGCCCAAAGGAGAGCCAAACCAGCCTGAAAATATAAAGTATGGATTGAATGTGTTATCCTCTCATCATTTGCAAAGCCCCACTGATCATCTTAACATTGCACTTTCTGCTATTGATTCTTATTAAAAAGTTAAATTCAAAATGCATTTGGAAAACAATTCCTTTTTGTCATTTATAAACTCTCTTATGCCTATTGTCACATATGACCTTTGTAGTGCTAATGGAAGGCACTTTACCTGAAAGTTACTTAAACTAGAAACTGTCCCCAGAAGAATCCATCCCACATGAAGGGAATGGTTAGTCAATTCTCTGTAGACAGCTGGCTAGAATGGATATATTGAATTAAGCTATTAAGGAGATTCAGTATTAAGATGAAGCATTAATTCAGCCCTTGAAACAAACTTCCTTAACCATGCCACATTCTACTACAGACCTATTCATAGCTACAAAATCTGGGTCAAGTAAGTGACCTGCATATAATCTGAGCATGCACCAAAGAATCATTAAGTGCAGCGTTATTAGCATTCGTTTAGAAACATCTTTACGCACGATGCCAGCAATACCAGACCCACAAAATATTTTGTCTGGTGAACTCCCATTAATGCTGTTTATGTGTTAAAAACAAGAAAATAAAGATAATTTAATAATGAATGTTATTTCTGTGGCTCTGCTAAATGAAATTTAAAAAGTGTCTCCAGTAACAATTTTTTTTAAAATATGGCAAAATTATACTTTATCAAGTTTGTAGTCTATTATCTTAGTTTCATCAATCCTGAGTAATTTTATTAATAAATCCTTTAGTCACAATCATTCCATCATTATTGTACTACAATATAGTTTCCTAGATGACATCTGAAGTTGCACTAAATACTGTTTCAGAGTAGTAGCCATGTTAGTCTGTATTTGCAAAAAGAAAAGGAGTACTTGTGGCACCTTAGAGACTAACCAATTTATTTGAGCATAAGCTTTCGTGAGTAAGCTTATGCTCAAATAAATTGGTTAGTCTCTAAGGTTCCACAAGTACTCCTTTTCTTTTTGCTAAATACTGTACAATTCAGGCTAATTATATGTGGACAGATATGAGTGTTGTATGAGTTTTGGACAAGGAAAATCCAGAGTAAAAATTTCAACACGCTTATGTGACTTAAATTCCAATTTCAAAAGTAACTGAGGCACTTCAGAGCCTAAATCTCATTATTTAAAAAAGGAATTTAGTCTCCTAATCATTTGGATAAGTTACATTCCAATGCTATTTTTGTTCCAGAGAAGAATCTGTTTCATGTGTTTATCACTTTACACATGTGAGTAATTTCATTTATTTCCAATAGGAGAACTCAAGGCCATAACTTCTCACCTGTTTATTTGTATTATGTGGACTTAGAAGTGCAATAGTAGCACAAGAGTGATCAATATACAGCAATTGTGATGTGAATGGTATTTGGAGGGCTGTACATAAATAGATACAGTAAATAAAAACAGACACCATGTATAGTCTCCTCAAATATACAAGCAACAACCACGGGAGACATAATGCAGATTGGATATATGACATTCAACTAACCAAAAATAATTTGAGTACATACTGAATTATATCATCATCTGGTTTGTTGATACTGAGGATGCAATAATGTTATTACCTGCACTGTAGTCTACTGATAAATCCCCCGTGGTATGTGATCTGAAATGTTAGTGCATAGCAGCAGAGATTTTAAATCAGGGCATGAAAAGAGGGATACGAATCTTTAGAAATTTGATGCAGAAATAAAAGAACGTAATGTAAAATATGGCCTTTAAAACTATCTAAAACAGAAGCATTTAGTGTAGCCCTATTTTATACAGGACCTGAGCAAAAGCCCACTGGAGTCAATGGGAGGAGTCTTCACACAGAGTAGAATGTATTTTGGATCAGGGCCGCAGATAGCACATATTCTACACCTGCCTCTTTGGAAGTACTATAACCCAGAGGTACTGCTTCCACTTACTATATGGAAAAAAAATGCAGCTGACCCCACAATTTGCTAAAGGTGACTGGTATGAGAATACCACAGTTTCCCCAAGCATAAACAGTTAATATTATTTATTTGTATAGTGGTAGCTCACAAATATCAGAACCTCATTGTAGTAGAGCTGTACAAACACAGAAGTAGATGCTGCCACAATATCTGGATATATGCAATTCTTAGTACATGAATAGTTTATGCAATATCCAAGGTATACAGATGATGTATATTATCCCATGTTCTACATGTTTATCTCCTCACTGATCAGACAATAGTCTAATATACCATACCTATATCTCAGAACTAAGTTTTGAAGGCACATGTCCTCCCCCAGGCAAGAAATTTCACTTGTCTAAATCATTTAAAGTGCGGAGGGAGAGTGGCCTATTTATCATTACTGCCATTGATTAATTTGTCAGTTATAAATATTCATGCTCATTTGAAAAAGCTTTCCATTATAGTTGAAAAATAGTTGACATTGTCAAGGCCAAGTGCTTTATTTGCCTTTTTATTTTGAATCAACCTAACCAGATTATCAGGCTCTGGAGACTGACTTGAATCTCTACCAGGAAACCTTTCTTCACTTCTCAGTGAGTTAGCAGGAGGGGCAGGGCAGCAAATCCCCTAGCTCTTTAGATGGAAAATCCACAGGAGGAGAGCTAAGGTGGATGAAAAACCTCACAGAAATTTCCCTCCAGTGGCTCTGTCAAGGTTCCTTCCCCACTCTGAACGCTAGGGTACAGATGTAGGGACCTGCATGAAAAACCTCCTAAGCTTATCTTTACCAGCTTAGGTCAAAACTTCCCCAAGGTACAAAATATTCCACCCTTTGTCCATGGATGGGCCGCTACCACCACCAAACAAATACTGGTTACTAGGGAAGAGCTGTTTGGAAATGTCTTTCCCCCCAAAATACTTCCCAAAACCTTGCACCCCACTTCCTGGACAAGGTTT
Organism: Eretmochelys imbricata; assembly: GCF_965152235.1. Lineage (NCBI taxonomy): Eukaryota > Metazoa > Chordata > Testudines > Cheloniidae > Eretmochelys > Eretmochelys imbricata. Next base: position 53,022,720 of record NC_135575.1, on the reverse strand, counting down.
GGTAAAAAGCCTCACCAATTTGCCTAGGTGACTACAGACCCAGACCCTTGGATCTTAAGAACAATGAACAATCCTCCCAGCACTTGCACCCCCCTTTCCTGGGAAATGTGGGATAAAAAGCCTCACCAATTTGCATAGGTGACCACCGACCCAAACCCTTGGATCTGAGAACAATGAAAAAGCATTCAGTTTTCTTACAAGAAGACTTTTAATAGAAATAGAAGTAAATAGAAGTAAAGAAATCACCTCTGTAAAATCAGGATGGTAGATACTTTACAGGGTAATTAGATTCAAAACATAGAGAATCCCTCTAGGCAAAACCTTAAGTTACAAAAAAGATACACAGACAGAAATAGTTATTCTATTCAGCACAATTCTTTTCTCAGCCATTTAAAGAAATCATAATCTAATGCATACCTAGCTAGATTACTTACTAAAAGTTCTAAGACTCCATTCCTGGTCTATCCCCGACAAAGACCAGCATATAGACAGACACAGACCCTTTGTTTCTCTCCCTCCTGCCAGCTTTTGAAAGTATCTTGTCTCCTCATTGGTCATTTTGGTCAGGTGCCAGCGAGGTTACCTTTAGCTTCTTAACCCTTTACAGGTGAGAGGAGCTTTCCCCTGGCCAGGAGGGATTTCAAAAGGATTTACCCTTCCCTTTATATTTATGACAGGTTCTACCAAAAAGTCAGCCTTCAACCTCACAAATTCCCCTAAAATGTCCATAGATCCTGGGAGATAAACAGGAGGTGCTGAAATTCCATGTAAGTGGTGTCCCTTCCTTTCCCTTCCCCCATTTTCCTTCAGTGGGGCTTCACTAGCACTGCTCTGTCAGGCTTTCATGTGCCAGTGTCTGCTCCTGAAACCCACCTTCCTAAGGGAAGATTACCCCACCGTTTTGGGGGCAGTGAGGAGATTGCAGCAATATAAGACAGCCTTGGGTTTTATATGTATGCCCTGAACTCTGTTTGATGCTAGGAGAATATATGTCAACCCTTTCCCCATATTTGCACCCCCTGTTCCTCCTCAGCCCCTTCCTCCTCCCCCCACATAGCTCTCTAGACCAGCAGTTCTTAATCAGCAGTATGGGGTCCCCTGGCGGGCCATGAGCAGGTTTCGGGGGTTCGCCAAGCAGGGCCAGCATTTGGCTTTCTGCCCTTAGCCCCAGCAAGTCTAAGCCCCACCAGATGGGGCTGAAGCTGAAGCCTGAACAAAGTAGCTTTGTGGGGGGCCCCTGTAGCATGGGTCCTCAGGCAATTGCCACCCTCAATGCTGTCCATGGCTTTTAAATGCAGAAAGCCAGTATGCTGCGGCACAGGTGGGCCATGGAGTTTTTAATAGCATGTTGGGGTGGGCTTCAGAAAGAAAAAGGTTGAGAACTCCTGCTCTAGACCCAGCAGAGAGGACTCGGAGTCCAGAGAAAGTGGGAGATGCTGCCATGGAAGTGGCTGTGCCCCTTTTCAGTATATAAAGGGGCACACATGCATGAAATGTTCAGATCACAGGTGCACAGCTGGGCTATTGTTTTCTGGAGAGAAGGTAAAAGGGGGAGGAGTTGCTTGTTTTTTTATTGTCTTTACAGTGGAGAGCTCACAATGCATCTATTTTTAGCTGAAATGCTGATATCAGACAAATGTTTTTTTGCTCACAAGCCTGGAGAAATTACTGTAAATTGGAGATAGCTTCCACATTTTAAGAACAAAGTGGTTCCTCTGCTGAAGGCAAATAAAAATAATGCTACTTCTTTACTAGCAAATGAAAAACATAGCACTAACAAGAAATGAGGTCTATCCAGCTAATGAGAGGAATGTAATTAAATGGCAGTTTACCATATTTAGAGCTACCTTTTACACCTTTCTCAATTGTTGACAATGCATTTTCTTGAGTCCAAAAAATATTTTGAATAGCCATAAGAGTACATGAACTTGTAAAAAAATATAAAAAAAGTTTCTAACTTAAACAAAGTTATGCCCATTTTTTGCAACAACAAAAGATACAGCCCTTGGGTTCCTCTTACTAATGTATCCAATTTGCATATGTATATCATTTGTTTTTCAAACATACATGCATCTTATTTGCTCTGCTTGTATATTTGTTTAAAACAAAGTTTATTTTGTATGACTTCTAGCAATAAAAACCTTGCAGTTGAGTAGCTCACAGACCACATATTGTTCACTCTGTTTAATCTTGTGCCCTAGGTTGCCTGCTGACATAGTAGTTCATATTGCATTTATGGAATCAAAAAATTCACACAGATTATATTTTTCCTAAAACCCATGCCGAGTTCCTGCTTTTTACATTGCTTTTGAAATCCTTTCATTAGCTGACCCTGTTGATTTATTTATATGGAAAGTTCTCTTATCCTGATATATAGGCATGAACCCATACCATCAATGTCAATGGGCATTTTGGCATCATTTTGAAAGGTGCAGGGTTGGATCCATTGTATTTAAGTACATATGACATAGCTTTTACAGTGTATCCCCAGTCCTGGATTTTTTAAAAGGAAACCCCTTTACCTGTTAATATATTGTCACTCATTGATAACCTGATCTTTTGATACGTTGGGTAGTTCCTGTGTGGTGTTGATTGTCCTCTTCGCCTAATGGTCTACCCTTCAGTAGGCGCAAAGAGGTCTCTTCATGTTTCTGGATCAGACTAATGATAAGAACAGCCAAAATACCAGACTACAGCAATGTTAATTCCATTAACTTCAGCACAATCAAAATACAGATAAATATGGGTCAGTGACATTTTGTGAAGGGACTGAAACAAAGTAACACATTCATATATTTTTATTTGCCTACATATAGAAACTGACTTCCCCTGGTTTTACCTTATTTGCCCTAATTTTTTTCCTGAGACATATGTATGTGGTTCTATATCAGACATTTGAGTCCAGAGTTTGGTGTTAATTGAGGAGACATTACTCCCCAAGTGAAGTATGGGGTGGGAAGTAATTAGTTATTGAATTGTGATTAAACAGGATGACTTACCAATTAAACTCTTATTCTAAGGAAAGGATTTTAAAATGTTAAAAAAAAATCTTCCCTGTGCTCTTATCAGAAAGGGATTCATATGTAGAGGTGGCTCTCTTGGACTGGGCTTCAAGGAATAGGTTAGTGTTCTATGTTGCTTTCATTATGCTTCAAACCCTGCACCCATTCCAAGTATTTCCTGTAATTGGTTTGAAATTAGGTGTTTTCTGATTAGCAATTCTTGCATTTTCTGTTTCCTGCTGAAATAAAATGGTAGGCAAGCACAAAACATGTTTGTGATGGATAAGCTTCATTTTACCCCCCAGTCGAAACCAAATTTGGACATGAACAGTCAATCTCCAATATTTACTCACCCAAGCAGTAATTTCTTGCCTTTTCATATAAATAAAGAGCATGACATATTTACTAATTATCCTGACACTAATTTTATGTATCTCATATTTATGTTGATAAAAGACATTGCTCCATTAAAACTGAACAAGAGTTTGCAATAACATGATCACCTCTTTGTGTTCATGTGATAACTGCTGTGAATCCACTGAATGGAAGATATACAACATAAAAAATGAACTAAATATACAAGGTACTATGGGCCAATCCTGCATTACTGAAGTCAATGGGAGCATCACTATTTACTTCAATGTGTGCAGGATTGGCTCCTTAGATGATCACACCTTCTAAACTTGGAAGGTTAGCTTTAGACATGCCTAACAAAGATTGGATTATTTTCCATTCAAGATCTTCTCCCTCCCTTTCTCCCACTGCATGCACCATCCTCACTCTATGCTTCTCCCTTTCTCTTTCTAATTCCACTAGCTCATTATCCCTTCCCCATTCTCGCCCCGCCCCCGACTGATCCTGAGTCTCAGCCCAACTTTCACCCACCACATGAACAGTGTTCTGTGCCACAGCTCCCCAGCATGGATCTGGGGATTGGTTGCTTCCCCCATTCCTACAACTCTCCCCACAACAGGACCCATATTAGGAAGAGCACACAAGAGGGGAGACCAGGTCTGCTCCCTCTCTGCTTGGACAGGGGTTCCTATTTTCACTTGGGTTTTCTTCAGCTCTTAACAGGAACTTCATTCTAGTCATATGTGGAGCCGAGGAGACATTCTAATCTTCATGTCTATGGTTAAAGTGGCTATAAGCACATTGGGCCAGATTTACAAAGATGTTAAGGTGCCTAAAGATGCAGAGGGGTGCCTAGTGAGATTTACAAATGCTCTTAATAAGGTTAGATGCCTAATTCACTAAGGGATGGTTGAAAAATCCAACTAGGATTCCTTTGTGTTCCTTTGCAAATCTGGCCCATTGACTATAGTTAGTTCTCCAGGACTCGAATCAAGACCTATGCAGGAGTACTCTCATACCAGAGCATCATGTCCCCAATTCACCTGTAGCCATACACCAAGAGCTATGGATACAGTGACTCTGGGCAGTCATTCATTTGCCCTCACCACCACAAGAGCTAATGAGCTAACATCAGCTAGCCCCAGGGACCAATAAACTGACCAAAACCCTCCACTCCGTCCCAGAGCAGTAGCAGCCAGGGTCCACCAGAACTACAGGGGCAGCCACCCAGGGCGTCGGCAGACCGTCAAGGAGCACAGCAATTCTTTTATCCCTGCTTGTTCCACACTGCAGTTGTCAGGTTTAAGATCTGGTAATCAAGACATTTACAGTCATGTATATAAATAAGATAATATAGCCATTAAATATACAGAGTAGGCAAGTGACCAAATGCCTTAACCTCAATTCTCTAGACCTTCAGCATTAACAGCTGTGTAAGAAGTGCAGTGAAACAGAGTTAGAGAGGAGAATGTCTCAAAGGAAAGCCACATGATGAGGCTAGTCATGTGATCTTAAAGCCTGAAGCTTACAGAGCCCCAGGCAAGGAGCAACCTTAACTCCCATATGGATTTCTACTTGGAAGTTCACTGGGCTTGGAGGACAACATGTCTGTACATTGGCTGTTCCCTAGCTATACTGCTGGAATCCATGGAGCCCACCACAACAGTATTTTATTAGCCCAGGAGGAGGGAGGAAGGAACAGTTAGCCTAAAAATCATGGAACTGATAGAAGGATTATGTCATGCGTGTGGTTTTCACTCTCCCTTCTGTAGTTTTTGGGACACTTGTGCCCCTGTATTTTTCTCAACTCTGCATCATGCTCAGAGAGGATCACTTGGGGCTGATCACCACAGGGAGATCAAGTCTCCTGCAATCAATACAGAAGGGATCGATTTAGCAGGTCTAGTGAAGACCCACTAAATGAATGGCAGAGCACTCTGTTTGACCCCAGCTCTCTGAGAAGAGTAAGGTAAGTCGACCAGGGAGCGTCTCCCTTCAGTACAGCACAGTGAAGACACCAGGGTAAGTCGAACTAAGCTATGTCGACTCCAGCTACGTTATTCATGTAACCTCAGTAGCCTAACTTAGGTCGACCCATCCCAGTAGTGAAGACAAGGCTTTAGGGTTTTGAGATTTTTAAAAAAGATTTGTTAAAGGTTTGCATGGTTCTAAAGTCACAACCTGTACCTGGTAAGGCAGAATTCAGACAAGGCCACCAGACTTCCAGGCACAGGGAGCCCGCAGTTCATGCCCCCCGCCCCAAACAGGGACGGGTAGAATTGCCAATGTAATGCTTGCTGTTCATGTTCCAGTTTAGGGTGGTGCTGAGCATGAGCTGTTTCGTGTTGCCTAATCTCTGTAGTGGTGGTAACTCGAGTCCTCTGGGACTTGAGCATCATCACGATTTAATGAAAATTGGTTTTAAAGCATCTTTCAATATCACAAAATGATTAAATGCAAATGAATTAAATCATTTCACTCCAATACTTTAGATGTTCTGTAAACTTTTTTGCATAAATAAGTATATTGATTGTACATTAGAAGAACACCTTTCTTCCAGAAGGATGCCAACATTTTGACAAACTTAACAGCATAGGAAACATTTCACCTCCCACTGCAGGGCAGCCACTGGGGTGAAATAAAATAAGCAACAATTTAGGATAGGGAAAGTTTATGTAAAATTTCAGAGTTTTTTTAATTAACAAAAAAAATCCATTTGTAGAAAACACTGGGATTAAAATGTTCTATATTTGTAAAAAAAATGCCCTGGCAATATTACAACAGTGAAGAAGAATCTGTTTTACATTTCAGATGACAGAATAGCACCACTAACAAACACTACATTGGCCTATTGGTTCAGTATTGGCTAGCACAGCTTGGTTGTATTTCCAGGTAGTCTCATGAGGAAGCATAGCAATGTGAAGTGATTGTCAGCATAGCAAGGCAGGGTGTGACTCTCACAGCCTGCACTTCTACTGTACTGTAGCTGTATACACACAATGAGTTACAGTGCACAAGCTGCTGCTTCTGTTTCTCCCTTTAGAGCAAAGTGGTGTAAAAAAGTAGTTTTGCTTTCATTGGTTGCATTTCATCAAATTAAGAGTGGTATTCTATTGCAGAGGGGATTTCTATAAAATCCCACTGACAGCAATGGAACTTCTGCCTATGCAGCTGCAAAACTGTAGAATACAGGCCAGCTCCAACAACACGTCTATTCTCTTCAGGTATTTTCACAGAGGGGTTACAAAAAAGTTCAAGTTGTGGGATGGACTGTCATAATTAGTTTTTAAACCCTTAAGTGTTTGGTATCAAATTGTCAATGAGTACGGGGCCTGGTGCATTCACACTGGAGAATAGCATTTGTTTGTACAATTGACAGAGCTTTTTAAAATGAAAACAAGAGATGCTATTCAGTAAACATGTGATGCTTGTTTAAATGTTTTGCATTTTACAGGGATTTATCTACACAGATGCGTTAGTCTGCGTTCCAAATCTAGAAACTCTGGGAAGAATCAGTTTGTTGATTTGATAGGAAAAAATAGCATTTTATATGCTCTTATTCTTAGAATTGTTTTGACTATATTTGCGGCCTGTCATATTGTATTACAAAGCGCATCAAGAGCGGAGGCAGTCTACATTCGGGGATATCTTCCACCTGAAAGCTATGCGCTCAGTTTAGTGCTTTTATGCTGATAATCTAACAGTGTAATTCTAAAAAAACTTAGAATACCAGATAGCCTTAATGTATAGATAAAAGGAGTTATGTATCTAACAGCTTTGACTATTAAAACCCCAAACAAAGAAGGTATCAAATTTAGAGCACCTGGCCCTAACCACACGCTGCACTGATGCTAATCACCTGGAAATACAACTCCTAAATCAGCAAAGATTCCAACAAAGTGCCAGCTGCTTTCTTTTCATATAGATTTATACTCCACAGTGAAATCTTTTAACTAGGATTAAAACAGTGAAGTATGGAAATGGTGAAATTAATAAAATCCTCAAAGTAATGACTTTAGCACTTGTGTTCAGTTATGATTTGGAGTCTGTTTTTTACGTGGACTTTGATGCAATAAAGTAGTAGGAGGTAATGGAGGGATTCAGTAAAGAGAGAGATTTTTTTTAAAAAAATCTAATATCCAAAAACCAATGAGCATGAGGCAATAATAGAAATCTCAATTTTCAGTTTGAACTTGGTCATTTGATCCTTAGTTAAGATTTAAACAAGATAGTTTAAAGGATTGAGCTGTTCGTGTTCTTACCTAGCAATCACCAGATATCAAATGTTTACCTAGCAATTTGGTAATCTTTTAAGCAGTCAATAGCTCCCAAATTACAAAATTTAGATGGCCTGCACATGGGTTTTAACAGAACTATAAAAAGCCCTATTTTGCCACCCTTGATAAGCAGTAACTTGATAAGCAGTAACTATACTTTTTCAGCCCTCTGCTCATTTCCTTTTGTAGGGGAATCTTCAAGGTGGGGTAGAGCTGCTTTAGTGGTTCCTATGTCATCCATGCTCCTGGCCTCCAGTACAGGAAGCTTTCCCAGGGTAAAGGGAACATAGCTGGGGCAGTCCTATGCCTCAGCTATCTCTGACTGCTATAACAACCTGAAACAGGCTTCACTTACTACTAGCAGAATCCACTCATGGCTGGAACTGGGGATCTGCTCTCATCAGGTCTATTGCCTCCTTCCATCGCTCACTTGCACTGCAGTCCCTCCTGTGCTCCAGAACTTGGGGTATTCACTCTTTGGGACTTTTCCCTCCAGCCATATCACTATGTAGTATTCCTCTTCCAAAGTATCGAAGTCTCACTGGCCCAGCTGTCCAGATGCCACCTTAACCAGCCCCATGCCAGTTCCCAGCAGGGGAACCCAGGCCTGCCTGCTACTCTGGGTTCCAGCCTAAAGTATGTAGTCAGCAGCCAAAGTCTATGCAGTCTCAAAACTCACTGCTCCTTCTCTAGGCATCTTCTCTCTCTTTTTTCCCAGGCTTCTCCCCAGTGACTCTGGGTAAACCCCTTCCATCAGGGACAGGATCCCAAGGCTTTTTGCTTTCCCCAGGCTTCCTCTTACTCATGCCTCTGTCCTCAGAGAGCAAACTACAGATTTTCTATCTGCAGCCTCCTTCCACTACAAACTTCCTAGCTTCTCCCTCAGCTGGCCCTCACTAGTAATTTATCAGTCAAGACTGATCTCCCCCAGGTGTCAGTCTATATGGTTAATTGGTACTTTCTGAGCCACCTTAACCCATGCAGGGCTTTTGCGAGGTGAACTTCCCATCACATGGCCCCTTGGGGATATAGGCAGCTAGACATAACTTAAGCTGATAAAATACTACCACACCCCAGCCACCACCCCATTATGCAAGCTTACCTCATCCATGTGTTCTGGGAGGACTAAACTGGTGTATAGAAAATGGTCACTCCTTGGGCTTGGCTACACTTGTGAGTTACAGTGCAATAAAGGAGCCCCGGTCACACTAGCTCACTACCCGTCCACACTGGCAAGGCATGTAGAGCCCTCTGTCTCCGTGGCTACAGTGCTCCTAGTACTCCACCTCAGCGAATGGAATTATGTTTGCTGCGACACCGCTGGAGCACCGCGGCGCCATTGTGGACACCCTTGTCTGTTATTGTGCTGTGATTGGCCTCCAGAAGGATCCCACAATGCCTGTTCTAACCACTCTGGTCTTCACTTTGAACTCTACTGCCCTGCCCGCAGGTGACCAACCATTAGACCTACCCTTTAAATTCTCTGGGAATTTTGAAAATCCCCTTCCTGTTTGCTCAGCCAGGCGTGGAGTGCTCTCAGCGAACCTTTCCAGGTGACCATGCCTCCACACGCCAGGGCATCCCAAGTGTGGAGCAATGGCGAGGTGCTGGACCTCATCAGTGTTTGGGGGGAAGAAGCTGTCCAGTCGGAGCTGCGCTCCAGCTGCAGGAATTATGGTATCTTCGGGCAGATATCAAGGGCCATGCTGGAAAGGGGCCATGACCGGGACGCACTGCTGTGCAGGATTAAAGTGGAGGAGCTGCGGAATGCCTACCGCAAAGCCTGAGAAGCAAACAGCTGCTCCAGAGCTGCCCCCGTGACCTGCCATTTTTACAAAGAGCTGGATGCAATACTTGGGGGTGAACCCACCTCCATGCCCAGTACCACCATGGACACCTCAGAGGCCAGCGCAACAAGGCAGGAGGAGGAAGAGGAGGGGAAGGAGCACCAGCAGCACAGCGGGAGTGAGGGTGCTCCGGCTGAGGAAGACACCCGGAATCCCTAGAGGCATGCAGCCAGGAGCTGTTCTCAAGCCAGGAGGAAGGTAGCCAGTCGCGGTGGCCGGTACTTGGGGAAGGACAAACACCAGAGGAAGTTCCCAGTAAGCAGCTTTTATTCTGGGAAGGACGTTAGTCAGTGCAGACTCTTGGGGAGAGGAGGGTTAGGGCTGCATGCATGCCTAGACGCAGAATAGGGCATTGATGTGCTCTCTCACATCGCAGTAATCAGCCTCAGTGATCTCTTTAAAGGGCTCAGCCAGAACTTGGGCAATGCGCTTGAGCAGGTTTTTAGGGAAAGCCACTGTTGTCCTCATCCCAGTAAGGCTAACTTGTCTGCGCCACTGTGCTGTGTGGGGCGGGGGGACCATTGCTGCACACAGGCAAGCTGCATATGGGCCAGGGCAGAAGCCGCATTGCAGTAGAAGACCCTCCCTTGCTTCCCTGGTCAACCTCAGCAGTGAAATATCTTCCAGGATGAACTCCTGTGGAAAATGTGGGGACAGTGTTCATTATAGGTGCCCCCTGCCACTGTTGGCTCTCCCCAAGGCACAGAAACTCAGAGGACAGTACAGCCATGAAACAGTCAGTCACGGTTGACCCTGTGCTTATTCACCATTTTGGGGTTCCCATGGATTATGTATGGTCGCTTTGGAACAGGCAAATTATACTATTGTGTAGACTGTGCTTGCCCTTGAGTACAGGGCAATCATTGCTCTGTCTGGTGTGAACAATGCTGCCTCTGTTAAGTGTTGCATTTTGCCTTTACAGATGCAACCTTGAGATCTTAGCCGTCTGTGTTATCAACGGCCGAGAGGCTGCAAAGAATCAGGAAGAAGCCACATAGAAGCAAAGAGGACATGCTGTATGAAGTCATGCAGCATTTAACTAATGAAAATTAAAAAAGCGCTGGAGTGGCAGGAGAATATAAGGAGGGTCCACCAGCAGAATGCGGATCACCGACACCAAAGCACAGAGTGGCTAATAAGCATCATGAAGTGCCAAGTGGACTTGATCCAGGCACTGGTAGCCATACAGGCAGAGCACTACCGCGCCTGCCCACCCCCACCTGCAGCCCTTGTCCCAAAACTCTTTTCCTTGTGCCAACATGTCACCTCCAAACCAGTTTCCCCAACATGTGGGTTCTTACCGCCACCCGCTGCCTCCAACACCTGTAGCTTCACCACCCAGCCCTGAAAACTACGACTCTTACCCACTGCACTCAACCCCCATCACCATGCAGTATAGCCATCCTGAAATGCAGCACGCATTGCACAGCACTCCAGACAGGACATACGCAAATCTGTGTACCGTTCCTCACCCCACCTCACCCCCTTGCCCTTTGTGTTGTGTTTCTTTTCGATAAATTGATTTTTTTGGCTTTGAAAACATTATTTATTATTGCATAACGTAAAAGAAACCTTAGCCCAGGAAAGCAACAGGCACTGCAAGTCAGTGTATCATACATAGCAAAAACAGAATCCTACCACACTTCACTCCCGTGCAGGGCACTGCACCAGACATTACTGTTGGCTTTCAGCCTCAAATTGCTCCCTCAAGGCATCCCTAATCCTTGCAGCCCCGTGCTGGGCACCTCTAATAGCCCTGCTCTCTGGCTGTTCAAATTCAGCCTCCAGGTGTTGAACCTCCAAGTTCCATCCCTGAGTGAATCTTTCACCCTTCCCTTCACAAATGTTATAGAGGGTACAGCATGCGGATATAACTGCGGGGATGCTGTTATTGGCCACGTCCAGCTTCCCATACAGAGAGCGCCAGCGACCCTTTAAACAGCCAAAAGCACACTCCACAGTCATCCTGCGCTGGCTCAGCCTGTTGTTGAACTGTTCCTTGCTGCTGTCAAGGCTCCCTGTGTAGCGTTTCATGAGCCACGGCATAAAAGGGTAAGCGGTGTCTCCAAGGATCAAAATGGGCATTTCAACTTCCCCTACGGTGATCTGGTCTGCAAAAAAAGTCCCGGCTTGAAGCTTCCTGAACAGGCATCATGCACCTTTTCAGGCCAGCCTGTGTTAATGTCAATGAAAGGCCCATGGTGATCCACAAGTACTTGGAGAACCATAGAGAAATAGCCCTTCCAATTAACATACTCAAAGTCTAGGTGGGCTGGTGTCAGAATTAGAATATACATCCCATCTATTGCCCCTCCGCAGTTAGGGAAACCCATTTGTGCAAAGCCAGCCACAATGTCACGCGCGTTACCCGAAGTCACGGTTCTTCTGAGCAGGATGCGATTAATGGCCCTTCAAACTTGCATCAACACAATTCCAACGGTCGACTTCCCCACTCCAAACTGGTTAGCGACCAATCGGTAGCTGTCAGGAGTTGCCAGCTTCCAGATTGCAAGAGCCACTCGCTTCTCCATAGAATCATAGAATCATAGAATCATAGAATATCAGGGTTGGAAGGGACCCCTGAAGGTCATCTAGTCCAATCCCCTGCTCGAAGCAGGACCAATTCCCAGTTAAATCATCCCAGCCAGGGCTTTGTCAAGCCTGACCTTAAAAACTTCCAAGGAAGGAGATTCCACCACCTCCCTAGGCAACGCATTCCAGTGTTTCACCACCTTCTTAGTGAAAAAGTTTTTCCTAATATCCAATCTAAACCTCCCCCACTGCAACTTGAGACCATTACTCCTCGTTCTGTCATCTGCTACCATTGAGAACAGTCTAGAGCCATCCTCTTTGGAACCCCCTTTCAGGTAGTTGAAAGCAGCTACCAAATCCCCCCTCATTCTTCTCTTCTGCAGGCTAAACAATCCCAGCTCCCTCAGCCTCTCCTCATAAGTCATGTGTTCTAGACCCCTAATCATTTTTGTTGCCCTTCGCTGGACTCTCTCCAATTTATCCACATCCTTCTTGTAGTGTGGGACCCAAAACTGGACACAGTACTCCAGATGAGGCCTCACCAATGTCGAATAGAGGGGGACGATCACGTCCCTCGATCTGCTCGCTATGCCCCTACTTATACATCCCAAAATGCCATTGGCCTTCTTGGCAACAAGGGCACACTGCTGACTCATATCCAGCTTCTCGTCCACTGTCACCCCTAGGTCCTTTTCCGCAGAACTGCTGCCTAGCCATTCGGTCCCTAGTCTGTAGCGGTGCATTGGATTCTTCCGTCCTAAGTGCAGGACCCTGCACTTATCCTTATTGAACCTCATCAGATTTCTTTTGGCCCAATCCTCCAATTTGTCTAGGTCCTTCTGTATCCTATCCCTCCCCTCCAGCGTATCTACCACTCCTCCCAGTTTAGTATCGTCCGCAAATTTGCTGAGAGTGCAATCCACACCATCCTCCAGATCATTTATGAAGATATTGAACAAAACCGGCCCCAGGACCGACCCCTGGGGCACTCCACTTGACACCGGCTGCCAACTAGACATGGAGCCATTGATCACTACCCGTTGAGCCCGACAATCTAGCCAGCTTTCTACCCACCTTATAGTGCATTCATCCAGCCCATACTTCCTTAACTTGCTGACAAGAATACTGTGGGAGACCGTGTCAAAAGCTTTGCTAAAGTCAAGAAACAATACATCCACTGCTTTCCCTTCATCCACAGAACCAGTAATCTCATGATAAAAGGCGATTAGATTAGTCAGGCATGACCTTCCCTTGGTGAATCCATGCTGGCTGTTCCTGATCACTTTCCTCTCATGCAAGTACTTCAAAATTGATTCTTTGAGGACCTGCTCCATGATTTTTCCAGGGACTGAGGTGAGGCTGACTGGCCTGTAGTTCCCAGGATCCTCCTTCTTCCCTTTTTTAAAGATTGGCACTACATTAGCCTTTTTCCAGTCATCCGGGACTTCCCCGGTTCGCCACGAGTTTTCAAAGATAATGGCCAATGGCTCTGCAATCACAGCCGCCAATTCCTTCAGCACTCTCGGATGCAACTCGTCCGGCCCCATGGACTTGTGCACGTCCAGCTTTTCTAAATAGTCCCTAACCACCTCTATCTCCACAGAGGGCTGGCCATCTCTTCCCCATTTTGTGATGCCCAGCGCAGCAGTCTGGGAGCTGACCTTGTTAGTGAAAACAGAGGCAAAAAAAGCATTGAGTACATTAGCTTTTTCCACATCCTCTGTCACTAGGTTGCCTCCCTCATTCAGTAAGGGGCCCACACTTTCCTTGGCTTTCTTCTTGTTGCCAACATACCTGAAGAAACCCTTCTTGTTACTCTTGACATCTCTCTCTAGCTGCAGCTCCAGGTGCGATTTGGCCCTCCTGATTTCATTCCTACATGCCCGAGCAATATTTTTATACTCTTCCCTGGTCATATGTCCAACCTTCCACTTCTTGTAAGCTTCTTTTTTATGTTTAAGATCCGCTAGGATTTCACCATTAAGCCAAGCTGGTCGCCTGCCTTATTTACTATTCTTTCGACTCATTGGGATGGTTTGTCCCTGTAACCTCAACAGGGATTCCTTGAAATACAGCCAGCTCTCCTGGACTCCTTTCCCCTTCAAGTTAGTCCCCCAGGGGATCCTGGCCATCCGTTCCCTGAGGGAGTCGAAGTCTGCTTTCCTGAAGTCCAGGGTCCGTATCCTGCTGCTTACCTTTCTTCCCTGCGTCAGGATCCTGAACTCAACCAACTCATGGTCACTGCCTCCCAGATTCCCATCCACTTTTGCTTCCCCCACTAATTCTACCCGGTTTGTGAGCAGCAGGTCAAGAAAAGCGCCCCCCCTAGTTGGCTCCTCTAGCACTTGCGCCAGGAAATTGTCCCCTACGCTTTCCAAAAACTTCCTGGATTGTCTATGCACCGCAGTATTGCTCTCCCAGCAGATATCAGGAAAATTAAAGTCACCCATGAGAACCAGGGCATGCGATCTAGTAGCTTCCGTGAGCTGCCGGAAGAAAGCCTCATCTACCTCATCCCCCTGGTCCGGTGGTCTATAGCAGACTCCCACCATTACATCACTCTTGTTGCACACACTTCTAAACTTTATCCAGAGACACTCACCATCAGGGCAGCTCTCAATCTCGTGTCCTTGCGCCGCAGGGTGGGGGCGACCTCCTCACACAGTCCCATGAAAGTGGCTTTTCTCATCCAAAAGTTCTTCAGCCACTGCTTGTTATCCCAGACTTGCATGACTTGCATGACGATGTGATCCCACCACTCAGTGCTTGTTTCTCGAGCCCAAAAGTGGTGTTCCATGGTGGTGAGCATGCCCGTGAATGCCACAAGCAAACTCGTGTCATTTGCTTTATTACTCGAGTCGATATCATCGTCGGAGTCCTCACTGTCACTTTGGATCTTAAGGAATAACTTGACTGCCAAACATGACGTGCTGGCGAGACTCGTCAGCATATTCCTCAGCAATGCGGGCTCCATTCCCGCAGACCGAAAGGGAAGACAGAGCATGCAGTACAAAAACGGTTGAAAGATGGTGCCAAATGTGGAATGCAAAGGAAATGCTGGGATGTGAACTGATGTATCATGGGGCATTGGGACAGGACCCAGAATGCCCCCTTCCCACAAGCCACAGCACCAGAATAGGAAGAGGTGCTCTGTGGCAGAGCTGCCCACAATGCACCGCTCCCAATGCCGCTGCAAGTGCAGCAAATGTGGCCACGTCAGTGCGCTTGCAACTCTCAGTGTGGACAGACTGCAGCGCTTTCCCTACTGCACTCTATGAAGGAGGGTTTAACTCAAAGTGCTCTACATCTGCAAGTGTAGCCATGCCCTATGTGTCCTGACCAAAGACTCAGGTGGCTCACTCAGAGGAGGTTTTATTTCCTCTTATTTCCCTGTTTGGGAGTACAGTCCAAGTCAGAATCCAGCCCAAAATATTTGGAAAGCACTTTCAAGGTGAAAGCTGCTGCATCAGTCATAATCATTTATATTGAGTTTTAAAACCTAAACAACAATAAGCAGGTCTATACTCTAAGTTCAGTTAGTTACAACCAGAAAGGAAATATAACACTCCTCCAACATTCATCAAGTCAATTTTATATAGAGCAAAACCCTTGTTGTTCTTCTTCTTACTTTAGCATATACCCTCTGGTGTTCGCCATGGTTCATTAGCTCAGTGCTAGTCAGCTGAAGGTGAAATTCAACTACGTGACCAAGAGCTAAGAAACACATTTATAAAGAAGAGTGTAAACACAGTGTACACAACCCCTCCCCCTCACACACACACACACTTGGTATTGTCCTTTAAAAATAAGTTTTTTTCCATATAGTTTTCTTTTATTCCTTTGAAACATATTGATGGAGTTGCATAAGAATAAATGAGGATAGAATTTGACCTGTAGTGTATACTGCTAACTGTACTATGTGTGTGATTTACATCCTTTATTAAGGTTTCAGAGTAACAGCCGTGTTAGTCTGTATTCGCAAAAAGAAAAGGAGTACTTGTGGCACCTTAGAGACTAACCAATTTATTTGAGCATGAGCTTTCGTGAGCTACAGCTCACTTCATCCGATGATGATGTAGCTCACGAAAGCTCATGCTCAAATAAATTGGTTAGTCTCTAAGGTGCCACAAGTACTCCTATCCTTTATTAAAATGTACTCAGAGAAATGTGTGGCAGCTCTTTAGCACTAAGGGCATAAGCAACAGCTTCATTTTGCATTTTACACAACTTCAAAATAAGCCTCTGAAGAATTACTTGCATTCAGGCTAACCTATGTTATTTCATATTCTGATATCTAATTTAGACTGTATAGGAAGGAAGGAATAGAATAGATGATTGTGTCTTCTTTATTAACAAGTAGACAGTGAGAGACAATTGTCCTTTATAATTTCAGTATAGTATTCAGGTATTATAAATGGTGAAGCAGGTTTCTCAGGTCAGTTATTTTTTCTTACAGGAGTGGTTTTTTGAACAAGTGCTGATGGCTCCCTCCAATGGTAGGAGGTTATTATCACTGGCATTGAGATTTTTGCTGGAAATAACCCTATGCACTCTATACTGAATAACAAAGCATCCATGAAGTACCAATGGCAGGTATGTTCTCACTTTCGAAATCATTCAAAAACAGTTTTAAAACATAGAACTTACTCTGACTGAACACTAGTAGAATATATTTCCCTGCAGGTTTTAAGTAATAGTGGGAACTGAACTTTAGAAATGTCCTTAGTGTCATTTTTTTTGGGGGGGGGGCGGGGGGGGGAAGGCCAGTGTGGTGAACTCAATTATAAATCAGTAAAGATGAAACATTTAGAGAATTTAATTAGAGATCTAGCATTCGTGCTAGTATCATGTCTCTGTTTTCTAATCTATCTGAGGTAAGTACTGTACTGCAGTTCTGGGAGTTTCTATGTTTGTTTTTAGCTAGTATGATAGTGCCAATACCTAGCTGTAATGGAGAAATACAGAATGTAATCAGATGTTTATTCTCACACCAATTATCACTTTCAAAATTAACTCAAACACCCCCTCCTCACTGCTGCTGGGGAAGCTGTAGGATGCTAGGTCACAACAAACACATTTTAATGGCATTTTACTCAGTTCTAAAATGTCTGGTCACACAGAACACTACACAGAAAAATTTCATCATACAATGTGATAAAAATCTGCATTTCAAGAGATACCCATTAGACTGTCCAAAATAATAGGGACCAGCACCTTTTAAAACCCCAGCAATACTGACTGAAAATACATCATCATATGCAGCTAAGCTGTAACTAAACAAAACAGAAGTAAAATAAGAAATGGAGCAAATCACAGACTGAATCAGATAGTTTCAAAACTATTTCAAGGAGAGATGAGCTTTAGCAGACACTACTCACAACATATGAAATTATAATAAACAGACATATTCCAGACCAGATCTGAAAAGAAAAATAACAAACAAAAATCATCCACAGTGTTCTTCTTCAGGCATCTTTTATGCAAACCATATACACATCTCCATATAAACATCTTTCTACATAAAATACCTACATATTCAAAGTCACTTATATACCCATGAATAATAATGACATATATGTAGGCATCCATTAAGTGACTTAAAACATGTAGGTATTTGATGTAGGAAGGTGGTGCATATGCCCATACACACCCCACATCACTGAAATGAGTAATGACCTGCAGATATGTATGTATCATCAGTTGACTTGCTATCCCAAAGGCAGGCTAGGCCGTGTTTTTTAAAAAAGAGTAAATAATAATGGGGTGGGGGTAGTTTGTAGTAATATTTTGAATTAGTTCATCTAGTACTTTAGATTATTTTTGCTTTTTTTCTGATTATTAACAGTTTATGATTTTTGATCTGGGAATGTGAAGACCAGGGTTCAATTCCCAGCTTTCCTGTGTGAGCTTGGGCTCACATTTTCAAAAGCATTCGTGAACTGTGTGTCTTCATTTTTCAGTGCCCAGCTTCAGAAACCTAGGGCCTGAATTCTGGAAATATTGGACTATGCTGCTCACATGGTAGCAGGAGGTGCTCAGCAGTAGCTGACAGTATTGAAAATTTAGGTGTTAATTTCCTGTTTGTCAAATTGATCATGTATAAAACAAGAATAATCATGCCTATCTACTTCACAGGCTTTTTAGGCTTAATTCATGTCTGTGGAATTCCTTGAAAGAAGGGACTACATAATAAATGCAAAGTATTACTATGCAGTGCTGTCATCCCCCAAACTTAAGAAATGATGAGTCAATTCCCCCAAAATCTAGAGATTGGCCCCAAAATCATGTAATTATATATAAATGAGAGAAAGAGATTGAGAGAGGGAGGTGCTTGTTCTGCCTCTTGATGTTTGAACTCCCGCTGCCTATCCCAAATATCTGTGGGGAAGTTGCAGTATTTCCCAAATTTATAGAATAAGTGATTCTGGTCCTTGCTGCTGGCGCTCTTGCTGGCTGATGATGGTGTGTAGCTTCCAGCTTCTCCCCAAAGTTAAACATTTTAATTAATTCTGTACCGCTCAACCCTACCTCTGCCCTTTCTCCAGCCCAGAAATTAACTATGAACTTCCAACCCCCACATCAGCTTGCCCTCCCCTGCATCACATCTGTCTCCTGCCCCTCAGTGCACAAACTTCTGCTTGTCCTGCAGTTCCAGAGATTGTTCATGTCCTTCCAGCAGTTCTGTAGGGGCAACTGCTGTGAGATACTCTTCTCCATGCCCTGGAGAGGAAGGCAGCTCCAGATATATTTCCACCCACTCTTCCCCTTGCCAGATCTGGTGTTGCAGATATGGAGAGGGAAGAACAGGGAGGAGTGGACTCGTTTTCATAGAAAGGGAGGAGGAAGAAGAAAGAATCCAGCTACTCAGGGCAGCCCTGCTCCCTCCTTCCCTCTCCTCCTGTGAATACGGTGTGGCTGTTCCCTCTTCCTCCTTCACTAACTGAAATCTTCTCTGGCTACTGAAGCATGGGAGAAGAACTTGCCCTGCTTTCTGTAATAGCCTTATTGGTTGCTCTTTGCCAGGTGGTGGGGAAGTGGAGAAGCCAGCCAATAAGAGGGAGTTTTTGCCAGGCAAGACTGAAATTTATGTGAGGGAGGGAGCTTCTTGCATCACTCCAAGACTGGCTCCAGCAAGGGCCAAAATCCCTTACTCAAGAGTTGGCAGCACTGGATTCAGTTGGCAGTTTAGAGAAACTTTTGTGCAGAATGCATATAACATACAGAGAAACATGGTTGTGCTATATTTTTCAGATGGGATTACTGTTCCCACATGGACCAGAATTCTTGGTGTTAAAGAGGATGTTCATATTCCTAGGTTTCTGTTTAAAAAGAAAAATATTAACACAGGAAAAAAACCTGGTCTTCTGTCAAATAAGATAATGAGTCTGCTAAATGGTTTTTGTTATTGCAGAAGTGCTTAATCATCCAAAACTAAAATGGAATGGTGTTTGCTCAAAAGCAAATTCAATTCAATGGATGTAATTCTGCCCTATATTAATAAATCAAATATATTGCCTGTCAAATATCTATTGTTTTTTAAATGGCACATGCTGGAGATCCAACATTCACTGCCCAATATGTATTTGACTATTTACTGACTCCTGATTTCCATGAAATTTCATGCTGCTGTCCTGCTGGGAGAAGGCCTGGCTGACTGGAGGTAAGGATATGCCTTTTGCTATCCCCATGAAAATTCACCCCAATTTGGCCAAGTTATTAGCCTCTGAAAAAAAACCTCATTTTACAAATGCGCAGTAGAGATTTGAGAGGCTTTGGTAACTCAGTTCTCCAAAGATTGCATCTGCACTAAGCATGCTCCATTCCCTACAGCACCTACATACTGATCAGGCTGGACATGTCACATGTGCCACCTCCATGGAACAACTAAGCATGCTCCAGCCCAGGAATGATTTTCCCTGCAATTTTCCTCCTGGCTGTTGTGATATCGGGTGCCAGAATTTAGAGCAAGGAGACTGTCCTGTGTTCTCAGTGTTCCCCTTCTCGCATTCAGGCAGCACAGTGGAGGAGGATGCATCCACACTGGAATGCAGAGGGGGGAGGGAGGGGCGGAATGATGACAGTGGGAGAGGGGGTTACAGGCACCAGAGGCTTGGAGGATGCATGGGAAAAGGGGGGCTGGAATAGAAGAGGAGGAGGGGAGGAGCCTGGTGTGTGTTGGAGGGGAGCGGAACTGGATAGGAGCAGAGGGGAACAGAGACAGGCTAGGAGCCTGGGACAGAAGAGCCTATAACCACTGGAATACATTGTCCTTCAGACCTAGAATCAAACACAGGAGTCTTCAGTCTCTACATTCTTTTGCTGTCAATAAATATCTGACAAAACCACTGGCAGTGTCCTTTCCGCACCCCAAGACTGGTGCACGTAGAGGATAAACAGCCTGGTATTGGTATCAGTTACTCCCTTAACTCAAGTGGTAAAAGGTCTGTCCTGAGGATCTAACGGTTGAAACCTTTCTGAGAACCTAAGTTGAGGGTCCATATAGTGCCACACCATGGCTTCCCCCCACTTCTCTATTAGGAAATTTAGGAGATTACATTAAAACTAGGGCTGTCGATTAACTGCAGTTAACTCACGTGATTAACTCAAAAAAAATTAATTGTGATTAATAGCACTGTTTAACAATAGAATACCAACTGAAATTTATTAAATATTTTTGGATGTTTTTTCTTCATTTTCAAATATATTGATTTCAATTACAACACAGAATACAAAGTGTACAGTGCTCAATTTATATTATTATTTTTATTATAAATATTTGCACTGTAAAAAAGATAAACAAAAGAAACAGTATTTTTCAATTTACCTCATACAAGTACTATAGTGCAATCTCTTTATCCTGAAAGTGCAACTTACAAATGTAGATTTTTTTTTTGGTTACATAACTGCACCCAAAAAATGCTTCCATGCAGATGATGCTCATTTAAAAAAATAATGCATTAATTAAATTTGGGGGAGAATTGTATGTCTCCAGCTCTATTTTACCCGCAGTCTGCCATATATTTCATGTTATAGTATTCACAGATGATGACTCAGCATATGTTGTTCATTTTAAGAACAATTTCACTGCAGATTTGACAACATGCAAAGAAAGTATCAATGTGAGATTTCTAAAGACAGCTATTGCACTCGACCCAAGGTTTAAGAATCTGAAGTGTCTTCCAAAATCTGAGAGGGGGCAAGCTGTGGATGGCAGAGGGGCATTGCTGGCACACGATGGCATATATCACATTGGTAGATGTGCAGGTGAACGAGCCTCTGATAGTGTGGCTGATGTGATTAGGCCCTATGATGGTGTCCTCTGAATAGATATGTGGACACAGTTGGCAACGGGCTTTGTTGCAAGGATAGGTTCCTGGGTTAGTGGTTCTGTTGTGTGGTTGCTGGTGAGTATTTGCTTCAGGTTGGGGGGCTGTCTGTAAGCAAGGACTGGCCTGTCTCCCAAGATCTGTGAGAGTGATGGGTCGTCCTTCAGGATAGGTTGTAGATCTTTGATGATGCATTGGAGAGGTTTTAGTTGGGGCTGAACCTATCCTTGCAACAAAGCCCATTGCCAGCTGCGTCCACAGATCTATTCAGGGGACACCATCATAGGGCCTAATCACATCAGCCACACTATCAGAGGCTCGTTCACCTGCACATCTACCAATGTGATATATGCCATCATGTGCCAGCAATGCCCCTCTGCCATGTACATTGGCCAAACCGGACAGTATTTAAGCAAAAGAATAAATGGACACAAATCAGACGTCAAGAATTATAACATTCAAAAACCAATCGGAGAACACTTCAATCTCTTTGGTCACTTGATTACAGACCTAAAAGTGGCAATTCTTCACCAAAAAACCTTCAAAAAAGACTCCAATGAGAGACTGCTGAATTGGAATTGATTTGCAAACTGGATACAATTAACTTAGGCTTGAATAAAAACTGGGAGTGGATGGGTCATTACACAAGTAAAATTATTTGCCCATGTTTATTTTCCCCCCACCCCCCCACTGTTCGTCAGATGTTCTTGTCAACTGCTGGAAATGGCCCACCTTAATTATCACTACAAAAGGTTTTTCCCCCTCGCTCTCCTGCTGGTAATAGCTCACCTTAAGTGATCACTCTGGTTACAGTGTGTATGGTAACACCCATTGTTTCATGTTCTCTATGTATATAAATCTCCCCACTGTATTTTCCATTGAATGCATCCGATGAAGTGAGCTGTAGCTCACGAAAGCTTATGCTCAAATAAGTCTGTTAGTCTCTAAGGTGCCACAAGTCCTCCTTTTCTTTTAACTAATCAATGTCTATTTCTGCCTCAAACATGGGTAAACCTCAATTAGCTCCATTAGCACAAACCTGTGTGTTCTAGTCTAATCTTAGGGATCAGCACTGGTCCATCTCCACTGATTGCTGGAAAAGTTACTGTAAACAGATTTCTTCCCAGGATAAACAAGGCCTAAATTATTCTGGGCTAAACATCAGGAATACAATAAGGTCATTAGATGAACAGTTTATGGTCAATTCTAAACAAGTTGTGTTTGGTTCTAATCCAAGACACCACAAATTTCCTTTTGGCAGACAGGTATTGCATCCAAGAGTCTGGAAGGTGTGTGAGAAATAGGCCTGGTCTACACTTAAAGTAGTTAGCTAAAATAACTATGCCATTAGGGTTGTGTGATATTTTGTTTCACTGGTGTTCCATGTGTGTTTTTCACTGTCATAGCTATGCTGGTAAAAGCCCTATTCCAGTATCAAGCAGAGTTACTTACCAGTAACTGTTCTTTGGGAAAGGAGTACTTGTGGAATGCATCTGATGAAGTGAGCTGTAGCTCACGAAAGATTATGCTCAAATAAATTTGTTAGATTCTAAGGTGCCACAAGTACTCCTTTTCTTTTTGCGGATACAGACTAACATGGCTGCTACTCTGAAACCTGTTCTTTGGGAGTTGCCTCTGTACACACTCGTGGGACTTGCAGCCTCTGGTGCTGTATGTAGAAAATCATATTTGAGGGATGCAGGAAGAGTCTCACGCTAGGATGATGTCATTTTCTCTCTCTCTCGATATAGATATAGATATATGGGAATGCATCCCCAACCACCTCAGTTCCTCCTCCCTAGCCAGCAGAGTCCTGAAATACAAATATAATGCTGAGGCAGAGGACAGTGTGAATGTATATAGTCCGCTCTCAAACTTTCTTCCTTCAGTGGTGTCTGCATTACAATTAGGGGAGATCACAAGCAGCACAGCCATCAAAGGACAGTGGCGGAAGAGTTTACTTAAATATTGACTGCAGCATCACTTTACCATATGATGCACTGGAGTGTGATGCCAACTGTGGCAGACACCGGCATCAATAGTGGCCCCATTAAAAAAAGACACATCAAGTCCCTTCCAAGGGCTTTGGAGCCCTTTTTATGCACATTCGGTGTCAGGAACACTCATCATAGATCAGTGGCTTTCAATCTTTCCAGACAACTATACCTCTTACAGGAGTCTGATTTGTCTTGCCTACCCCCAGATTTCACCTCACTTAAAAACTACTTGCTTACAAAATCAGACCTAGAAATACAAAAGTGTCACATCACACAATTACTGAAAAATTTCTTACTTTCTCATTTTTACCAGTATAAAATAAATCAATTGGAATATAAATATCATATGTACATTTCAGTGTGTAGTATATAGAGCAGTATAAACAAATCATTGTCTGTATGAAATTTTAGTTTGTAGTGACTTTGCTAGTGCTTTTTATGTAGCCTGTTGTAAAATCAGGCTAGATGAGTTGATGTGCCCTCTGGAAGACCTCTGCATATCCCCAGGGGTATGCTGTACCCCTGGCTGAGAACCACTATCACAGATCACACGTGAGACAGCTGATTGCCCAAACTTCCCTACAGGCTGCTTTCTGATGTGTCTGACACAGCTACATGCACCATGGTGATGCAAACATCTTCATCTGGGACAGTTTTGTTCAACATCTTCATTTATGATCTGGATGATGGGATGGATTGCACCCTCAGCAAGTTTGTGGATGACACTAAGATGTGGGGAGAGGTAGATATGCTGGAAGGTAGGGATAGGATCCAGACAAATTGGACGACTGGGCCAAAATAAATCTGATGAGATTCAACAAGGACAATGCAGAGTCCTGCACTTAGGACGGAAGAATTCCATGCACTGCTACAGGCTGGGGACCAACTGGCTAAGCGGCAGCTTTGCAGAAAAGGACCTGGGGATTACAGTAATTACAGATTACAAACTTCCCTACAGGCTGCTTTTTGATGTGTCTGACACAGCTACATGCACCATGGTGATGCAAACATCTTCATCTGGGACAGAGAACTCCAACACTGACAGGACCACCTTAGTTGAGGCTTCAAGATCAGATGCCTGCATCGATAGAGCTGTTCTACAATCTTTGTTTAAATTGTACTAAGAGCATCCATTGGGGGAGGGTGGGGGTGGCAGAGGTCCCTTCCAGATCCCACTTAGGATCCTTATACTGTCTCTTTCCCCCCACTTTAATAGATACCCCAGATGGTTCTTGGAGCCAACAAATAAAAGTTCTCTTCCCTTATGAGAGAGGGGAGTCAGCTGGAAAATAGAGAGGTAAGGATGACCTGGAACTCAGGCAGTCTTCCTGGGTCAGGCCTTTCGGCTGAGTGTAAATGGGGCTTTCCTCCACGCCCTACTCATACTGCTCTGAGGCTGGGTCTTGCAGCTTTGGGAGTGGTCAGCAAGCCTGCCTGAGGCAGAACAGTCTTTTTGCTATTCACACCGGTTCCTATGGCAGGTTTTCCCTTTTAAGTGCCTCCCCCGGCAGCTCAAGCTTTGCAATATGCACCTTGTTGGTGTTGAGCAGCCCCAGAGGAGCTCATTAGTCTCCTTTCTGCCAGTGTGAGGGTGTGCCTCCTCACACACCTCCTGATTATAAGTTCAGTACTTGCTAGTAACTACAAGTGGGACCATGTCAACAATTAAAACATCCTATCCACATGCTCTTTAATGGATTACTATTTCATTTCCCGAGAGAAACTCTCCTCCCAGCCATCTGATTATACTCCATAACTCTTGCAAATGTAGCAGGGTCAGTCCTGGTGCTTGCAGTGTGGATACTGACTGGAACACAGCAGCAATGGAAGGACAGTGCCTGAAACTAGGTCTGTGCTAGGAAAGCTCTTGGTGCTGAAAGAGGTGCCTCTGGTGCCAATAGTATTACCAGTACCAAAGTCAGTACCATGTTTGATCTGCCTGCCTCTGGCAGAGCCTTCATGGGGCTTTGCATGAAGGGGCCCTGCACGAAGTCGTTCCAGGCTTTTGGTGCTCGGAAGTAGATAGGCTTCTTGCCGTGGATCAGAGGAGCCTGCCAGGTTGGCTCCAAAGAAGTCCCTTGTTCCTCGAGAATATCTTGGATTGAGATACATGACAAATGTTGCTGCACACATCAAGCAGCATAAGTATAGCCAGGAACCTCAATGGAGGGTCCCTGGACAAGAAAGGGGATAGTGATGGCATTGGTGGCATATGCACCAGTGAAATATCTAAGTTAACTGGGACCAGGGCCTGAACCTGAGAAGGGTAAGGGCCAAAAGAGACATTGAGACTAATAAGGTAACATTAATTGATGGTGCAGAAAAAACAATGCCTCTTTTTTCTTCCCTTTAGAGTCTTTCTGGGATCCTTCTTCATACCCCAAATAGGGTCAAAAGGAGCTCTGAAGACTTGTGTCCTGCATTTGGCACTGAGCATTGTCTATTCTAATGATGCTGGTACAGCCTTTGGTGCTGATGGGAATCTGGGGAATGCTGAAGCCTTTTGTGGTGCCAGATGGGGGGTGGTACCTCCTCCCCAGCTGTTGTCTCAGAGACTGATCTTGGGCTAAATACTAAGGGTGGCATGGAGGCAGGGGCAGCAGTGTGTGTCTCCATTCTGTTTGTAGAAGACCTCACCACAAAGGCTGACCTTTTTACTTCTGAAGAGTGATTGAAGACTTAGGGAATCTAAGTACCCTTGCAGCCTTGGCTGGCTGTCATTCCTTGTCTGAGGAGTAAAGATATGGCAGATCATACACTGGAATAAGATGTGAATAACTCCCAAGCACCTAATGCCAGTCTTAAGGAAATATAGCCAAGCAAGATGCACATCTTTTGAACCCCCTGTTGGGTACAGGACCCATCAGCTTTGGGGATAACCCAAACCTGAATATCCCAATAGTACCAACAGTACTATGATAAGAACTGGAAAAAGACAAGTGGTAAATAACTTGTGGACATGACAGGTAATTCCCTTAGCTCTCTGCAATGATGGAGAAAGAACTGAAGTGGTCAGAGGCTGCCTTCTTTTGTAGGTGGAGTAAACATCCTTCTAGCACAAGAGTACTTCTGCACTCCCCTTTGGATGGGGTTTTTCTATGCAGTTCCACAGCTTGACACCAGAGATACCATAACCTGTAAATGGGACTAGAAGGAGGCCCTCCAAGAACTGTGCTTATGTTGGTTCCTTAATGAGAATAAGCTATACTAGTGTAAGCATTCTTATACCACAGTGACTGTCCCTAACTAGAGGGTTTTGCCAGTATAACTGTAGAGGACTATAAAGGGGCTTCTTGTGGGGGCCCTTAGAACATGGGGCAACCAGACGGGGAAGCAAAAGGATGGTTCAGAAAAGGCTGGCTCTAGGACTCCATGCTTGGATGAGGCTGACTTTGATTCCTAAAAGATTGGAATTTTCTGAATTTTTCAGTTAGCAGAATAATCTGTATTTCCCTGGGTTCAACCACCTTTTGTTTGAACACTGAAGATCAAGAGCTTTGCCTGTCTGAAGCCCAAGAAATAATATTGAAGAGTGCCTTGCACTGTGCTTGGCTTTAGCTAGTGCTAACATATGAGCCTCTTTCTCTCCCTTCCCCCTCTCTTCCACTCTTCCCTCCCCCACCCCCCCATGCCCAACTTAGAATCATAGAATATCAGGGTTGGAAGGGACCCCTGAAGGTCATCTAGTCCAACCCCCTGCTCAAAGCAGGACCAATTCCCAGCTTCTTCAAATTATTGGAGAGAACTAAATTCTTAGGACAGCATTCCTGATATCAAGCATGGTGTGGGCACACATTCCCCTCAGAGCTCTGAAATCTCTCACCTTCAAACTGCATTTTCTGCAGGGACCTCAGTAAGCTAAAATGTGATATGCAGAGACCTCTAGGGACTGGAAAGCTAAACTGCACCTAATGGCATGCAGATATGATATGGTTCAATACTGTATAGCAATGAAATCACTTGGGGAGTTTTAAAGTGAAATATAAAAAGAACAAGGTAACATTCAGACTGTTTTAATCTGTGTGGTTAAAATCATACTCTTGAATGTCTTATAATGGCAGCTTTCCCCCCTTCAAATGGGATTAATGAAGGTAAAGTATTCTTTATATTTACAATATAAAATTACATTACAAGAAAAAATATGCAACAAGTGTCATTCTTAAATAATACCTTACACAAGATTACAAGTTTAAATAAAAGCCATAATGGCATAAATATGATTATCAAAGCTCCTAAAATACAGTGTTGATTTGCAAATTCCGTCAGCCATGGGTTTGTTTTTTTGTCCACCTTCCTTTTATTTTCCCAGTATGTTGAATACTTTACAGATGCTCAATCTATTTAACACCCACTGAGTAATGGCACAAGGATTCAATTGAGTTCAGAGCTAATTACAGCACTGAGAAAGACCTTTGCAGGATTGTTATTGACCATGCTTATTATTCAGATCAAGGTGTTGTCTCATTTCTTTTGCTTGCAAGCAGCTTTTGACCATGGAAAAATGTTCTCACCTTGAAATACAATGAAATTTTCAAGTGTATCTAACTGTAGTTTAACCCCTCTGTTGCTAACTCTGTGCTTTGTAGTTTTACTCAGCTACCTCTTTAGTTATAAACTGTGTGGTAAACAGGAATCATTGCTTGATTGAATCTTGTTTACTGCCTATGTGGGACATGATTTAAAGCCCCAGAACAGATCTTTGGCAGTTGTGATAATAAACCATCTATGTTCTTAGTGGTAAATCCATAATCTAGCCTTAACTCTAAGTAAACGGGCAGTATGCTTCTCCAGAAGTAAAACCAGAACTAAACTATTATTTTTTTCTGAGTGATTAAAGTTGACTCAAAGGCACAACAGCCCAGGGAATGCAGTTAAGAACCTAGGGATTAGCCTTACTCACACAACACTGATTAGCTGCCAGGGGTCCAATTCACAATGGGAGTTTTGACTGAGTAAAGGCTGCAGCAGGGTCTGGCCCAATGGCTAAATTCTTCCCACACTTAAAGTCATGCAAGGAAGGCAGGGCAGAATGTGGCTCTTTTGTATTTAGACCTGGAATTTTGGCTGTTTTCCTATTTGGATGACTAGTGGACTGCAGGAAAGGAAGAAAGAATTCTGGCCATAGGAATTGCCAGGTTGAGACTCTTGAAGTTTGGGTTTTTTAACCAACCTTGTCTCCCTCATAATTTGTAAACAATATGACCTATTTCCTTCTGCTGATGGCTCCCAAGCTAGAAAACATCAGGGAGGCAAGTAATGTTGGGGGATGTGCTATGCAAGAATTAGCTTGGAGCTAGCAGGTAAGTGGGACATCAGTAGGGTTGTCAGGCATCCAGTTTTCAACCAGATCACCCTGTCAAAAAGGGACCCTGGTGGCTCCAGTTGGCACTGCAGACCAGCCTGTTAAAAGACCGGTTGGTGGCGCAGAGGCGGCCCAGGGCTAAGGCAGGCTCCCTGCCTGCTTTAGCTCTGTGCGGCTCCCGGAAGCAGCCACCAGGTCCCTGCAGCCCCTAGATGCATGGGCATCCAGGGAGGCTCCGCACGCTGCCCCTGCCCTGAGGGCCGGCTCCACAGCTCCCTTTGGCTAGACACCACGACAAATGGGAGTTGCGGGGGTGGTGCCTGCAAGTGCAAGGGCAGTGCATAGAGCCTCCCTGGCCGCCCATGTGTCTAGGGGCTGCAGGGACCTGGTGGCCAATTCCTTCACACACACACCCCGCACTCCAACCCAGTGAACATGAGTGAGGGTGGGGGAGAGTGAGCTATGGAGGGAAGGGGGATGGAGCAAGCAAGGCGGGGCCTCAGAGAAGGGGCAGGGCAGGGGTGTTCAGTTTGTGCAATTAGAAAGTTGGCAACCGTAGACATCAGGAGGCTGTGGACCTTCTGTGAGGGGCATGTTCCAGTCCTTAGCAGAGAGAATGTTGCTAGGTGTTTAAAATTTATTCTTATTAAAAATAGGTGAATGCTAGGGAAGTCAGAGGAGCATCATTTGATGGAAGAGAGGGACAAAGAAGAGATGAGGATTGTAAATGTAACTCAGTCACACTTTTTAAGAAAGCAGAAGCTTTGAACTTGACTCTCTGGTCTGGAGTTAAGTATAAGGTTTGTCAGCTATAGGGTGGCCAGATTTTCAAAATGGAGGATGAAGACAGCTGTGTTACCACACTCTGTGCCACCTGGTAAAGGGTTCACTGTTCTGTAACAGTGAGTCCTAACATACTGCTTTCATAATATTTATTTACCCACAAAGGGCTGGGTGACGTGAATGCTTATCTCATACTGATCCTCAGTGTTTGTATGATGCATGTATGGGTAAAGTTTAAGAAGTTGTTTGTATTGAAAACATATTTTAAGGTTGAAGTTGCTGGCAGGGTTGACAAAAGAGACATTCCTAGACAAAGGACTGTTGATCTACCTATCTGCCTAGTTTCAGAGTAGCAGCCGTGTTAGTCTGTATTCGCAAAAAGAAAAGAAGTACTTGTGGCACCTTAGAGACTAACAAATTTATCTGAGCATAAACTTTCGTGAGCTACAGCTCACTTCATCGGATGCATTCAGTGGAAAATACAGTGGGGAGATTTATATACATAGAGAACATGAGACAATGGGGGTTACCATACACACTGTAACGAAAGCGATCACTTAAGGTGAGCTATTACCAGAAGTGGGGGGGAAGGAAACCTTTTGTAGTGATAATCAAGGTGGGCCATTTCCAGCAGTTGACAAGAAAGTCTGAGGAATGGGGGGTGGGGGGGTGGAGTGGAGAGGGGGAATAAACATGGGGAAATAGTTTTACTTTGTGTAATGACCAATCCACTCCCAGTCTCTATTCAAGCCTAAGTTAATTGTATCCACTTTGCAAATTAATTCCAATTCAGCAGTCTCTCATTGGAGTCTGTTTTTGAAGTCTTTTTGTTGAAGAATTGCCACTTTTAGGTCTGTAATAGAGTGACCAAAGAGATTGAAGTGTTCTCCGATTGGTTTTTGAATGTTATAATTCTTGACATCTGATTTGTGTCCATTTATTGTTTTACGTAGAGACTGTCCAGTTTGACCAATGTAGATGACAGAGGGGCATTGCTGGCACATGATGGCATATATCACATTGGTAGATGTGCAGGTGAATGAGCCTCTGATACTGTGGCTGATGTGATTAGGCCCTATGATGGTGTCCCCTGAATAGATATGTGGACACAGTTGGCAACGGGCTTTGTTGCAAGGATAGGTTCCTGGGTTAGTGGTTCTGTTGTGTGGTGTGTGGTTGCTGGTGAGTATTTGCTTCAGGTTGGGGGGCTGTCTGTAAGCAAGGACTGGCCTGTCTCCCAAGATCTGTGAGAGTGATGGGTCGTCCTTCAGGATAGGTTGTAGATCCTTGGTGATGGAGCCCCAGGGCCTTTAAATCACCGATGGAGCCCTGCAGCCACTACCCCGGGGCTCTGGCAACTGGGCTCGGGTGACGATTTAAAGGGCCAGGGGCTCGGCCACTGCGGGGGGCCCTGGGCCCTTTAAAGCGCTGCCGGAGCCCCGGGGTAGTGGTGGCAGGGCTCGGACATCGCTTTAAAGAGCCGGGGCTCCCCACAGCAGCTAGAGCCCCGGGCCCTTTAAATCACCGCCGGAGCCCTGCCACCGCTATGCCAGGGCTCTGGCAGCAGTGCTCGGGAAGTGATTTAAAGGGCCAAGGGCTCTGGCCGCTGCAGGGAGCCCTGGGCCCTTTAAATCGCCAGCCTGGGGAAGCCAGTCCGGTCCGGCTTAATTTCACCTCTGCCCCCTTCCATCTAATAAGTTTCTGGCTTGCTGGCCAAGACTGCATATTTTGCTACACTATTGTGAACAGAAAGGCAGCTAAAAGCAATACCCTGAACAGCCTGATGCTGGGATAAGTTGCCAGATATCAGGGTGGCTTCTAAAACGGTGTTCCAAGCCTGTATCTTTTCCAGTAGCGAGGTTGCACATGAGTCAACACAGAGGCAGAAGCTGCATTTTCTATCTTTGCTCTTCTTTGTTCTGCCTTTGTCTAGATTTTGTCTTCTTAGTTCAGGTGAAGTCCAGTCCTGTTTCGTAACTTCTCTTTTCCCCAAAGAGAATAGTTATTACCATATTTGATTCCATCTAAGAGAATGTCAGGCAAGGGTTGAGTCCTTCTTAAAACTCTCTCCAGCTAAAGAGATGTTATTAAAATGAAAGCCTTATTAAATACTTTACATTTCAAATGCTTTATTTGTTTTGCCTTTTCTGGATCTTTAATACAAGATTTTTTAATAGTATTTGCAATGGACTAAGCTGGCTGAGGTTTCTGCATACCAAATGCTGCACTTTGTTTCCAACTGTTCAGTGTTGGACAATAACTGGGTCATGTTAATACCTTTGACTCTTAAGGTCCTTTATTCCATCTAAATTGATATAACAGGTCAGAAGGGAAGAATGGGAAGCTTTTAGGGCCTGGACCAATTTTTTTTCATAAAAACTCCCCTGCTGTAAGTTCTCACTCTTCTCTCTCCCTCCCCCTTTCTGTCTTGTTTGTATATTTCCTATTTTGTCTTGGGTCTTCTATTCTTTAATGCCACCTCTTTTTCTCTGCTCATTCTTCCCCCACCCCTCCATAATCATCCAATCTTATCTCCTCCTTTACATTTCTCCCTCTTAAAACTGTATCACCCACAGCCACACACTCCTTTATTTCCTCTCCTTCTCCTCCTTGCCCCCAGTCTCCCTCTTGTGTCCTGAGGCAATGGTGGAACTAATAGGAGGTAGGGAGGGCGATTACTCCTATCCTCCCAGTGGCCTTTAGGTGTATGCATGGCACCTTTTCAAGCCTACTATCCAATTGCCAAAAGGTGGCATACAAAATGAATTTTCACAGCATGTTCCACATATGATCACACACATCACAATTCCACTCATTCAAACGTAGCCAAGCACCCCGTCATATTAGGAGGGTTGATGCACCAACATGGGCTTGCACACCAGCCCACAACCAACAACTCATCTTACCTACTTGGTGCAAAACTTGGCTCCACCACTGTCCTGAGGCTATACAGTGCTCCCTTGTGGTACAGGGCAAGTGATGAGAACCGACGCCATCCCATTTGGTCTGGTCAGTTGCCACCTGCAAATGTTGGTAGCGTGCTTGAGCTGCTTGTAGGCTCCATATTCATAGGACTGTCCAGAATCGGACTGTCTCCATGTGGATTTAACACTAAGGCAGGGGAAAGGACAGTTCACTTATGCAGGAAGTGAGTAAACACATGGAAAACCTAACATGCATCCCCATTCACATGTAGGAAATCTGTAGTTTGTCTAGATTACCCATTTTGCATATTACAGAAAAACAACAAGAAATAATACTTCCTTAAAACAGCAGGGACAAGGTGAAAATGAACAATATGTCTCACTCTACTATAGTCTGCTATTTTGAAGTGCCTACTCTGCAGCTCCTCAGGCATTGATCCTGACAGACAATGTACATGTAACGTTGTATTACTTGGGCAGCCGGGGGGGGGGGGAGGGGTGGGAAGGGAATAATATTTCCTGATACCTATCTAGTCACACGTACCATAGTGCCTAGTTCCAACATAAGCCTCTAGCCAGTGTTCACAAAAGTAACTGCCATGCCAATAATAGGGACGGGATTATACTAGTAGCCCTTGGTTTAGCAGAATAACTAGAAGATTTATCAGACAACCCTTGAAGGATTCTCAGTTTAAAAATTAGAGCTGTGCAAATACAGTTTGTTTTTTTGTTTGTTTGCAATTAAAAATAAAATTGTGTCACACGAAACAATGTTTTGACAAAATCTGGACATTTCATTTGACCACTTTCAGCCATGTGGGTGTTTTAAGTCACTTTGAACTAAAACCATCTAAACGTTTTGTTCTGAAGATGGTAGAACAAAATTTTGTGGTTCTTAGATATTTTTGTATCTGAGTAATTTGCAGTGTTTCAGTGTTGCTGAATCTGCTTCCCCCTCCCACCAAAACGAGTTTCACCCCTTCCCCAAATGTACCTAGCTTGAGTAAGAATGGG
Source organism: Eretmochelys imbricata (assembly GCF_965152235.1). Lineage (NCBI taxonomy): Eukaryota > Metazoa > Chordata > Testudines > Cheloniidae > Eretmochelys > Eretmochelys imbricata. Next base: position 52,989,362 of record NC_135575.1, on the reverse strand, counting down.
ACATGCTCACGTGGGTAGTCAAGTTTTGTTTTAAAACGTGCTAATGTTTGAAGTTACCTTTACAAATTACACAAGTCGAACATACTTGGTTTCTAAGCTTCCAGTAAAATGGACAACTTTCTACTTGCACTCATTTAACCTCAACTGCCTTGGAACACTTCCTGCAGCCCCCTCCTCCACACTAGCCCTATGATACAGGCTGTGAAGTTGCCTGCCCTCAGGTATCAGTGCTCTTACTAACTTCAGCCACAGATCCATATGTTCCATATTACTTGAATTCCTCTGCTATATCCTTTCTTAAACCAAACAGAAATGCCTTGGAAGTGGAAAAGCTGTAGAGTTGTGTTGTTATTATTGTTCTTTTTTTAAAGAGACAGAAAGAAAATGGAAATTACAATATGGAACTAACGTTTGCCATTTGGAAATCAAAAAGTGTTTGGGTTACCACACACAATGGGTGAATTCACACCACATTTATATGACATGACCAGCTCATTGGGATGAAAGGGTGGTCACTGAGGTGCAATGCATATGCAACCAGTTAGTCTGCTATCAATTTCACCAGGAAAGTTAGCCAGCAGATCCTTGGTGTGGCCAGAGTTTTCAGGGATTCACAAAAACTAGGGGGTGGGTACAGTTATTTTTTTAAAATAAAAACTTACCCAAGATGCTGGGCCAAGCCCTGAAAACAGGGATATAATAACTGTTTTCAATGAGAAATACATTATATCCTCTAGAGAAAGAGTGACCTGCCAGTCTGCCCCCAACTTTTTTGTTGAGAACAATCGCTCTAGGATTCCCTCCCACTCTCCTTGAAGAGGCCTGGATGGTGAATGAGCAGCCTATCCTTCCCTAAAGACCACATGGTGGAGTGGGACAGAAGAGAGAGATAGCAAGCCGCTGGGCCTTCTCCTCAAGAAGTTCTACAGTATCTTCTGGGCCTCTCTCTCTCCCCAAAAGACAACAGCTTCAAGTCCCGCTGTGGGTGGGCTGGGAGATACTTTGTGGAGGCAGCCTGCGTTTGGGTCTGTGGAGAGTGTTGTTAGAGGTCTGGATAACGCATATAGGCTTTCAATATGTATTTAAACTTTTACATCTGAACTGACCCAAATTCCAAACCTTATGAGGTTTGCTTAAGTGCACACTTATTGCAGGCCATAATTCCTCATCAGCAGAGGTAATGTCCATCAGGAGAGGAGCCAGTATAACTGATATGCAGTTGTAGCAGTTAACAGTTAGATGCACTAACAATAGTTGGTTTCAGAGTAGCAGCCGTGTTAGTCTGTATCTGCAAAAAGAACAGGAGTACCTGTGGCACCTTAGAGACTAACAAATTTATTAGAGCATAAGCTTTCGTGGGCTACAGCCCACTTCATCGGATGCATAGAATGGAACATATAGTAAGAAGATATATGTATACATACAGAGAAGGTGGAAGTTGCCATACAAACTGTAAGAGGCTAATTAGTTAAGATGAGCTATTATCAGCAGGAGAAAAAAAAACTTTTGTGGTGATAATCAAGATGGCCCATTTCGACAGTTGACAGTAGTGTTGCCAGGAGCATCCAGCTAGCGATACTGAAAAATGTCCTCATTATTTCACATTTTCATCTACGCACAGAACTGCTTGTTGGTGCTTCAGTATAGGTCACAGTTCTAGTTTCCATTTAGAATTGCACCTGTAATAGGCTTTAATTAGGTGCACTGGGGCCTGAGCAATTATTTGTAAATGTCTAACCCCATGCCCCAGTGTGTTGTACTTTGGCTGCAGTGTTAACAGTAGATAAATCTGTTATATTGTAGGGCTAAAAAAATGCAAACCTGAACTTCCTTCTCTTCTCCATCAAGCCCTAAAACTTGTATTTTTCATCTTCACTGATGTAACTTAAAGAATAGCCCATTTGAGGGTCTTTGGGGATTGCGTGGGGAGAACAGGGAAGAAATCCTCCTGTGCCGTTGCCATCCATAGCACATTTCATCCTAGAATGATTTTTATACATCATAAGGCCCAGAGAACTGAGGTTTAAAATTGAAATTCTAATTGACCCTTAATTATAGCCATTATAATACTAAGGAATGGATATTAAATGAATTGTCTGAAAACTGACTCAGAGCAGAAGGTTTTCTACCAGCTTTTCAGTGTTTGGCACCAGCAATGGGCTCTGAGCTGGATTAACAACAAATTTGACTCATATACTTACTTTTAAATGTCAAGAAAGTAGCCAAAAAAAGTTTGGTATCTTCACTGTTGGTCACTCTTAAAAAGAATATTGAAAAGAATGTACCAGATGCATTCCTGACAGACTTCACTTCAGGACCAATTACAATCCATATCAATCCTTTATAATAGTTCATCTGGGAGATACCCTGATGGATTCCTTGAACATATTCTCAGCCAAGTTGCCAGCAGACGAGAATGCTTTAGGAAGAGTTATCCTTTGCAACCAAAATATAAGAATAGACTATCTGAGGTGAACTATCACATTTTCCCAAGCTTCCATGTCACTGTTTATATCCTTTAGGTGTTCGAAACCAATATGGTTTAATTTATGCTTCCTCCCTCTTGAAAATACATTGCTTAAGTTGAAAATTCTGTTTTTACTTTATAAACTCTATGGTTGATCCTTGAGCTTATAAACTTCAATAATCTCTGTAGGCCCTTTGTCTGGGACCTTGGCCAGTGTATATGTTTAGATATGGAGCCACTGTTCATGCATGTGAAGGGGTGTGACTCAGCACCTCCTGCTGGCCACTACCACTTGGTTGCCAGTGCGCCTTCCTCTAGTAGTATCTCACCGCCATCACTTCTGCTCCACCTCTAAGACCCGTGTCGCTCCCTGGACCAGAGTGTCCTCTTCAGGGCATGGCCCTCCGGCTGTGCCCCACTGCATTTTTTCCCCCTTCTGGGGGAACTGGCTGTCTCTAGTCCATTCATTTGCTGCTGTGGGCTACTGTAGCCTTTGGTCTAGACCCTCACCTCAAGGGGTAAACTGCAGTCTGAATACTGGCCACCCCCTCTGTGGCAAGTGGTAGGGGGGGTAGTGGGGGACTGGGCCTGCCCGCTACTCCAGGCCCCGACCCAGGAACCCTATAGCCGGTGGCCACATGCTGCCACTCCTCCAACTCCCACCGCCTATTTCCCTTGGCCACTTCCCTGTAGCCCTAGCACCTTTCCGGTCCTTTGTACTGGGGCCTCAGTCTGGCAGTCCCCAGGCTGGAGCTCCCTATTGCTCCCCCGACCCTGCCCAGCACTGCTCTATGTAAGGTACTCCTCTAAGACAGCTGGTCCTTCTTTCTTACACTCCAGGAGAAACTGACTCTGCTCTGTTGAGTAGCCCTTTCTATATGGCCCTCCCTGGCCCTGATTGGCTGCTCCCACAAACCTTCTCCTGATTGGCTCTCTACAAGCCCTCCTCCCATTGGTTGGGTTTTGCGCAGCCTCCCCAAGGGCCGCTTTAACCCTTCATCTACCTGTGTGTGGCAGCCATCCTACCACAATGCTCTATAGCCCTATTGTCTTATGCTCACTTCCAAAGTCCCCTGAGATGCCACAGTGGCTGGAGGCCCCCACAAAGTAGTGCTCCCTTGTGTCGAGGACCTGCAGGCAGCTTGGAAGACACTCTGCATTGTGTCCTTTACCCAAACTTTGAAAATCTCCCCTCATTCTGCAGTATTAGGGCCTTTTGAAGGCTTTACCTGAGTCAAGGATGAAGAATTATTTAGTTATCTACAACAGATAGATAGTGATAGACCAGCACCCTCCCACTTTCCAAAATGTCTGAGGACAGCTGGTTCTGTTACATCCTTTTTTGGAGGAGTGGGCAAGGCAGCCCTACACCGTCCCATACAATGCTAAATCAATATTTTGAGGAGTGTGGGCTGAAGTCTGCCTCCTCCCCTCCCCCATCCAGTTCTTCTGCACCCAGGGACTGAAGATTGTTGAAGTTGCTGAATATACTGGTATTTCACGTCTGAAGTTTGAAGTCAGTGAGGTGGGCCTAAGGGGAAATGCTTATTCTCATAGATCTCAGTCCTAAAGAAAAATGAGGTGTGTTTTGCATGATTATATTTTAAAAATTCAAGTGTCTACTACAAAGAGCAGAGGATTGTGCTTCATCAAGTTGGAGAGATGCAGAAAGTGAAACCAGCTTGAAGGGTTTCTTTTAATCAATTTCCCTTTACTTTCATTGGGTATGTACAGTAGCTGACCTAATTACAGTAGATGGGATGAAATTATCCATTCTTTTGTCCTTGCAATCATTCTGAACTGTGGTAGCTTTTAATTAAGTGAAGGACATTTAAACACTTTGCTTTGTTCATTACATCAAATACTTATGCAGTATTTCAGGAGAAAGGTGAATATATTGCATTAGGTTTTATAAACATTCCTGAAATGGCACTCTTTTATGTGTGTGAGAGAGAGATGCTATCAAAGGTTGTTGGTGGGTTTTAATAAAGCAAATGTTTAATAGCCACCTATAATTAACGCTTGAGAATATTTACAATTAAGTAGTCTAGGATAAAGAGGAATAAAACTGATTTTTTTTTTTAAAGAAAGAACAGGAATCTCATTTAAACCATCTTTTCAGGAGGAAAAAACAAACAAAACAACAAACACTGTAAAGTAAAGTATTTTTTAAAAGTCTAAGAGAGGCAGATGTCAATCATGTAGAGATGGTAAGCATTTTAAGAGAAAGCATGTCTTCTTCCTATGTAACAAAGCATCTGTGTGATGCTTATTTTATACTCTGAAGAGTGAAAGTAAGATACATTTCAGTACTCATCATGAAATGAATGTTGTTATGAAATGTTGTTAATTTGTCTCCTATGATCTTTTCACCCAACCCTCTCTGTACAAAGTTATTTATAATAGATCAGTTTGTTTTATTTTTAATCACTTGTTCTCTGACTGTGTCAAACTTTTTCTCTATTGTGTCTACATGGGGAGCTCTCTCACTTACAGAAGAGCATTTTGTTTACATTTTAAAGTGCTTGTGAGCGACTGGATAAATCCCCTCCCCTGCCCCAAGGACTGCTTATTTATGCCTGTCAGTTTTAGATAAGGCCGCAGGTCACCAAAAATCACCACTCACTGATGAATGCTTGAGAACCGTGTCAGTGGCATCACTTCATTCATTTCCTTGTGAACACTTGTGCACAGCATAAAGCTACTCCCACAGATGGTATACTTTGCAGCATCATTTTGACTATTTGTCAGTAACTTTCAACCGCCCCCCCCCCCCATCAGAAGTTGTACAGTGGTAAGACTCAAATGCAAGAGAGCTCCCTTTAAGATATGGTGTGAAGAGCCTGTCCTCTAGTGCTTGTGAAAATAGGGTATCCACTATGAAACAAGTCTAAATATACAATATGAAAAACTATGGAAAGTCTGGCACTTAGCTGCCTTTCCCATAGTTCCTTTATTCATCCATTGCATGATGTTGGAATGGAAATAATAAGACCTTTTCTTGGCTCACTAGTGAAGATTATCATTTCCTAGGAACACAATAGCTTTCCAAACTCTTATCAATACTTACCTTTGCAAAAGGGCATCTTTCTGCTATGGCTGTCCTTCATTTGTCACCCTAATTAGACTTATCCTTTGAGAATGCCGTTGAAAGATGAATGAGCAATTTTGACATAATCAGATTCAAAACAATTTAAAAAAGAACTTGGCCTACACAAGGCAAGGATAGAGCAACTATCCACATACATAAAATATGTACAGTGGGTGGAAGTAGTAATGTTTCCATGTTTATTTTAGGTTGACTTTGTCCCAGAGTTATTGACTTGTCATTAGATGGAGTAGTGACTGTAACAGCCATTGAAAAAAGAAGCTATTTTTGATTGTGGTTATGCTTGTCAAGGATCAAGAGTCCTGCTCCATATAGCAACACAATATTTTGGAACTAGATACTCCTGCCTAGCAAGTCATATTATGGAGTGACAATGTAATGTACTTGAAGCATACGTCATCATCAGGATTCCCCTAAACTGAGGTTTTATGAACTGAAAAGGACTTCAACTATAAGGCTATTTAGGGAGATGCAGGATGTGACTTGTTTTACCTAACTTTTCAGCTACGCAGCTTTCTTCCTCCTTTCTAGAACATGAGGCTCTTACCTCAGACCCAGGTAGATGGGACATTTTTCTGCATTCTACAGCAGTGAGTAAGAGAAATCTAGCAAGGAACAGGCAGTCCATTCTAACTGTTAAATGCAGAGATAATTGAAGACAGAACAACTTGCATGCGTAAGATGTATCATATGTATTTCTAGAGCACCAAGGAGCCCCTGTCACGGAACAGGAGCTCATTATGCTAGGTGCTGCACAAAGACACGGGACAAGAGATGGGCTGTCATAAATATAAAGGGAAGGGTAAACCCCTTTAAAATCCCTCCTGGCCATAGGAAAAATCCTCTCATCTGTAAAGGGTTAAGAAGCTGGATAACCTCGCTGGCACCCGACCAAAATGACCAATGAGGAGACAAGATACTTTCAAAAGTTGGGGGGAGGGAAAAACAAAGAGTCTGTCTGTGTGATGCTTTTGCCGGGGACAGAACAGGAATGGAGTCTTAGAATTTAGTAAGCAATCTAGCTAGATATGCGTTAGATTATGATTTCTTTAAATGTCTGAGAAATTAAGCTGTGCTGAATACTGAATAGAATGGATATTCCTGTCTGTATGTCTTTTTGTAATTTAAGGTTTTGCCTAGAGGGATTCTCTATGTTTTGAATTTAATTACCCTGTAAGGTATTTACCATCCTGATTTTACAGAGGGATTATTTTTTACTGTTTCTTCTATTAAAATTCTTCTTTTCAAGAACTGAATGCTTTTTTCATGGTTCTTAAGATCCAAGGGTTTGGGCCTGTGGTCACCTATGCAAATTGGTGAGGATTTTTACCAAACCTTCCCCAGGAAGTGGGATGCAAGGGTTGGGAGGATTTTGGGGGGAAAGACGTTTCCAAACAACACTTTCCTAATAAAATAAATCCGGATAAATGTTTGGTGGTGGCAGTGGAAGTCCAAGGGCAAAGGGTAAAATAGTTTGGGGAAGTTTTAACCTAAGCTGGTAAAAGTAAGCTTAGGAGGTTTTCATGCAGGTCCCCACATCTGTACCATAGAGTTCAGAGTGGGGAAGGAACCTTCACATGGGCCCTTCCCCAAACAGACATGAGATGGATACAGACAGAGGAAGGAGTACAATAAACAATATTGGTCAACATAATAGGCAGTGGTCTCAGCCTAATTAAGCTTTATTGCTTGCAGATCTAGTTTTATCCAAGAAGGTTTTTTGGAGTGGGGGGTGCACCTGGTTTAGATCTCTTGGTGAAGTTAAAGGGCACAATCTCTTGCTACACAATCTCTCTGGAGAAGCTGCACACACGGAGAAACTACAAATGAGCTATCTGTGACTCCTGAGCCAAGGGGAAGCCACAGGTCAGTTCAGCCCCCGATATAGTGTAGATTAGCCTTAGGGCTATTCTAAACGATGCCCAGGCTTCAACAGCCCCTAAGAGGCTCTCCATAAGCTAGAGATTGTTGAGGTACAACGTACAGTGGCCTTGAGCCCCCTCCTCCCCAATATGCATCTATGCTGGGAAGGGTTTATATAGTGCTAACTATGTGAGTTTTATGCCAACCAGGCATTCCTTTTCCTTTGCTGGGGGGAAATTTCCAGATGACTGATTTAAGCCAGATGTTGGCTGCCTTTGGATCCATAGTATAGTACAAAACAGGACTCCAGAATCAGAATCAGAACCAGGTTAGCTGGAGTAAGGAACGGCAGGAGTGAGGCCGGAGCAGTCCTGGAACGAGGCACTAGCAGAAGCTAACACAGACACAGGCAAATACTTTGACCTGCTAGAGTCCTGCTGTTGCCCTTAAGAGTCTTTTTGCTGATACCCTCAGCCAGTCAGGCCCTTTAGACAGTCAGGCAGCTCAGTTGGGGCTCAGCTGCACTCATTAAACTGCCTAAGGGTTATGCTAGCTGGAAAACAAGGTAGTTGCTGGCCCTTACTCCTACACCTGCTGCAGCCTAAACACTAATCCATCTCTGAAGGTGAATCTGGTTCCAAAGAGATTGGGCAGTTTCAAATGCTGCAGGTACTCAAGCGTGCCTAACCCTGAATTCCACAGCCACCGGAGATGTAAACTTTGAACTGAAAGTAGTAAGGACAATCATGGGCTTAGCCTCACACAGCATTCTCTTCGGGGGTGACAGAGCTCCATTACTTACCTAGTCTCTAGTTATCAGCATACAGGTAGTCAGCAGTACAGGTCAAGGTGTGGGAGACTCAGCCTTCCAGCAGGGTCCTCAAAGGGGGAATATTAATGGTCTTCCAGAAAGGAGGAGAAAAACACAACAAAACAGGCGTAAACATGTTGCAGGCCCTTCCTTTGAGGAGTCTCTGGTGATCTGTAGTCCACCTCAGTGCTCTCAGACAAGTCACTAGAAAAAGTTCCAATATAATCAATCCACCTTCCTTCTGGGGATTCACACAAGTGCAGTCATATGTGTAGTCCCTGTCCTCAGTCATACTCCTCTGCAGGATCTGAGGATTAAAGTCTGTTCACCTTCCAGAGCTTCTACCAAGTGAGCTGGGCTGCCCCCCTTTTAAAGTCCTTCTTCCAGGCCTGGCACAGCCTGTAGATGTGATAGGGCAGGGCTTCTACAGCCCATACCAGTTCATTAACTCTTTCCTGTCTCATACAGGGTTCATAGACCCCTTTACAGGACTTAAGGAAGTATATATGGCCAAAATGTGAAGAAAGTATTCCCGGTCCATCTTTTAGGACTTGCTAGACAGCAAGTTACAATATGGTAAGCCAGGCTGTGAATCTACCATGCGGCAAACTGGTGTGCTGTTCTGTGTGGACATTGCTACAGGGCACTGAACGTCCCAGAATATGACACAATCCCCCAAATAGCTTAGATTTTTATTCCAGTGTCACAAGTGTCTTGTTTCAAATCGTCCTGCTATCTTACATAGGGCTCTAATTGGTATGTTGTTTGGACTTCCTCACTTTTTAAAAATCTTCCAAGAGCATAGTGAATGGCAAGGTTTATACTGAATGACAATGGTAATGGTCAGCCTTCTTTGAATGGACTGCACTGAACAAAAAGTAAAATAAATGCCTATTCATAATATTTTCAGTTTCTTTCCCTCAAACATAGGTCATACCAGTATTTTGGACCAGCCTTTTCCCAATATTTGTATACTGAGCTAATGAGAACTAAAAGGGACCATCCCATGTTACAGAAAAACTGGAGGTGGGGGTTCAGCATTCAGAATCTTTTACAATTACTTTAATATTTTTTAAACCTCCTCTTGCTCATGAATTTTTGCTTAAAATTGTTATCCCTGGTAGGGACTGAGACTGAGAGTGTAATAGTGCTAAATAGATGATAAACAGGGAAATAATTTGATTTTATGGAGCCACATCAAGTTTCTCATCTCTAATTTTATACTAGATGGTGTGGTTTGCATCAAGACCAGGAACAAGAAACATATCTGGGAAATTAGGTTAACTTATTTAACACACCACAAACAGGGTGTTTGAAGAAGTCCGTGCTGGTTCTGCTTTACACCATTCATTTACAGACTTAAAATTGGAGACCCCTTTATTTGATTTATAACGCACTGTAAGCACTGCAGGGTTAATGACAATCACATATCTTTCTTGGTAATGGTGGTGGCAGGGGGAATGAGAGGTTTAACTGTGTAAACAAGATGAGAGTTTAGTTTTCCACAAAACTAGCCTAAGTGTCCCCTTTTGCTTAGCAGCTGAATTATCTGCTTCGTAACATCTGGTAGCTGTAATTGTAAGCAGAGAAGCACATACCAATAGCATGATATACAGCTTATTCAGTGTACTGAGGATTAAGCTATAAGTGAGAATTAAATATAAAAGCAGTAACAGTTTTATAAATCAAGGTAACATCATCTGTTTATTATATATGTGGTAGTAAAATCCTTAGCATTCAGTAAGGCTACATGTGATTTATACATAAGTAGGAAAACATATCTTTAACAATCTTATGATTCTATAATGTTCTCATGTAAGATTTTCTCCCATCATTGCAACAGTTTTATAAAGCTTACTTACCACTTAGCGGAGATAAGCCCAAGCAGTCAAGTTCAGATCCATGCTCTATGTGGTTTTATTGGCATTCAGAGGGGATAGGCACATTACACTCAACTGGTGAAGGCATACATCAGTTGTGCAGGTTATCCCAAGAGTGCCAATAAGAGCTTTGGACCACACCATCATGTTACAGACAAAGTATTTTGAGAAATGTTTTTGTATTTTCTTGCCTGTAAAACCAGTTAGTTACCAGGAGTCCAACTATACAGGCCTCAGTAGGATGGGAACATTGTAACTAATGAATTTCAAACCTCTCTAAAAATGACCAAAAATTGCTTTTCTTTAGATTAAAATAGCAATGACTAGAAGCAGCTGCAGCTTGGAAATGGGAAATCTGTAAGTCCAATTTCTAATGCAGAAAGGTGGCAAGAGAGGAAAAAATAAACCTGTTGCAAGACAGCATATTTCCCATCTTGTACCACTGATAAATCTGATTTTAAAAGGAAATATATATATATATTTTTAGGAGAGACAGAGCATATGTTCATTTAGAAGGAGGGTATATTAAAAAAAAACAGTCATTTGAAGCTGCTCAGGGATTTGGAACATTAGGGTAGGTCCCAGGAGAAATGGATTAGAGGGCAGAAAGCAGGAGCGGTGTCCGAAGTGCATGAGAACTACAATTTATCACATACATGCCACCAATATGTGGTGAGTGAGTGTATATCTAGTAATTATATGAATTTTTTAAAAATAAAAATGTACATTATTTCACAGCTACCTGTGAAATTGTCCCAACTTTAGCCCTACATTCTCACCACGGCGGTATAGAAAGTTTTTACATTACTAATTATAGTGTTTAAAATGTTTTCAGTAGTTTATATTAACTTTACACAAACTCTGTCTGAAGAAAATGTTTAATGGACCCCCTTCATATAGGTTTCTCCTGAGCACTTTTATATAAACAAACTTTGGCATATCTATACAACCCTCACATCACATCAAAAGGGAGGGAAATTATTTTTCTCCTCGAGTGTTTTGAAGAAATGTGACCGCTTTTCAGAACTTCAGCTGCTTTAGCCCATTACATGCTACAATTTTCAAAAGCTGGAAGCATAGTTATTGACATGGAACTTGAAGGCCAGACCCAATCTCTGAAGTTGTGTTAGTTGTAGTGCATCCAAGTAGGCTGAAATGCATGATTAATTAGCTATCAAGTTTGGAAAGTTAATATAATTTCTGACTACACAGAGCAAAGATATGAATCATCTTATTAGAACAAATCTAAATGACATACGGTGGCAATGAACAACAGAGAGCACAGGATTAAATTTTAGCAGTTTATAAATTCTTAATATGATATAATACTACAAGTGCCTGTGCCAAAACCTGTCCCATTCTAAGGGCTGGAGTCATTTCTGCACAGCAAGGATGTCTTTGGACAACAAACGTATATCCCTGTTTTCAAAAGTATGCGTGAGAACATTTTTCCCTGGCTGGCATACAATCAAGGTATGGTTTTTAAAGAGGATGAGTAGCAGGAACACAGTCAGACACACATAGGGCAGCTACAAAGGAAAAACAGAGCAAATTGAACCAAATATTTACCTCCAGGTGAGCAGGAAGGATAGAGCCCCCAGCTTGATCAAGGGATTTCCCCAACAGCAGTATAGTTTGGAGCCACCCATCAGCCTGTTAAGCATAAATATGAAGTGTCCACAACCTCTCTTGGTTAGAGTGGTTCGAGTGGACAATCTCATGCCTCTGCTCCCCCCGATCCCCTAAAAACCTTTTGCCAGAAAAGATAGTGAAGGCAGGAATAGTCATTCTCCCATCAACCAAATGGCTCAACCCAAAGATTGCTATAACCCTGGGCTGAGCAGCCTTGCTATGAGAAGGGAGGTCCAAACTCAGCACAAATAGTTCATAGCAGACAGGGAGCTCATTTCTTCAATTACTTGTGGTGGTGATCTATATTTTTACTCACTCTTTCTCAAAAGAACTCATTTGCCCAGGAGATGCACTCAAGAATATCATGTCTACATTTGGCTGAATGGCTCTAAAGCTCTGAGTTTACAGTGAGATTGTTTGTGGAAATGGCAGGTGAATTTAGTAAGTTTCAAAGAGTTGTTGGATGTTTATATGACCCAAAAAGAATATCCTGTTTAATAACAGTAGATACTTTAAAAATGTAGAAGGGTTATACAACCTTATTCCAATCTAGCTAGGTGGGATTAGAAAGCGATGCCTTAAAGTCAGGTTATCCCATATTTGCCTGCTATTGATTTTCTTGCATCTGCAACATTTGGTGCTGGTCACCGCTAGAGACAGGATACTGGACTAGAATCATAGAATATCAGGGTTGGAAGGGACCCCAGAAGGTCATCTAGTCCAACCCCCTGCTCGAAGCAGGACCAATTCCCAGTTAAATCATCCCAGCCAGGGCTTTGTCAAGCCTGACCTTAAAAACCTCTAAGGAAGGAGATTCTACCACCTCCCTAGGTAACGCATTCCAGTGTTTCACCACCCTCATAGTGAAAAAGTTTTTCCTAATATCCAATCTAAACCTCCCCCACTGCAACTTGAGACCATTACTCCTCGTTCTGTCATCTGCTACCATTGAGAACAGTCTAGAGCCATCCTCTTTGGAACCCCCTTTCAGGTAGTTGAAAGCAGCTATCAAATCCCCCCTCATTCTTCTCTTCTGCAGACTAAACAATCCCAGCTCCCTCAGCCTCTCCTCATAAGTCATGTGTTCTAGACCCCTAATCATTTTTGTTGCCCTTCGCTGGACTCTCTCCAATTTATCCACATCCTTCTTGTAGTGTGGGGCCCAAAACTGGACACAGTACTCCAGATGAGGCCTCACTAATGTCGAATAGAGGGGAACGATCATGTCCCTCGATCTGCTCGCTATGCCCCTACTTATACATCCCAAAATGCCATTGGCCTTCTTGGCAACAAGGGCACACTGCTGACTCATATCCAGCTTCTCATCCACTGTCACCCCTAGGTCCTTTTCCGCAGAACTGCTGCCTAGCCATTCGGCCCCTAGTCTGTAGCGGTGCATTGGATTCTTCTGTCCTAATTGCAGGACCCTGCACTTATCCTTATTGAACCTCATCAGATTTCTTTTGGCCCAATCCTCCAATTTGTCTAAGTCCTTCTGTATCCTGTCCCTCCCCTCCAGCGTATCTACCACTCCTCCCAGTTTAGTATCATCCGCAAATTTGCTGAGAGTGCAATCTACACCATCCTCCAGATCATTTATGAAGATATTGAACAAAACCGGCCCCAGGACCGACCCCTGGGGCACTCCACTTGACACCGGCTGCCAACTAGACATGGAGCCATTGATCACTACCCGTTGAGCCCGACAATCTAGCCAGCTTTCTACCCACCTTATAGTGCATTCATCCAGCCCATACTTCCTTAACTTGCTGACAAGAATACTGTGGGAGACCATGTCAAAAGCTTTGCTAAAGTCAAGAAACAATACATCCACTGCTTTCCCTTCATCCACAGAACCAGTAATCTCATCATAGAAGGCGATTAGATTAGACTAGAGGGACCACATGGTTGATCCAGCATAGTAATTTCTATGTCCTTCTGTAATAATGTGGAGTTTAAAAGTCATGAGTACTTGCACTGGAAAATGGATTCTCTGTGTTATGCTAATCTGAGATAGAAACGTATCATATAACTTAAGTAGCCAATGAAAACAACTGAAATTGTATATTCTTGTACTGAACTTTTTCTGAAAGTATCTACAGGCTAAGAATTAATGATAGAAATTAACAGGTGAATCCTTTCAAAACATGAAAGAAATTATAATCAGTTCATGGACATTTTGTGCTCAGAGTAAGATGTAACATTTACTGAACATATCATTCATCATGAATCATTTACCCAGCTTTAGGTCTAGTGAACATGCTAAATATACCAAAACATCCTGGTTTATCTTGTAAAAACTTTACAGTAGTGAGAATTTATTGGATTGGAGACCTCTTCCGGGAAAGAGAGCTCTTTTGCTTTTTAACAAATGGGCGGGAATTTCAGTTCTATTGCCACCATTACTCAAAACTTATAGTTGTTTTTAAAATCATTAAGTTGTCCTTACACCTCCCATGTGATGCTGGTAAGTATTTTATATTATACATGGGGAAATGAAATAGGGCAAGGCCAACATTTTCAAAAGTGGCAACTGTCTCAGGGTAGACACCAGAAAAAAATGGAGGCACCCAGAATTCATGCCTGTATTTGGAAAATTTGGCTGTAAAAGTTACTTGCCCAAGGACACACAGGGAGTTAAGGTAAGAATTGAGATTATTAATTCTTACTTCTCAGGCCAGTCAGCAATCGAATCACGCTACCGCTAAATTTTATCCAAGTGATGGTTCTATATTCCATCTCACTAAATTTTGACTTTACTTTTTTGCTTTCCCTGCAATGAGCCTTCTTAAGTGTGCGTGGAGCATTTATGGCACCAGAGTTAGATGCTGAACCTTCACAGCGCTTTTGTCAGTGGAATTTTCCGAGGCTTTAAAATCAAAAATCCCTTTGGTGAACTCACAGCTTTGTTATTTTTACAACAGGAGTGATACATTATCTGTTCTTGCTGACTAGAATAACTTATATGTTAAGGTTGTGTTTCAGTACATTTACAAAATTTGCCTGTGTGCCTGACAAAATTTTGAAAGTAAACAGCACAGTTGGCTGGGTGTGTGACCAGAATGCAGTATGGAGGAACTTGGGAACAACTAAACTACATGGTATGGGTGAGTGGCTGGCCTGTCAATAGCAAATGGTTGCACAGACTTACATTCCACCTGTGCTGTGGATTAGGGTAATACATCTGATCTAATCTGCAGGAATCATTTGTATTGTTTCCCAGGGATCATCTGCCTCTTCCATAACTATTCTGCTTTGCTACGGGTGCAGCCTCTCGGAGGGGACAATAAACAACAGAAGCATCTCCAGAGTCCATACATTTTTGTGGAGGTTAGAGCTCATTTACTGCATGGATGCAGAGGAGTATTTTACTGATTAAGGCATATATGACAATGATAGATGGCTTCTGCTGAAAATAGCACTATTTATTTGATAACAATGTGCTATCTAATAATAACTCAGCAGGGAAGTGAATTGAGCACCATATTCATCAGCAAAGGGAATTCCCAACCAAGTGATTATTTGCTTTCCAGACTTCATATTGAAGGCAGGCCTCACTGCAGTAGCTGTCATTACTAGTGCTCTGTGTAGACAGCAATCTCTATGCACTGTGAATATTTTCTGTTGTAATGTGAGACTGAGGCATTTGATAATTATAGATCTGTACTAGGTATCCAGTATGAAGTAATTTCCTGTAAAACGATTCTCTTTTTTCCCTCCCTCTTCCTTTTTAATTTGGGGAATTACTCTCAATTACCCAAGGGAAACAATACAATCTGTTTTATGTGGCTGAGCAAGTCCCATCTGGCATACCTATACTGTTTAAGTAGAAATAACACCATACAGATTAATACGCACCGCATGGAGGACGGTGAATCCTTGGGAAATTTTGTATGCTGTTAAGAAAAATAAAGTTCTTATTTCTCTTTCTAAACCCCTTGTTCTCTACACCACTGTGGCTATGAATCGCACCAAACAGAATTTTTAGCTCTGTTTGTATTATAACACTTCTAGAAATTCTTACAAGAATTATCTCAAGCATAAAACCAAGTTTTATAAAATCTTAAATGCAACCTAGGGCCCTGATCTTGCAATGAGTTTTATACATGAGTTCTGGCTCTGTGTTTTTGTTACAGGCATGGGCTGAGAGAGCTCTGTAGTATGTCAAGGACAGAAAAGAGGAAGGAGACGACAATCAATATAGAGTCCCTGTTAAAGTGGGACACTATTGCCCAGATTATCCCCTCCCGTGGTAACATCTGCAGGAGAGAAGTCAGGAGGAAGAAATTTCCATGACAACTATCTTGTGGCAGTTGTCCCTAATCTGTACATTGGGAGGGTTTGCCTCCCATCATGGAAAAGGCTGTGGTGCCCAGCCCTAAACCTGGTCTGTCCC
Source organism: Eretmochelys imbricata (assembly GCF_965152235.1). Classification (NCBI taxonomy): domain Eukaryota; kingdom Metazoa; phylum Chordata; order Testudines; family Cheloniidae; genus Eretmochelys; species Eretmochelys imbricata. Next base: position 52,973,204 of record NC_135575.1, on the reverse strand, counting down.
CAAGATTGGGGGAGACCAGTTCTGTCGATGTGGAAGCTCTGTGTTTGCAGTGGCTCTGGCCTCTGGTGCCATCTCCATAACTTCAGCTTTGTACCAAGGAGTCTCTTTGACCCTGACTGCTGAGGGAGGAAAGGGAGGCTTTGCAGAAAAGGCTCAGTTCCTTTGATCTGCTGCTGTCCAGGAGCTGACTCCTCCTTTGCATCAACAAAGGATTATTATAAATTCTAAAGGAGATGGTGCATCTGCATTTACTTGGGGTGGGAGGGGCAACCAGATCTATCTGACAGCAGAAAAAAGAAATAGTCTGAAAGCAAATATGGTCAGCCCACTACCAGCCGTTGATGTCAAAGCCCTAGAGGGGGCAGAGATGCTTTAAATGTCTATCCCTGGAGACAGAGTAATGTAATGAGTACCATGGATAAAGGAGATACAGTGAATGGAGGAGGTGATGAAGAAATAGAACAGATTCTCCAGCCATAATTGAATTAAAACTTGCTTATATTCACATATATTTACTCAGATTTTTGTTTTCAGTGGGACAGAAATGGTGTGGTCTGTCTTGCTATGTGAGATGTACACAGAGACCTGCACTGTGCATAAAAGGTGCCCAATCTTGGAAAAATCTGTTTTGTTCCTATTTCTAGTTTTTTTACTGATGATTAAACCATAGCCTAGCACCATTTTTCAGGTGCTGAATTCAGTTTGCAAATATTGTGGGTATATTTTTTTTTCACACATCAAGTCAGTCAGGTGATTTCATAATACCTGCATGTGCCTCAGACATTTTACTTTTCAAGACACTCATAATCCAAGCAAAGTTAACACTTATTGTTAAACAAAGAAGTAAGAAATAAAACTACCATTCCCCAGAAGCACTGCATTACCACTAATTACATATTTTGCTAGGTCTAGACTATTTTACTTCTAGGTAGTGAAGTGTGAATGCATAGACTTACCTGTGTATCCTTCTTATTGATCGTTACTTATCTTGTAAGTAAAACATCCAGGTGGGAATGAACTTTCATAGCGGTGGTACTAGTTACAGAGGTGCTATTTCATTTTAAAAGTAATGCTAAAGGGATGGTGGGAGTTGTTCCCAGGGTTGAATTTGGCAATTAACTTAAGTAAACTCGTCACTCAAAAGTTTGAAACTGATTAAGTGAATAAATAATGTGTTGTGTTCATTAGTATCACATATATCTTGCATATTAAGTAGGGAAGATAAACTTGGGAGCAGATTAATAGATCGCTAGGAATATGTAATGTTATCTAATGCTATCTATCTTTTGGAATGTACTTTATCTTTCCCCATTTAATCAACTTGTGAAGTCCAATATCACTTTGCTGAAGCGCGGAACGCTTTAAGAAAGACATTTCAGCAGCATATTCCCCTGCTAATCCATAGATATCTGATCAGATGTTTCAGCAAGATTTAGTGCATTTCCAAACAGTACTAAGAGCTGTTCTCTACAGAACTGAAAATTATTAAAATTATTTTGTTGAAATAAAGGTGGCTTTTTGACCAAAAAAATGTTTTCCTGTTCTTACACACACACTTCCTTTGTCTTTCCCCTCCTCTTGAAAAGGGGGGGTAATAATATTTTTTTAAAAAAAGGCCATAAACCATCACACAACCCTAAAAGAGAAAATGCAAGAAACTCCTTCTGAGAAAGTGACACTGGCCCTTTAAGAAGGAGCAGGGGCAGTGCACTAGTGACTGATCAGCTGACCCCACCTGAGCTTTAAAATAAGGTACTTGGGCTTAACCAGAGAGATAGACAATCCAGAAAGGAATAGAGAGTAGATATGGGGCTCTCACTGCCTGCTCCCTGGAAATACGGATCCCTAGAGAGCAGGACTGCTAAATTTTCCTGAAGATCGGGACCAGAGCTTTCCCTCTGCTTCCCTACATCCATCCTTGTATTCTACCCCCTTATATCCAGCTCCATGTGCACACCCCTCCTGCTGCCCCACACCAGTCCCAAGTTCTTCTCAGAGAGGCAGTTAGATGCCATTCTCCCTCTCAATCCATGCTTCTCCAGGAAGCACCAAAAACCCAGATCCCATGCTCCCACCCTCCTGGAAATTGAGGGTTCCTGATGCCACCTACTCTGCTTCTTCCCAGGGGCTGTGGGTGCTCAGTCCCTATGGGTGCTAGGAGGCCTTTAAAAGTTATTTGCAGCCTGGCACGTGAGGTGCAACGCCACTCAAATTTGGCCCAGTTTGGAGCTAAGGGGATGGGGTTGGGTCCCTGCTCCCTCCCCTCGAGTTGCGCTTCTGATTCCCTAGAAGGGGAGGCAGTGATAGCCTGAGATGTAATGGGTGAGCTGAGGATCTGTTTTGTTTGCTTACGTTTGGCCAATAAAACTGCATTAAAAAAAAAAAAAAAGAGACTGTGGGCAGCAAGTCCTTAGCAAGCGGGAGAGAAATCTCGTTACATTCCTGTTGTAAGACATTTTGGAGATCTCCCAAATCAGTAAAGGGTTCTGTCACTGCGTGCCTTGTAACTCTGGGTGTCTTAAGGCTAGGCTGCTATGACTTAGAGCTCTGACACTGGTAGCCAGCCTACAAGTGTAAAGCCTCACCCTGGCTTCCACCAATCTAGGTACTTTTTGCAGGATGGCCTCAACAACCCCTTCTGGTCCAGAGTCCCCCAAATCTGTCTTCCCAAGTTCTTAACTACCAGACACTTGGACTTTTCCCCTTTGCTTTTTCACCCCAAAGGAATGAAACTTGCCCCTAATTATCAGTTAACCTTGGCGCACACACACACTGCACCATTTGCACAACCGAGACCTGCTTGGTGTAAAAATAAAAAGTTTATTGAGCAGAAATATCATAGATTCAAAGATGAGATAGCAAGGAAAAGAAAACACAAGTTATATAGACAATATACAATACAGAGACACAAATCTCAGACTTTACGTTTCTATATTAGCTAAATTCCCTTTTCTAATACAAGTTACCTATTGCCTCTGAACAGTTTCACAGCATTCCCTCTGTCCTAGAGCAGATCCAGTGTTTCACAGACAGCACCCCACTTACATGCTGGCTCTCAGTTTCTGAATAGCATTCACTCCTCTTCCCTTTTAACAGCGTTCACAGTTTTTTCCTCTTTCTTTCAGACCATACAGAGCAGGGGAGACCCTCCTTCCTTAGCTTTCCAAAACTGGGGTTTTCTTTTCTGTTTCAGTGTCTTTCCATTAACTTTAATAATCCACCAATGCCTTTCCCTGGGTTCCACCATGCTACATGTTTGGAGTTAGTTTTGGGTAAATAAATCATTTGGGAGGTGCCCCTCCCTCCCTGAATGCCTCCTCTTCTGTTGAAGGTCATGCTGTAGCTGCACCACACTTACAGTTACTAAGTTCTACATTTATATACATGCCTATATGTAATGTAGGCATGTATATAATGTAACCTGTATACCTATATCCTAATGGCCATTGATTTCAGGACATTACAAGCTTTCATAAATGACCTTAGCTGACATATTTATACACAATAACTTGTACGTAACCAGTTGATTCAGTTGCTTCTTCTTTGGGGTTCAGACCATTGGAGTTTTGGCCAGTGACCATAACATAAGCTTCACTTCTGTGCCCTCTTACCTGGGCAGGGCATCACCTACCTTGTTCTCCAACCCTTCAATATGTTTGGTCTCCATAACATACACCTGCAAAGCTATGCTCCAGCATAGCAATCTGGAGTTAGTTCCGTTTGTTCTATGGAGCCATGAGTAGTCTCTTAATATCCTGAACTGCCTATTGAACAGGTAGGGTCTGAGTTTTTTGACAGCCCATACTGTGGCAAAACATTCCTTTTCTATTATAGAGTAATTCTGTTCAGTGGGGGGACAATTTTTTGCCCAGAAATGTAATGGGGGTGTTTCTTGTTATCCTCCCCAATCTGCATTAATATACCTCCAAAACTTGTGTTGGATGCATCTTTGCACAATTCAAGTATTTTCTTAAAAGCCGGACTGGCCAAAATCAATGTCTGATAAAACTGATCTCACTACCTTTTGGCAGGCGTTTAACAAAACCACATTTCCTGGCTTTGTGATAGAGGCAACGATGTCACTGAAACTGCCTGCAAATTTTTGGTAATAATTAGCCATGCCTATAAAAGATTGAACCTGATTCTTAGTTTTGGGGACAGGCCAATTCACATTATCTTCCATTTTCAAGGGATCTGGGTGAACTTGGCTTCTACCAAGTGTCCCCACTCTGCAGTGTCTGTCTCTTCCTTCTCTGGGTTAGGCAAAGTTGTTTCTGGGGTATACACTTTTACCACACTAATAACGTCACACATAGAGATCTCATTTCCAACCAAATGTCTACAGGTATACCATCCCAAATTCCCTCTTTCAGATCATACTTTACGCCCTTCCACTTCAGTTCTGTGTGGGCTAAGGGTGAGTTCAAAAATTTCGAAACCACAGTGTTACATTTTCTCCTGCAAGCACATCAGGCTTTTTGACCATCTCTCTTTTAACCAGCATAATTTGTGCAGCAATATCTCTCCATGCCTGGCCTATCCTGCCCTTAGCCTTGGGATCTTTGAACATCTTGTCCACCTCAATAGATGCCAACTTTACAAAGTTACCAATATCCCTCAGTTACTTCTGGGTTTACTGAGTTCACTATAGCCGTGTTAACCTGGGCACGATGGAATTTGAGTTTGTTGCCATCTCCCCTCATGTACTCAATAGAGCCATACTCAAAGCATTGTAAGGCCAGGGTACCTGCTTGGGGTATATTTGACTTCACTTTCCTCCTCCTTCTTCCCATAAACAAATATAGGACTCTCTTTTACAACAGGTCTCTGTGCTTCCTTTTCAGGCTTTCTTTCAATACCCATTCTGACCTGCGCATATAAATCAGCAGCTCAAGCAGTCACCTGCAGTGTCAGGACATTTTTCCCATATGATAGCTCTCCTTTCATCTCAGCCAGCTTTAAAGAAATGTTCTTGGGTGAATAAGTGATACCATTCCCATAATCGCCATCTTGCTCCTTTACCTTTTACCCATTTTTTCACATAATCACACATTTTATCAGCAGAAATATTGCCAAACTTCAAAAAAACACAGCTCAAGTGATGTAATTGTCAATAGTAAAATGTTTTTTAAAATATTTTGTTGCCAGCTAGATAAAAAGCAGAAAACGTTTTTTTTTTTCTTAAAGGGAAAGTGCCAGGCTTCATATTTGACAGTCTGAAAAGAAAAGATTGCAAATTCTGTGTAGTACTTGGTAATTTCCCTGAGAATATATGCTTCAATATTTTTTTTTGGGGGGGTGGGCGGGGGGGCAGAGTGGTAAAAGAAAAAAAGAGAAAACACACACCAACAGTTTAGCACTCTGAGCAAACCTACAATAACACATCTATGCTCATCAGTAGAATTTCAAGCTTGCAGTTAGAAACAAGCAAAATAATTATTTTTTAAAAAATCATGAAAAATCCCTTTTCAGACCCAGTTTAAATCAAAGGGTATCAAAGGACACCTAATTCATTCTCTAATCAATCAAGAGGTTCTGCTGATGTTTGTTGTACAATACAAAAATTTAGTTACAAGCTAATTATATTAGCTTAACAGAATAAATAGTTTAGATCAGGGGTGGGCAACCTGCGACCTATCGGCCGTATGCGGCCCTTCTGGGTACTCTGCTGGCGGGCCACCAGACAGTTTGTTTACATCTGCATGGCTGCCCACAGCTCCCAGTGGCTGCGGTTCTCTGTTCCTGGCCAATGGGAGCTGCGCGAAGTGGCATGGGCAATAGGGACATGCTGGCCGCCAATACCTGCAGCTCTCATTGTCCGGGAATGGTGAACTGCAGCTACTGGGAGCTGTGAGCAGCCGTGAAAATGTAAACAAACTGTCTGGTGGCCCGCCAGCAGATTACCCTGATGGGCCACAAGTTGTCCACCACTGGTTTAGATTTAATATGGAAATTCTGAGTAGTTTTATGGATATAACTTAAGTAATTAGTATATTTCCATTATCATTCAGATTTCAGGTTTATTATAGATGTAAATGAACCTTTTCTCCTGCGAAATGTTAGTTTACCCTATTTTTGTTCACAAAACCTTTTTTCAATGGGCTTTCTGTGTAAAATTCAAACATTTATTTTGATGAATATACTTGATTAGGAAAACAAGCCCTTATTATGGTATTGTGGTTTATAAGCAAACTCCATTCTTCAGTAAAGCAAAGCTGCCCGGTGTTATCTTGTCTCCCTCTTTAAAATAAAAGAAGTTCCTGGCCCTCGTGGGTTCAGAGAAAAGCTTAACTATGTGAATCCTAAAGGCTCAAAAGCCATAAGGAAAGTTTTAAAAAAACCCTCCTACATAATTATTAGTTTAAAATCTCATTGGCCATCTGAAAAGCAATCATTATTTTTGGCAGGGGCAGACTTGATTTTTGGCAATACTATTTCACTGCCATTGTGGTCCTCTTCCAAAGAGGACTAGCCCTGACTTTTGATAGTATGTACCAAACCCAGATGACTCTTGCTTGAATCTCCAACTTCCTTCTGTATAAGAAACCTTAGTGAGAATTTTGCAGTTCAGAGGGCATATAAACTCTTATGTGGTGTATATTTTTCTTTTGGACTTTCAAATCCCATTGATTTACAACTGATTGAAAAACTCCTAAAATTTGACCAAATTTGGTAGAATATTTTACTAACATTTTCATTAACTTATTTTCTGTTGAATTAGAGAGATCATTCAGCTTTGCTAAACACTTCTTGATGTACAATATTTTGATGTAAATTAGTGAAACTATTCTTTGAATTATATGTCTGTGCTGTACTTGGGTAAATCTCAGTGTGACTATAGATACTAAAAGTGTATTTATAGGGTGCATTATCATACTCTTTTATAACTCTCAAATATTGTTTCTTCCTACTCACAATTACAGTGAAAAATGATGTTCCATGAAAAGTCTAGAACAAAAAATGTAATGCAAAATGTAACTAAATTTCAGTTTTTTTGACAAAACGAACGCTGAAGAGTGTTTTGTGTTAAAAACCCGCAATGTTTTTCTTTTGCTCCATCTCTTGCTTACCTCCCTCACTAATGCACACTTTTTCCACTTAGAGGGAAAGCAATGGGAGAAAAGAAAAAGAAAACATTATCAAAACAAAAAAAAAACCTTGAAGCTTGTACATTTATTTTGTTCCAAAAGGCTACCAAAATGAAAGGATTCTGTGAAAAAAATAATTTAGGTTGAAATATATATATATATAGCATTTCAATTTTTAAAAAAAGCAGCTCTACTCATGATAGAAGATTCTGTTATTGTGCATCATCACTGATATGTGCCCCCCAACATGCCTGGGAACATTGTTGCAATGGACTTCACCTCTAGTAGTCACTTCTTTGACCCTGCAATGGCCTGCATCTGTTTAAGTCCTCCATAGCCCTCCAGTTTAATCCCGTTCTGGGTTAACAAAAGGTCACACCATAAATTCAAATTAAACTTAAACCAATAGTTCTTATGCCCATCTCAGACTCCACTAAAGTCCTCTGTCTCATGGTCCCTTCTCAACTTCTCTTGTGCTACTTCCTTCCAGCTGGTTTTCCCCTATTGCCTCTCCTGCCCAGGGTTCCAGGCAGCTCCCTCAGGGATTTGCCTCAGAAATGTACCTTGCTTTGGGAGTGGAAGGTGGTGAGGTTTGTGGTGGTCCTTCATTCTGAGTAAATTCATTCTAGTCTCAGATTGGCCCCACAAATAGACGGTGCCACTGTTACAGTAAATAAACAAGACCCAAAAGAGCATTCTGACAGTATTCTAAAAGAAAAGCTGAGAACAATAGAGAGCCAGCAGTAAGGCAATGTATATGTATCTGTACGGCTATCATTTTGACCACAATTTTAGAAAGAATATGTGGAGTATAAACACGAACCAGTATATTATTTTGACTTGAGTGTCTACTCTCTGTGATCTTGATCAGATTTATTGCACTTAAATGACTCAATGGGAGAAAACGTCTTTACTAATGAAAGGAAAAAAAAAGCAAATCCATGGTTCAGTGATGATTAAAAATGAAGCTCTTGCCTAGACATAGTACATTCAGCTACTAAAATATAAAAGGTTAGCAACAACAAAGTTGGATTTATACTAATTAATACTCCATAAATGTTCTTGTTTCTATGGTTGCCAACCTTCCATGATTGTCCTGGAACTGCAGGAATTAAAGATTAATCTTTAGTTAAAGATTATGTCATGTGAGGAAACCTCCAGCCTAAATTGGCAATCCTACTTGTTTCCCTCTAGCAAAAAAAAAAAAAAGTTAAACAGTGTTGAAAACAGTTCTGTTAATTGTTTGAGTTTAAAAAGATGAATTTGTTTGGTGGGAATGGGGAAAAAAGACTTTGACTCAATATCTGGGACCAATACAAAATAACCTAACCAAGAGAAAGCGATAATGGGCCCAATCCTCCAGTTATGTGCCCATTGACCAGTGTTGGCCCAATCAATAGAAAATATGTCCATGCTAAAGATTGCTGTTAAAGATGTCAAATATTAAAAATAAAAATAACTCTTCTGCTATTCAGAACAACTTGAGATGCAGTTAGGACATAATTAGCAATATTCCCTCTATTTTTTCCCCCTTATGCTCAGAATGAGAAATTGCCCGAAGTTAAGTTTAAATCTAACACGATGAGGAGAGAGATTAGGGAGAATAGGTGGGAAAGGTGAAGAGAGAGAGAAAGGGATTGGAGGCCATTGTCAGCAATCCATATTGGTGTAAAAGCTGGTGTAATTTAGAGTAGCCATAAGTCTGCTCAAACTTATGAAGGGTCTGAAGCAGCCCTCAGATGATCCCCTACACTGAGGCAGCAGAAAGATGAAGGAATGTCACTTTTTGCTCACCCACCCCAGATAACTTGAACGGTGCTCCTGCACACCTGAGGATTCAGATGGAATGCTTTTGTTAAATTGTGTACCTGTAGTTTGAGATATGTTAGATGCCCCAAAATAAATTCCAGAGGACCTGTTTATAAATATTTGAGAAGAGTTAATGACAAGTGGGATGAAAACAATTAAGGGATAATCCCTTTCTGCCAATTTTTTATCTTTAGAGCTATTCAGATTTTTGAGAGCTGGAAAATAGTTATGTTCATTTAATAGTCACCATTTTGAATCCAATTATTTTAAATCCTTTAAGAAACTAACCATGCAACTTTTTGTTCTCACTGACATAAGTGCATGGTACTTCTGTGCTCCCTTCACTCTGTGTGTAGCATAGTAGTTATGCTTGAGGAATTGCTGATGCTCCTTGTATGCCTATTTCAGAAAAGAAACAAAATGTCAAGGAATAATTAAGAAAATATAGGGACACAAAAGGCATTTTCTTTGTTAAATACCCTTTTCAATTGCCCATGAAACTATATATACATTTTTAATTTATTCTTGCGATGTTTTGGCATTCAGCTTTGTAAAGAGCAACACTGTAAGCAGAGAGCTAACAGATTATCAGATAATTATGCTAAAATAAGATAAAAGGAAGTAAGCTAGTTCAGAAATAATTTTGTCACTTTTGACAATCCTTAATAAAAGCTATTCAAATATAATGCAAAACAAGTTATGCTATGCAAGTACATTTCCCTGTATCTTTCTGCTTCTTAATGTCTGACAGCTTGTATTTATTAGTGTTCCTTTATCTTGATTTTTTTCAATGATAAGCTTAATTTTGTTGGAAGCTTCTTTATAAAATACAGGTAAACAAAGTAATATCCACAAATTAAAAGCATTCCAAAATGACCCAGAAAAGGCCCAACCAAAATTGTCTTTACCACAGATGTGCAGTTCTCTGCTGAAGAGTGACTCCCTTTAATGGGGGGGAGCGGGTTCCCATGTTTAATGGTCTCTCAATGATTTCCTGATCTCGAAAGTAAAAAGATGTCTTGTTCTAACTGACAAGCCTAGAATCTATGGCTCCCACTGAAGTAAAGGGGAGTCATGTAGTTGAGTATTATACACATACTGGTGACACTGAAGTTCTTGGAGTCTCATGATCTTTTGAAGCAGTGCAATACTGAAGTAGATGGGGAATATATTGATCCTTGTGAGTGTGAATTGGCAATGGTTTTGGCAAATAGGAGCAAGTATCTTTAACTTTGGAGATCTGTCTGGGAGACCATTGTAGGTCTGCTCCAGTTAGTTCTACTAGGTCTCTGCTTGAATGACATAAGCACCTTGGTCAACAGTTTCAAAGGTTGCTGAGAGTGCCAGAGGTCTGAGAATGCATTGTTTAAAGCCAAATGACTTCTATTACTGTCAGCAAAGCCATGTCTTACCCTTAAACTTGACTGAGTGGGCCTGAGTGGTCATTTAAGGCAAGAAATTGTGAGTACAGTGAAACCTATGTTAAAAAGTACAGAGGGCAGTTTTATGTTAGTGCTACGCACTCCCATGAGAGAAAGCTGGGATATGATCCCAAGACTGGTCCATCACACCCTCTGCCAGCATATGCCAGAGCACTGAAGAAGCAGTATACTGAAAACATGGTGGAAAGGAACACAATATTTCACTCCATAATCATCTTAGGAACATCACAGAAGGACTGCAAAGAGTCTCTGTAGCAGGGTGGTCTGCACTTTAAGGGCCTGCAGAGTCTGGAAGCAGCAAGCCCTAGCCTAAGGAGAAGCCCAGCAGGCAGGTTTTGGGAAACAGTAGATCCAGATAAGCAACAACTAATGACTGGCTCGGATTCCCAAATGAAAGTTATAAGTGAGGACCCAGTTCTATAAAGGAATAAGGGCCTGGGGAGACAAACCCATCTCTGAGCAGCTTCCTCATGGCAAAGTGGCCGCTGACCGGCCATGTTGTACTGCTCAGGCTAAGGTATCAGTTCAACTCAGGATTGGTACTTTGCCATTTTTTTTGGTGTGTATAAGAGAAGAATAAAAGAGACTGCTTTGAAGGCAAAAATAGAGTTGGAGATTGCTGAGTGTGTTGTCCTCAAGCTGGTGGCCAGATCTCAGTCATGTTTTTGTCTTTTTTAAAAAAGTTAACTGATGTGGAAATCTGTGGGACAGGAATATAAACTCAGGATTTGTGGAATGGTGTTTATATCTGTGGTGCTATTAAAATAACCAATGAGGATCCTTCATATACAGTATAGGGGTAGAGCCTGAAAAAAAACCCTAAACCAGTTATAGATTCATAGATACTAAGGTCAGAAGGGACCATTATGGTCATCTAGTCCGACCTCCTGCACAACGCAGGCCACAGAATCTCACCCACCCACTCCTGTGAAAAACCTCTCAACTATGTCTGAGCTACTGAAGTCCTCAAATCGTGGTTGAAAGACTTCAAGGAACAGAGAATCCTCCAGCAAGTGACCCATGCCCCATGCTACAGAGGAAGGCAAAAAACCTCCAGGGCCTCTTCCAATCTGCCCTGGAGGAAAATTCCTTCCTGACCCCAAATATGGTGATCAGCTAAACCCTGAGCATATATGGGCAAGATTCATCAGCCAGATACCAGGAAAGAATTTTCTGTAGTAACTCGGATCCCACCCCATCTAATATCACATCACAGGCCATTGGGCCTATTTACCATGAATAGTTAAAAATCAATTAATTACCAAAATCATGTTAGCCCATCACACAATCTCCTCCATAAACTTATCGAGTTTAATCTTAAAGCCAGATAGGTCTTTTTCCCCCACTGCTTCCCTTGGAAGGCTATTCCAAAACTTCACTCCTCTGATGGTTAGAAACCTTCGTCTAATTTCAAGTCTAAACTTCCCAATGACCAGTTTATATCCATTTGTTCTTGTGTCCACATTGGTACTGAGCTTAAATAATTCCTCTCTCTCTCTGGTATTTATCCCTCTGATATATTTATAGAGAGCAATCATGTCTCTCCGCAACCTTCTTTTAGTTAGGCTAAACAAGCCAAGCTCCTTGAATCTCCTTTCATAAGACAGGTTTTCCATTCCTCAGATCATTCTAGTAGCCCTTCTCTGTACCTGCTCCAGTTTGAATTCATCCTTCTTAAACATAGGAGACCAGAACTGCACACAGTATTCCAGGTGAGGTCTCACCAGTGCCTTGTATAACGGTACTAAAACCTCCTTATCTCTACTGGAAATACCTCGCCTGATACATCCCAAGACCGCATTAGCTTTGTTCACGGCCATATCACATTGGCGGCTCATAGTCATCCTATGATCAACAAATACTCCGAGGTCCTTCTCCTCCTCTGTTACTTCTAATCGATGTGTCCCCAGCTTATAACTAAAATTCTTGTTATTAATCCCTAAATGCATAACCTTGCACTTCTCACTATTACATTTCATCCTATTACTATTACTCCAGTTTACAAGGTCATCCAAATCTTCCTGTATGATTTCCCGGTCCTTCTCTAAATTGGCAATACCTCCCATCTTTGTATCATCCGCAGACTTTATTAGCACACTCCCACTTTTTGTGCTGAGGTCAATAATAAAAAGATTAAATAAGATTGGTCCCAAAACTGATCCCTGAGGAACTCCACTGGTAACCTCCCTCCAGCCTGACAGTTCACCTTTCAGTAGGACCCGCTGTTAACCAATTTCTTATTCACCTTTCAATTTTCATATTGATGCCCATCTTTTCCAGTTTAACTAATAATTCCCTATGTGGCACAGTATCAAGCACCTTACTGAAATCTAGGTAAATTAGATCCACTGTGTTTCCTTTGTCTAAAAATCTGTTACTTTCTCAAAGAGGAGATCCGGTTGGTTTGGCATGATCTACCTTTTGTAAAACCATGTTGTATTTTGTCCCATTTACCATTGATATCAATGTCCTTAGCTACTTTCTCCTTCAAATTTTTTTCCAAAACCTTGCATACTACAGATGTCAAACTAACAGTCCTATTGTTACCCGGATCACTTTTTTCCCCCCTTTCTTAAAAATAGGAACTATGTTAGCAATTCTCCAATCATACGGTACAACCCCTGATTTTACAGATTCCTTAAAAATTCTTGCTAATGGGCTTGCAATTTCATGTGCCAATTCCTTTAATATTCTTGGATGAAGATTATCTGGGCCCCCCGATATAGTCCCATTAAGCTGTTTGAGTTTCTCTTTTACCTCAGATATGGTAATATCTACCTCCATATCCTCATTCCCATTTGTCATGCTACCATTATCCCTAAGATCCTCTTTAGCCTTATTAAAGACTGAGGCAAAGTATTTGTTTAGATATTGGGCCATGCCTAGATTATCCCTGACCTTCACTCCATCCTCAGTGTTTAGCGGTCCCACTTCTTCTTTCTTTGTTTTCTTCTTATTTATATGGCTATAGAACCTTTTACTATTGGTTTTAATTCCCTTTGCAAGGTCCAACTCTACTTGACTTTTAGCCTGTCTCACTTTATCCCTACATGTTCTGACCTCAATAAGGTAGCTTTCCTTGCTGATCCCTCCCATCTTCCATTCCCTGTAAGCTTTCTGCTTTTTCTTAATCACCTCTCTGAGATGCTTGCTCATCCAGCTTGGTCTACAACTCCTGCTTATGAATTTTTTCCCCTTTCTTGGGATGCAGGCTTCTGATCGCTTCTGCAGCTTTGATTTAAAGTAATCCCAGGCCTCCTCTGCCTTTAGATCCATAAGTTTTTCAGTCCAATCCACTTGCCTACTAATTTCCTTAATTTTTGAAAGTCAGCCCTTTTGAAATCAAAAACCCTAGTTGCAGGTTTATTTTTGTTAATCCTTCCATTCAGTTTGAACTGAATTAGTTCATGATCGCTTGAACCAAGATTGTCCCCTACAACCATTTCTTCTATGAGGTCCTCACTACTCACCAAAACCAAATCTAAAATGGCATCCCCTCTAGTCCGTTCAGCAACTACTTGATGAAGGAATCCATCAGCTATCGCATCTAGGAAAATCTGAGCCCTATTATTATTACTAGCACTCGTCCTCCAGTCTATATCTGGGAAGTTAAAGTCTCCCATGATCACGCAGTTTCCATTAGTATTTACTTCATTAAAAACATTAAAGAGGGCTCTATCCATACCCAAATTAGATCCCAGCGGTCTATAGCACACCCCAAGCACTATCCCAGGGAGGCTCTAATAGTTTTCTTCCCCAATGTAATTTTTACCCAGACGCTGTCTTATCCATTCCATCACTTCTTATTTCTTTACATTCTACTTCATCATTGATATACAGTGCTACTTCACCACCTTTACTTTTATTTCTGTCTTTCCTAAACAGCACATTGCCCTTCAATACCTGTAGTCCGGTCATGTCTACTATTTCACCATGTTTCCGTTATCCCTATATCATCTGGTTTCAGTTCCTGCACCAGTAGCTCTAGTTCCTCCATTTTGTTACCTAGGCTCCTTGCATTGGTGTACAAACGTCTTAATTTTTGCTGTTTGGCCTCGCTCACATTCTGTACCCTATTAGGCATGGTCATTCTACAGCCAGTATAACCTATTAGACTGGAATCCACACTGCCCTTCCTCCTTATATACATTCTCCTACCCATGGCTGTATCCTTTCTTAGTTCGTTCTCTTCCCTCACAATGCTAAAATCCAGCATGGAGATTACCTGGACATCTCCCAACCATCTCCCCCAAATTCCTAATTTAAAGCTCCCTTAATCAGTTGTGCCAGCCTCCATCCTAGAAGTCTATTTCCTTCCCTACTCAGATGAAGTCCATCCCGAGAGAACTGTTCTCCGTCCATGAATGCCTCCCCGTAGCCATACATCCCACAGCCCTCCTTATAGCACCACTGCCTAAGCCATCTGTTGATAGTCATAATCTTGTCATACCTTTGTTGCCCTTCTCTAGGAACAGGCAGAATCCCACTAAAGATCGCCTGAGCCTTGATTTCCTTAAGCATCTTCCCCAGCCTAGCACAGTCTCCCTTAATGCTTTCCAGCGAGAATCTAGCCGTATCATTTGTTCCCACATGAAGGATAATTAGGGGATTCTTTCCTGCTCCCTTTAGGATCCTTTTTAACCTCAGGTCTACAACCCGTATTTTAGCGCCTGGAAGACAGCACACCCTTCTATTCTCTGGATCAGCTCAGGTTACAGGCCTGTCTATTCTTCTCAATAAAGAGTCCCCGATCACATAGTCCTGCCTTTTCCTGGTGACAGTGCTATTCTCCAGTCTATCCCCTGTTCCCTCTGGCTGCAAGTTCTTTCCATTCCTATTCTCCCTTGTAATCCTCTTCAACCCATCCTGTATTCTCCTGGGACTCATATTTGGTGTAGTCTCAATTGACTCTTCCCCTTTTCCTATAGGGCTAGCAGTTCTTCTCTTCTTTCTTGCCCTTCCACCTTCAGTGACTACCTGCTGAGCCCTTCTTCATTTTCCAACTCTCCCAAACCTGTTCTTAAGCTCTATTTCTCCTTCACTAGCCCATCTTTTCCCCTGCCTGGTTCTTTTAGTCACATGACCACGTTCCTCACCCAGTCTCCCCTCAGAATTCCCCAGTCCTGCTTCCATCTGCAAGTCTGAGCTTTTTCCTTCCGATACCTCATGTCTTTGCTCCCAAATCTGCTCAGACCCCTTTCTAAACTCAACCAGACTTTCCACCTGCATCTCCAAACCTCAGATCTTTTCCTCCATCAGCTCTATCAGACGGCATTTCATGCAGACAAAACTCTTACCAGGTACCCCCTCCAGGATCATGTACATACCGCAGCTTCCACATCCAGTCATCTTCATTGTGTCTTCCACTACTTGGGTCACTCCCACTGCTGCCTCTGTATCTGTCATCGCCTTCCCACCTAAATCCTGTTAATCTGGGAAACACAAACCACACCAAAGCTCCACCATCCACAGCAAAAACAAACCCCAAACAAGCACCACAAGACAAACTCCCCTTTCAAACTCCCCTATTTACAGCTCTGTTTGCTAGCTCCTGTGCTACTACAGCTGTCTGTGCCACTGCCTGACTGGCTGGACCCCTAGTCCGAGAAGCCCCGCCCCCTAATCAGGGCTCAGCTTCTCTCCCAGCACAAAGCCTCTCCAAGTCTCTACACATACAAATACAAAACCAAATACAAATACCTTCTCCTCCAACAGTGATGCAAAATGGCATCCAGAATCCATATTTTTTTCCTTCCCTCTAACTATGAAAAAGCTTTTTCCTTCCCTCTAACTATGAAATTGGTAAGTTTTGGTGAGAAAGTCTGCATCTGAAGTAGAATCTCAGCAAAATCTCAGCAACCTTACCTCCAATAGCTAATTTACAATTCCATGAAAAACAAAGTTTCTAACAGAGATGTGGACAAACCTTGATGAATAATAAGGTTCTGGTACTACTTAAGTCCAAATGCAAATATGGCTAAGGGATTAGCTCTACAATGTTGAGGGAAAGTCTGCAACTATATTGTGTTTTATTGACAGTTTTTGTCACTGACTTCAATGGGGCTGAGATTTAACCCAGAGCATCTATTATTGGTGTATCTAAAAGGCAATTGAATATAATTCTTCTGATTTAAAACCACTAACTGTGACACCAGGAACTGGTGTACTGGTAATTGACCTGAATTTATTCCACAAAGTTTTGTTTGCCTTTGAAGTCTCTTAGTGATTTATTCTCTATCACTCCTGAATCTATAGTAATGCACTATTATGCATATCTGATGTTTTAGATGTATTACATCACTCTTTGCAAGATGAGAACTTTATGCTCGCATCAGGTATTATCTGGAATAATCCATTTAGCTACTGTATTTTATCCCCCTAGCTTTTGATGAATCTGGAATCATGGTTTAAATATTTACCATTTTCTGTTAAAATGTGCTACAAGAAAGAGATTATGCATGCAGAAAGTGTGTGGGGAATTTGAAGATAACAAATGATACATCAAGCACGACCTAATGTGGTTTTACTGAAATAGAAACAGTGGTAATAAATCACCTGCCAATGTTGATAATAAAATACTGCATTGGCCTCCATCAGCCACAAGAGAAAGGTTAAATGTTATTTCTCACAATAACCATGTGGTCTTCATACCTGACACTTTCAATATTAAATTCTATCATTATTTTCTGTAGAAAGTATTTAATCTTTATTCTTAATGGAATATTTTTTATCAAGCACTATGTTTGCAAACCTCTAATATCCATGAAATACCTTCATTCATTTTATGGTTATTGTACCACATAAAAACAGTCTTCCATTTTTGTGTAAAAATAGCCTATTATGTAGAAGGTGGAAGGGACAGTTTGGAATTCACCATGATCAGCATTAAGCAACTTCTCATGATTTGTTTCATCCAACCAAAGCTGCTGTATGAAATTTAGTGTTCATTGTGGTTGTTAAAGCTGTCAGTGTTAACCCTTGAGTGAGATCACAGTTATTTATTTTCTTGTTCGTTTATGAAAACAGTGTGAAACAGTCACCTTAGAGGCTGAATTATACAATGTAAAGGAGCAGAATAATACAATACACTTTGTGTCAATGAAACAAAGACTTGTAACTAGTAAATCAAAGTTCATCATCGTGTAGCTTACACGTAGACATTGCAACATTTTATCCTTATCAAATATCTGATAACATGCCGGTAATAGTAAATGAGTTTAGGCAACTTTTGAGGGAAAAACATTAATAGACAAAAACTAGACATTAATAACGAACCCATCTTATATACGATACTACACTGTTAACTATATAATACAGTAGAGAGTCCAAGACTATTCTGGGAGGGGTATGAACTCTCACGAACATCAGGATTATAGACCTGGGACATCAGGATTATAGACCTTTTTCCTACTCATGTGCCTATTTTCACACTCTCCTCCCTATTCTGTTTTCTCAATCTAGGTTTTTATCAGCTTTTATTTATTTATTTACTATTGAAAATACTTCTATTACTAGTATAATTTTACTATTTGTTTGTCATCAACATGTTCTTCACATTTTCTTTAGCTGATGATAGCTAAACAAGGTGCCTTTGGGAGAGACAGTCCTGCAGGAAGGTGAGTGGATACCTAAGGGAGCTGGGCATTTGCTGGATTGGGGTGATGTCTGTCTTGGGGATCTCTTTCTCAGCTGCATGTCTGACTGGACAAACCAGCTTACCCTGTTACAGGTTTTGGTGTAACAAAGCTGACAGCAATGGGTCCCAAGTCTCCATTGGTGCAGGGAACTTGATCCTACTGCACTGCCTGCAGCATTTTTTCTTCAGGGCTGGGACCTTCTGCCGTGTCCTAGGATGGTATCCCTGCCCGGCTCTGGGCCTCTTTCCTCCTCCTCTCGTCTGGGACATGGGGTCTGAGTTCTCTCTACCCTACACACACATACTTACCCAGCCCACTAGAGCTGCTGACTGTGGGGCTTCAGCTTCTCACTCTTCTCCCCAGGGAGGCTGCTGGAGTGAGGCTCTGTGAGATACAAGAGCCAGATCTACAAAGGGACTTTCAGCACCTTGAAAATCACTGGAATGCACAAAGACTGAGTTAGGAGCCTAGACTATCTATACAATGCTTGGGGAGACAGAGGTACCTGCAAATGGGATCCACAAAAAACAGGATGCTGGGTGTGGACCAGCTTAAGCTAGCCAATAGCACATGCTGATGAGATGGGATGTACCCTGAGCATTGTCCTTCTCAAGGAGTTAGATACCCTCTCTGGGAGTCAGGCACCTAAGCTATTTCTAACCAGAACAATGGTGATGCATCCCTAACTCCATGCTAAATGGCTGGAGGCAGGGCAGGGGGGGAGAAGAGGCAGTCTCCCTTATAACCTTTATCTCAGTGATTAGGGTACCCACTAGGTTGTGAGAGACCCCTTCCTCTGCATGATGAGGAGAAGGGATTTCCTAGCTCTCTGGTGAATACCCTAAGAGACTAGAGCATCATCCTCATTCTCTCTCTGGGCCAATGCATATTTAATCAGTTAGTACACAGGGCAACAACTTCAACAGGAGAGATTGAGAGAGCCCCCCCTGCATCAAAATGTGCCAGAATCCAGTGGTTAGGGCACTCTCTTAAAAGGTAGGCAATCCCTGTTTAAATCCCTTCTCTTCATCATGCAGAGGAGGGACGTGAACTGGGGTCTCTCAAATCCTCAGTGAGTATCCTAACCACTGGGAGAAAGCTTATAAGTGAGGCAGCCTCACTTGGCCTTTTTGTGTGGAGTTAGGTGTGATCTGTGTGTCAGATATGGCAATTTTCTGCAATAAATAGCCTTGAAAACCCTCATTGAATTAAGGTTAAATAGCTTTTGAGTCCATTGTTTTAAAAATGTTGAGTTTATGAATTATTGTGGAATTGTATGTAACTTCTGTAGGGGGTAGACATAATCAAAGTAAAACCTGGGAAGTGTTATCAGAAATATCGTGCCAGACAAGAACAGAGTTTGGACGATAAACAAAGTTAAATGGGTTTCCTAGGAAATCTCTAGGGGGAGGTAAATCCAAATCCCTCACTTGTGCTACACCCTGAGGAGACAGCTATTGTCTGCTGATTACCTGTTACATGAGGACAAGATCAAAGGCCTACCCTGTGTAAAGAAACGGGCTGATTTGCACATCTGGGTGCTTGTTCTGAGCTAACAGCTGATATGAACTTCTCACCATAGAAAAACCATTTGGTAGGGTTTGAAGGACTGATCACCTGCCAGAGCTCCTGTTGGAGCCAGAGTTGATCAAAGTCTCCTAGCATATGTGTGAGTTCTTTTATTGTTTAATATGTTTTCTTTGTAATGCTTTCACCCTAAGAAATCATTGCTTGCTTAGAAAGGACTGTGTAGTAACTTATAACTGTGGGCAATTACTCTGTTTATAATCTCTGAGAAGACAGCAAAGCTCAGTGCGGGTTGCTGGAAATAACACAGTGTAGGCAGGAAACTGTTATGCTTGGAAATACCCCTGTCAGGAGGGAGAGAGACATGGATTTCTGCTTCAGAGAGGTGATGGCTGGAGATCTGGAAGCCTGAGAACGGGCCCCTTCCTGGTCAATGGAGAGGGAATACAGGTGCAGTTGCCCTGAACTGTGACACTCTGAACACCCTACTTGACTAGGTTCCACAGGCAAGATAGGCAGGAATACATGTATGCACCCAGTTTGGGAATTGTGCTAAGGCTTGGGAGTGAGATAGGTGCCCAGGCGTCTAGACTATGGTGTTGTGCACAGAAACATAGGCCACCTAAGGAACTTATACAGTGTAAGTTTAGGTGTCTACAGAGTTAGGTGACAGGTGAGTAGGAGTTTTGTGGATCAGAGCCTAAGTACCTTTGTAGATCTTGGCCCAAGCCCCCTCCCCTCCAGCTAGGTTAGTGGAGCAGCTTCTCCTTCTCAAAACCCTCTAGAGTGGATTCTCCTGCAGAACAAGGAAGACTCCAGATATGGAGTTTATGGGTATCTAGGTGACTGGTGGGGCAGAGATTAATGGAGTATGAGGGAGAGAATGTTTAAGTTCAGGACTGTCTAGGTGAGAGAGAGAGAGAAAGAGAGAGAGAGAGAGAGAGAGAGAGAGAGTAGTTAGATAAAAGAAAGGGGGAGAGAGAGATGAGGGGTATAAAAATGGGAAAGGAAAAAGAGAAACAACAAGAGAGAATAGAAAACCCAGCAGGAGACCTGAAAAAAAAGAAATCACAGAATTATAGAACTGGAAGGGACCTTGAGAGGTCATCTAGTCCAGTCCCCTACACTCAAGGCAGGACTAAGTATTATCTAGGCCATCCCTGACAGGTGTTTGTCTAACCTGCTCTTAAAAATCACCAATGGTGGAGATTCCACAACCTCCCTAGGCAATTTATTCCAGTGCTTAACGACTCTGACAGTTGAGAAGTTTTTCCTAATGTCCAACCTAAACCGCCCTTGCTGCAATTTAAGCCCATTGCCTCTTGTACTATCCTCAGAGGTTAAGAAGAAGAATTTTTGTTCCTCCTCCTTGTAACAATCTTTTATGTACTTGAAAACTATTATCATGTCCCCCTCAGTCTTCTCTTCTCCAGACTAAACAAACACAATTTTTTCATTCTTCCCCATCCCCCATAGGTTATGTTTTCTAGGCCTTTAATCATTTATATTGCTCTTCTCTGGACTTTCTCCAATTTGTCCACATCTTTCCTTAAATGTGGCGCCCAGAACTGGACACAGTACGCCAGTTGAGGCCTAATCAGTGCAGAGTAGAGTGGAAGAATTACTTCTTGTGTCTTGCTTACAAACTCAGCTAATACATCCCAGAATGATGTTTGCTTTTTTTGCAAGTGTTACACTGTTGACTTATATTTAGCTTTTGATCCACTATGACCCCCACATCCCTTGCCGAAATGAGAGATTGGAGGAGGGATGGACCCTTGGTTTTAACAGAAATTAAACACAAAAGTTCTGGGCTTTCAGAAACATGGTAAATTAATACAGGAAAGAGGTCAAGACTGCACACATATATTATATCCAGAGTAACTGTATGATGCAGACCATCTCAAAGGAGAAGACTATTTCTAATTTCCTTTCTTTTAAGAGCTATTTTAGGTATTATGCAATAATTTTTCTTGTAAAACATGTATAAGTTTACAATCTCTCTCTCTCTCTTTTTTTTTTAGTATGTGCTGTACCCAAACTTCTGCTCCTCCTTCCAAAACTTGGTCTGAGCTCAAACTCAAGTTTGTTTAGAATGTTTGCACAACAGCAGCAAGCTCACGTTTGATTTACTGTAAGCTAGTGAGATACAGGTAGATATTTTCCTGTGAAGCTTCTCCTTTGCTGTCTAGGATTAACACTTTCAGGAGCCAGTCTCAATAGCTTAAATACCAGCTTCATAAACAAAATTCCAAGACACTAACAATGATTAAAGAGAAAAACAAGCCGTGGAACCAAGCAAAAATTAACAGGACAGATTTCAGACATAAAGACCACTTGGTTCTGAGAATTACTTCTCTATTAATTACCCTCTTCAGAGTTGGATCATTATAGTACTTGATTAATATCTTTCCCCTACACCATCACTTCCTCCCATCAGTCACTACTTCAACTGTAAAGAGAATAAAACTTCTTAACAGTACCTGAGCCG
Source organism: Eretmochelys imbricata (assembly GCF_965152235.1). Taxonomy (NCBI): domain Eukaryota; kingdom Metazoa; phylum Chordata; order Testudines; family Cheloniidae; genus Eretmochelys; species Eretmochelys imbricata. The sequence goes on along the minus strand of NC_135575.1, from coordinate 52,951,210 downwards.
GTAGAGATGGGGTTGTTTTACTGAACTTTCCTTTTGTGTGCTAATGATCTCCCAGAGCATGATTTTGAGCTGAAATTGTTGTTTTCTCTGAAACATTAGCTATCTAGGGTCTTCTCATTTTCAAACTTGACTATAGACTTTTAGCATTTTACAGCTGTGTAATCAAAATGGAGGAGTAAAGACATTGCCCCCCATAAACTCCTGACCAAGAGAAAGACAAAGAATGTTTAGTGAAAGAAGCAACTGCTAAGAAAATAAGGAGTAGTTGGGAGCATGTAGCTAGCCTTGTAAAAGAAGAGAAATAAAATATTAAAAGGCCATTTGCTGAGAAGCTAGGTACTCCTCATCACCTACTAATGAGATGGTCTGAGCTCAGCTTACCCCTTAACTGTGATCTTGTCCTCTAAAGGAAATCTTCCCTTCTGCCTAAATATACAATTAATAAGAGAATTCCACTGCCAAAATCAGGGAGAAGGGAAAGAGGAGACTTCCTACTTTCTTCAGGAACTCCTTTCTAAAAGACAAAGCCTAATAATAAGAGAGTAAAACTGACCAAGGTAACCTGCCTTTGGTTTATTGCAAATACATGAATCTCCCAGAATGAAAGCTATACCTGCTTCCAAATGAAAGTGGAAAAAGGTGATACTCTGGTGAAATTTAAATCTACCACTATCTATCAATTTATTCTAGCTGATTTTTTAAAATTACAGTATGATATTGGTGTATTCTAACTCAAATAATGGCTGAAAAGAGAGTCCCTGAATCTTAAGGGCTGAGATCTACTTGATGTAGCAGAGAGAGGTCTATAAGGGAGCAAGTTATGGCTCTCTGATTTTTTTAGATGTTTCTACTTCAGCCCAGATGGAATATACAGCAGCTTGTGGGCCGCTCTAAACTCTGCCAGCTGGGAATGGCCAGAACACAACTTACTGGCCAAGCAACTCCCCTGACATGGAAAGTTAGGTTGCATGTTTCTGTACGAGTTGGGTACAGCATTTATGCCTGATGTGAAATTGTCCATGATGTCTCTACCAGGAAAGATAAGGCTAATTTCTGGTTTCTGGTCTTTTGTCTCTTTGACAAAAAGCAAGTGAAGCAGGGATGAGGATATGGGTTAGATACTCTAATGTAGCCTTATTATATAGTTCATATTATAAGAAAATGGTTCACTGTTTTTATAATTCTGCACCTTTATCATTAGGATGCTTGTATTTTTTCTTGTTAGAATATAATCAGTTACAAAGAATATTGCAGAGTATTTAAACTCAAGAAATTAGAAGCATCAAGGTATGTTGCACTGTTTCAGCTTTAACATATCTCCTTTACAAGTTAAATCTGCTTTTTCCTGAAAATATTAGATGAAACCAAGCTTATTTAGGTGTCTATATATAGGGCACTGTGTTAAGCTATGAAAAATCTTTTACTTCTATTCTTGTTTTTTTGTATCTTTTGGAAGGATTATTATAAATAATGCAGATATATGAATGTTGGCTTTGAAGTATGTTATTTGGCTTTGGGTTTTGATGCAAACTTATTAAAATATAGGTGCACAAATACTATCAATCTAATCCTGCACTGATTTCTGTTCTCATTCAGAAACCCCTTTTGCAAACTAATGGCTTTTCAAACCTGGAAGCCTTATTCAGAAAGAAACCCCTGGTTATTTGCTGCACCACCATCATACATGACTTGTAGATGAGTGTGTGCATACTGATGGTTTGCAGACACCAGATGAAACCATTAAGATGTACATTAACTGTAACAATGAGAAGTCCAATATTCAGGGCCAAGCATAAAATAAATTTGTTTAAAGTAATGAAATAAATACATATTTTGCTGTTTGCACTGCAATATATGAAAATATATAGTTAATGCAAAGTGTTTGCATTATTAATGGAAAAGTCTTACAAACTAGGAACAACATTCTCTTCTCTCATTCAAGCTATGCCTTTGTTTATGTGTTCTGCATTCATTCTTTATATAGAATTTCTTTAAGTCAATGGATAAAACAGTGCATAAAGTGCAATAGATCTCTGTAGTGCAGATCAGCAGGAGAATCTTGATTTATCTATGTAAGAGGTTACCCTTTAGCCATATCTATGCTAGAGAATTGACCCTTTGCAGAAAAAGGTTGTCAGTAGTACATACCTTTGGTGTTCAAAGTGGTTTAATTGCTTGTGTAGATGAACAAAAACACTTTCAGCACCGTTATGTTTTTGTCGTTGTGCGCACTGGTAGAAAACTGATGAACTGATGTAGAGTGAAGTTGTATATAATGGAGCCTTTTATAGTGAAATAGAATGAAAATTACTTTTTATACTGCAATGGGAAGATAGCAGTTTTGATTATAGTGAACCTGTGCTTAGAGAAGTTTTTGCTGTATGGGGAAAAATGAGTTATCTATAAAATAACTATCATTTAGTTGCTTCCAATTTATTAGCTGAAGTGTTTAATTTATATGTACATGAGATTAAATTAGTGTATCACAATCTGGTTTCAGTTTTAATCAGCCTGTCAAGGGATGTCTACACTGCAATAAAAGACCCAGGGTATGGTTGCAGATGGCCCAGGTCAGCTCACTCAAACTCAGGAGGTACCAGAACTCAGGCCTGAGGCCAAATGTCTACCCAGCGATTTTACAGCCTTGCAGCTCCAGGCCCATAAGCCTAAATCAGCTGACCTGGGACAGTCGTGGATGTTTAACTTCTGTGTAGATATACCCTCAGAATCCAAATGCTGCAAAACCTTAATGCACCAATTGACAACAAGACAGTAAGTACAGTGATACATGCAGAAAAAGCTGAAATATCTCCAGAGAACTGTTCAACCTTCAATTGCAAAACTTGAAACCATGTAAAACCTTCCTGATTTTTGGTTTTGTTATAAATCTGAAATTCAAACCTTTGACAAAATTTGGGCTGAGGTTCAGATCTTATGAATGAACCTGGATCTAGTTTCAGGGAACAACCTGTACTTCGGGAGTTCCAGCTAAGCTTCACTCTGGCTCATTTAGACAAACTCTAGGGGCAGAGGATAGTGTAAATACAGCCATTTCTGATCAATCTGGACGCGCCTTTCCAGATATTGAATTATACCCCTTGCTACAATGCATGTGATTCACTATGTAATCATTTCTTCCACCTCCGTGTTCCTGCACCAAGCTCCCATGCCTTGCCAGCTGGGTGGATTCAGTTCTTTGGAGAACAGGTGGAGAATAGGCAATGTGCATGAAACTGGTGTATTCAGTTTTGTAGGGTGTTAGTAGTGCAGTGGATTGAAGTTTCCTTTTAAACAGGTTGGGAGAAATCTGTGATGAACCCTAGCCAAGGCTGCTATAGAGTGAGGTTGAGTCTTTAAGGGGTTGAAGCTAATATCCTAAAAGAGCTCTATTTATCTGAAACAGCTCAGCAGGCAGCACTGGATCTTGAGCCATCAATATTATACAGGCCTTGGTGGGGTCACAGTGACCTGAAACTCCCTTGGAGCTGCAGATTTGGCAAGCACCATCATCTGAACAGACTTGTTATATGAACTCACGCAAATTGAAAGCACTGACAATCTCATAGACCCACTGCGAAAGCTTTGATAGATCATGTTCTTGCTATAGCTGGGTCTCTATTATAATGCAACATTGTTTTTTGTTTTTTGCTTTGTTTCACAGCTATATGGATTGATCCATTTGTGTACAAACCAAAACTTCTCTCAAGGGAAAGTGGGCATAAATAAGCCTGGCAACAAGGTATAAGTGGCAACAACATTAAAAATGGCTTTTAAGGGCTATTGATGGCTTGATTTTTGTTTTATTTATTTTTATCCTTTTGCAAATAATGAGAAAGTACTTTTCATGAATAACTGAATTGCTTGCTGTCATTCTAGTAACAAAGTAAGCAATGAATACAGAACTGCTAGCCTGGGTTATCAACATCAAGTACAATCAATTGGGAATCCTTTCTATTATTACATATAAAACAGAAAATGTCCCATTATCACTGTCAGGCATGTAAAGAAAATTAATTTGTAATTATTTTTTGGATTGTGATACAATGTCCCAAAAATATTAGTAATCTGATTTCTATTTAATGGGAACAGGAATTTGTTAATATGATTTACCTGTAGTAACAGGATGTCATAAATATAAAGGGAAGGGTAAACCCCTTTGAAATCCCTCCTGGCCAGGGGAAAGCTCCTCTCACCTGTAAAGGGTTAAGAAGCTAAAGGTAACCTTGCTGGCACCTGACCAAAATGACCAATGAGGAGACAAGATACTTTCAAAAGCTGGGAGGAGGGAGAGAAACAAAGGGTCTGTGTGTCTGTCTATATGCTGGTTTCTGCCGGGGATAGACCAGGAATGGAGTCTTAGAACTTTTAGTAAGTAATCTAGCTAGGTATGTGTTAGATTATGATTTCTTTAAATGGCTGAGAAAAGAACTGTGCTGAATAGAATAACTATTTCTGTCTGTGTATCTTTTTTGTAACTTAAGGTTTTGCCTAGAGGGGTTCTCTATGTTTTTGAATCTAATTACCCTGTAAAATATCTACCACCCTGATTTTACAGGGGGGATTTCTTTATTTCTATTTACTTCTATTTTTATTAAGTCTTCTTGTAAGAAAACTGAATGCTTTTTCATTGTTCTCAGATCCAAGGGTTTGGGTCTGTGGTCACCTATGCAAATTGGTGAGGCTTTTTATCCAACATTTCCTAGGAAAGGGGGGTGCAAGTGTTGGGAGGATTGTTCATTGTTCTTAAGATCCAAGGGTCTGGGTCTGTAATCACCTAGGCAAATTGGTGAGGCTTTTTACCAAACCTTGTCCAGAAAGTGGGGTGCAAGGTTTTGGGAAGTATTTTGGGGGGAAAGAAGCATCCAAACAGCTCTTCCCCAGTAACCAGTATTAGTTTGGTGGTGGTAGTGGCCAATCCAAGGACGACGGGTGGAATATTTTGTACGTTGGGGAAGTTTTGACCTAAGCTGGTAAAGATAAGCTTAGGAGGTTTTTCATGCAGGTCCCCACATCTGTACCCTAGAGTTCAGAGTGGGGGAGGAACCTTGACACAGGATGATAAGGTAAGTAAACTTCAGTGTTACAGAAGTAAATTTCAGTGTTTGGTACTTTAGAGGAAATGAGGAATGTAAAGAACACATTCATCATTCTTTATGATGGGGGTGGGGGGATGAAGAGACTGTTAAAATTATAACAAATTTTAATTAAGTCTTTTATAAAGTTTATGTGTTCTTACAAAAACAGTTATGTAAATTCTTATTTATTCCTTGTATATTAATCTTGTGTGAAAATGTATTTTCCTAAGCAGTTTAGCCCTATAAACAACACTTGACTTTCCTTTTTGTTTGAAAAGATTTCTAGAAATTATTTGTAATTTAAATGAATAGCACATGTAAGGATACCTGCAGCTTCTTGTCAGATAATTCAGAAACGGAAAGATAGATGAAGTTGGTTGAGTAAATAATTCACTATGAATTAGTCACTAAATTTTGAGTGACAAGAATTAGACACCTTCAGAATCAAACCTGTCCCAGTCTTTTCAATCTCTGAATACGAATGTTTGGAGGTGTGCCATTGGAATGGAGGCTTAGGATGACTGAAAAACATTCCCCACCTTAACAGTAACTATTCTTCTCCAGTCAACTTATCCAGCCAGCCAATAGCTCAAATTAACTATTCTAAATGTCTCTCTGGATGCAGTTATTTGTGAAGGCCTTGGTCCTTCACATGTCTGAAAGAGACAGAGTGAGAATGTATTCTTTTACAAATAACGATTCTGTAATGTACAAATAGCTCTTCTTGTTTTTCTGTGCCATTGTTTGTAAACAAGCTTCTTTCTGTGCCCAAGCTCTCATGAAGGTCCTCCTGAAAAGTCTCCACTTATGCATTGCCACAATACATAATTCAATTTGTTTACATATTTTCATTTCTAAATAAATTCACTATTTGATATAAAATATGTGAACTATTGAGATGTACAACTGAATAGCTGCATGGTCATGTTGCTTTTAACTTTATCCAGCTGTCCCCAATTTCACCTCCATGTTTTCATCCTATTTAATTATATTAGACATAATATTTAGGGCCAGATAGTGCAATTCAATCTCTGCATGCAGGGTTGCATGCAATGGTTGCAGGGTCTGACCCTTGGTTAATAAGCTCTTTTGATCAAGAACTGCATCATATGATTTCTTCTTACAGTGTCTAGCACAATTTTGGACATGATAAAATAAATAGTAATGAATGATCTGTGGATCTCCAAAACCTCTCTTTAGAATTGTACATTTTTTTTTATAAGTTCCTAGTTTGCTAGATGTATTAAGGACTTATCCCAATTGGATTTCTTGACATCAGCAGGTGAAGAAGAGAAAGGGCACTCCTCTGAGACTTTGTTTTTGCTAACCAACTGATGGTTGCTTACTAACCTACTTGAAATAAAAGGATGATTCCAGTCCTGTTAATGTTGGGCTGGTATTCACATCACAAAAACTACCATCTCACTTGACACAAGCTGAAACATTACTTGCATTTACAGGGAAAAAGGTCAAGTGTCAAACATGTATAAAGACTAAATGTCTTTTTTCCCCTAGAGGTGGCCCCTGAAAGGTAAGGTTGCAGACTGGCAAGTTAAAGTGTCAGGAAGCTTGCACTGTTATTGATCACACTATACATATTCTGTGTCTAAACAGTCTCAAATGTGTCAGTCTGATGATCACAAAATTAATTTCAAGTTCTTAAAAAAAAAAAAGGAAAGGAAAAGAAAAGAAAAGAAAGCAGCAATCATAGCAAATTTTCAGCTCCAATGTTTCCAAGTTTATTTGAGATTTTATAAAGGGATCTCAGTGATCTCTGTACACACTGTTCTTGGGAATGAGAAAACATTTCCTGTTGGCCTCTGTAAAAGTTGCATCTGTGCAATCAACTTGTTTATTTTATTCATAGCTGAAGCTGTCCTCATCTAGCCCATGATTCTGCTGTAAATATTATCTTGCTAAATGCTTAACATAAGTTCTAAATGTAGCAAATTATTCTGGGCATTATTTTCACTGTCCATAAAAGGGAGATCATAACCTCCATTGAATTGTCAGCTTCTCCTAGGGTGGCTATGCATTCTTTTTTTGTTATTTTGGCACATTGGTTGGTGGATCTCCCTTGTTACTGTCCCAAGACATCTGCTCACATTACTGATATTAGACATTAGGCCGTGCCCTGAACATTTTGTTTACCAAGTGTCCACCTGAGTTAACAGAAGCCCATTTCTCTGGCTCCGAACAGTCTACTTTTTGCTGTCCAGGTGAATTCTGTTTGCTAGAGAAGCAAACAGAAAGAAGCAAATGCAGTCACCTGCTGTGCTGTGGAGCAGCTGCCACAAAGAAGGCCATATCTGAAAATGGCCAAGGCATTACCAGAATGGCAATAGGTGCAGTTGAGAACCACGTGTAGAACTTCCGTTATTGAGCACTTTTTTTTAAATTTATTTTTACTTTGGGCATCTAGTGAATTGTGGCACTATGTTGTGCAGGAACAATTTGCCCAGAGAGGCATGTGGTTTGCCAACAGAAGTAAATGCTTTATTCAAGATAACCCAAGCGATGCAGAAGACTACTGCTTCTGGGTGTAGAGAGGCCTAGCGTGTTAATTCTCTGCGTGTCTTCCAGCACAGATTTGTGGATTTTTGTAGTATGTCTATTTTCCAATGGAGTACTTTCATCTACCTCTTTATATTATTTTCAGTTTTCCTAACCCACCTTATTAGTTCATCTAAAGCCCATCATGGTAGATTGCCCACCTTCTGTAAGATTGTAAGCATTGTTCCTGCTAGTCGTAAGCTGGTTACTCCTTGTTTTCAATGTAAAATTTCGTGCAAAGACTTCACTTTACTTCAGGAGAAATGTACTTTCTTTAGATGAAGGCACTGTTCACTCCTTAATCTAGAACTGGGCTTATCCTCCTGGAGAAACCTCAAATAATGGATTTTTTTGTATAAACCCCAAGGCCAGAGGAATGGAGCTCTCTGCTCCTCCTTTTGGGACAAGGGGAAAAGCCATCTCTTCCCAGCTTAGGTGAAATTATGGGTTAAAAATTCATAAAACTATTATGTTTTGTTTTGTTGTTTGTTTTGATGAGTAAATGTGATAGTAGATTATCTTTACTGTACTCATGAAATGGCATAGGAATTGTGCAGGATATGCCCTGGGTGAGAGGTTGCACTGACTTGATGAGTAATGGACTCAAAGCTCAGGATAAGCAAAGGAGAGAACTCTGTCCTGGAGGTAAAAATGCTATCCTGGAAATTGTTTCACTCTTGGTTCCTCACCTGGAGACTCTGTGCCCGGGACAGAGGAATCTGTGGGATTGGATCAAGCAGACCAGCAGAACATGTCAAGGACTGTCTGGATAGGACCAGTGGAGCAGAACTGACCACAGTGAGTCCCAATTAGACTTATGGTGGTGACATTGCTAAGATGACTTCACAGGGCCCTGCCCTACCCAGCTGATGGAAGCAGAAAGGAAATTGCAGGAGTGGCCAGGTAACTGCTCATTAGAGCAGGAGGTGGTGGAGCAGGACAGAAACAGACTAATGGAGGAGAGCAACTCCCGGTGACTACAGCTAAGATCAACACCCTTCCCCTAACCCCCATGAGGGGGATTTTAGGTGGGTACGGTTTGTGGTGAGACAAAGTTCTGGATATTAATTATTTGGGACTAGGAGCTGATTAAACCCTTGATGTTTTTGATTGCTCAGTTTCTTGTATGTGAACTGATACTGGTTGTTTATGTTCCTTTTGTCTATTTATTTCATCTTTTTTACCCAAATAAAAAGATTTATGTGTTCAAAAAGACTCCAGTGTGTGTGTGGAGTGGGGGTTGGGAGAAGGGTAACCATCTGCCAAGATGATCACAGAGGATTTATTTTAATTTTCCATAGTCAGAAATAAGAACATGACTCTGGGTGGGGATGCAAGTCATTGTTTCTTTCATTTTGGAAAAGAAACCCTAGACACACTGAAGCAAGCCCTTATTATTGCCATTGAAACCTGGAGGAAGAGTTATACTTGTGTACAGCTTTACATTGTTCCTGCTGTCTGTAATGGGTATGTTTGTTTTTCCTTCAATCTAATAATATACAATGAGAGCATAATACAGCCAGTAGGAAAATGTGACTTCATAGTAACTATCCTGAAAAATAACTGATGGTACCAACTGAAGTTTGTGGTGATGGATAAGCACCACAGAGCCACATAGCCATTGGATCAGTGTATGGAATCAGAATTTTACAGCTGCAATACAAGAAGCAGAAGGGGAAGTCCCTTGGACAACGGAGACAATGTTAAAAGCGTATAAAGATGTTTTCATAGGCAACAGGTGCCTTGAAGGAGCTCTGTGGCTGGAAATATTCCCCACAATCATAGGTACCAACTCTGTGGGTGCTCCAGCGCTGGAGCACCCAAGGCAAAAAATGGTGGGGGCTGAGCACCCACCGGCAGCCCCCCTACCGGAATCTTCCCCTCCTCCCTCCTGCCTGACAGCAGGCCCCACTGATCAGCACCTCCCCATCCCTCCCAGTGCCTACTGCTTGCCACGGATCAGCTGTTTCATGGCATCAGGAGGTGCTGGGGGATGGGGAGGAATGAGGGTGTAGTGTGCTCGGGGGAGGGGGTGGAAATGGGCGGGGTGAGGCAGAGCAGGGGTGGGAAGAACCAGGGTGGGAATGGGGCTTTGAGGGAAGGGCTGGAGTGGGGGCAGGGCCTGGGTGGAGCCGGGAGGGTAGCACCCCCAGGCAGATTAGAAACTCAGTGCCTATGCTTACAATGGAACCTGTACACTTACTGTGACTCACAGTAGGGGTATCATAGTGCTTGCAGAGGCCAGCACAGCCTGGATATGTAGCATAGTGGTGGTTTAAAAAAGCATCAGACAAATTAGCATTTGCGTAGAATCAAAGCCACTGAATTGGGCATTGAGAAGAGGACACTATCCACTACCCACAATTGATATCTTGGCAGAACTGTCCAAAGCCAGAATCTTTATGATCTGTGACATAAGCAATGTTTTTTGGCACACGAGTCTACATAAATAGTCCACTATGCTGACAACCTTCCTCGCACCATTGGTTGCTATAGATGGCTATACATGTTGCTGAGCATAAACCCAACACCTGAGGTGTTTCAGAGAAGACTCACCGAAGAGCTGGAAAGTCTGCCTGGGGTGAAAATAATTGCAGATGATATCCCCAGTGTAGGTGAAGGGAACAAATGATGCAAAAGCTGAGTAAGTCCATGACAGAAAATGACAAGCTTTTCTCCAGCAATGCAAGGACAAGAACATAAAACTCAACCCAGAAAAAAGGTGACTCATCCAGCATGAGGTGACATACAGCAGAAGGACTGAAAGCAGATCCCATACACAATCCAGGCTGCGAGAGACATCCTAGCTCCAGTGGATATGAAAAGGGTAGAGTGCTTCATTGGAATGATTTGTTTTGTTTTGCCCAAATTCTATCCAAACCTGGCTTCAGATTGGAACACATATGTCAGCTCACAAGGCAAGATGTTGAGTGGGTAGGTCCCCAACAGCAACCGTTTGACACAATGAAACAAATAACAGAAGCCCCATCCTGAAGTAGTACCAGCCAGGAGAGCTACAATGTTGCTCCAGCGTGATGCATCAGAAGAAGGATTGACTGTAACTCTTTCAGGAGTAGACCGTCTCTTGTACCAGCAAAGCCCTGTTGGAAGCTGAACAGGGATATGCCCAAATAGGAAAAAGAGCTTCTGGCTGTAGTATTTGGAATGGAGCCTGTCATAAATATAAAGGGAAGAGTAAACCCCTTTGAAATCCCTCCTGGCCAGGGGAAAGCTCCTCTCACCTGTAAAGGGTTAAGAAGCTAAAGGTAACCTTGCTGGCACCTGACCAAAATCACCAATGAGGAGACAAGATACTTTCAAAAGCTGGGAGGAGGGAGAGAAACAAAGGGTCTGTGTGTCTGTCTGTAGTCTTTGTCGGGGATAGACCAGGAATGGAGTCTTAGAACTTTTAGTAAGTAATCTAGCTAGGTACGTGTTAGATTATGATTTCTTTAAATGGCTGAGAAAAGAACTGTGCTGAATAGAATAACTATTTCTGTCTGTATCTTTTTTGTAACTTAAGGTTTTGCCTAGAGGGGTTCTCTATGTTTTTGAATCTAATTACCCTGTAAGATATCTACCATCCTGATTTTACAGGGGGGATTTCTTTATTTCTATTTACTTCTATTTTTATTAAGTCTTCTTGTAAGAAAACTGAATGCTTTTTCATTGTTCTCAGATCCAAGGGTTTGGGTCTGTGGTCACCTATGCAAATTGGTGAGGCTTTTTATCCAACATTTCCCAGGAAACGGGGGGTGCAAGTGTTGGGAGGATTGTTCATTGTTCTTAAGATCCAAGGGTCTGGGTCTGTAGTCACCTAGGCAAATTGGTGAGGCTATTTACCAAACCTTGTCCAGAAAGTGGGGTGCAAGGTTTTGGGAAGTATTTTGGGGGGAAAGACGTGTCCAAACAGCTCTTCCCCAGTAACCAGTATTAGTTTGGTGGTGGTAGCGGCCAATCCAAGGACGACGGGTGGAATATTTTGTACGTTGGGGAAGTTTTGACCTAAGCTGGTAAAGATAAGCTTAGGAGGTTTTTCATGCAGGTCCCCACATCTGTACCCTAGAGTTCAGAGTCGGGGAGGAACCTTGACAGAGCCATTCCATCAATACACCTATGGCCATCAGTAATACTGCAGTCCGAGCACCAAACATTAGAGACAATAATGGCATAAGTCCTTATTAGTGCTCCAAAGAGATTGCAGCACATGTTGATACACCTCCAACATAGAAAGTAAAGATCAGATACTGTCCAGGATGACTCCTGCTGTTAGCTGACACCCTGAGCAGGGCATATATACCAAGCATCAGTGAGCTGAGGGAAAGGAATCAGGACACAGTGCAGCATGTTAATGGATTCAATCTCGTAGTTTGAACAACAAGCTGATGGATAGAAAAAAACATCCAACTACAAGCAGTGAAGAGAGCAATAGTAGCAGAGTGGCCAGAAGACAAAAGGCAAGAACCGTTACAAGCAAAACTGTATTTTCAAATTAAAGACAAGCTGAGTATGCAGGATGGAATCATGTTTCAAGGACAAAGCTGTAGTCCCTGAGTTATTATATAGGGATGTAATGCAAAAAATACATGCTTAACATCTGTCACAATCTAACTGTTCCCCCCCACCCGGGAAGGCACCAGCATTATATAGTGTTAATGTTGTTATATGTAGTGGAAAGGCTCTCGGGAGGAGTGAAGGTATGAGTATGGAATGAAAGGTTTCTTTGCAGGCTGCGAGAGGCCAAACGGGAAAGAAAGGAGAAAGAAACGGATTAACTCGATGTTCCTTGAAAATAAACTTGAAAATAAGAAATTGACTCCAGCCCAAGGCCATTGCACGTTCTGCTACCTGCCAAGAAAGACGGGAGCCAGTGATGGGCCAGTACGTAATTATAGGTAAAAAATAAAATTGATATTTCTGGTTCTGGTTATGCAAAACGGAAACTGAATTCCATATAAATTACTATGTATTTCTCTTGCTTGTTGTCTGCTCCACTTTTTAAACTCTTGGTTTTTCTTGGTGTGTGTGTGGGGGGTAAATCATGTCTGTTCCTGGGATGGAAACAGAGGGGTAACTGTGGAAGCATAACCTTCTGACTGGTGGCTTTGACTTCATTGGGAGTTTCAGCCACTTATGCCATGATTGAATCTGTTTCCTTTCTGTGTACATTTATCATACTAGTATACTAACATATGTCTGACATACCAGGGTACAATTCAGACTAATGAGTAGCTGTGCTGTCCCTGCCCTCTAACCTGGGGTGCCCTTTACAATGTTTTGCTGCTGTAGCCTCCAGCCTGGACTACTCACTAACAGCTTCCAGCATGCAAGTCACTCTCAATTATGACTGTGTGTGTGCTGAAGTCAGCCAGCTACACCTTAGCTCTTACCAGTTTTGGTTATATTGCAGGGTGACCCCAACACACTCCCAGTATTAGATTTCCCCCCCAAAATGAATGTCCTGTACTGCCCAGTCCTCTCCTGGCCCCTTCAAGTTTATATGAAGTCTGTTATTTCTTTAACGGACATAATATCCCCACAAACTTGCCACGCCAAATGGACTTTCCCAGACACTTCAATTTAAACACACTGGATTAGATAAACAATAACACAAGTTTATTGTCTACAAAGAGATTTTAAGTGAGTACAAGTAATGAGGCATAAAAGTCAGAAATGGTTACAAGAAAATAAAGTTAAAAGGCTAGTGGTGCCTAACTAAACAAACTATATCACATTCAAGCAGTTTCTCACAATATGACTTCATCAGACTTACTGACCAAACTCTCTGTGGCAGGACCCCTTCTCCCAAAATCCAATGAAGACTTCCTTTGTTATTTCAGGTGTAGAGAATGCAATGGGCAGGGAATGGGGAGCGGGTAGTGTTTGTCCCTCCTTTTTATTGTTTCAGTCACCCTTTTGAAAAACATTTCCAGCTGGGTACCAGAAGACAAAATGTCTCTGGGAAGCATGCTGCAGAGGAAGGCAAAAACCGTGAAGGGCTCTACCAATCTGACCTGGGGAATAATTCCTTCCCAACCCCAAATATGGTGGTCAGTTGGACCGAACAGCTAGACACCTGGGAAAGAATTCTCTGCAGTAACTCAGAGCCCTCCCCTTCTATTGTCCCATCACTGGGCATTGGGAATATTTGCTTACCAGCAGTCACAGTTTGGCTATGTGCCATTAAGTAGGCAGTCTCATCACACCATTCCTTCCATAAATTTATCAAGTTCAGTCTTGAAGCCGATTAGGTTTTTTTGCCCCCACAGCTTCCCTTGGAAGGCTGTTCCAGAACTTCACTCCTCTAATAGTTAGAAGCCTTCATCTAATTTCAAGCCTAAACTTGTTGATGGCCAGTTCATACCCATTTGTTCTTGTGTTAACATTGGTGCTTAACTTAAATAACTCCTCTCTGTCCTTGGTACTTATCCTTCTGATATATTTCCAGAGAGCAATCATATCTCCCCCCAGCCTTCTTTTGGTTAGGATAAACAAGCCAAGTTCTTTGACTTTCCTCTCATAAGGTAGGTTTTCCATTACTCTGATCATTCTAGTAGCCCTTCTTTGCACCTGTTCCAGTTTGAATTCAACATTTTTAAACATGGGAGACCAGAATTACACACAGTATTCCAGATGAAGTCACACCAGTGTGTTGCATAATGGTACTAATACTAATGGTAACTTCTCTATCTCTACTGGAAATACCTTGCCTGATGCATCCGAGGATTACATTAGCCTTTTTCATGACTGTATCACATTAGCAGCTCATAGTCCTCCTGTGATGAACCAATACACCCAGGTCTTTCTCCTTTGTCTCTTCCAACTGATAAGTCCCCAGCTTATAACAAAAATTCTTGTTGTTAGTCCCTGTGGGCATGACCTTGCACTTTGCAGTGTTAAATTTCATCCCATTTCTATTACTCCAGTTTTCAAAGTCATCTAGATCTTCTTGTATGATAAGTCCTTCTTCATATTGGTAATGACTCTTAAGTTTGTGTTATCTGCAAATTTTATTAGCACACTGTCACTTTTTGTGTCAAGGTCGTTATTAAATAATATTAATTAAGATTGGTTCCAAGACTGATCCCTGCGGAACTCCACTGGTAATCTCGCTCCAGTCTGACAGTTCACCTTTCAGTATGACCCATTGTAACCTTCCCTTTAACCAGTTCCTTATCCATCTTTCATTTCTCATATTAATCCCCATCTTCTCCAATTTAACAAATTTCCTATGTAGAACTGTATCAAATGTTTTGCTGAAATTTAGGCTAGATTAGATTTACTGCTTTCCCCTTGTCTAAAAATGTGTCACCTTCTTAAAGAAAGATCAGGTTGGTCTGGCATAATCTACCTTTTGTAAAACCCTGTTGTATTTTACCCCAATTACCATTAACTCCATATCCTTAACAACTTTCTCTTTCTAAATTTTTGTTCTAAGCAACTAAACTTGAATTACTATAATAGTTATAGCATATGAAGAAAATAATTGGAAAAGGCCATTCCTAAATAATAAAATTTTAAATCATAATACATACCAGAATGTGATGAGGAACAAATTGGTGATATTGACTTTGTGACACTTTATTTTTTGTCTATCTTTTTTTTAATGTGTATAGACTTAATATCATATTGCATTCAATTCAAGGTTAAAACCATTACATTATTCACAGTTGGAGGACTTAAGTATTCCCAAAGGGCTCTAAAAGTACATTCTGTGCTGTGTTGACCTGATCTAACAATGCATAAAAAGTTCACTTTCTTTTCAGCTTCCTCTGGAGGAAATCTTTTCCTTTATTAGACTTTCTTGCTGTTAGTTTGATAGAGAGATTACTTTGAAGTAAACCAATGACTTTCAGAATGGTTTCTATTAAAAATAACCAAGATCATTGGTTATTTTAATGCTTAGATTGCCATTGGTTATCACTGCATTTATCTTATGACAGGTACATATGTGTAGCAATCTTTGCATGCCACAGAAAATGATTTTATAAAGTCCCCAGACCATTTAGAACAAAAGAACCAGCACATCTTGGTGCCAGGGAAAACCAATATATACTCTGATATATCAAAAGTAACCTGACATCTGGATTTCTCTGTGATTTCACATTATGGGTAGAGAAACATTCACTTACCATGACATGTCACTATGCAGAAAAACAACACTAACTCAAGGAAGTGGCAGGGGAAAATAAACACAGCTAAATAGCAGCAACTTTGCACTGCTTATAATCTGGTATACACATCTTAGCAAAATTATATTTAGTACAATTACAAATTTATGTTGCTTCTTTGTGAGTCCTTAAGGACGGCACAGTTTGCTTTCTTGCCAGTGCAAGTCCTGCTTCAGAGGCTGGCGCGAGAGTGAACTGTAGCTCACGAAAGCTCATGCTCAAATAAATTGGTTAGTCTCTAAGGTGCCACAAGTACTCCTTTTCTTTTTGCGAATACAGACTAACATGGCTGTTACTCTGAAATCAGACTATTTGCATACACCTATTTTTGCCTATTTTTTTGCTAAAAAACCTATTTTTGCCTAGCTGATCAGCAGACAGATCTGCTTTTCCAGTGACTGATATTGGCTATTTTGGGTTACAATTCACTTCAGTCTTGAATGTAGGATTGCAGGAAATGTTGTTAATCTTACTGTATGACTAAAGGGCAGTAGAACAGTACTTAACATGCCTTAATTGCTCACATGCTCAGGGTCGAAGCGATCACCATATGTGGGGACAATAAGGTCAGGTTGGCTATGATCTTGTGTCATGGAGTCCTCAGGTGATGCTCTGGAATTGCTCCCTACGAAGCGGGTCAGGACTCTGGTGAAATGTCCTCTCTGTGAGCAGACTGTCTTCAGGGCAAGAAGCTCACATGGCTTCCACCTTCCTGTGTCTGACCTTGGAGCATTCAGCATCCTCTGTCCCTCCCATGTGCTTCTCACAGCGAGTCTGTCCAGGTGGGGTCCAGGGGAAGCCAGAGGGTCCTGCACCCCAACTTTGCAGTCAGATGTGACTCTTAGCCAGCCAGTAAAACAGAGGTTGTAGGTATAGAGAACAGGACCACTCAGCCGGGTCCATTTGGGGGGGCAGTGAGCCAGACAAGCACGTCTGCACTTCACTCCACGTCCCCAGCCAGCTCCAAACTGAAACTCTCTCCAGCAGTCTCCCCACACCTCCCCTCAGCTCCTTCTCCAGCCTTTGTCTCTTTCCCGGACCAGGAGGTCACCTGATCTCTTTGTCCTCAACACCTTCAGTTGGCACCTTTGCAGAAGAGAGGGGCCCAGGCCTTCAGTTGCCAGGAGACAGGGTGTCAGCCATTCTCTGTGCAGCCCCTGTAGGGCTCTGCTTCAATCACACACCCTTATCCCACCACTTAGATACTTAAAACCTGCATAGGGGAAACTGAGGCACGCACACAGTATTCAGAGAAAACATTAAGAAAGTTCCCGCGTCATCACACCTTGGGATGGGGGATTAGATAAACACACTGGATTAGATAAACAATAACACTTTCCTCTGCAGCATGTGGGTATGGGTCATTTGCCGGGATTATCTGGTAATCTCACTTAATCATTCCCCTGCCATTGTGGTGGCTCCAGGCACCTGAAGCACCTCAGTCCCCTCTATTCTCTTTGTGGCATATAAGGGTACATCTTCACTAGGATGAAAGACCTGTGACATGGCCATGGCTAGCCCGGGTCAGCTGACTTGGTGTCCTGGAGCTTGGGCTCCAGCCCAAGCCTGAATGTCTACACAACAATTTTATAGCCCCGCAGCCTTAGCCCTGTGAGTCCAAGTCAGCTGACCTAAGACAGCCATGGGTGTTAATTGCTGTGTAGATGTACCCTAATAGTTTAGTCTCCTGTTGGCTGTAATTCTTTTGTCTAATTTTGGTTGTTGGATATAGTGTGTGGGTGCTGGGTGGTGTATGATATACAGAGGTCAGATTAGAAGATCCGGTGTCCCTTTTAGATTGAAACGGAATGTCTACAGTTATGAAATTGAGGGGTCACTCTAACTTTAATGAGTGAGGTTAGTGATACCAAGTGCAAGTGAAAGTCAGAGGAGGGGGGAACAGATGTTCCTACCTGGTGACGTGGACTCTGTCTAAAGAATCCTAGACACAGTGTGACTCTTCTCTTCCAGTGTTAAGAGAGAGAACTGATCTTACTCAATTTAGAGTCCTTGTTTCTGTTCAGTGATCACTAGAGGTGAAATCACTGATGAGTAGGTCCAGGGTGCTGATCTTTAGACCTGGTGTGGGGACACTGTTGCAGTGAAAGACAGCACAGAGAATGCAGTAGCAGTGGGGTTCTCCACTACCAACTGACATCACTAAGAGCTGAAATCACTAAGAACAGAGCTAAATTGTGGAACCTCAGAAAATAGCATTACTGCTACAGGAAAAGGTCGCAGTGAGTGACAAGCCATGGGAAAGGTGGCAGCAAGCAGTGGCAGAGACAGCTGTCAGCAGCAGCAACAGGAAGCAACAGAGACAGCAGCAGCAGCAGTGGTCAACCATGGCATTCTCCAGAGTTGACAGGTGTACCCCCAAGAATACATCCCTGAATGCTGGGACTTTGCTGACTTTAGACAACCAATTGTGAGTGGGATGCAGCAGAGGGAAAGGGGAGTGGTATGTTAAAAGGGCATTTATACATTGGACTTTTACCCCACAGGGCTGGAAACTGAGACAAAGCACTATAGCCCAAGATACTGTGGGGTGGGTCTTTACTTATGGTTGACATCCTTTTATATCATTGTTGTGGTGTTTTTCCAAATTAATGCTGAGTTCCCTCTCACTTTTAATAAAAGTTTTCTTTTGTCATATACAGACACAGTGCTTCTGAGTGGTGCAGTGTGAAACATAGCCCCGTTTGCAAAGGGTTCCCTGTTCCTTGCAAACAGTTCTCACTTCGGACCTGACAAACTCACTACACCAAACATGTATTACAGGATATTATCCATAAAGAGTAACATCTAAGGTATCTACAGAAATCTCATAACTTTTCAAGATGCATAATCATTGCAAGATGTAAGTACAGATAATATTTAAGGAATAATATACGTATATTGAATATATGCTTTATGAACTTGGAGCAGAAAATAGCCATCAGGAGGTAATGTATCTCCATGATGATCCATTTGAGCAAGAGGGAGCTGTCACCCATCCCTATTCAGCTGGCAATGTAGTGCAAAGTTCTATAGTCTATCCTTGCCACTGTCAGAGGAGAACAATCAGAGAAAATGACAAACAATCAAAGCCACTTAAAAGTACAAAATAAACTCTACAACAAGGCTTGGTCCACCCTGCTTTTTGTTTTGTATTGTAACCACTTGTTTCCACCACTCTTTTGTTTCTAGTTAAATCTTAATTTTTTCTTAAATAATCCTACTTTTGTTTTATTATGAGTGCCACAAAAGTGCTGTGTGGTTTACAGGAGTGATGGGTTAAGGGAAAACTGGTAAAATAGAGTACATTGTACCTTTGGGTGCAGACAATCTGGAATTTCTGTGAGTAGCCAGTTTCAGGCTGGACGTCACAGGTGAACAATTCAAAGAAATTTGGGGATTGGGATGCAACTATTGCTAAACTGCAAGGCAAAGGAAGGGCTGGCAGTGTCAGAGAACTGACACCCAGCTACCAGCTTGAGACATGGGGTAACAAGGGTTACTGTCAGTCCTGGGTACCCTGAGAACTATCACAGGAAGTATTGCCTCTTAGAGATGTCCAGGAGTGGTGATTAAGTTTTCCCAGATTTCTGGGTGGGGTCTCAAGATGGTTCTGTTTTGTAGTGTTAAGAAGAACCCCTTAAATATTGAACTTGGCCCTTCTTGTTGCTGACACCTCCTGGCAAAAGGATTACATATTCAAAGATCAATCATGATTCTATACAGTATCAAGATAGCTTGCCCCTGTGAACAATTTACTTCACTACCAGTTAATACATTTATTTCTAATACGGATGTAAAATATAATTGGAGATAATGAAAACTAATGAAAAGCTCATGAAAAGAGCACATCTGTGAAAGCTCCTCTCTCTGCACAAACTATTATTTGTATTTATTCCTATTCCTATAAAAGTTATTTTATATCTTCACTTGTCTTAAGTTTACCTTCAATATGTTCAAATAGTAGCCAACAAATGGAACATGGGGTCACAATGGTGGTACAATTAATCTATTACAATAGAAACATATGAATTTCCTTTAAACTACACCCAAAGATGATGATTGGCTGAACTTTGTCAATGAAGCTCCTCCAAAGATGTGGGTATTTTGTTTCATGAAAATCCTCAACAAAAACCAAAAGTTGGGGTTTTGTTGAAAATATATACAGAATTTTGATTTTTCATTCAGAACTGAAATATTTTGGCTAACAATGGGAGTCGTAATTGTAAATGTTCCTCATATCCCTATTTTCATCTATGGGCTGGGATCCCCAGTGGGGCTACATCTCCCATAATGCATCATGATCTCCCCTCATGATAAACAGCTTCCTCTCACCAAGAAAGAAGACTGTGGTGCACTATAGGAGATGGAGCCCAGCTGGTGCATAAATATTTTGTTGAAAAATTGAAACTTTCTGCAGAGATCAAAGCTTTTTGTGGATTTTTTTCTCATAAGAACCCATTTTTTTCCATTGAAAAACAGTTTAAACAAAAAAAGATTTCAATCATCCCTAATTTTGAACCTGAAATTCAGGACCCGGGCGGGGGGGGGGTGAAAATGGCATGTAGAAATGATGTCACATCTCTGATTTAGACTCTAAGCTCTTCAGAGTAAAAGTTGTGTTTGCATTATTGTACTCACACATAAGACAGATGTCAGTAACATAATTTGTGCCTACAATACTATAAGAACAGCTTTTCCAGTGTAAAAAAAAAAGTTATGATGATATATATGTGAGGCCAGATTTGGGCTACTTAATAATGTCAGGCTTATGATGTCAGACTACATTGAATGTGGCTGTGCTCTGTAATAGACGTTTGACATTTGTAATAGCTATTTGTCAAGGAATTACACTTTACTTTACGTCTCCAATTTATGTCTTGTTCTACTGATCTTGATTGCAAGTTCATATAGAAGCCATGGTCTTCAACTAATCTGAGGCTTTTCAAAATATGTCCAAATTCTCATTCACTTCAGTTCATGTCAGTTTGTCAATAAAGTCTGATATGCACAATTTAAATAAGAGGCTTCAATCATATTCAAATTGGCATAATGAAAAATGGAAGAATTAATTTAATCAACTAGTCTCAATACATCTCTAGTCAAATTAAAATCAGAAGAGTAGCATTAGAATCAACTGATAGGTTGAAAAGTTTCCATTTTCAGAAGTGGATCCATTCTAGTGGTCAGAGAAGTCCTGATTCTCTAAATTGTGCAACAACACAGCTTAGGAGGAGGGATGCAAAGCTTCCATTAGTCCATAAATTCTTTCCCCCCTACTCTGGGGATGTTTGTCTACCAGGCCAGTAGTCCCTGGCATAAAGCAGAGCAGCCTTGGCTGCTAGGGACCCTCTCTCCTAGCAGTTGTTGTTTAGTATCTAGTTACCACAGTTATAGACACTTTAAATCTAAAACAGGTAGTTAGAAGCATAATCCAGGATTTTTAAGGCCAGTTGACATTGGTCAATAACATAGAAGACAGAACCTCTCATGTCTTATTGCTTAATATGCAATTAATTAAAAGCTGGTGGGCAGAAAGTAAATGCCAATATAAACAGGAAAGCTTAATGTATTTCAAAATCACTCACCACCGTGACTGGTTGCTCCACCTGATCATTTACAAGGTTCTCTGTTGTATTATAAAACACATCTGCTGAAGTTATTGTACAGGAATATGATTTATCAGCTGTTTAAGCAGACTGGGCCTCTGAAATGAGACACTAAATCAATAGTTTACACTCAAGTGATTGACTTTTTGTTATAAAGCTAATAGTATGCTTTCCAAATGACTGACAGTTCAAAGATTTATGGCTCCAGCTTTCCTGGGTTGAACTTTTTCTATCATGAATTGGAAAATGAATCCTTTAATTGAAAGGATTTTTATAAGAAATGAGTACTCCTCTCTGTTTGCTTAAATTGCAGTAATAAATATTATCAATAATTTAAGGAGTAACTTCAGCAGCCTTTTTTCCAATTTCAGTGGCTTTTGTCTTAGCTATGACCAATCAACAAATAAGACACATCCAGAGTTAAGAAATGTAAAGCATCATGTAGGTTGATTTGCATACATAAAATGACCATGTGGTTAATGAATAAGCATAATCCAAAAAAAGAAATAAAAAAGACACTATTACACAAATATATTTATACCATGAGATAAAGTATGTGAGGAATAATATGAAATGAAGCAGTGTATCAACAACACTACTCTATGGTGATACTAGTCCACTTTCAAGACGCTTTTCTTCATCTTAGCTTTACTGCATAAAGCAATATATCTCAATAGAAAAGCAAGGTCAATATATAATAGGGTGAAAGAAGAAACAGGAACAATCTAGGTGCACTGGTAATGGAGGGAAAGAAGCAAACTTTTGTTGTTTTTGTCTTTCTATAATGTTTGTAAGATGCTTGGATATTATTGAATAGATAGCTATTTGTGACAAATCCCTGGTGTATTATAAACTAATTTTCACAACGTGGTCATTTAACACCCAAAAGGTCATGTACAATCTGAAACTCAAGATCAATTCAGATTACATTTATGGAACACAAATTCTCATTTCCTCATCCTCCACTGTGATGCTAAAGTGGCAACTGCATATAGAAGTATATCACTTCAGAATTTACAAGTCATATTACCACTGAATTCTCCATTACCTCACCCTTCAGCTGTCTACATTCGAATATTGTCCTCTGAGTGCTTCTCTTCCACTATTTAATCATGGTCAGATATATCCCATGTTTAGAATTAAGTGAACTTTTCATAGTGAATATGTTTTTGATGCATTTTCTTGTTTGTAAATGATCTTTGAGCAAGCTTTGATTTTTACAACTAGTTTTTTAGTTATTCAAAATTGGCTTAATCATCTATGAATATATCCCAGCCCATTCCTCGTTTATAGGCTCTTCACTTAGTGAACATGTGAATATGTGACTATTTGGTCACCTAAGTTTAAATAACACTATGTTTGCTGCCTAACTGGATAACTACATTTTTATAAATGGTAAAAAAAACAAAAAAACCCAACCTCAGTAATTTCAAGACGAGTTGTGCAAAATTTCATATGAACATATGAACCTTAGTATGAATATTTACAACACTCACTTTCCTGAATATTTAGCAAATAAAAATTTACTTGAACTTTTTAGAGTCACAGGAACTTGTTTCTTGAGCTAATTAATTCTTGCATCTAATTATAATATACAGTTATAAGAACGTGTACACGTGCCCTTTTTTTACGCTGAGCAATGTTCCCAAACACATAGGTAGAGCAGCCTTTTTAAATCACACTTTCTGTGAAGCCTCTAAAATGTGTGTGAAAGGTTCCATAAAGAAACAAATTCACAATGTGGCATACTGACTCTTGCTGCTGCTCCTGCCAGATAGACCTCATGGCCAATCTTGAGATTATCCCCAGGTCCTATGTATGCACTTAGGTGAATCGTACTGCCCTCCCAGCTGGTCATGCAGACAGCACTGTTCTGAAAGACATGGGACAGCCTTAGAGAGAAAGGGCATGAAGCGTCTGCTCTCATTGTGCTGCCTCCACAATAGGTTTTTGGGAAACCTCTCCTTCCACATCCGAGAAGGGTGATAAGTCAAGAATCACCATTTTAGATGTCATGGCATTAAGCAAAAGGGCTTTGGGGTGAATCTAGCAGCACTTATTTTCTTGTTCTACAATCTTCCTAAGAGTCAACTGAGTCATACATTCACTGCCATTTCTCAAGAGCAGTTTATATGCTGCTGCTAGTTCTGCTTCACCTGCTGCTTGGTCTACTGAGCAACACAGGTGCTTGCCCTGCCAAAATGAACAGTGAAAAAGTGATTTCCCTTTCACCCATAGCCCATACAATATTCTGTCATTCAAGGTCTGGATTTTTCAACAGGTGTTCGCTTTACTGAAATCATGTTTCAGGTGAAAATTTCTGAATAAAAGGCAAAGAGGTGCCACATGTTTTTCACTCATGTGGCTCATGATTTGCTAATGTGTGAGAACTGCAATTGTGAGACTATTGCCATCGTCAGAAAAACAACACATCCATGATTTTGGAGTAGTTTTTTTTTTTTTTTGTATTTTTAATCTCTTACTAATTACTAGGTAGCTGGCTGCTGACAGGAGAGTTTGCCTCTCACTTTCGCCCATGACGTACTGATAATGCCAATTACACAAGGGAAGCATGAGAAAGATGAGCATTGGAATCATTACCCGTACTACTGGGAGAATAATGCAGAAAGTATTCTGCAATATTTGCTCAAATTCATTTGTTTTGCCTGTGCTCATACTCTTCTTGTGTTTGCTCTGTGATTAAGCTCTACTGACCAAGAGTTTGCAGGAAGTTGCATATACCAGCAGTCAGAATAATGGAGGTTCACATTTGCACACATGAGCATTGATGCTGGGAATGCGTTCACATTCATATAATTAGGGCACAGAAAGAATACAGTGAGGCTTATTTGACCAATCACAATTAAGGTTACATTTCAAATACCTGTGATGATTTCTGTTCTTAAAACCAACACTTTAGAAAAAGCTATTAATTTAATAACAAATAATTGGAACATTGTGATCTTATGGATATTTCAAAAGCAGAAGAGGCAGCTAAATTCATTGTATTAACCATTTGCTGAACTCTAGTCATCACCTAATTCATACCTGCAATCTGTCTGTAGCTAATCCCAACATTTTCAAGACCATTGGCACTTTTGTCTCCTTCAATGGGAAATAGCAGTTGTAATGAGAATCTTCTCATCCATAGATAGCAGGGCAAAGTTGCTTCCAGCTACAAATATTTTCTTATATCCTCTGCATGACTCTGCAGGCACTCCTGCTTCTCCCTACAGTCTGACTTTGTGGCCACCATTTCAGTATACACATCATTTGTAGGAAGCCTAGGAAGCTTCTGCTTGGCAATCTGCAGTCAGCAGTACCCTTCTCTGTGTTTCTTCTTTAATCCTAGCCTCTAGCTCTCACCCTGGCCTCTCAGAGCTTGTACCTGTTTAGGACTGATAAAGATAAAATTTGGGGACACACTCTCTGGGGATTTCATGTGGAACTACTTGATTGAGAGGTGACTAATGCCAAAAAAACTAGTTGACATCTGGTCTTGGCTTCCCATGTTCCCATAGAAACTCTTGAAAAGACTCTATTTTTTTTTTCATTAGTGCATGCAACATGTCTGCATCTGCAGATCCTGAGTCTAGCTCTCCTTGTTTTGTGATAAATGTGTGATTAGGTTGGTGACCTAATGGATGAATGATTCATTAAGAAGATAATCTCAGACATCACATGTTCAATTTTATTTATAATTTAAACAATAAAGTTCAGGAGAGACAGGGCAGGTGAACAGGACAAGAAAAGAAGGGAGGTAGAAAGAGGAATTTGGCATGAATGATGGTTCAGAGTGCACAACTGACTGGTTTTGGATTTATTTTTGTAAAGGAAACAGAGAGTAGGGGTGAGAGGTTCAACTCGTAGACTAAGGGTAATAATATATTAGTGAATATTGGAGTTCGTTTATTTTGGTGGGAGGAAGAAAACAGCACTGGGTTCTAGCCATAATGAATAGTGTTTAGAAAAATGTCTGGTTTGGTTTTTAGGTACTGATTCTGTAAGGTATTTAGGTAAATATGTAACATTAACAGTATGGGTAGAGGGCTATTGAAGTAAATGGGATTAATTTTATGCTTCAGTATCTTGCAGAATTGGGTCTTAATGGAATTGCCCTGGGCGAAGTGTTGTGCGTGGTGGTAGGAGATCAGCTTAAACTACAGGGAAAAAAAAACCCTCAACCTCCACAAGTTTGCAAAACTTCAACCTCCACAAGTTATGCCCATCCCTACCAGATACTTAGGCTAAAGGCCCAACGGAGAAAACCCTATGGATAATGAGGAGATGAACTTGAGATCATTATTTTGAGGAAAGCTGTTGGTTGCATGAAGTCACAGAAAGAGAAAAAGAAAGAGAGAGAGAGAGAGAGAGAGAGCATGCATCAGCTAGTGTAAACTCGTGTAGTATCGTTCACTTCATGCAACTACATACATTTACACCAAAAAAGGGTCTGGTCCATAATATTTTACACCTAAATTAATTTTAATTAAAAAAAGTTAAGAAAAGAAATGAACGGAATGTGTTGACTGAATATCTGAAGAAGAAATCTGTATAGCTTGAAAGCTTGTCTCTTGCACCAACAGGAATTAGTCCAATAAAATATATTTCCTCACCCACTTTGCCTCTTTACTGTCAGGCAGGGGGTTCTCAAACTTTATTGAACCACGTCACCCTTCTGACAACAAAAATTACTACTTGACCCCAGGAGGACTGATGCCTGAGCCCCGTCACCCCAGGTGGGGGGGCCAAGCCCAAGCTCCACTTCCCCAGGATAGGCGGGGGCAAAGCTGAAGCCAAGGGCTTCAACCCAGGCAGGGGACTTTTAACTCTGAGCCCTGCCATCAAGGGCTGAAGTCTACAGGCTTTGGTTTCAACACCAGGCAGTGGGGCTCGGGCTTCGGCTTTGGCCCCAGGCAGTGGGGCTCGGGTTTTGGCTGACTTCCTATTCATTTCTATATATGAGTTGATAATAGTATAGCAAACTCATATGTGTAGCAAAGCTTCAGGCATAACTTCTGTGAAGAAATGATTTCTCTTCCATATAAAGTAACGGCATACAGGCGAGGCTTGGTGAATATGATACTTGGGAGGTAGCTAGAGGGGACACAAAATTACATGATTTTTATGTCTTGTTAGAGAATAATTTGCAGAATTAACTGGATATATTAAAGCATTGGGTCTCATTCTGCCATTGTTTTGCATGTGGAACTCCCTCAGGAGTTCTGAGTGCAGAGCGATAGTATAATGGAGTGTTTTATTTATAAATCATGATCTTACAAATATGTGAACAAAGTTATGATGTGTAATTACATCATCAAAATTACGAAGCCTTCTCCACAGCTGGCTTTTAGTTGATGACTTAATGCTTTTTGTACTACTGATGGTGTTAGTTGCTTTATGGGTGCAGTTTCCGTTTCACTAAAATCATCATTTTGTTTTTAACTCCAAACTGGTTGAAGGCACTGTGATGGGGTGGGACTCACCACTGCAGCACCTCCTGCTGGTTGTCCTAGCAATTAGCTCTGCTAACCAGTGCACCCTCTTTTGGTGTGCGTCTTGCCACCACCACTTCTGCTTCAGGACCTATGTCACTCCTAGGACCGTGGTGTCATCTTGATGACACAGCCCTCTGGCTGTGCCTCACTCCCCCCTTCTGGGGGAAATGTACTCCAGTCCAATGGTTCAGCCACTTCTTCAGTGTCAAGGAGGAGGGTTGGGGGAGATCCAGGCCCACCCTAACTACTCTGGGTCTCAGCCCAGGGACTCTGTAGATGGTAGCCATGTGCTGCGTCCCCTCCAACCACTCTGTCTATTTCCCTGGGCCACTTCCCCATGACCCTAGCATCTTCTTCACCTTTACTTCATGACCTCAGCATGCCAATCTTAGCAGCCAGCCAAGAGCTCCTTCTCATTCCCCTGATCCTGCCCAGCACTGCTTTGTCCAGGGTGCTAGCATACTTCCACCTGCAAGGGAGCCAGGTCTCCCTCCTCAAGCTCCAGGGAGCAACTGAACCTGTTCTGCCCTGCAACTATTCTTATATGGGCCTGCCCAGCCCTGATTGGCTGCTTCTTGCAGCCCCTCTCCTATTGGCTGCTTTCTGTGCAGCCTTTCTAGGGCTCCATTAGCCCCTTACAAGTCAATTTGGGGCAGATGATCCATCACAGGCATATTTTATTATTATTTATGATCATTTGTTCTATGGTAGCATGCAAAGGCCACTGTCATGGTTACAAACATAGACAATTCCTTTCACTCTGCCCTAAAGAACTTACAAGCTAATTAAGACAAGAGGCAACAAGCAGGTGTAACACATATCAGAAGGAACCGGGGAAGGAGGATGAAGGAAACATGAAAGAGGCAATGGTTTACAAATATCAGAAGTCCCTAATGGAGTTTAATTGGTGTTGGAGCCACAATGAGAAAATGTGAGGAAGAACCTCAGTGCAGACAAAGCCAATGGATGGTCCTTGTTGTGAAAGACAATCCTGCCATAATCTCATTCCTCCAGTCTCTCAGTGAGGTGGCAAAGTTTGCAGACGATACTACACTGCTTTAAGACCAAAGCAGACTGTGAAGAACTTCAAAAAGATCTCACAAAACTAAGTGATTGGGCAACAAAATGGCAAATGAAATTTAATGGGGATAAATGTAAAGTAATGAACCTTGGGGAAAAATAACCCCATTATACATACAACATGATGGGAGCTAATTTAGCTACAACTAATCAGGAGAAAGATCTTGGAGTCATCGTGGATAGTTCTCTGAAGACGTCCACGCAGTGTGCAGCGGCAGTCAAAAAAGCAAACGGGATGTGAGGAATAATTTAAAAAGGGATAGAGAATAAGATGGAGAATATCTTATTGCCCTTATATAAATCCCTGGTATGCCCACATCTCGAATACTGCATGCAGATGTGGTCCCCTCATCTCAAAAAAGATATACTGGCATTAGAAAAGGTTCAGAAAAGGGCAACTAAAATGATTAGGGTTTTGGAATGGGTCCCATTTGAGGAGCGATTAAAGAGGCTAGGACTTTTCAGCTTGGAAAAGAGGAGACTAAGGGGGGATATTGTATAGGTATATAAAATCGTGAGTGGTGTGGAGAAAGTGAATAAGGAAAAGTGATTTACTTGTTCCCATAATATAAGAACTAGGGATCACCAAATGAAATTAATGGGCAGCAGGTTTAAAACAAATAAAAGGAAGTTCTTCTTCACTCAGCACACAGTCAACCTGTGGAACTCCTTGCCTGAGGAGGTTGTGAAGGCTAGGACTATAACAGGGTTTAGAAGAGAACTGGATAAATTCATGGAGGTTAAGTCCATTAATGGCTATGAGCTAGGATGGGTAAGGAATGGTGTCCCTAGCCTCTGTTTGTCAGAGGGTGGAGATGGATGGCAGGAGAGAGATCACTAGATCATTACCTGTTAGGCTCACTCCCTCTGGGGCACCTGGCATTGGCCACTGTCGGTAGACAGTATACTGTGCTGGATGGACCTTTGGTCTGACCCAGTATGGCCATTCTTATGTTCTCCACACATGGACTTACCAATAGGCATTGTTTTGCCATCGCCCAGGTTTCATAACCTACAAGCCTCATGGCAATACTTACCTGTTTTTCCAAAGATTTTGATAGTGTTTTTGGGTAGTAGGGGGACCACTTAGGGTCATAGTGTAGTGGATAGGAACAATTTGTTTTGGATGGTAGGAAGGTTCTTTATTTTAATTGACCAGCAGTGAGGATAGTAGGTGGTGGCTTTTAAAATACAAATAATCAGTCAAGGCCTGTTTTGTATTTTTCCCTTCTAAATATACTCTGCAGTTATGCAGCAATGAAATTGATTTAATCTGTTCCCCTTGCCACTGTGGCTGTTCAAAGAAATCAACTATGCAATCCCAGGATTTGGTGATGGTGTCTTCTTTTTTAAATTTGGTATTCATTTTTTTTTTCAGAAATACCAATCAAAGGAGGAAGGCCTAGATGGTACATGCACTTGCTAATAGGATATCAAGCCTTTTATGTGTAGGTTACCAGTTCAAATTCATGCCACATGAATATATAGACCTCAAATACCTAAAATCTAAAGGGTACTTTTGGCATATGGGAAATAAATTGTGTCCAAAGAGTAATTGCCACAGTTAGCATTAGTTGATAAGACTACCAACACTAGGTGTCATAAGCCAACACTGAATCATGGAAACTAACTACCCTCTCACTGTTATGGCTGGTCACACTTGAAGAACACTGGCATAAAAATGCTAGAAAGCCTACATTGCTGCAGACCATGCTGAGCCTGTTTCTTTAGATAAATAGAGGACTTCATTCTCCACAGCTGGCAGCTTGGCACCATTCACAGGTACATTATTTATTCATGAATGGTTCATATGCAGTTTTCTTAGAGTGTTCCATTTTTCTATGTACATTCACCACTGAAATCAACATGGATTGATTCCATAAACTGTCAAGAGTAACTACAACATGATTACTAATGTAGTGGATGGAGATTTGGGTGCTCTTGGTTCAGTTCCAGACTTTGCAACAGACTTCCCTTGTGATCTTGGGCAAAGCTCTCTATGCAACAGTTCTCCCTCTGCAAACTTTCCCTCACCCTTTGCCTGTCTTTTCTATTTAGATCAAAAGCTCTTTGTATCAGCAACTCTCTTTTACTATGTATAGATACAGCACCTTGCACAATGCATCCCCGATCTGGTTTGGGGCCTCCTAAGTACTGTCATATGACAAATAATAAATAACAACAAATGTAAGAGAAGGAACCTCTTGGTTTCTTATCAGGAGATAAATGTGTTTTAAAACTCCCAAAAGTACTGACTGGGGAAATGCACTTTCTAGACTACAATATTTTGTTTGATTTATTTATTTATTTATTTTGTAGTTACCTTCTCATAGTTCAGAGCTAGTTGATAGCAATGAGGATAACAAGTTTCAGAAGCAAGGCTAATGTGACAGCATTTGAAATATTAACCTCTGAAAAGAAACTTTTTGGCCCCTCAAGCTTCACTGAAAATATTTTGTAATCTCAGCAGTTTTGAAAGCAGTAGTTGATAAATAACAGTTTCTGTTCATGTGAGATTTATAATATAGGAGAACAGGTACTAAAATATCATTGGGAAGAAAAAGAAAAATGGTTCCACATAACTGATCTAGATGTTCAGTGTTATGCATCCTGGTATTGCACAGGTAATCGGTTTTTAAAGAGTTTTAAACGTTATTTTTGAGTGAGAGACTTGCAATATCGCTACACTGACAGAGAAAACAAAATTTTCAGCTCTGCTATTTTATGTTATCATCACTCTGGGCAAGAAAAACACACACTTTAAACAGGAGATCCATTAAAAAAATTATTTTCTCTACTTATAGCAGCATGGTTACAGAATATGTTATAAACAAGGCAGACTAACACTAAAAGAACTGTAGAAAAGAGATAATAGGCAACCTCCTTGAAAAATAAGAATTGGGTCATCTGCTTAGCTAACTTGTCGTACCACAGCTCGTTTATTAGAATAAGTTCATTGCTCTATTGACTATCAGGGCAAACACTTGCCCCTTTTTCTGCAATGGACCTCTGCAAAGGACTCTGGAATCCATTGTTGTACATAGCGTTGTTGTACCCAAGTTGGTCCCAGGATAGTAGAAAGACAAGGCAGGTAAGGTAATATCTTTTATTGGACCAACTTCTGTTGGTGAGAGAGACAAGGTTTTGAGCTTACACAGAGCTCTTCTTCAGGTCTGGGAAACTTAAACAGAATGTCAGAGCTAAATAGAAGATGGAACAGATTGTTTAGCATAAGTAGTTAACTCATAGTTCAAGGGTTGAAAGTTTGTCTCTCTCACCAACAGAAGTTGGTCCAATAACAGATATTACCTCACACACTTTATCTCACTGGAATCCATGTGATTCCACTTCCTGGGGAGATGAACTGTGGCACATGGAGGG
Organism: Eretmochelys imbricata; assembly: GCF_965152235.1. Classification (NCBI taxonomy): domain Eukaryota; kingdom Metazoa; phylum Chordata; order Testudines; family Cheloniidae; genus Eretmochelys; species Eretmochelys imbricata. The sequence goes on along the minus strand of NC_135575.1, from coordinate 52,919,846 downwards.
AGTGTACATCTCCTGTGCACTCTGGATACCTACTCCACAGAGGCTACATATTCACAGTGTATATTTCAGTGGTACAAATGGTCACATAAATGTTAATTACTTTGACTTGTAGTTCAAAAACAGATTAACTGGTAATCCCATATAGGGGAGCGGATATTCCACAAGATGGAAATTATACATTTTCCTTCTCAATTTTCCATATACGGCTACAGTTTGCCCCCGTCTCTCTTACTCTCTCCAAAAAAACCCCAAACAAACAAACCCACATGCACATGGACACACACACCAAACTGTCTAGTGAAGACTAAGGTAGAAAGATTCAAGCAGAGAAGCAACTTTACTGGTAGTACACTAAGCCTCTAAAGGAAAGGCACCACATCAAACAATGAGAATTTCTTAAAAATATATCTCCTTTACAGACCCGTAGTTAGAAATATAGTGGTATTTGTAACAGTGCCATCTAGAGCTTGTCAGTAATGTTACAACAGCAAGTTACCTTCTCTCTCTAGTTAAAAAACAAGCCCATCCCCATCTTTCCTCTTCACGCCCTTGGATGGGAGGAAAAATCTCTGCCATCACCTCCATCCAGTATGCAGAACAGTTTGGTGTACATGGATGGGAGATGATTAGTCAAAAAATATCAGGAAGCCTTATAGAATAACTTCAGAAAGAGCTGTAAATTAGCTTTTACTGGCCATGAAAATTGCAAATCTCCAATACATTCATCCATATAACTCAAAGCTGTAACACAAGCTTGTGTTAGGAAGAAAGAAGATGAGACCAAGACTTGTCACTTAACAGCTTTGTTCAAATGGTCTGGCTAGATGTACTTAAATTAAGTCTTAACAGTAATGTACTTATTAGTAGTAAGTGAAAAAATACTGCTATTTTTTAAGCATTGAAAATGCACCATTCTTCATATAAATCCTTGTTAATTATGAGCCAGGGAGGGTGGGAAAAAAAAGGCAGCATTGACATATGAGTATAACAGAAAATGGGTACTTCATATGTTGCTCTCAATGCTCATCTTGCATATATTTAACACTTGATAGTTTATTAGTGACTCAGAAAAATGAATGCACAATGTAGTATGAACAGTTGAAAAAACTATCTAGGCACCAACACTACAAAAATACAGTTTTGTGTCAAGATCAGTTTGAAAAAAAACCTATTCCTACCTTTAATGACTATGTAACTTTTTTTAATGTGCCTTGTCATTGAAAATATTAAGTCTAATTAATCAATTTGCAAAGATAAATCTTGTGCATTGAGTTTAATTTGGTTAATTGATAATCTCTTGCGTAGAACGGGTCTTTTGCTAAAGAGTGAATGTTTGTAATGAGAAACTAATCTCCCCAGAGTTAAAGATAAAGTTAACCTTCTTTGATTATTTATCCTGACTATTTGTCGGAGCCCTAGATCAACTTTTTCAAGCCTAAACAACTTTGCCTGACTCTTTACATAATCTGAAATTTCTTTCTAGAAATTTGATGTAAAGGGAACAAAAAGGTTTCAGGAGACTTAAGGGTTCATCAAAATTGATTTTCCCCATTCTCAACAAATTCCAAGGTTTTTCCTCTCACATGACAGCTGCATAATTATCATAAAACTCCAAATGTGTCCACTGGTTTTTCAGGGGACTGCTGTCTTGGGGAAGACTGTGAAGAGAGATTTTGTTATAAAAAAGGGAATTATGCACATAATCAACACACGTAGTTCTTAAATATTTATACCAGATTTTATGGGATTTAGAATATCCATAGTAGCAGGATGCAGGCTTCCTGAACTGGAATAAATACTATATTATGTACGCCTTGGGAACTTTGCATGGTGCAGCTGTTGTTATGCAGAGCTAGTTCAACTCCAAGTGTCTGTTCAAGAATGTACACCTGGCTGATGCATGTTTCCTAAACCCTATAAAACCTATACAGTAGAACCTCAGAGTTTACAACACTTTGGGAATGGAGGTTGTTTGTAAACCGTGAATAAAACATTATGATTGTTCTTTCAGAAGTTTACAACTGAATATTGACTTAATGCAGCTTTGAAACTTTGCTATACAGAATTAAAATGCTACTCTTAACCTTCTTAATTTAAATGAAACAAGCACAGAAACTGTATTCTTATCTTGTCAATTTTTTTAAACTTTCCCTTTATTTTTAGTAGCTTATGTTTAACACAGTACTCTACTGTATTTGCTTTTTGTTTGTTTTTGTTTCTACTGCTGCCTGATTGTGTACTTCTGGTTCCAAATGAGGTGGGTGGTTGACTGATCAGTTTGTAATGCTGAGGTTCTACTGTAGTATATGAAGCCTTTCCTGGTGGTTCATTACAAATCAATTAATACTTGGAGGGTACAGAGGTATTAAATATAAAAGTGTTTATACATACATACACACATGCAGATATATCCTACTTAAGCAGGAAAGAAAATGTCACTGTTCTAACCTGCTAGAATAAAGATTAAAAGAACATATATGAGCAAGGGATCATGTACCTAGAAAATGGAGTAATATATTAGTTTAAATCCAATCTCATTCCAACAAAGTGACATTGCCAGGCTGAAGGATAAAAGAGGTAGCACACCTGACCATGCTGAAGAAATACGAGGCACCTTGTTGCTGTTGACAGTGGTACCCTACATTGCTCTTGGCTTAAATCCTCTTAAATATTGATTTCTAGCTTTGTCTCTGGAGTCGTCACTTTTTCAGTAGCCCTCAATTACAAGAGAAGGCATCATTTAAATATATTGATTTTTTTTGTTAAGTGGAGAATAAAAATAATGAAACAAACACAGTTAGAAAGTTCAAGTAAAAATGCTCCTGATGATCAGCATTCCTATAATCTGAGGCCATAAAGTACTTGACTAAAAACTCATCTATACTGGGGAACACCTGACTTACTTTCCCCTTCTCATGTTAAGAGTTGCAACCTTGGATTTTATTTACTTATTATTCTGAACCTGTTACTGTGGAACACAAACTATACCTAAAATAAAGCAAATATTGGGGTGGTCTAGTAGGCTGATATTTGGCTTCAAATTTCATTTTGATGTTTAGGTACAAATGTTTGAGAAACATTTGAATCCCCATTTAAGAACCAGTCCATTTACCCAATTCAGTCCTTTTTTATGTAGTCCATAATCTGGCCACAGAGAGAGAAGATGAACCACTAGGGAGCCTGACTTTTCAATACTGAGAGAAGAGTTACTCCTGGAGACCACACTGCCAGGCAAAAAGAAGCAATAGGACTGGCCCCACAATGGGAAGTGTGTTCTCATCCCATTCCTTGGATCTGGGTTAGTCAAGTTGCACATTTGCAGGTCCAAGAAGTATCACAATTTTGCCCATAACTTGTAAAATGCTGTCTGTGGCGGTGTGTGCCCAAATGATCCTAGAGCCAGGAAGCAACTTGGGGCACCTTTATCTTGAGCTAGGGCTGGTTCTGTTGCATCCAATGGCAGGTCCTCTTAGTTACTGCCTGGATGGTAGGCTACCGGGAATCTCTAGTAGCCAGGAAATAACAAACAATTATGCAAAATAATGCCCAATGTATCTTCTAATTCTAATTTGACATAAGTGGCAAAGAGGGTGAGAAACTGCGTTGGTAAATCCAAATTCTTTTTACTGTAAGTAATAGGATGAAACTGAGCAAAGATTTTGCTGAAGCCAAATAACACTTTATTGTCAAATAATGCAACATGCTGACTCTGTGGAGCACCCATGGGTAAAAATTGGTGGTGCTCTGTACCCACCAGCAGCCAAGCTCCCCTCTTCGCCCCGCCCCCCCACCTCACCTCTGCCTCCGCCCCCACGCCTGGGCACAAAGTGTCCCTGCTTCTCCTCCCAGCACTTGCCACCTCAGAACAGCTGTTTCGCTGCGTAACAAGCTCTGGGAGGGAGGGAGGGAGGAGCGGGAATGCAGCACGCTCAGAGGAGGAGGCAGGGCCGGGGAGGGATTTGGGGAAGGGGTTGGAATAGGGGCAGGGAGGGGGCGGAGTTGGGGCAGGGACTTTGGGGAAGTGGTTGGAATGGGGGCAGGGGTGGAGTCGGGGCAGGGTTGGGGGCAGAGGGGGGTCGAGCACCCACCGGCGCCAGCGGAAGTCGGCGCCTAAGCAACATTTTTGGCTGTTGCCAAAATAAGGAACTCTCAGTAGGTGTGACATCTTCTCTCCTGCTATAAAATGATATTTTGTTGCATGATATTTTTTATCACCACTAATAAATAGAGATTGAAGGTGGATGTGTTTAAGTGTTCCAATTTCAAAGCTCACATGAGAATGGAATTATCTGCAGTAAAAGACTATGATTTCTTTTTAATTTACTAGTAACTACTTATTTAAAATGTGCCAAAAAGATTAGTAGAAATGTATCTAGTGCCCAATTCTGTGGAATTATGGGAAGCATAGGCATTTTGAAAAGCACATCAAACACATAACACCAAAATATTCAAGTAGTGAATTTCTAGTACTCTAAACTGTTGTGTTTTTTAGTAGAGGGGCTAGTAAAAGAAATTTACACAAAAAGTTTGTGAAATATTTCAAGAAGTAATATTTTGTTATTACAATAAAAATTATTCGGGTTTTAAAGCATGTACTATCACTATGTTAGGATAATATTCTCCTAATGTACTGCTGTACCTTTTATCTATTATATTTTAACTCTTCTTTTGAACCCAGACTTGCTCTTTCATGAGAAGATACTGTCCCTGATCCATATGTTTGGTATATTTTAGCTGTGCAGCCATTATTTTCTTTTAATTCAAGAGGCAATTCCACTACTTGTTCTCTTTTTTTTTAACTTGTTGTTCTTTTACCGTTGTATCTTTTTAATCCAGAATACTTATTTTATTACATACAAAGAGTCATCTGATATTTTTAGTCTGTGACCTTTATTTTAATAGCCATTAATAGAACAATTAAAATAAAGAACAAAAGGTTTCTGATGTAGCACAGAGTTTGTGTATCTTCTATGTAGCACGCTGCATCTCAACACCCAATGGCTGCTTGTCTCTGAAAACAGCAGAGAGCTTAGAACTTTAAAGATTTTCCACAGGATTCAATGGTGCCAGGACGGGAAACAGGGTTTCAAGAGCAGCCCTTACCATTCCGTCAGTTAGGGCAAAAAAAAATTCCAGCAGCCTGAGGTGCTGAGCCCCCAAACAAAAAACAACACCAACATAGCAGGCCCATTAGAGAAGAGAAAAAAGACAACAAGGGAAAACCCATGAATTTGGTGGCCAGAGTGACCACCCTGCTTGCCTGGGCCTAGTGCTGGCTAAACTGGGGTTCAGTGACATAGCCACTTCTGTTTGTTACTCTTGAGGTGCAGAGAGGCTATTACTACAGCGTAGAGTTGCATAAAAATCTTTCCTAGTGGTACTCTTCAATGTTTCATGCAGTATTGCCTTTTCTGTTAAAGTAACTCTGAGTTGCAGCATGAGAACATTTAAGGCACAATAGAGAGACGCTCAAGAGGGAAAAAAAAAGATGCACATTGAAGAAACTTGCCCCAAACATTTTTAGGGTGAGTGAAGAAGCATAAAGTAAAGCTAAATATTTGTCTTTCTACAGATTCAAAAAGACTCCTAGTTACCCAGTAGATGCCAGTGTTCCCACTGATTTTATATATTCTTCATTTTGGTAACACCTTTTTAAAAAGAGCACCCTGCTTGCATAACAAGGACAGCCATTAATTGGGCTGTCCCATTAGAAAGATTTATAATTGTATTAAGGAATGGAGTGTTGGAATCTGGTGTTTTATGACTTCTATTGTCATAAGTGTGGCTAAGATTTCCCTAGGAATTAGGCTAGGTTCATTACTCTTCTGCTTCCGCAGGGAAACAGGCAAGGGCAAGGAACAGATGTTAAAGGTGGATGAGCTCCAGTTCTGCACAGGGCCCTGGAATACCTTGAGCAATTAGGCCCTGCCCTGTTGGCATGCTATATTTGGGAAAAAATATTATTTTGTCTTGTTTTTTTTTAATTGGCTTTGTTTCTTATAATTGATTATAATTTTCCATGCCAGAATATCTACATTATCTTAAATACCATTTAGCGCGATTAATTGAAAACCCCAAAGTGCTACAACCTGTGCAAAATCATCAAAAGGTACTTGCAAAAAGAAAAGGAGTACTTGTGGCACCTTAGAGACTACCCAATTTATTTGAGCATGAGCTTTCGTGAGCTACAGCTCACTGATGAAGTGAGCTGTAGCTCACGAAAGCTTATGCTCAAATAAATTGGTTAGTCTCTAAGGTGCCACAAGTACTCCTTTTCTTTTTGCGAATACAGACTAACATGGCTGTTACTCTGAAAAAGGTACTTGGGAGCAGTCATAGGATACCAGGCTTGGAAGGGGCCCTTCAGGAGGTCATCTAGTCCAATCCCCTGCTCAAAGCAGGACCCACCCCTAATGTTTGCCCCAGATCACTAAATGGCCCCCTCAAGAATTGAACTCACAACCCTGGTTTTAGCAGAGGTAGCTTCCAAATTTTGGTGTAAATGAAAAAAGAATCATGATTGGAAGCATATAACTAATGCCTTTATCTACATAGAGCTTTAAAATATTGCTCTTGCACTGTATCAACAGTGTTCTAAAAATAAACAGAACAAGAGTAGAGTAATTAATGAAACATTTCCAAAGAGCTAAGGTTGGTCATTTCCCCCTCAATGACACCAGCAAATCTGTTGAACTCAGTCTTGGCTATCTGGTGGTATCGGGAACTGTGTCTTTCTAAGCTTTCCTGACAGAGTATAAGTGGGATGTTGTGATGATCTTGTTATGCACAGCCCACTGGAACTGAACACAGAATAAAGGTAGAGCTCTTGCGCTGAAGGCTTCATACACCAAGTTTCTGTCATTCACTCTACCCACTCAGTTCTGTCCCGTATACAAAACTTTTGCTAAGCTCTCCTGGGCTATTCATATCCCCTTCTTTTGAAGTCTCTACCAACTCCTCTGCCTGTTAGACACCTGATAAGTAGTAGCAATAGGTGAAGGTAAAAAAGTCAGAACCTCCCACTTGATTGCCTCTTTGACTGGCACCCACAGACGCTCTATTTGCAGGCCTTGTACTTTTCTGAATGCAAGGTTTGCATTCCTAAAAGCATGCTGTAGAGCATAGGAATTGGGGCGCATCCCTTTCAATAGTTTGAGCTTGTGGTGGACCTCACTATCTTCTATGTTTCAGAAGTCACTAGAACCTCATCAGAGTTGTAGTGTATATATGTGGCTAGTCCTTATGCATAGAACATAGTTAGTAAACATGGTTACTTGAACGAGCAGTTCCCGTGCTGTTCCTTCCTATTAGATGTAAGCAGAGTCAGGATGAGCACCACGCTGACATCTGGTGGTGAGTTGTGGCAAGTTGTAGAAAAGAATTTCAGGGGCTGATCTCATTTGCATAGGCACACCCACCCCACCTAGCATGAGCCCATAGCTGCCCAAATGGTCACTTTGACTGCTGTGGGATCCCCAGTTTCTCTGTTATTGGGGCAGAAAGAATAAATTGTTATTTTCCTGATTATGTGAATCAAGGACAGTGCAACTGTACTTGGCCTTCTGTTATGATGGAGGGACTCGCCATCAACTCCCATACTACAAGCTGAAACCACAAAAGAGCTAAACCTACTAAGACCCGAAATCACTGAGTGTTGTGTTAAGTAGTAGGGGAGCCTGAAGATATATTGTGGAGCAGTTCGCGGGGATGGCTGGAGCAGCTCATGGGGGGGGAAGGGGGGTTGGCAGAGTCGAGCGATTTGTGGGACGGCTGGTGGAGCAGAGCCCCATGGAGAGGTAGGGCTATCGACTTTGGACCACATAAGGCGCCCCTTAACCCCCCCCCCCCATCTCCACCCAGGTTGGGAGGTAAAACTCTTCAGATAAACTTTTGAACTCTGGTGCTGCGCTGACTAGGGACAGAGACTTTTGGGTTGTTGGACTTCTGGGAATTTGGGTGACTTTGGGTTGCTGGACTCAAGAACCAAAGAGAAAGGACACGCCCCAATTTGCTTGGGGTGGGTTTTTTGCTCATGGGTTGTGTTATGAATCCTGTTGGTGGTGTTTCCCCAACATAATGCCACATTGTTTCTCTCTGTTATTAAAAGGCTTTTGCTACACTCAGACTCTGTGCTTGTGAGAGGGGAAGTATTGCCTCTTGGAGGCACCCAGCGGGGGTGGTATATATTTGTACCAGGTCACTGGGTGGGGGCTTGAGCCGGTTTTGCATTGTGTTATTGGAACGGAACCCCTAGATACTGAACCCGGCCCTTGTTGCTGCCAACTCTGATGGGCAGAAGGGTTACATACATATGTTGGGGGAAAGGCTGTGGCTTTGCTCCTCTGCGCTCTGTCCTACAAAAATGGCTTGTTGTGGAGGAGTGCACATTCCATCCCATTAAAGGGTATAGCAGTGGATGTGCTCCGCCTCATAACTGGTGGCTCCAGGTGGCACTGTGCCTTCAAAATGCTTCTTGGAGCTCCCTTCCTGGGCTATATGGTTCTGTACTACCTCCAGCATGGGCCTGTGCTTGACAGACCTGACTGAGCCCTGGATTTGGTTCAGATATGTGTTGAAGTGTATCCATCCTTTTCCAAAACTCAGAGGAGTGGGACTTTGGAGAATAGGCTTTATTGGGGAGATTTCTGGCACTACTTGCTTCAAGATGAGCTAGTAATACCTCTTCCTTTTTTGAAGTATTTTGGTATTTCTTATCCTGAGCAGAACCAGGCCATCGAAGGGCCTACAAACATTCTCAGTAATGAGGGGGAAGGTCTGGAGAGAATGAGGAGTGTTTTGGAGGGCAAACAAATGAGTTCAAGATCTTTGCAGAGATTTGGATCAGTTCTTATTGTATCCAGACTGTTTCATGGACCTGTAGTAGGCAAGAGATGAGCATGGCACATAATAAATGAGCCTCCCACCATTCATTTCAGGGGTACTTCAACTTTCTCTGAGTAATGAAGCCGGTTCTGAATGTCTTCAGCTTTTGTGAAAGGAAAAGACAGGAATATATTACAGAGTGTGCTGGAGATAGACTACACATTTGTAGTGGTGTTTATTTTGGAGTTGACACTAAAAATTAGAGGAACAACATGTGTCTGGTTCATGAAGAAAACTTATTTTAACATTCAGCACCTCTATCACAGCTTTAAAAAACTGATGCCCTCACCTCCCTTCAGTGCTGCTGGATTTGCCCTCTAAGGACATTTCTGTTCTCATTCTCTGCTAAAAAAATGTATAAGATTCATAAAAGAGAGAGAGTGGGAGAGCTTTCAGGGGTTCTTTCATTGCTAACATCTGAAATAGCTACAAGAGTGCTATAAAAACCCTTCAAGGACAGTAAAGTACAAGGTGTCCTTTGACTTCATTCAGAGTTTTATTTTCAGGTAGAATTTCAGTCATAAATACAAAAAGTTATAATATTTGTGCACAGTTATCTTTGAACTGTTTACTGAAAAAGTAAGGTTACCAAAAAGTTACATTGCTACCAAGTGAAGATATTACAGAGCAAAAAAATTTACTGGTGCAAAAAAAACCCATATTCTCAATAAAAAATATTTGCCTTTTGGCTGGCATTGTGAAGGAAGAAAATATCACCTTTTTCAGAATTTTAGTTGCTTAATTTTTTTTCAGGGAGATGAGAATGACTGTAGCATGTCAAAAGAAGTGTTTGGGGAACACATCATATAACCCTAAAGAAATCCAGTCAAATAATGGAAACAGGCAAAATAATTTATAGTGTATTTAGCAATCCATTTCAGCCTTGTTCTTCCCATGCCAGGATGGAGGTGAGATCTGTGAGGATGCTGCACAACACAGACCATGTTTCTCTGTGTACAGACTAGGGATCAACAGTTATTGAACCAATTTTTAAAAATCACATAAAAAGAAACCCCTACAGTTTCTTTTTGCAAAAAGAGCAAAAAGATAGAATAAATAGAAGTCAGTACATTGATATTGGTATTTTACTATACCATGGCATCTGTGGTGTCCCCTATTGTGGAAATACTACAAATATTGGAGTAACTTTAAATACTGTTAGTGCTAAATATTAGTATTTTCTCTGATGGAACCTAATGAAAGTACAGAAGTAATAAGCGGTTGCCACATAGTTAATGCAAAACACTTCAGAAAAAAATACATTGTTAATATAAATAAAAACATTTTAGGCACTTAAAAATCAAGATATCCTACGGCAACTTAATCATATATTGTTGACATTTAATAAATCTGATAAATTGGAGAACTGATCTGAAAACAAGATGAAACACAAGATGAAATACAATAAAGACAAGTGCAAAGTATTACAATTAAGAAGGAAAAATCAATTGTACAAATATAAAATAAGGAATAACTGGCTAGGCGGTAGTACTGTTGAAAAGGATCTAGGGGTTATAGTGGATCACAAATTGACTATGAGCTAACAATATGATGCAGGCTAATATCATTCTGGGTTTATTAACAGGAGTACAGTAAATCTGTACCTTATTCCCTGATAACCAGAAACTTCTTTGCTTAAACTCTGTACCATTTTCTTTTTACTTCAACATCATCTTAATAAAATTATTAAATCTAAGACAGGGAGATAATTGTCCTGCTCTATATGGCACTGGTGGGGCCTCAGCTGGATCACTGTATGCAGTTCTGGGCACCATACTTTAACAAATATGTGTACAAAGTGGAGAGAGAGACCAGAGGAGAGCAACAAAAAAAGAGAAAAGATTTGGAAAATATGACCTGTGTGGAAAAGTTATAAAAACTTGGCACATTTAGTCTTGAGAAAGGAAGACTGAGACGCGACCTCATAACATCTTCAAATATTACGGGTTGTTTTAAAGATGACCGCAATCAATTGTTCTCCATGCCCACTAAATGTAGGGCAAGTAGTAATCATCTTAATTTGCAGCAAAAGGGATTTAGGTTAGATATTAGGAACTATAAGGATAGTTAAGCACTGGAATAAGTTACTAAGGGAGTTTGAGGAATCCCTATTGCTGGAGGTTTTTAAGAAAGAGGTTAGACAAACATCTGTCAGGGATGGTCTAGGTTTACTTGGCCCTGCCTCCACACAGGGGGATGGACTGGCCACACTTCCATCATTTCCTATGTGCTGGGAGGTGGTGACAGAGAGTTCTTTACTCTGCAGCAGTGTTTCCCAAACTTGGGACGCTGCTTGTTCAGGGAAGGCTCCTGGCGGGCCAGGCCGGTTTGTTTACCTGCTGCGCCTACAGGTTCGGCTGATCGCAGCTACCACTGGCCGCGGGTCACCTCTCCAGGCCAATAAGGGCTACGGGAAGTGGCAGCCGGTACGTCCCTCAGCCCGCGCTGCTTCCCACAGCCCCCATTGGCCTGCAGTGGCAAACCGCGGCCAGTGGGAGCCGCAATTGGCTGAACCTGTGGATGCGGCAGGTAAACAAAGCAGCCTGGCCCGCCAGGGGCTTTCCCTGAACAAGTGGTGTCCCAAGTTTGGGAAACACTGCTCTACAGCTTTGTGCCACCAAAATATATACCTTTTACACCCATTCTCATATACGTCAGTAGATGGCTCTAGAATAGTATATAAAGTATATCATGAAAAGATAACGATAAGGTCAGAGATTTCCTTGGAAAAAAATGGTAGAATTTTGCAATGATTTTCAAATCTCTTGCAGCAAAAGTTGAACAGAGAGCACCTATATCACAGATATTGTTAAGAAACTGCATTCAGAGCTTTCAACATAATACGGCCCCCAAATTTGGTAAAATAATATGAAAATGCAAGGATTTCCTGTTGGTGAAGCAAAAGCGTTAAAGGTTGTTTCATTATAGTTTTACAAAAGAACAGCCACTATTCTTCAGGTAATCCTTAATATTTTAGAGCTTGATCATAAACATTCTACACAATTCTGTACATTTGGGTAATTCATTATAAACAGCTATAGCCCTGTGAAGCCTAAACACTGCAAATAGTTCCAAGCTAATTTGTTCATCCCCAGAAAAAGCAGTCTTCTGTTCAGCAGGCTACTTCAGGTCTGTTTTCTCTACATTCCTTTTTCCTCAGTGAATGCTCAGATCTTTGAATTATATGTTCCACATGAGCAAATCTATGGATCAAATTCAATGTGTCTTCTTCCATCTAGCTCGTTCTTGGAGAGTCTACATTAAGCCCCTGCCTCTGAGTTGTCATCACACCCTGTGGAGTCATACTGGGTCAGACCATATCTTATCACATATAACAAGATGCAGATTTTTACCAGCTACATTTCCTTTCCTGTATAGTGAGCTTTAAATATCGAGGGTGAAAAAAATCACACAGCTACTAAGTTTGCAGACAGCTCAGAATGACAAATATGTTAGAACCAGTAAGTGACTACTTCTTGTGTTTCGTACAAGACCCTTTTCTCAGACTAGTTGAAATTCTCAACATGTCTGATGTATGAGGGATGGAGAGTAAATCTGTAATTGTACCCTGTTCATTTTTTATCATCTGACTGTTCATTCTTTCAGTTTAAAGTGTCAAGTATCATGGGGTAGCCATGTTAGTCTGGATCCACAAAAACAACAAGAGGTCTGGTGGCACCTTAAAGATTAACAGATTTATTTGGGCATAAGCTTTCATGGCTAACTTCATGTATCTGAAGAAGTGGGTATTTTATACCCATGAAAGTTTATGCCCAGATAAATGTTAGTCTTTAAGGTGCCACCAGACTCTTTGTTGTTTTTCAATTTGAAGTGTGATTCTACTCTGAAAATTAAGTGTATATATATGGTATTGTAGTTTTCATTGCTTGCTGATTCTCAGAGAACCAAATGTATTCATTTTACATGTACAAACATTTTTTTTCCCTAATGACTGCACTGCACCTTAAGCAGGGGGGCATTGTTGGGGTATTGGTAATTTTACATCCTGACTGAGGATATGGGTCTCCAGAATAATTCAGGGAGGATGGGGTTCACCTGTTAGACTTCAACGCAGACAAGTTTTTGGCTGATATTAAAGGGGGGATGAGGAGATGTTCTAATTTGGCTGGATATTGGAGGATTGCATCTCCTTGTGGTGGACATCCAGTGCAGGTACTCCATAGGGAGGAGTTACAGTGATCAGATAAATGGTTTGGTAAAGTATTTAAAGGAGGTGTTTGTTAAACGAATGAAAGGGGGGTGCTTAGGGAGCCTATGACTAGCATGGCAGGGAGCCCCCCCACCCCCCACCGTAACCCTCGGTCAAGGGGGGAGAGCATAATGTATCAGCAGTGGGTTGGCTAGGGCTGATGGAAGCCCTCGGGTAGATATTAAAGTGATCATGGAGTTACCTGCACTGCACACTTTTATCTGTTAGGTACTCCCAAACATCTAATAATGAAGTTGCAGCCTAATTAAACTATGGCCAGGATCTCCTGTCCTCCTGGTATAGCTGCAAACTCAGTCTGGGATATGACTAAGACTAGTATTGGTTCTTTCCTTCTCCTGCATCATCACAGGTTAAAAAAGATCCATAGGCCAGGAAAGATACTCAATTATACAGGGGCAGTCTCATTATTGCCTGAAAACAAATGCTGTGTTCAATTTACACTGGAATTGAAAAACAAACAAAAAAGGAACAGATGTTGAAGAAACATTAAATACTAGAACTTAGATCTTAGCATGTTAAAATATTTTCAGTTGATAGTTAAAAGGCCAGAATTGGTTGAGCACATTTTACATGAGTGACACTGCTTTTTCTTTTGGATGACCATATACAGGTAGAACTGATTAGAACTTAGTGAACAATGCAGTTTATAATGCACAAAAACGAATAGAATCCAGCTTACCCCCTCTTTGCTGTGTTGGCTCTGAAAGGCTAACAGGAATAAAGAGTGGTAAAACACTGTTTCTGGAATGACTAAAGTCAGCAAATACCTATTGCTTCTGCATTTAGCAATATTATGTTAAATAAGAAGGTGCCATTTTTACACATACTTTTTGAGCAGAACTTCACTGTGATCTCCAGGGCTGCCTGTATCAAAACTTTCAAGCATTAAAATAATAACAATAATTTTGTTGCACTTCATTATTATAGAGGCAATATGTTAAAGGTGGTATATGCCTCTTTTTTAAGCCTCTCATACCCACACAGTGAAGTGCAAGCATATTGTGATAAATGAAGGGGAGGGAGTAGCTCCCTTTTCTGGACACCCAGCCAGCTAGTTAGCTACAAAGTCCCTCTTGGTGGCTGTTCTCTGATTGCTTTGCCTGTAAAGGATTAACAAAGTCCCCCAAGTAAAGGAAAGGGAGTGGGCACCTGACCAAAAGATCCAATAGGAAGGCTGGAACTTTTGAAAATGGGAAAAAAAAACTTCCCCTTTGTCTCTGTTGTTTTCTCCAGGAAAGAGGGAAACAGGGTGAAATTAAGGTATGAGAGGCTTTAAGCCAGATATAATCATACACCATCAACTCATACCTAGAACTACTTATTTGGAACCCCCAAATGTGTAAGTAGATCAGTAATGTTTAGAAAGATGTGATTAGGTTTATTTATGTTTATTTCTTATGGTTAGTAGACTCCTCTGTGCTAACCCCAGATGCTTTTGTTTGCTTGTAACCTTTAAGCTGAACCCCCTAGAAAGGTATTTTGGGTGCTTAATTTTTGGAATTGCTCTTTTCAAAAGTAGCAAAAGCCTAAGTTCCAGATGTATTTTCTTTCTTTTTGTTTTTAATAAAATTGACCTTTTTTAAGAACAGGATTGGATTTTTGGTGTCCTAAGAGGTTTGTGCATATGTTGTTTAATTAGCTGGGGGCAACAGCTATTTTCCTTTGTTTTCTTTCTCAGCTCTTCCCTGGATGGGGGGATGAAAGGGCTTGAGGGTACCCCACAGGAAGGAATTCCCAAGTGTGCCTTCATGGGTTCCAAGGGGTTTGCATTTGGGTGGTGGCAGTATCTACCCATCCAAGGTCAGAGAGAAGCTGTAACCTTGGGAGTTTAATAGAAGCCTGGAGTGGCCAGTATTCATTTTTAAAATCCTTGTGGGCCCCCACCTTCTGCACTCGAGGTGCCAGAGTGGGGAATCAGCCTTGACACACATACTGTAGATATGCCAACAGAAGCCATATTAATGAGACAATTACCATAAATTTTTATTCTGTAGGACTGAGTACATAAAATGTGAATATCTAGCTGCAAACTTTATCGTGTGTTTATTACTTCAATGTTTTACCAGTGTTATGTTACATTACACAAGACTGAGGAGCTTCAGAACCCAGATTTAAGGGATTTTACATAAGGATACTGTAACTGATCCATTGTAAATATTTTAATAGTCCTCAGTATTTCTTATACCTTTGTGTGTGGATGACCAAGTTAGTGATAGCACAGTGGGATACAGTGTAAAATAGATCAGACCAATTAAACATAACCTTTTAAAGAGCAGCTGAAAACACTCCTACCTGGAAGATCCAAGTTCCATTGTTTTATGATTCTCCTACAAGACCTATCACTTATGTTCCGCTCTTCAGTTTTAGTGTAAATAAAGCAAAATAGTTGCTATGCTCACTTGCACAAGCTACTACAAATATGTCTTTAGTAAAACTTTAGGAGAGGCTGTAGGGCTGCATTAATTGGAACTGCTTCTTCAGATTTCTTTTTGATTTTTCTTTGTAAATCCAAGTGCAGTAGTTGTAAGCATGAAAATGGGGTTTGTTTATGAGCTCCTTTGTTTAGTAATATTCTTATGTCTTTGAGTCAAAAGAGAACTTGACAGAAACACAATTGGTCAAATTCAAATGAAGTTAACAGTTTTATACCAGAGATAAATTTGACCCACTGGATTTAATTTAAAATGCCTACGCTTGGGTTACTCTGACTATAGTGACACTCCGATACTGATCTACGGATGGAACAGGCATGCAGTAGTTTGTCTTTTGACATATAAATAATACCATTGACTTCTCATTGACATATAGCCCTGGTAGGTCCTGAGATATGAGACCGTAACATTGCAATATATTTGTGTGTAAAAGCTATATGGGGAAATTTACTACCATTTTCCCCTTCCTCAAAACCTCTCAGCAGTTTGGATTAGGGTGCTAAAGGAACCAGTTGAAGGGACATGAAAAGAGGTAGCAATATTTTTTAGAACTCTCTAATAAAACATTTCTACTTAGTTTCTGAATAGATGATGGCGTAACATGATCTAAATATTTTATTGGCACTAGTTCGGAATGACCTGCAGATCTCACTGACAGCCCCATTACTCATGAGAAGTAAAGCCATCTCAAAATTGTGCTGATTGAAGTTTTATATCACACTATAATGTATGTATTAAATACAGGCATAGTCAGTGTGCCTCTAGAAGATCCCTCAACATTCAAACGGGTCTAAGGGGGTCTGCAGATTGTGTGCTATGGCCCTACTCATTTTTTTCAGGAGAAAATATGCATCTCCAGTGGTTTCTGGAGAAGACCCATGGATCTTGAATTCTCTTGAACCCTGATATGTGTAAAATTAGACAAGGTCCTTCCACAAAGTTCCCTTCAATAGTCTCTCTTCCTCCCCCTAACCCCCTCCAAAACAAGCAATCAGTCCTAAGTTTCTCTCTCTAAGTGCCTCTTCCACCTTTGTTTCCCAAATCCAACTACACACAAAGCACAAATTTTGAAGATGGTATAATTTTAAGCCTATTTTGAAAACGTTTGCTTTTCCACTTAACATTTTGTTTCAAAGTCACTGGCTGTGAGAAAAAACAAGTTAACTTCAAAATCAGTGTGCATATGTCTGAAAATATTAATGGAAAATATTTCATTATTTTGAAACAGCTACTGGTGTTACAGTACTGTAATGTGGGAAACTCTCATATTCGAAGAGTCTTATTTTTAATATCCTTCACCTCACTTTGAAGTTGGACTTTATATATGCATGTTATGCTGGAAGGTATTAATGGCTGCCATCAATCATAGAACTAGTTAAAGCTGATGTGTGTGCTAACCACCCTTCCTTCAGACTAAATTGAAGGAGCAATTAATTGTCTGTTCATGTAGTGATTGATGAAACAATAGGAGGCTACCATCCAAGGAACTAGGCCTCATGGTGCAGCTAAGGAGAGCTAAACCATGTGGGCTAAAAGGTTACCCTGGGGCTCATTGCAAACACTGGAAGTAGGTGGTACAGTGGTTGCAGTTGTGTGTGTGAGAGACAGAAAATGAGGAAAAGGCCAGCAAAGAGCAAGAGAAGCACTTTTGAGAATGACCATGGGAGCAGGGGAAGCGAGTTTCCCAGAGCACAGGCTTGGCTGCAGAGCAGGACTGCAAAACAGGGAAACAGGACTGTACCAAAGAATATACCTGACTTGTATCATCAATTTCTCCTAATAGAAACAATTTTGTGAGGCCACCAATATGAACTAACCATTTGGTCAAGAGGGTGGCAATAGGCCTAATAGCATGTATACACTACAGAGATAAGTTGATTTAAGTTACATCAACTATTGTAAACCATTGTAATTGCATCATTTGTGCAAATTCATACAACACTCCTTGTGTCGGTGGAGCATGTCCACAGTTGGTGCTCTCGTACCAAGACAGCAGTGCACCGGAGATAGCTATCCCACTGTGCAAATTGCCACCTTCTGCCAGTAGGAGCTGTGGGGATGGATCACAGTGGATCATGCTCACTGCCCCAGGATGAAGTTTTCTCCATTCCATCATTCCATAGGTTTCCAACTATCTTTTACTCCAGGTTTCAACCGTCCCTGTAAACTTTGCACGCCCCATCTCTGCCTGAAAGTATGGATCCTGCACTGCTCTCCAGTCTTGCGATGGGCATTATGAACACAAAGTGGCTGATTCTGCAGTATTTCATGAGCTGTGAATCTGAAAAAGAATCCCTAGTGCCTGTTCTGCTGTGTGCCATGGAAAGAAACAATTCAAGATTGATGCTGGCATTCATGGAGCAGCTGCACATGGTGGACCTTGATTGGCTGGTCCAGCTGCCATCCTAATTGTCTGCAGCCGCCACCCTAATTGGCTGTTTCCCCTGCTGCCACTCCTTTTGCTGCCTGCCGCTCAGCTTCTCGTGGCTGGTTTTAATGCTCTCAGGGCCAGTGCAGGGTAGGCACCCTGTCACACCTGAATAATTTGGTTAAGCGCCAGAAAACTTGCTTTCTTATCCAGATCTTTTAAGCATGTATATAATTTTCTTCTTCTCCCTTTCCCCACAAGAAAGGAAGAGAGAAAATAGGTATCTGCTAGTGACAACTTTTAAATTTATCTATGCAATATTTTTTTCTAGTCACTGTGGGCCAGATTCTGATTTCATTTACACCACTGTCAATCTGGAGTAACTTGATTTAATTGGAGATTTTCCTGTTTTACACTGGTATACCTGTGATCAGAATATGGCCTTATAATTTCAGCACATCTAAAAAAGTACACTAGTGGTGTTAGTATTTTTATACCTTTAGAAAAAAGGGAGGAAGATTATAAATTGAATGTTTAGCATAGGAAGAGAAATACAGGGAACTTTGGTAATGCTGATACACAGTGCAACATCTCAAGGATATTAAAAGGCAAGATTAAGCATTTCAGACCAGGTACAGTCTAGCTTCAAATTAACTATTCTTTCTCCTGCTTTCAAAAGCTTTTCTTTCTTGTTTGAAATTAAAGTTGTTGTGTTTTTTTTTTTTAAATTTCAGAGCTATGTTGGTATTTATCTAGTGCCAGATCACATCCCTGCTCTCTTTGAGCACTAGCTATATTGCAAATGCTGACCTAATCTTATGCACTGCTACACACACCACAGTAATAAAGAAAGACTATTGCTTGCCAATTAAATAAATTTTCAAAGCGGCGATTGATGATTTTGCACACTTCCACATTATTCTGTTTGCTCACAGGATTTGTGTGTTTTCTGCCTGTTCATTCTCTTGCTCTGAAGTCACTGCAAAGGAATTATTATTTTTATTTTTGTATTGTTATTGCTGTAAATATGATTTGTGAGTGAAGGTTAGATTTGAACCACTTGTTATTTTCTGTGGTTTCATTTTACAATATAATACACCTAACAAAACACAGAAGTGTATGTATTATATGATAGCCAAGGATTTCTCCTCTGTTACATATATATGGTAGCTGCAGTGGTGCTGAGGGTGCAGGAACACCCATTAGATTGAAGTCGTTTCCATCATATACAGGGTTTACAGTTTTGTAAACTTAGCACCGTTAAGGTTTTTTCCCACTTTGAACTTTAGGGTACAGATGTGGGGACCTGCACGAAAGACCCCCTCAGCTTATTTTTAACAGCTTAGGTTAAAAACTTCCCCAAGGTACAAACTTTTCCCTGTCCTTTAACAGTATGCTGCGACCACCAAGCATTTTAAACAAAGAACAGGGAAAGACACCACTTGGAGACGTCTTCCCCCAAAATATTCCCCCAAGACCTACATCCCCTTTCCTGGGGAAGGCTTAATAATAATCCTTACCAAGTGGTACAGGTGAACACAGACCCAAACCCTTGGATCTTAAGAACAATGACAAATCAATCAGGTTCTTAAAAGAAGAATTTTAATTAAAGAAAAGGTAAAAGAATTACCTCTGTAAAATCAGGATGGTAAATACCTTACAAGGTAATTAGATTCAAAACACAGAGAATTCCTCTAGGCAAAACCTTAAGTTACAAAAAGACACAAAAACAGGAATATACATTCTCTCCAGCACAGCTTATTTTACAAGCCATTAAACAAAAGAAAATCTAACGCATTTTCTAGCTAGATTACTTACTAACTTTACAGGAGTTGTAAGGCCACATTCCTGATCTGTTCCCGGCAAAAGTATTACACAGACAGCCCAAACCCATTGTTCCCCTCCACTCCGGATTTGAAAGTATCTTGTTCTCTCATTGGTCATTTTGGGTTAGGTGCCAGTGGAGTTACCTTAGCTTCTTAACCCTTTAAAGGTGAAAGGATTTTGCCTTTGGCCAGAAGGGATTTTATAGCACCGTATACAGAAAGGTGGATACCCTTCCCTTTATATTTATGACACACTATAAAAATTGAGCCAACACCACTGTATAACTGAATTGGAACTGTAAGTCATCAGAAGCAGAAATAAAATTAGCAGTTTTGAATTAAGTACTCTGGTGTTCCTGTTGATTTACCACTAGATTAAAATTACTAACAAGGAAATAGAAATTACTGTACAACAGGGGTCACCAAACTTGGTTCGTGGCTTGTTCAGGGTTAGTCCCTGGTGGCCACAAGATGCTTTGTTTACCTGAGCGTCCATAGGTATGGCCACTCGCAGCTTCCAGTGGCCACGGTTCGCCGTTCCTGGACAATGGGAGCTGTGGGAAGCGGTGGCGCGGCCTGATACCTAATCCCTGAAAAAGAGAAACAATATATACTGGCTCAGAAGACCCTTTTTTCACAGTATGGAATTACTTTTTTTTTAACGTTGAAAAAATTGGCACAGTGACTCTGACTCTGGGCAGCTGATCCTGCAAAATCTTATGCTTGTCTTTATGAACAAGTTGCACCAGTTGTATTTGAATCTGGTTTTAAACCGTTGTGTAGACACTTATTTTGGTTTAAGGATGTTAATTTTCATTTTTAAAAGATTCCTAATTGACTTAAAATTATCTAAAAGAAGTGTTTTAAATGAAAATGAGAGTGTACACATAGAGGTGTACACCAATTTAACTAACTTAGTTTAAAAATCACTCCTAAAGTCACATAACTTTCTTGTGTAGACAGGGCCTTATTCACACAAGTAATCCTTTTGTGATGCAGAAAAAACAATACAATCAACAGATGGTTAACCGAGGTGACAATTATAGTCGGATACAGTCCCATGTGCCCCAGTCCTACATTCCTGTTGCTCTCAAACATCCCATTGATGTCAATGGGGCACCTGATTGTTCAGAATTTGACTCTGTACATCTAATTGTGAGATAGGAAGATACGATTGTGTAAGAAACCTTGTCTTTTTGGCTCCTCTCATTTCAATGTGTGTCTGTCTAGATGTTGAAAATCTATAATTTATAGTAGGATTGTGCCAAAACATTGTTTGGGATTTTTTGTAGCCACTTCTGTTGTATCAAGGAGCTGTTTTATATGGCCAAAATAAGAGTGATCCAGCCTTTTAATTGTATTTCAGTTCCTAGAGACCATGACAATTATTAAGACTAGATCATATGTTGTTTCGCTCTCTCCTATAGCTACCTGATGAAAAAAAATTAAAAAGCTGAAACACACAAAAAATACAAATATGGAAATAATCGGATTTATATGGGTGTTGAGATATTCAGGCCTCTGCTGAGCCCTAATATCTACTCAGTTTAAAAACCCCGATGTATAAGAGGAGAGGGTGGTGTCACTAGATCATTGCTTAAATTTACATAAGATCATACCTGCAAATGGAACATATCAAAGTTCACCTGTAAGACCTTGACTTCTTTATGTGTTTAGATTTTCAAAGAAGTTCTCAGTTTACAACAGTTTTTCTTTTCATAATAAGTGCTTTCTCTGACAATTTTTTTTAAATTTTAGCACACTTGGCTTCCAATGAAACATTTTGTTTCCCATCTTGGTAGAAAACATGCAGCATTTTAGGATTATTATTATAGGAATAATACACAAGTTGAAAATTAGACAACATTTTTCTGTAAATTTCAGTAGCAGCAATATTTCTTGTTTGATAAACTCACAAAAGCTCTTCTCTTTCCCCTAAGCATGATTGCCCATTATACTCTGCACTTTTCTACATCTAGAATAGTATCTTTAAACATAGCTATTTATGCCCTGTGAGAAATGCTGGATTTTGAAAGCTTCAACTATTGCAGGTGTAATCTATGAAACTGTATTACAGGAAGGGCAAAAACAACAACAGAAGGGTTTAGATCTTACTTTTCATAGACTAGCTCATCAGAGTCAAGCCCTGCCTGAAATTACTATGTTCAGTTCCTGGTTCTCAGGGAACTTGATGAGGCAGCCCTTTGCCTTTACAAATATGCAAGTCGATACGTCTCGATTCTGCTCTTCTTGTCTTAAGGTAAGTGAAAATCCTGATTCATTTTCTTTTAATTTCTGTGTCAGTTTGATCAAGGAGTGATGTTCGTGGTTGAGAAATATATGATGCTATAAAAATATTTTCATGCGGTGAAGACCTCACTGTCAGATGCTGGGCATCTCCTGTGAAATGCTGAAAGCCCTCAATTCCTATTGAAATCAATTTTCTACATTTCAACCCTCAATGAAGCTAAATGACATTGGAATCATTCAGCACCTTGTGGGAGGCTCTGCAGGATTAGGTTTAATGTGCTGAAATGAATCTGATAATCTGATTACTACACAAGCAGTTTAGTATGAGTATACTCCAGCATCATGACCACCCTTTTAGTTTTAAGACACAACAGACCATAAAGCTAGAGAGAGAGAGAATTCTGGTCTTTCCTCATGAATATTTGTGAATGCTGTGCTGCTGTCTCATCAGACTTTCAATTAATGTTAGTTTGATTGTGACTTCTTTGAAGAAAAATTAAAGAACAAGTTTTTTTAAAAAATATTTGCGGGAGGAGTCCACATGGCAACTGAGTCATACATCTAACACAGAAAGAAACATGCTTTAAAAGGAGCCTCAATCAATGTCTAAAACACCATCCATTTTTTTCAGAGCAGAGATCCTGTTCCTATATTATATGGTATGTGTGTGGATTGCTGAACCTATGTGGAATCTCACTGGCTACAGTAGGACTCCATATGGGTGCAGCAGTCCATCCAAATGCTACACAGTGTAAAATCCAGGTCCATATTTTGTACATGCAAAAAATCCTCTAATCTGTGTATCTAGAATTTCTATAAGAAAATTGTACATTGAAATGCCCAAAGAGAGTCTTCCGCCAGGCTCCTGAGGCTTTATGGTCATTGATCCATATTAGGATTCTTTCATCCATTTGAGCCCTAACCATTTGCCCTGCTGCCGACGAAAGGTGCACACCTAGATTTACAAGTCCCAGATCCAGATATTGGACGTTTAGCCCAGATGAAGACCTAAAGACCTATAAGCAGACTTCTAAACCTCCGCCTATTCAAGTCCAAAAGCAAATCCCAGAAAAATTAAGTAAAGGATATACTCTATGCCGATGCCTCAGCGTTTGTCACCTTTTCCAAGAACAACCTGAAATGTTTGCTGAATTCCTTTGTCCATGCTAAAAGAACAAGGAGTACTTCTGGCACCTTAGAGACTAACAAATTTATTTGAGCATAAGCTTTTTGTGAGTTAAAACCCACTTCACCAGATTTTCGGTCTGTGTATTAAGGTGAAGAAAACAGAAATTCCGTACCAACCATCTCCTGGTAGAAACCCATCACTTCCATCACCACTAGAAATAAAACTGAACACCTGCCAATTAAATAACATCAAGACCTTCCATGACCTAGGTAGCACAGCTACCGATGACCCCAGCATTGACAAAGAACTTTCAGAATGCTTGAAGTCAGCTGCCTCAGCTTTTGGTCATCTACAAAGGAGACTATGGACAAGATGGGTGCTCAAAGTGTCCACAAAATGCCAACTTTACTGAGCTGTTGTGTTTTCCTGTCTTCTGTACTCGATAGAGACCTGCCTCCTTTATCATTGCCATATCCAAAAACTTAACTGTCTGCAACAGTGCCACCTACACAGCATAATGGGAATCAAATGTTCTGACCCAACAATGAAGTACTATGGCTGGCAGCCATGCTAAGAGTAGAAGCTATACTAGAGCAGAGGCAAATGACCTGGAATGGCCACATTGTATGTATGGATAATAATCGACTGCCTAATACAGTTCTGTACCGTGAAATTGAAAAAAGGCATTAGAAATGTGGCTGTCCCAAACTCCACTACAAAGATTTCATCAAGTGGCATATACAGTCTTCTTGGCTGCACTTAATGACTTGGGAGGCTATGGCCCATGGCAGGCGAGGTTGGCACTCCGCTGTGAAGAAAGGAGAATGAACAACAGAATATCATTGTGCCACCTTGTCCAACAGTAGGAGGGAACGTAGACACCAATTTGCCTTGGCACATCTCCTGAACCCTACAGGTGGAAATTGATTCCCAGTCATCGTCATACTCAAATATGAGAGACCATCATAATTATAATGCCCAAATTCAGTTTGCTTGGATAAAAATATAAATATGAAAACCACCAAATCTAGTTTTAATTGCTGATGATTAACATTAGTTATATAATTTTCTTGAAAATGGATTTCAGTACATGTGAGAAAATAATTGATATTTTTCCCTCTTCATTCTTTTTTGGTAGCAGTTGTATAATTTTTTTATAATTTAAATGCATTGAGGAGGTAAAAACATTCATTGATTTATTGAACAACGTGTCAATTCTCCACTTCAATCTATCATTATAGGAAAATCCTGCAAAAAGGAAATTGTTATTCATCTTCTTGATATGCTTTTGGTCACTTACATTACATAGAGCATTATAGAGCACTTACTTTATATGTGCCATGTGGGGGCTTGATTTTTTTTCCCCTTTCTGTTCAATTTTGGTCCTAGACTTTGACATTTCTAACCCTAGTAAATAATTCCCATTTGCTTCCGTCCTTGAATGTTCTGCTTTTCCCCACCATCTATCCCTTTCATTGTATTCCTAATGTTTTGGAGGAGCTCTAAAATGAATGAAATGGAAGAACTAAATGACTCTTCAATCAAGGACATTTTCGTTTACTTCAGTTTTCTCATTTTCTTCTCACAATACTGTTTATTTCCTCTTGAAGAAAATATTGATTAAAATCAATTTAGCTAAACCTCACAGGAAACAGATGGTGAATGGAAGAAAACTTTCCAGTAACTCATTCTGTAATAAAGGCTGTCTCCATGGTGCACTAGTCGCCAGGATTCCCTTGCAGTCACAATGCTAACCAAAAATTGGGATGATTTTGACTAAGATATCCATATTGCTTTCACTAACAACTTACTATTATGATTACAACTATTGTGAGTAAGTGTCATCTGACAAATTTAGGCTTTGTTTAGGTTTGTGAATCATTCAGGAACCAATCCTGTTTTCTATTATCTTATTTGGTATTAGTAAGCACTTATCAAACATATGTAAACAAAGTTTTGACTAGGGGTTGTTTGTGAACAATGCAAGTAGATTATTTGGTATTTATTACTCATAGTTTGTGACTGGTCTCAGTTTGCTTGGTATTTTTTCAGTTTCACGTAGATGACTGAAACTTTATAAACAGCAATATGTTTGTTCTGATATGTTTACTTGCAGAATGTTATTCTGTCAGTAGATGCCTCTGTGCTTTTTGGAGTTCTGGGCAGGGTGTGATCCCTGCTAAACAAGGATGGTAAAACTAGAACCTGAGCTGTGTGGAAGCTAATTTGTCTGTAGTTCTAGCTCTAGTCCTCAGTAAATATTCTTATTTAAGGTGGACTGTACTTCTATATATTATGATAGAAGAATAATGAACAGGAATTTTCAGAACGAGTTTTAGTTAGATTGATTCCTTTCACTAAAATGTATTCAACTTTCTCGATTTGTAAATATTTAAATGAATAAACTGGCAATCTATCAAACATAATGAACAATGACACAAAAACAAACAGGAGAATGAACTTGCTATACTTATTTGTATTTCAAACTTATTTGAAAGTTTGTAAATCTGTTTTGTATTATCTAACAAGCTTTAAATCTAATACTTTGATGCCAAACCAGCATTATATAATGTATTATATTATTATATATAAATGCTGGTTTGGCATCATAGTATTAGATATAGAGCTTGTTAGATATATAATTACACTATATATAATTACACTATTTGAAGAAGACCAAAATCCCATAATCCAAACTGCCCTGCTGTCTAATGAATAACAAGTGAATAAGTAGTTAATTAAATGAACATCTCTAAAAGGAACAAATATAATGCATTTTTAGGAGTCCCATCAGATAATAATATGTTTATCTGAGAGGTTCTCAGGTGATAGTGTTTCAGGTTTTTATTAATATAGATATAGAAATACAAGGTCTCAGTCACCAGTGCATTACACCAATTTTATGCTGTTGACACACTAATAAATCAATCATATTTTTGCATAGCATGGAAACTTTAAAAATATAATTCATGTGAGTTAGAGTGAAAAGAACCCCCTGGATGCTGCCGGAGTTTCCAAAATTCTCTCTCCAGGTTTCTACTAAAATTACTATTTTGCATTTTCCATATTACAGGGTCAAAGCCTATCTGCCTTACCCATGAGTCCCATTTACTTCATTGGAACTACTCGTGTAAGTAAGGTGATTAGTATTTGACCCACAGAATACAGAACAAATAGTGTCACAGTTCCCACTGTTTCCTATGACAAGTGTAGACTAGGGAAGGTGGCTGCAGGTTAACTGGAGCACCTGCTGTCAATTAAGGTCCTGTTAGGAACTTAATAAAACCCCGTGTGTCAGGCAGATGGAGGAGGACAAGGACAAGGACTAGGACTAGGACTAGGACTAGAGCTTGGAGGTGTGTTGAGAGATTTGGAAGACCTGAAAATTGGAGTAAGGACAGGGAGACTCCCTTCCCCCCAGCATCTAAGGACTGAGGGTAACCCCAACCAAGGGGGATGAGGGTAAGAAATCCACAGGGGTTGAGAGGGGCTGGGACTCAGAGCGAGGAGCAAACCCAGACCCCTCCCCCACTTCCCTCCTCTACCACTTTCCCGGGCTAGTAGCGGGGCCCTCAGCACCCAAGAGCAGGGGCAAAGGGTGGCATCTTAGCTCTCTGCCAGGAAAAGCGCAGGACCCACCAGACTAAAATCGGCCATCTTGCCACACAAGGGATGAGTGAAAATGTACAGCAAGATTTCTGCTTAAATGAATGTCCTTGTAACTTAAGTTTGAGCTTGTTGAACAACTTCTGTGGCCATCAGAATAGCAGTGTGCAAACAGCCACAGACACACCAGAGTCTATCCTGACAAGATATATGTGGCTGCTCACAGACTGGAGCAAGGGTCCAGGAGCCCTTTACAGGAACCAGTTTAAATTTTAAAATTGTGGAGTTGTCTCTTATACCCAGTTCTGAACTTCTCATAGGGTGAAATTAACCCCAGTGCAGAGGCTATATGGACCATTAGGCTGTGTGCACTATACTCCCTACACCGTTTACCACTGTGTTTTACTGGTGCATAGTCTTGTGCAGCCTCTCTGCAGCAATGCACACTTCACCCAAAGTGAATACAGAGGGCTGATTTCTTTAAATAGTAATTTTTAACTTTATTTTTGGCAACTCTACCTGTAGAAAATAAGAGAGATGAAGGTTTTACATTAAACTGTTACAAAGGCAATCAGAAGGGTTGTCAGGGTGGTTATACCCAAATAAAATGGCTCTCTGTCAGGCTGTGTGGTAACATTCAGATCTGACTGGAATAGCAAGGGTTTGCACTGCTGCACCCTGCTATGTATCCTCCATAATCACCCCTGTGGTAGGATTGCAAGGTCAGCTACATAGAACTCGCACTTGAAATGCCCACAGGCAGTTGATTACACTATGAACAGCCTATTCTTAATGAGGAACCTGAGACAATTTTTAACCAAGGAATTTATGAATGCAGTGTTTGGAGTGTTTTCTATATATATAGAAGAAAAAAGGCCAAGACAGTATTCAGTGGGATCAGTTAACAATACTAAACGTTCCTTATAGCCTCAGCTTCACTAGCTTTTTAGAATTTGTGATATAATATGCTTTGTATTTTAATATTTCTGTTTATATTTATAAATTCAGATAATTACAATACCTCATTAACATGCACACCTATATACAAGTGTAAATATTCATAATTAAAAATGGCTATAGTATAATCCTTCTTCAGAACTGACTATATATACATGAAAATAATTTTGCAGATGTGTTAATGCTTCACTGTACCTGACAACTATAATGTACTCTAATGTTCAAGAATATAATCCACTTTGCTATCTATTTTGATCACAACCATTCTGCCACCAGATCTCCTATTTCAGTCATTCAATATGAACGTTCAAAGCATCGGGTACTGGCAAGATCTATTTAAATGTTTCCTTGTGATTTCAATGTGCCTTTCTAAAGACATATAATTTTGATTCTTTTTGAGCATGATGCCAGGAATTTTAAAACAGCTGATTTTAGTTTTATTTCTGCTTCCCTTCCATCCACAATACACACAAGCTGTATCACTGTTTTTGTACTGCTTTTGACTATATGCTTGGGGTTAAATCTTGGTCCACCAGATTTATAAATTTGGCCCTAAATGCAGAATGGTTTAAGGCTCAACTGGGCAGATAAGCCCTTCTTCCCCTCCACTTCTTATATTTTTGTGAAGACGATTGTTTCATTCCTTAAAAGGCAACAAGATACAACACCTAGTTCTTTGAGAAGCTGCTGCTGAATGGTTCTATAGCAATAAGGCTAGGTCTCAGGTGCCTCATACAGTGCCGTCCACTCAGTGTTAGATATGGTATGTCTCTACATCTGTTAGGGTTGGGCCCACTGAAACAGGTTAATTGAAACTGCACGTGAAATAAATAAACAAAACAACTGTCAAACAGGGAAGGACAACATTTTGGAAGGAAAATGAGCATTTTATTCTCACATTTTGAAGAGTTCTAGAAACAAGACAGGGAGTAACACTAGGAAGTTGCTGGATACCATGTTCTGTTTAATAAACTTCTACAAAATTATGTGAATGTAATACTTGTGACAAGAGGGATCTAAGTTTTATGGATAATGAAGTCCACTATTTTTCTTGAAAACAGTTACAGTATGCTGAAGCAATGAAATTCCCCCACACTGCCTTATCCCTGCCTTTGAGAGACACCTCTGGAAGTTAGAGGCCAGTCCATATGCCCATGGCTAGTCCATCATGCCCATTCAGACTACCAACCAAGGTGCCTATTAGAGGCAGTTGTGGGTAGATTGTTTTATGATGCAATGGACTGAAAACAGTATGAATGTACCAAGCCATCCAGCCCCCTGAAATTGCCCTCTTCAGGCTGTAAATTCAAATGATACAAATAAAGAAGTTTTTCCTTAGAAACTTGGTTAATTTCCATGTGATGGCTGCTTGGAACCTGAGTATGTGCAACTGCTGGGAAATTATTTGAACTGGAGCAGGAAGTTTCAGTCTCAGGGGGCAGTCAGATGAATTGGGCTATTTGTGGAAAGGAGAGGACATGAAAGTTTATAGCTATAGAGAGGGAGCTGGGAGTGTATTAAGGAAGATGTGATGACTGGAAGTAGAGTTGCAGTCAAAGCACTAGTGGTGGTAAGAATATTAGGGAACTTCTTAGACTGGTGAGTTCATCAATTCTGAATGAGGGTCAGAGCTCTTAAAGAATTTCAAGTGAGTTAGGCAGCTGGGAAGGGGAAAGATAGGGTCTGACTTCGTGTCCAACTGGTGCATGTGTGTAAATTATGGACAAACTGCACTGCTCTGCACTTTGAGGAAGGCAAGTATATTTGTCTGAAGTATTCTATAAAGCAGTTACTTCATAGCACATACAGTTTGTAAGAAAGCATTGTGTTCAGAGACCCCTACAATAGGCACAACACAGTTAGTTAAGGGCAGATGTTCAGGCTTCAATCTAAATTTCACTTCTGTTGTTAGTTTAAATTACAACCTTTCCTTCATTTTAACATAGTCTTTTTTTGTATTAACATAAAGGCAACTAATGTTTTAAATTGAATTCTTCTTGTGTAAGACCACCCCACAGAGGCCTCCTGTGAAGAGGCAAACAGGGATGAAGTCTTCCTTCTAATGCCTCTCTCTATTATTGTCTATTCCTTCACTCCACATGAGTCCTACTTGCTAAAACTGTCCTCTTTGCTTATTGGAATATTTTAAAATTAATTGTCTAGTTAAGAGAAATGAGATAGCTCCTCAACTCAGTGTAACAGGGGTTTGACTGAGCAGTGGTGTAACCTAGTGGTTAGGTCACTTGGTCCCTACTCTCTCCTGTCTCTGGACAGATTTCACTTCAGTATGGTGGCAGTCCATCTGTTGATAGGTGGCGACTCAGCCCTCTGGCTGGGTCACCAGTTGAGTTTGCTTCTTTCAGAAAGAAGCCAACAAAATATATGGAATCCAACATGTACACAACAAAAAAGATCTTGAGCTCATCTCTGGGCCCCTGTGGGTGGTACACCCTTGACTGGTGGCTTACAATAGCACTATCCTGTCTTTATCACTTTGGGGAGCAAGAGAGTTTATGCCTCCTTCATAAGAAGAGAGAGATTGGTAGGGGAAGTGAGGACCTTCCTCTCCACTGGGCTCCAGCCCAGGGCCCATGAGAGGCAGTGATACCAAACACCCTGGAGTGCTTCAACACAGCCTCCTATCACTCAAGTCCCCACAAGGCCTCAAACTCCAACAGTAAATAGCAAAAAAAACTGAATCTTCAGCCCAGCTAGTAACCTTATACCTTTTAGGCTAGACCCAGCTTCAAGCTGATCCAAGTTCCTGGGTTTGATTCTCACCGCCCCGGGGGGCTGTCACACGCACTCTCTACACAGGGTTTCAGACAGGCTGCAGTCCCAGATCAAAACCCATCTCCAGTCAGGCACCCAGCTCAGGGCTCAGCCTCCCAAGCATCTCTTAGGCGATTTCTACAATATACTACAGCTTATGTCAGCATAACTTATGTCGCTCAGGAGGTGAATAAATCATAACATAAATTACAGACACATAAGCACTGGTGTGGACAACACTATGTTGCTGTGCTGTAGTCCTCAGCCGAAGAGAGAGAGCTCCCAGTTCCCTGTCATTTGAGTCTCCTCTAAGAGAAGTCTGTGTCTAATCCACGTGCTCCTCTGCAGCAATCGACTTTCCCTCATCTCTTAACATTAAAAAGGTTGCCGAGCAGTTTTTAAACTAAGTGCCAGCTGTCTGGATCCACTTTGGTTTAGGTGGAGCCCATCCCAAAAGTTTCCCCAGTTCCTAATAAATCTAAACCTCTCCTCCCTACACCATCGTCTCATCCACGCATTGAGACTCTGAAGCTCTGCCTGCCTACCTGGCCCTGTGCGTGGAACTGGAAGCATTTCTGAGAATGCCACCATAGTGGTCCTGGATTTCAGTCTCTTTCCTAGCAGCCTAAATATGGCCTCCAGGACATCTCTCCTACCCTTCTCTATGTCATTGGTACGTACATGTACCACGACCACTGGCTCCTGCCCAGCACTGCACATAAGTCTATCTAGATGTCTCGAGAGATCCACAACCTTTGCACCGGGCAGGCAAGTCACCATACAGTTCTCCTGTTCATCACAAACCAGCTATCTTTGTTTCTAATGATCGAATGTCCCATTACTAACACCTGCCTTTTCCTAATGACTGGAGTTCCCTCCTCCAGAGAGGTAACATCAGTGCGAGAGGATACCCCAACATCATCTGGAAGGAGGGTCCCAATTATGGGAAGGTTTCCCTCTGTTCCCATTGACTGCTCTCCTTCTCTGGGCCTTTCGTCCTCCTCAACAACACAGAGGCTGTCTGACCGGAGGTGGGACAAGTCTACAGTGTCCCGGAAAGCCTCATCAACATACCTCTGTGCCTCCCTTAGCTCCTCCAGTTCTGCCACCCTGACCTCCAAAACCCATACATGGTCTCTGAGGGCCAGGAGCTCCTTGCACCGAATGCACACATATGCCACCCACCCACAGGGCAGGTAATCATATATGCTATACTGAGCGCAATAAACAGGATAGCCCCCACTTTCCTGCTGGGCTTCTGCCTGCATTTTCTCCTACAGTTACCTAGGTTAATGATAGAGTTTTTGTTTAAATTAAGAAGTTTTTATTATAGTTTAGTTTAAAGGTTTTAAAGAATAGCAAGTGTACCTCCCACCCTTCCCAACTCCCTGTTAGCAGCCCCTGTTTGCAAAGCTCCCTGGTCGCTGACTCACTGCTTGATAAAGCCCTGGCTTTCCTGATAGCCCCGCCCCCTGACTAAGGCTCAGCCAATGAACAGAGGCTTCTAGATTTCAAACCTTGTTTAGAAGCTCACAGCTTCCAACTGCTGGCCACAGCACATGGTCCTTCAAACAGACAAACAAACACAAGCTCAACACACAGCAAGTAACCCACAAACACACACTACAGACTGCCACTTACCTCAAGGGTCCCGTGTTTGCTCCTCCTTCACCTGGAGAACTCCCTTTCAAAACTCCCTGTTAGTGGCCTTTGTTCTCTATAGCCAGATCTGAGGTTTTAGAACCCCTTTACCCAGCAGACATGGTTTGGAGACAGAATGAGACTCTCTCCTCTTGACCTAGTGATATAAGTCGCTGATCATCTCCTGTGAGGACCTGAGCACCTTCAACTCTGAACTCTTTTCTTTGCATGTGTATGTGTGTGTGTTTTAGGATTGCGAGACAAAAACTTTGTGTAATCCTAGATTGCTAAACCATTGTATGCATAACAATACAGGCTTAAGAGGGTGGGCCACATGGGGGTTGAAAAAGCTTCTTAGGTTGTTATAAATAGCATTACCTACAAATTATGAAATTCACTTTGACACAGTGTTTTAACTAAAAGGCATGACTATAAACCGCCAAAGCCTGCATATAAGAAACCTTCAGGGTGGCTTTTCTCCCTTTTCCTCTCAGTAGTTGGTTTCCCTAGTGAAGGGGAAAAAAACAGTCCTGAAATGTAATGGACTCTATCATAAATGAACTATCTCCCAGTAATGCCTCCAGTTTTGTAACCTGGCCCTCTGATTGTATCCTACGTCTAGGAAAGCTGTTTCATAGTTCTGAAAGGAAAACATGCAAGATCTATCCAATTTTGTGTCTAACACTTGTCCTTGGAATTCAAATGATAAATAATAAGTTAGTTGAATACATAAAACATGAATATCATACCAGTCATTGCCATACATATAGCCTTGTTCCAGGAAGGATGATGCAGTAATCCTGAATTCTTAATTTGAACCAGAATGTTATGTTAATATGTTAAGATTTGTTATTTTATTTTTGTATTCATTTATCCAGAGTATGAGTTTACAGGGCTCTGAAATATGTTTGAAAAGTTTCTTAACTGCCGTTGCTGTTGGTGGTGGGGTTGTTATTATTATTATTTTGTTTTTTACTGTTTTATTGATGCCCAATTTAACTTTTTTTTGAGAGAGAGAGAGAGAGAGAGAGAGAGAGTGTTAATTGAAGAGCTCCATCATGTTCTCAGGAAATCCTTGTCTTGGAAATTGCTCACTCTTTCCTGAGTTTTCAGGGAGGCTTCCAGGGTGGCTAATACTTTCTGCTGCCTTTATTTCTTTGATTAAAATGCCCTGATTGGCACTTCTCTGGCACTGACCTTTCTAATTCCTTTCTTCTTTGTGGTGCTCACCATTATTTCATACAGGAAGCAAGACTGTTAAATCAAAACTACAGTGATTGTCATTATGAAAACATCATCTAGCAACAGATTAACAAAATAATGGCTTGTGTAACCATTCAACTATGGGTGCAAATCAGACACACATACTCCTTTTAAGTTACTGTTAAATAGAAACACACAAAATGATTTGTGAAAATGCTTATTAGGTTTTTTTAGTCAGCCTTTACAGTACTAAAGAAACATTCTGAAGCACTTGATAATGCAGAAGAACAATTATCCAGTACTCATGCTTAACATGCACTTGATCAGAATGTTATTTTTTTCAGTGGGCTGACAGCATTTTTCATTTGAATACAGATTCCATACCGGCAAATGCCCAGTAAAATCTGCTTCTTCTCCAAAGGTATCTTATGGTGGTCGGAACTTTCTACATAGAAGTGTGAAAGGTTCCGAAAGTATCTAGGTATCTCAAAATCTGTGGTACCATCATCACATTACTGAGTTTGAGCCTTATCTTACCATTACCATTTAACTGACCCCAGGGTGATAGTGAATCACTGATCTTGAGTTTGTCCTACAGAGTAAGCTGAAGAGATGCCTCCTCTAAATGCACCTGTCCATTAATATGCTGAGGAGTGGACAAACCTGATTACATATGGCAAAAAGTTTTGCTGAATCAGAGTTAAGGTTTGTAAATATCTATCAATTACCATGGGGGAGATGGAGAACATACATTGTTTCATGTTCTCTATGTATATACATCTCCCCACTGTATTGTCCACTGAATGCATCTGATGAAGTGAGCTGTAGCTCACGAAAGCTTATGCTCAAATAAATTTGTTAGTCTCTAAGGTGCAACTAGTACTTCTTTTCTTTTTGCGAATACAGACGAACACAGCTGCTACTCTGAAACCTAAGAATACTGTAGTTTTCTCAAAACACAGACATGTTATTAGGTATCAGAGGGGTAGCTGTGTTAGTTTGTATCCACAAAAACAACAAGGAGTCCATTGGCACCTTAAAGACTAACAGATTTATTTGGGCATAAGCTTTCGTGAGGAAAAAACCCATTTCTTCAGATGCATGGAGTGAAAATTACAGATACAGGCATAAATATATATTGGCACATGAAGAGAAGGGAGTTTCTTTACAAGTGGAGAACCAATGTTGAAGGCCAATGTGGTCTACTCCCAATAACTGATGGGGAGATGTCAATACCAAGAGAGGAAAAATAGCTTTTATAGTGAGCCAGCCACTCCCAGTCCCTATTTAAGCCCAAATTGATGGTGTTAAGTTTGTAAATGAATTGTAGCTTTGGGGGTGGAGCAGGGGCAGGAAGGGGTGGGGTGGAGGAGGAGAAGGGGCGGGAAGGGGCCGGGTCACTCACTGCTGCTGGTACCAGGCTCCCTGCTAACCTCTCAGGCTGCCCTGGACCCCATGTCCCCCTGAAGCATGCCCCCCTCCCCAAAGCTTGCCCTGGTTCATCCTATGGATGGGATGGCTCTGAAAATATGAGCCCAAATGTTGGTGGAGCTGGGCCCACATTTCTGAATATTGGTGGAGCACGGGCACCACTGGCCCATACAACTTGCCGCCTATGCAAGCATTTATACCATCACTGTGGCATCTAGGAGTCCCCTATGGTATCTGGAAGAACTGAGGTAGCCTCATGAGTTTTTCTAATTGCAATTAGTTTCAATGCTTTTTAACATCATGGTATAAGTAGAATTTAAAGACACCCAAAGATGTGTTGGCTACATCATAAACACGAGCTTTTAGTAGCAGTGCAAATTGCCCCCTACCCTCCATTCTTCACCAATTTCTATTCCAAGATAATTTTTCTTGAGTTGATATGCTGCTTTCAGTGTCTGCCTGATCATCAGAAATGTAAAATATTTCCTTCTTATAGGTGGTAGGGATGTGTACATGGGTCATAAATAGTGATGTGATTATATATTTATATTTATATATATATATATATATATATATATATATATAAAGATGTTTCAGATTATACCACCACTTTCTGTATATCTGCCCCCAAATGAACCTGAACTCTCAGTTCTGCTCAAATTGAATCTCTTTGGAGGATCAGAAAAACTTGGTTAACTTTTTTTTCATGCATCTGATGAAGTGAGCTGTAGCTCACGAAAGCTTATGCTCAAATAAATTTGTTAGTCTCTAAGGTGCCACAAGTACTCCTTTTCTTTTTGCGGACACAGACTAACATGGCTGCTACTCTGAAACCTTTTCTTTCTTCCTAGTTTTAATTCTGACATGCCTCTATTCTGCTGAATTCCACCCAGGACTGGAAGTAAAAGTGCCAAAATATCAATAGCCAACCAATTCTAATGAGGCTTCCAGTTCAGTTTTGCAAACCCAAGCACTTCAGATAGTTTGGATAAACTTGGAGGTTTTTAGATGCTTATCCTGACTTTAAATTTTTTGAATTTCATCCATCACATTCACATTTTGGGGTTTCTGGCATATACTAATGTTGGGAGTCTAGGTGGCTTGAATTTGGGAATTTGTTTAACTCAAAATTCCTTCTCTCTCTGCAACACACATCTCTTTCTTCTCTGTGACATACCCTGAGGACCCCCAAGTCTTTCTTCCTGAAATCCTCCTTCATTGTCTGAGCCTTACACCTATTTATCATGATTTTGGTAGGTGCGATCCTGTCTCTGGCAGTTTTAGACCCTACAGTGATCTACTCTGAAAAGTGACCTAGATGCTACTCCAATCAAATCTTGCATGCAAGGTACTTGTGAGCCGAGCTGTTCAAACTTTTTCAAACAAAACTTTTTTTTGCCAAAATATGCAGATTTGGGTAAACCAAAATATTTTACAAATTTGTGTAAAAGTCTGAAAAAAATCAAAACACTTCATTTCAACATTTTCAGAATGAACCATTTTGATTTTTTGATACAAAACAACTTTCCAGCTAGAAATGTCATGCACATTTTATTTAAATAAATAAGTGAAAAAGAAAGCTCAAAATCAAAACAAAATGTTTTGTTTGACCCAAAACAATGTTTTTTGAGCATACTTCCAGTGAACTGAAATATCAGTTATTTGCACAGTTCTACTTTTGAGTCAGTCTTCACAAGACAAAGCCTTCAGGGAATGTCTGATATTTCAACAGTGCACCCCAGGAATTTCACTTTCTCAGACAGGGATGAGATTCCCCCACCACATGCACACCAGGTGATCATTAAAAGTAGGTTGTCCTAGATGAATCACAGGGTGAAAAGGAGCTGGGACATATATTAGAGCATAGGAAGGTAAAATAGTTACTGGGGATTGCCAAGGAAGGAGCCATAGGCCGGAATGGTGGATAAAAGAAGAGGCAAAAGATGGACTTTAGGAATTTTAATGCCTCTGAGATTTGGTTTGGAAACAAAATTCAATATGTTATTACTAATAATACTATAACATATTTGTTTTGTTCAATATTCGTTATTAGTTTTTATGCACATGCTTCAAAACTGGAAAATTATCTGTTTAAAAAAAAGCCAACCTATGAAGTTTTGGTCTGGTTGTTTTTTGGGCAAATTTGGAGCTTAAAGTGAGAAATTAGTAGCAAGATTTTCCAGACAGCTCTGCCAGTCCAGTTAAATCCTGACCTGCAACACCCCTGCTAGTCCAGTCTTGGGTCTTTTGTGACTGGAGACTGCCTATTATGCTGGACTGTGCCAAACTCCATGGTGGTTTTCTGATAGGCAAAAAAGTCCACACAGTATTGCCTTCTTATAAAATTAGATTTAGCCCATGGCGCCACAAGTTGCAAAATATCCACACATTGCTTGCTAGTCAGCAAGTACATTACCTTGTGTTCACCACTATCTGAATTAATTACTCCTGGTGAGGCACGTTTTTCATTTGTCTTGTATTATTCCTTCATAAGCCTAGTGTCTAATTTAGCTTTTGACATAATTATGATGGCAGAGGTCCAACGTTCAATTAAGATGCATCTCCTGTTAAGTAATGGTTGGATTCTGCATCTTATAGTCAGGTCTTAAAAGGGTTGATATGTGGGTACTTTGGCTTAGTTCCAGTCACCACAGCTGCTGCTGCTGCAGCTCTATTGTGCTGACTTTAAAGAATAAAAACAAAACAAAACAAAAAAACATCTCCCAGCCCTATAGACTTTTTTTTTCTATTTAGATTCTGTACTACTGTCTTCCCTATTGTCTTAGTGCAGACATTGTCAGAGGTCTAGCATTCAACTATTATTCATCTCTGATATCATCGAGAAGTAAATCATAAGAAAGTATCAGACCTCTGATATAAAGGTTGTCTGTTGAAGTTAGCATATTGAAGAGGCATGAATTGGGCTAAGGAAGCCACATAACCCTGAATACATTTCACATGTATGATTAAAGTACAAATATGAAATATACATTTCTAAAGGGAGGAGCATGTGTTTACAGTCAGTTTTGTTGACAGCTGTTCTTAGAAATACCTAAGTCTTTGAGACAGTGAACATTAACAAAAACTCTTCATCTTGCCTGAACTGAGGATTTAGCCCTGTCTACGTGTGCATATCATATTTTCTCAGTAGTAAGCCTTAACTGAATTTCAAGAAATGCAGGAATGAAAAAATAATTGAGAAATTCGTTATTGTAATGTATCATTATGTTTGACAATGAAAAAGTATTCAATTTTTGAGTTTATGGTTATAAGGCCCCAATCCCGCTATCAGATGCACTCTCATGGACCCTTAACTTCATGCAGAGTGCCACTAACTTCAACAGGACTCTGCACTTGCCTAAAGAGCCACATGAGAGCATTCCAGTACTTATACATAGATTAAGTAGAAAGCATATATGGCCATTGGCTATACCCAGCTAGTGTAAATGAGCCCTTAGAGAAGTCAATGGAAAGCCAATTTACACAGTTGAACACCTGATCCTGTCTGTGTCCAATATTATACTTTGTCAAGAAGTTATTCTCTTCTTGAAGCATATGTATAATATACTTTAAATACAAAGATATCTAAGGGCATTTAACAATTATAACTTGCTTTAGGCATAAGTATGTACCATATGTATGTATCTATCTAACTGGTTGGATTTTATAGGTCATCTCATCATTTCACTGGATCCTGTGATTCAGAGAAGGTACTTCCGCCATAAATTTAGAACCTTTACCTTCCCATTATTTCAGTGTGTCAAAAAAACAGATTTTGATTTGGGTATATTATGAATTGTAATCAAATTGTAATTTTGTAATTTTTATTACATTTTCCACATATGTGTATATTGGGGGCAAATAGGAGATGGGAGGTCTGTATGCTATCAAGAGTGTTCTGTATCTTTTCTTTCCTTCCGCCCTGCTTTTTTTTGTTAAAGAAGCACTATAGGAATATGTACGAATATAACACAGTATGCTCACAACAAAAATTGTGAAGTCTGTCAATGGAACTTTAAAATGTCTAGTACCTAAAATAAATGAAAATTAATTTAATTTCATCTACACCTGAAATTAAATTAGCAATTAGTACTCCAATCATCTGAATTTTAAATTTGGCACATAAGTAACAAAATAAATCTTCAGAAGTAGTCATGCTCACTAAATTTAGTAGTTATAATGTATTATTATTTTAGCATGCAATATTGTATTAATTGCTTTACAAGCCATAACACATAGACCCTGCCTGGATGATCTCAGTGTCAAAACAATAGCCATTAGCAATAGTCATCAAGTACTATTGCATTTTGCTGGATATTCAAATCCTCACACTGCCAACTGACCAGATAAAATGGCAGTATGTACGCCATATATATTTCTACAATTAATCTCCATCTGCCCCGAGCCATATTGCCTTTCTTATGCGCATGGTAATTAAAACTTTGCTGACAACTAACCACTCTTCTGAACTTCTGCCTTTTAATCCTTTAAATTACATACAAAATGTTTTTGCATCTTTCTTTCCACAGAGAACTATTGCTATTCAGTAATGAGCTGGATTTTAGATGTCTGTTTCCTAGGAATAGCAACTCCTAGCTTCTACTGTTTATAGCGGGCTTCAGGCAGCGACAGTAGCAACATAATTTATCCATAAGATTGCAGCATGTTTTTCTGAGCAACCATCTATGGTTGTGATGGATTAGAATACAACTGCATACTTGTCACTAATATTGCTATCAATTTTTGAAACATGAACAGCACTAAAAATAAAAGTGTTGCCACAGCAGCGCAAGTGGTGAAAGGGGCTATTAGCCAGCCTGAGTACATAGGTACAGTCTTTGACAGGACCATCTGAGCAGCGGAAGTGCTTAGCTGCCCCAAGTACCTTCCTGTCCAAGACCATAGGTATATGTTTGGGAAGTGACCCCTTCCTGCCATTCATGCTGCCATGGCTACACTTCTATTTTTAGTGCATTAGCTAGATCACAGCTAGTATGGGTATGTCTCCTCAAGCTAGAATTTATACCCTCCTGCTCTGGTACAGACATATTCTTAGGTGGGATACAGAATTTGTTACCTATTCTCCAGCTCCATGGGGGTGTGTGTGTATGTGTGCACACACATGCAGGAGAGAGAGAAAAAAAAAGAGAGCTGGAGGGAGGGCATTTGACATCCATTCTGTATTTATTTTGTATGTGTATAAATGATTATATAAGGTGTAAAACAATTGGAGAATCCGGCTTTAGGTATTTTAAATCAGATCCATAGGCCACCAAAACATCTTATATGGCTTTGGACATGAATGGCAATTTAGAGATGTGATGAGGAGTGTTTTGTGCTAGGCCGCAGGCCTATTAGGAGTGCTTTGAAAGAATGAGGCCTGTACACAGCAGAGCAGCGAGTTATTGGCTTTACTGAAGGTAAGTGACACACTTGCAATGGGGATATTAAGCGTTCCTGTTACGGAGGCGGGGAACCCAGTGCACTGGAGCTTTGCTTGGGACAGAGTCCGACGAAGGAGTGACCAGCAAGTTATAACAGAACTGGCCTAAAGCTGGTTACAGCTGGTTATTTATGTTTTATAGTGATTTGTTGGCTTTGAGAAAGCGGAAGTTTTTTAGCTAGGCTGTAATAAAGTTTTTTGCAGTCCCTTACATTTTTTGTTTTTTTGAGCTATGTTAGGGACCATGAGGACATGTTGTGGTGGGAGGACTGCGCATAGCAGTGGGAAACTAGGTCACGGCTATAAATGCAGCAAAAATATAAGCCAAGGAGGCATCACTTCTCGGAGCATCCTGCTCGCTGCGCCAAATGTTCTGTGCTAGGCCGCAGGCCTATTAGGAGTGTTTTGAAAGAACGAGGCCTATACGCAGCAGAGCAGCGAATTATTGGCTTTATTGAAGGTAAGTGACACACTTGCAATGGGGATATTAAGCGTTGCTGTTACGGAGGCGGGGAACTCAGTACACTGGAGCTTTGCTTGGGATGGAGTCCGACGAAGGAGTGACCAGCGAGCCATAATAAGCAGTACATACAAACAGCTTATGAATATATAATTAGGTACTTTTTTAAAGGGGCTTTTTGCTAACTGGCAAAGGGGCATAGAGGGCAGACAGAACCAGCCTAAAGCTGGTTATAGCTGGTTATTTATGTCCTACAGTGACCTGTCGGCTCCGAGAAAGCAGAAGTTCCCTAGCTAGACTGTAGCAAAGTCTTCCGCAGTCCCTTACAAGGAGTGTCCCCAAACGTACTGAAGGATATTCTAAGAAGATACAGTTCCTCAACAACATAGTAAATGACACAAAATTACAGAAATTACACGATATGATCAATCATTTTGTTGCTATTACCTTGATTGAACATGACACACTAAGTGTAGTTGTGAAAAATAATGATATTCCTAAAGGATTTATAGCTTATTGAAGGCATTAGCAAATATGGCAACACTTGCAGCTGGACCTTCCGATATAAATATGCGTATGGTCTAAGCTAGTCAGATTGTCATCCAACCATTAAACTTTGCTGGCCCAGCTGTCAGTAATTTTACTATTTGTTCTGAAATATTGGTTGTTACATGTTACAGACTTACTAAGTTACTCGGTGTCTAGTGTGAATGCATCTTTATAAATGTGAAGTTTGGAACAAATATTCTGTCACCTTAGCTGCATGGCTAGTTGCAAGGAGTTAGCTTTCTTTTTTTGTTTAGGCTTTTTGTTTTCCCTTTTAATCCTGGGCTCCCAATCCACTGATGCAATTTAATTATGGTTGAATGGACCGTTTCCAGCCTTGCCAATATATATTTTTAAATACATCATGCTTTTCTGAGACCTATTTCTTCTTACCCATTTTTCAAATATTCTTGCTCAATCTATGCAACTTCGTCATACAAAATGTTTTATGTATTAAGACAAGACAATATATGAATTCTGATTTAGATGATGGCCTGGGGCTCTGGTTCTGAGCCAGATGGAAGAGAATTAGTACTGAGAAAACATAAAACTACTATGATTTAGCCTAAAGTAAATGAGAGGAATGGAGAGAGGGACACTTCAGTTAATTTTTGGTCTTCAGATACTTAACAGTCCGGTGGCTTGGCGTATCATTTATTTTCTTGTCCCCCCCATAATAATGCTCAGTGTTGTACTTGTCTGTGTAAAGAAAACATGAATATATGTAGGGATTTTTTTTTCAAAATAGAGATTTGTTCATCTTTGAATAGGTTTACAAGCAAGAACAGCAAAAAACGTGTCAATCTGATTCTTAATTAAATGAACTTCATTCTATTTGTAGTCGCTGAGAGAAAACCCTATGAAACGATGGACCATTAAAACTTATAGTTAAAATACTGTGTTCCAAGTGTTTGTTTGCTTTTGCAACAACTATATATTTTCCCAAAATTTTACATGAAAAACTAGGAAAGAAAAGAATCCACTTCAATGTAAATATAACGCCAACAAACCCTGGTCATCAGTGGGTGGGATTGAACCTCAATACAAGAGCCTCTACTACATGACCTAAAAGCCATGTAGTAGAGGTTGTAGAGCAGACTCATTAATCTCTGTCTCGAAGTGGTCTCGATGCCAATAGATCGGACAGAATACCACATCCAGAAGGTGTGTGGGTTACATAAGTTCTCGTAAAAACAAACTACTGTGAAATGCATACTGAGTAGTGTATTCTTCCACAGAGTGTATATATGGACATATGATTAATGTTGTTAGAATTTCCAGGTTGATCTCCTGTGGGGTGAGAAGGAATAGACTGAAGGCCACAATTACACTTTTAAAATAAATGTGTTTCTGGAAGTGGTTTTAAATATGACCAAAAATGCTTCTGGGTAGAACAGTTTTAAGATTGTTTAGCTGGTCAGTGTGGATCCAGTCCAAACCATGTTAAAATAATCTTTAAAACTGTGTTCAAGACAAGCTGAGACAAAGTAGGTGACATAATATCTTCTAGTGGACCAACTTCTGCTGGTGAAAGAGAGTAGCTTTTGAGTCCTTCTGACCTGAAGAAGAGTTCGGTGTAGTTTGAAAGCTTGTCTCTTTCAGCGACAGAAGTTAGTCCAATAAAAAATATTACCTCACCCACCTTCAAGACAAGATGTCAGGCACAAGAGGCCTTTACATTTACTTCAAGAAATACAGTTCAAGTGCAAATTTTGGCATTTAGAGAGGACAAAAGTCATTCATAGATTATATATTTATTTTAGAAGTGTTGACTTTCTCTTTTCTCCCAACTGTGTGTGTCAGTCTTTGCTAAGATAGGTGCTGTAGGTACACCATTCTTCCCTATGGTACTCCATGAGTGCTTGAACTAATTGCTGGTCTGGCTGATACTGCATCATTTCTGGAATGTCAATCTCTTCAGAAGATCAGTTTTACCTGTGTCCCTATTCCTGTAATATTGGGTGGTTTGTACCAATACAATAAAAACAATTGAATTAACATTTAATTCAGAGTTTATATCATTAGGGTGATATACTTAGCATATGGGAAGAAGGTCTGTTCCCTTGTTATGACGGGCAACAGCTTAATTTCAGATGGCCCCTTTTAGTCCATCAGTATGGAACCAAGCACTCATTTGTATATAGGCCAAAATGTTCTTTCTAGGGCCTTCACACATGCTGGAATTTTCAGATACTTAAACTTTACTGCAGTCAATAGGACCATCTATGCAAGGATACCAGTCATGAGAAGGCTATGCCACCCAGTTGTTTAGTATCCTGTT
This sequence comes from Eretmochelys imbricata, assembly GCF_965152235.1. Classification (NCBI taxonomy): domain Eukaryota; kingdom Metazoa; phylum Chordata; order Testudines; family Cheloniidae; genus Eretmochelys; species Eretmochelys imbricata. Next base: position 52,876,387 of record NC_135575.1, on the reverse strand, counting down.
GATGTCCAGCTTCGCTTATATGGTGAATCTGCTTTTCCTCTGTTGTGAGATGTAACATGATATAATCTACTACTGTGCCCAGAAGGAGGATATGATTCAACAGAAATCCCTAATTCATCATTCAACATTCTGTTGTGCTTTAATACCTCCAAATGTCAATATACTTATTATTTTTTTAGAAATAACTATACTAAATTACCTGTTTTTTTGTTTAAAGGCTAATGAGAAAATGAATTTTTATGAACCTTGAGAGGATATCTGTAACTTGTAATTTTTTATTGTAATTCTGTGTAGTCTTTTTTCACACAGTAATGCTGAGTTTTTCAAAGCTGCTTAAGAGATTTGAACACCTTAGGCAGCTTTGAAAATTTTAGTGTAAAGGCCTGGGTTGAAATCCTTACACCTCTGATGTCAATGGCAAGACACCCATTGAGTTGAGCTACTGACTTAAATAAAACCAGGATGGCACCCTAAATGGAGTGGGATCAGGCCCTAAACTATTTAATTGTTCCTTTCAGTGTAATCATTAATGTCTGGGTTCAATAATCCACTGAAATACATGCTCAACATTAAAAGAGTCAATATCCCATTTACTTTAATGGAACTAATCTCATGCTTAAAGTGCTTCAGTGCTATGAATTGGGGACTAAAATAAAACAGCATGTGTCATCCTAGAAAAAATATAACATTTTGGATAGGTCATTAGCCACAATGCAGAGTGCTGAAACCACCTGGAAAGTAGAGAGATCTCAGCTCTACATACTTGTCTGTGTCCTAACATTGATGTTTCTGTTTTTGAAATTTTCTTAACTATAATCAGGAAAAAAGGGTTTGTATCTTCAAATGTACCTATATTGCACTAAATGTATCTATTATGCATAATAGGCATTTAGTATAAACAATCTTAATATGGGGAAAAAGAAATATTTATTTGACCTAATTTAGAATTATTGTAATCTATTGGGAAATGCCCTTTAAGTCAGCAACATCTATTTTATAATGCCATGCCCTGTGTCACTGAAGTGTACAGGGAAAAAATAAAGAATAGTGATTATTTTCCAGGAAACTCTATACTAAAATATGTTGTTGTTTCTCAATCAATGTGTTTGAAGGTTTTCAGTAACCTCTTATGTGTGAACAAAATGTTTGGATTCATGGACATTCCCTGAAAATGTGTTTACTGTCCTATTTTCCTAAATCATCTTCATTAAAGTTTGGGGTTGTTTGAGTTCATTGTTTTGCAGATTATTTAGGTATAGAAACATGCAGGTTACTTTCCATTTCAATGCTGTCCATGTTGAGGGTGACACACATATTTTGAATCATTTTATGGCACAATGAAATTCTGTTTTACATTGATTTTTTTAATGTGGTTTATCTAGTTCAACATTGTTAAAAGCTGAATAGAAAATGGTAATTTGTCTAATTTGTCCTTTAGTCTATTTTTCTTAGTCTTTGCAATTTGTTTTCAACCCTTTGATTAAAAAAGCCTGCTATGTTCTAGAGACACTCCTCCAAATCTACAAAACAACAAAGAGAAAATGGTAACAGCTAGGATATGCATCACTACTATATGGGAAAATCCTAAAATTGCAATGTGATTAAATAAAGTACAAGTTATGGAAAGATCACAGCCTTAATTAGGCCATTCCAAGATCAGTTTAAGCAGCACTGGTCTTTAGTCGAAGAGCTACTTATACCACACACAAAGCAGACAAACAACAATGGTCTATAATTAAAATTACACTGTGTTATATCTAGAAGGGTCAAAATCTCTAATATACTGAATAAGTGACTCCTACATACCTATCAGAGTATAATACTGTCCAAATACCATTGTGACTCAATGTGTGTTGTATCACACTTTACTTGTGGGGTCACCAAGGTCTACCAATACTTTATCAAATACATGGGTTTTTTAGTATAATAATATTGCACCAAATACCAGTAATCTTACTAGTAAGAAACAATATCACTTCATCATCTTATTTTCGTTTTCATGTATCCCAGTAAAAACCTTCCACTGGTTCAGCAGCAGCACTCATCTCACGAGCACTCTTCTTTACTCAGTGTTCTCTCCTCTAGATATTGGATCTGATTTTTCTCATTTACATGAGTGTAAATGAGGAGTAACTGTACTAAAGTCAATGGAGTTAGACTGATGTAAAAACATTGTGGAGAGATGATACTGGTGCACAAACACAAAAGACGTCATGTTTGTTTTAACTGTGTTAGGAGGAACTCATGGAGAAAAACATTGCTGCCTGGGAAATATCAAAGGCCTTGTGAGGTAGGCTCCACACTGACAATGAGAAGGTAAAGGACCCAGTTGGTCCGACCCAGCTACATATGCAGCAGGTGTCAGACATGGAGAGGAGAGGTAACAGGAGAAGCCTTAGCTCAGTTCAGGGTTGGCCAGGGAGGCGCACAGAGCCCTGTTTCTTGTGATGGCAGAGAAGCCTGTTTGCAGCCCAGAGACTGAGCTTGCTTGCTAGCTGGATGCATCCCAGCTACAGGAACATCATTTCAGAAAAATTCTACAGGGGGTGGGGGCAAAGTTATCTCACATCCCCTGCTTCCACCTCCCTGCTGAGACTGTGGCTGCTCATGGAAGGTTAATGGCCTGGTCCTCTATGTGCACTGGTATTACAATGGTGGGCACTGTACAGAACCTTACAATAGAAAGAGAAGCCATCACAAAATTGGAAATGACAAATATACCAAAATATTTCAGAAATGTTGACTTTTAGTTCCTGGGCCTTTTGTCAATAACATACAAATCAAGTGGAGAAGCAGCTGAGATCCCACAAGTGCTACAGATTCACTGCCTGTCCTTGAGCAAGTCTGTACGATATGCTTTGTGTCCCCATTTCCTCACATGTAAAATGGCAGTAATAATTATATAGCTGCCTCACTTGAGTGGAAGGGGTTAGGAGGATTAATATACTAATTTGAGCATTAAGATTTTTTGAAGATGTAAAACTTGCTGTGCAAGTGCTATGTAATGTTATGGAAAATCTCAGCTCTTTTACACTTGCTTCAGTGGGGTTTCCGAGTGCTCAGTAATTTGCAGGATTGTGTCCTTATGACTCAAGTGTAAGCCATCTTCAGCATATGCACAAGAGAGCAAGGAGGCCTAAGGCACCTCCTTACTCTCTTGGGTAGACTATGCACATTACATGGACAGAAGCGACTGAAGGGCCACTACTACTCAAATAATATGGAAGGGGAACATGCAGCCAGGATGGGAAGTGGTTGAATTCTGTTTCTCCACCTCCCTCTAGCAGTTCAACCAGCAGAACTGAGCCAAGGAGAGCAGGGAGTTATCTGCACCTGTTTATAGGGATGACATGAGACTATTCCCTGTCCCCCAAGATAGAGGAGATTAGGAACCAGAATGTTATTCAAGTTTCACAATCCTGGGTGACATCCTAGCTCCACTGTAGTTGATTGCAAAACTCCCATTGATGTCAGTAGAGTCAGGATTCCACCTTGGTTTCTGCTCTGCTGCTGGGGGAGCATGCTACATACTGCCTTTTACTTGGGGCCAGTGAATAAAACACAATTGAGTCCTTAGTTTGTAAATCAGAAGTAAAGAGAATAATTTTTCCCATTGGTAGGTGTATTTTTTTAGAAGAAGGAACAGTTTATTGACCTATATTGTCTCATTGTTTCCTTGCACTTCCCTGTCAGTCTGTCTGTATTAATCTGTTGTCTCTTTTCTTTTTTTGTCTTTTCCTTAGATTGTAAGCTCTTTGGGGCAGGGATTGGTGTCTTGTTCTGTTTTTGCACAGCATCTAGCACAATGGGGTCCTGATCCATGACTAGGACTCCTAGGTGCTATGATAATACAAATAATCACTTAGGAGTTCTAGAAAATGTATTTAGCCTATTTTCCCCTCAGTTTGGTCTGTGAAGAGCCCATGAAGAAAAGGAAAGAAAAAAGGCTCTAATTAAATATGGCAGCTGACGATATACTTTGGAATTATTTGAACAGTAACATTTAAAGCCTTAAGACAATGGGAATTTCGGCAAACAGCACCTCAGTGGATGAGGCCCAAAGTAATTTACTCTTGCAAGGGTTCCTTCATGATGCTAGCAGCATGGTGAATTAGTGCACCAAAAATTACTTTAATTATCAAAACAATTAGTGTGTAATATAAGTTGAAATGCAATATAGTCATAATTATAAATACCAATGTGTGGTGATTCCTTTTTTTCCCCCCATGTTTTCGGAGTCAGCACTCTATTTCACTTTATTGGATTTTTTTTCTGTAAATCTATTATTATTACTGCATTCAATATTGTATCTTTGAACACATTCCCTGCTGTGGAATTAGATGTGCAGTCATTGTCTCATAATGAATATGCTGCCTAGCAAAGGAAATCCTTTAAAAACACAATTACATTTTGAATTTCATCATTATGAAAGATTAGAAATGTACAATTTAATTCCCATGGTTTTAGTGTAAATGTGTTACTGGCTGAATTATTTACATTTTCAGTGCCAGTTTAATTAAACATATTCATTGTCTTGATTCAAAATATGATTTGCACTGAGTTAAATATTTCAGAATTGGATTTGTACTGAATCTGAACACTGACACTAAAGTTACTTAGAGTTAATTTGAGACACAGGCCACTAAATCACTGGGATCTAAACCAAGGTTCTGGATGTATTACATAGCAATTTTACATCTCTTTGGCAAATTGAATTCCAGACAGATGTCACTCTTCAGATTCCCCAAGGTTTATCTCTGCCCTTTCTGCTCTGACACATGCTTTTGGCATACCTAGAATATTATGTGAAAGAAAACTGTGGAGCTCCAATATATGCTACATTAAGGGGCAGCTGTTAAAGACTCATTAAGGATATCTTGTATAAAAAAATGTACTGAACAATGTACAGTAATCTGTGTAATAATCACAATAACAATACCATGCTATACATGCAGAAATTGTGGTGGCATGATTCTCTTATACTTCTATCTCAGGGAATGTGCCTGTTTTCTACAATTGGGGATTGATTTCCTTTTCTTTTAAGATATTTTTCTACCATCTGGGGATTGCCTTTTTTTAAAAAAAAGAATTCAGATCGGAATGATGGTCTTATTATTAAGGCACCGTGGACCTAGGTTCTTTCCTGGCTCTGACTTAGATTTTATCTGTGAAATGGGGATAATACTTTGTCTGTTGAGATTGTAAGCTCTTTGGGGCAGAGACTCTCTTACTATATGCATGTACAGTGCCTAGCACAATAAGGCCTTGGTCTGGGTTGGAACCTGTAGGCACTACCGTAATAAAAATAATAGATAATAACAATAATAACTAAAAGAGCTTCCTGCTTTGCTACTCCTAGATAAAGGAATTATTTTCCATGAATGAGCAATATTTTTATCTAAAGCTTGATGTGTAACTTCTAGGATAGACCCTGTCAAACTAACTTTATTTTGAGATTACAAATTTGGTTGACAAAGATAATAGAGTTGGTATAATATACATAGACGTCTGTATGGTATTTGACTTTGTACCACATGATATTTTGATTAGAAAACTAGAATGGTATAAAATTTACATGCCACACATTAAATGGATTAAAAGCTAGCTAATTGATAGGTCTCAAAATGCAATTGTAAGTAGGTAATGATCATCAAATGGGTATGCTTACAGTAGTGGGGTTCTGCAGGGATCAGTTTTTGGCCTTTTGCTATTTAACATTTTTATTAATGACCTGAGAGAGAAAAATGAAATCATCACTAATAAAAGTTTTCAGATGACACAAAGATTGGCAGAGTGGTAAATAATGAAAAGGACAGATCATGGACCCCAACTGATCTGAATCACTTGGTAAACTGGATGCAAGAAAACAGTAAATCATTCAATATGGCTAAATGTAAATGTACACATCTAGGAACAAAGAACTGAGGCCATATTTACAGGCCTGGGAGATTCTATCCTGGGAAGCAATGACTCTGCTAAAGATCTGGGGGGTGGACAATTAGCCGAACATGACCTCTCAATACAATGCTATGGTCAAAAGGGCTAATGGAATCCTTGGATGCATAAACAAGGGAATCTCAAGTAGGAGTAGACACAGCTTATTTTACGTCTATATTTCACACTCATATGACCACCGCTTGAATACTGTGTCCAGTTCTGCTGCCCACAATTCATGAAGGATGTTGATAAATTGGAGAGATTTCAGAGAAGAGACACAAGAATGATTAAAGCAGTGGTCCCCAACCTTTCTGTGGGAATAGCATATTCCTATCCCAAAAGACTGTGGCGGACGCCAGACACCCCGCCACCAAAATGCCACCGAGAAGCGGCAGCAGCAAGAAGCGTCACAGCTGAAATGCCACCGAGAAATGGCAACGCTTCTCGGCGGCATTTTGGCAGGCAGTTCTCTGGCGGCTGCGCTCGGTGGCGGTATTTCGGTGGTGTGGTGTCCTGCGGGTGCACACAACTGCCCCAGTGGGTGCCATTGTGCCCGCGGGCACCATGTTGGGGACCCCTGGATTAAAGAAATAGAAAACGTGCTAAGGCATAGTGATAGACTTAAGGATCTCAATCTATTTAGCTTAAAAAAGAGTAGGTTAAGGGGTAATTTGATTACCGTCTGTAAGTATCTACATGGGGAACAAATATTTAATAATGGGGTCTTCAGTCAAGCAGATAAAGTTATAACATGATCCAAAGACTGGACATTTAAAGGGAAATTCAGACTAAAAATAAGGGGCACGTTTTTAACAATGAGGATAATTGATCATTGGAACAACTTAATGAGGAGTTTGGTGGATTCTCTATCAGTGAAAATTTTAAAATCAAGGTTGAATGTTTTTCTAAAATATATCCTCTAGAAATTATTTTGGGGACTTCTATTGCTTGTGTTATATAGGAGATCAGACTGGATGATCACAATGGTTCCTGCTAGCCTAGGAATCAATGAAATCCTCCACTCAGACATGGTCCTTCTTGATATTGTCCCTTGCTGGGTCTGCTCATCTTTCAGAATTTTTATCTACAGTGTTTCCATCAATTACATGGGAATCTAAGTACTCTCCAGATAAATTAAATTTGGGAGAGGAAGTCTCTGGTGGACTTCAAGGAGTCGTCTTCTCTTCTATCTATGGATAAAGATACTTGACTTCTCCTTGGGGATTACTTAACATACATATAATTATCATCATTCCAGTTCTGGTGGAAATATTTTGTCAGGTAGGAAGGTCTTGCATTGTGCCCTGAAAGTGTTCAGACTCTGAGATCTCCTCTGGAATTGTGTTCTAGTGCTAAATTCCCTTAACAGACAGGATGGAAGGAGAGTGTGCTTTAAGGGACTCCAACTCCACTTATTTATTAAACAGTTGCTCTACTCTGGGAGAACTCTGGGTTGCCATGGAGGAGAATGCCAGTTTAGTGTCCTTGAAACTGTTCATATTCATAGAACCTTCATATCCTAGGGACCAGCTCCCAACTTCGAATTGTGGCTGAAGTCCACCTCTGAACACTGGTGGTTAAATACATTCATAGCCAATCTAGATTGCCCCTGTCTGGTAGCCTTGGGATATGCCTCAACATGGGTATCTTTCCTGTTCCATACACCTACGCCTTCATACCCAGTGATCCCTAATTACCAATAACTTCTCTATCAATTCCTCTCCTCGCTCTTCCCTCCTCTCCCTGACCCCCTAAATTACTAAGATTTTGTATTCAAATCTGGGAATGATCAAATGGCCTACCAACTGTTCTAATGTAGGTATCAAGGGGCTAAAGCTTCATTTCATTTCCAGTCCAGTGCAATGGGTTATGGATTCCGCAGTATACCCAGTATTTTACTAGTTTAGTGGAAACAAAGTCAAATGGATGACCAATCTGTGGATGCAAATAAGACCTGATGTCAAATATGGGAGGCAGTGTGGCCATCTTACTCCCCCAACTGACAAAGGGACCACAGAGCACATACATTGGAACTAGGGATTACTGGGGAGAGGGAGTGAGCCAAGCTTGTGGTGAGGGTATTGAGGGAAGGCATCCACATATCCAGCTATTTCAAGTAAGTGTTGGGTTATTCAAACTTTTGCAATTTTTTTTTTAAAAACCCAATGCTTGTGAACAATTTAAAACAAACCTTGCAGAGGTGAAGGACTAATGTATCCACCCATTGTGCTGCATAGAGTCTTAGCAATCTTAGGCAAGTAGCTCCGTTTAGCCCTTTTAAACATACCCATTGCCTGGCAACTCAAGTGAGAGATATTCAAAGCATCATTTTCACTGAAATAACCATTCAGCCTAATTGTGAAATGGAGTAAACCATATGCCTGGGGACTTCTTTGTGTCTTATATATGGTAAGTAACAGTAGCCAAAAAATGACTGATATTACTTTGGGGTTCTTTTTAACTGTATGGGACTAAATATGAAATAAATAAAAAACAAATTCTAGCTTTGTTCAGAGAAAGTGCTGAGGTTCCAATGAGATTTTATAACCCTATTTCCCCCATTAGCCCAGAGTAGATCAAAGGAGTTAGCATGCCAAATGCAGTTTCCCCTTATTTACCCTTAGTTAAATGCCTAAAACCAGTGTCTAGTTGGATGAGTTTGGATAAAATGAGTTTGAATCATTGTTCACACTTTGAACCAAACCTAAACCTTACTTTAGATTTTAAAAACCTTTAGGTAAGAGCCACCCCTCCTCACAATCATGCCCACCCCGTTTCACTAGGTTTCACAGAACTTTGATTATAAGCTTGACAGGTGATTGCCTAGGGTGCCACATTTTAGAGCCTTTTATAAAATCCCTTGGAAGAACTCTGCAGCTGAAGTACTATGTTGGTTTGCTTGTACTTTAAGTATTAAGTGGCACCTTATCTTCTCCTGGCAAATACCTAGTGCACATTTTCGCCTCCTGTGCACCAGAATATAATTCTTCTCCAAACAGATTCTCATTCAATCTGGATCTCTCTAGGATGTGATACTTAAATGTGTATTCTTAGATTATGTGATGTGTCAAACAGCAGCAGAGTAAGGCTCAGAGTTTCTGTTCTCCTGCCAGGGGCCTACTCCCACAGGTGAAGGGCTGAAGAGTGGGCCTGCCTAGCCCAGAATATCATCATGTCCTTCTGGGAGCCCATAACTGGAGATTCAGGGTTGAAGCCAATAGGTAAGATAAGATTCAAGGTGGCGAACAGAAGATAGGCGCCTCAGGGAAAATGAGAGAAATAGAAGAAAAGAACAGAAAGTAATGGAAGGGAGACAAAGATAGAAGATGGAAAAAGGAAATGGAATGTAAATAAAAAAACTAAAAGCAGAAAGAGTGATAGGAATAAAGACATAGAAAACTAGAAAGATATATTATTTAATAAATACTACTAATGCTAAAAGACATAATATTAAACCAAATATATTTCAATTCATTTTCCTACTCATAAGACTGTTTTCTAGGGGAAGTTCTGCAGAATGCAATATATCAATTATATTAACTAAATATGTCTTTGATATTCTAATCCTCACCCCCCCATATTGACATAGGAGAAAGGTAAGCTTGTGGTAAAGATAGCACCAACAACTTATTTAACCAGCTTTCTGAGTTGTTTTCCTCTAAGACTTGGACATCTTTAAAAAATTGAGACAAAGTGTATGTCTGCAATTTCAGTATAACACTCCACAAATTGCTTTTGGCAGTTTTCTTCCCGAAGGCCAATAAACCATTCAGGAGTAAAACACATCCTGAGCTAAATATTTTTATGTGGCTGTAAATAAAAACACGCTCAAAATTTTAGACGGCATTCAGAATCTGAACAAACACCTCAAATTCTGTAATGGGTGGAACTGGACAAATTGAGGTGTTAGAAATCTGAATATGAATATTTCAACTCAGCCCATCTATCTTATACATTGATGGTTCTACTCTCCCATTGGTATGTATGAATAACTCTCACTGATGCCAGTGGGAGTCTTGGACCAATCTTATCTTAGCTTTTCTGTGTTTATAAGAAACTTCAAAATATCAGGGCCAAGACACTGTTATTTTACTAGCAAATAGAGAAATGTTGTCCCCATATGGAATCAAATAGGCACACATAGCTGCCACGTTACTATGTGTCAAGCTATTTGTAGCACATAACTGGAAGAAAAGTATATGCTCCTTGTAAAGTAAAGAGAACAAAAGTTCACTGTAGCTCAAAGAATTGTAAATGCATGTTGCACTATTCTCATCTTGGTTTGTACTTTTCAACTGGCTGATTGAAAATAAATGTTCCTATTTGTTAAGCCTGAAGTATTTGTCTTGCCTTTGGCAGGTTTCAGTAGAACAAGTACATTGTCAGAATTGTATTATCACAAATAGAGGAGAAAAACTGTTACAATACACAAATGTCTTAATAGCTTTCATGGCCAGGATAGTAAGAATACAAACTCCCTCTTTCAGCTCCTGTTTTTCTTCTTTAAGGACTATAAAAAGCAACTATAATAAGAGGTAAGTACTGAAAGAACAATTAACTTCTTGCCATCTCTGTAGGATATTTAGGTGCTGATGCTTATTTATTTAACTGCTCTATATTGGCCTGCTTTTAAGATATGTTTGGAAAAGGACAGAATGATCAGTATGTACATGAATGAACAACTGACTAAGCATGTATCATAATTTATTTTTTAAAAAAAAGAACATTGCTATAGGTGTTGATGTATTAGACCTTCATTTTGCTGATATTATGACTCACTTGAACTCTCAAATCAGGAAGCTTGTGATCTCAGAATCCTAAAGATTCTTTTTCTAGACTCCCAGATGACAGTGGACAAAATAACTGAGATCACTGGCAAATATAGAACTCTCTGTATTCAGAGTAAAATGACATTGACATATCAAAATAATTATTTGTCCCATTAAATACTGCACATCCAGAATATGTTTGTCAATAGTCCAGCTGTCTTTTTAATATACGATCTATATTTCTTTTTTGCTCTTCATGTGTAATTTCATATTTTACGACTTCACTTTAAAAGCAGTGTAGATGTTTTTGTTTCTCCAGTAGGTGGCAGCATAGCTCTTTGGTTGTTTTAATGACAAGTCCTTGTACTTTAGTACCATGAAGACTACATCACTGATAAATGTCTAATCTACTCTGTGTGCTACTTATATTTCTTTATCATACCACATTCACACATGGAAGCATAACAACTTCCCTGGTGTTTGTTCTAATAATAATATGGTACTACAAAAATTTAGTATAAACAGAACCTTCAAAAACTTCACCATATTTAGAAATGAGCTAGTATTTTAAAATTATTGAACAGATTTTTTTTTTCAGTATCAACCTATCTATAGTATCAGAGGGGTAGCTGTGTTAGTCTGTATCCACAAAACCAACAAGGAGTCTGGTGGCACCTTAAAGGCTAACAGATTTATTTGGGCATAAGTTTTTGTGGGTAAAAAACCCACTTCTTCAGATTCCTGCATCTGAAAATTACATATGAAGGCATAAATATACTGACACATGACTCCCTTCTCTTCATGTGTCAGTATATTTATGCCTGCATCTGTCATTTTTACTCCATGTATCTGAAGAAGTGGGTTTTTTACCCACAAAAGCTTATGTCCAAATAAATCTGTTAATCTATCTATAGGATGTTTACTCTTGGTCCAGTGCTAAAACCATGAATACAATACATAGAGAAATGGATTCCAGTTTCCTTCCTTAGTATCCTCCTTCCCAGCTCTGACACCACAGAGCCTTACACCTGTGTCCCTGTTCCCATTCCTGCCCTTAGCCAAACATGATTCCAACTTCCTTACTCCCATTCTCTGTTCCCATTTCCCCCTTTAGCAAAACATGATTCCAATTTTCTTACCCCCATTCCCTGTTCCCATCTCCCTCACCCACATGCCCATGCCCGTGCCCACCCCCACCCATATCATGAGGTTTTCTGTTCATTAAAACACAACAATGCTAGCAACAAGACAAACACCACAGACAAACAACACAAATCATAGATCCATGGTACTCTGGGTTATTTTTCCCGCTGGCGCCAGCTTGCTTGTAGAGTGTCTGAAAAACAAAAGAAACAGCTTCCACCCCCATGGTGGGGACAGACTATTGCTTAATAATAATACCACTTTCTTTTACAAATTTCCTTGCTAATTGCAGGAAAAACAGAAGAATTACCTCCAGGCTGTCCTTATTTTGTTCTATAGTCAGGCTAATGAATTACCTCACTCACTGGTCATTTATGAAATTCATGAGATGGTGTACCTCAGTTTCCCCTCTTGTACAACAGGCCATGTTTGCAATAGTTTCTCTGCTGTACCAAGCTTTAAGTTTATTCTCAGGTAATAGCTGAGACACAGCTTCAGATTTTAGCACTGTACACACACACACACACACTTAAGGTTAACATGTCCCCCTTATTTTCAGGCTTGACTTGTTTTTTTCACCTCCCTTTCCTGGAGGGCCATAATCTGAGTCTTCTAGTAGCTTGTTTGCTGACCAGATGTATTCATTATTTGCAGCTCCTTTGTGCCCATCAGCTAGGTAATTTGCATTTACACACAGAGGCTTACTAGCTTGCTTTTGGATCCAAAGCTGTTAGCAGTTTAGAGAGTGTCTTAAAAGGGAAACATTCCACTTCCACTAGAGTTCTGATTACTTTCCACTTTCATCTCCTGCTCCAAAACACACAGATCTGAAAAAGAAAGCACAACCTATTGTGGCCCCTTTTGGAGCCCTATTAGGATTTTAATTAAGTACCATGTTTTATTTGCATTTCTTTTACTCCTTCTCCAATATACACTGCACACGTCCTGGGAAAATGCACATTCCTTCCGTATAGTTTAACCTCCATACATTATATTAGCCATATTAATTTTACACAAGGTGTAACTGCCTCCCCCATGCCCACAGAGTTCTCATGCACACCCACCAAAGCAACAATCTGATCCCCCAGAGCCATCCCAAGGCTCAGTGTTCCCATCAGTGGTTGTTTCCCGTACTTGAAGATTTTCACAGTAGAATCCAGGACTATTTTAAACTCTATACATTCAGAACCAGAGGTATTGTTTCTGGACCTGAATTCTTCCTGAACTGTCAGACATCACTTAGGCCACAAACAAGGCTCCGCTAACCCTGTCTATCATGCTGTTTGCTGGAACGGCTACTTCTTTGTGTTTCTATCACATATTTTTTTAATGAGGATAGGTTGTTGACCAATTATTCAACTCCCAACCTGAATGACTGTTGAGCTTTTTGTCTGGTGCCTACCTTTTGACCTGTCTGGTTTGGGAGACCCTACTCAGAGTTAAAACGCCAACTGGCATAACTCTCAGGGTCATTGGAACACACAAGCCTTCCCACTATATCAAGGTGTGGTCCCCAGGAAAAGAGAGGGAAGTTATTTTTCTTCAAACTCACAAAGTAAGCAAGATCAGGCCTGATATTTACTTGGATGGGAAACCCAAAGGAAAATACTTTTTACTGCTGCAAGTAATGTTGAGGTCACAGAATCCCTGGAATCTGTCCATTTATATTTCATGGCAAAGGCCCTTTGTTTCTGTTTTTTAAATTATTATTTTCCCTGAAAATTATCAGTGTTTATTTCAAAAAATTAAATATAGGTAAAAAATTGTGGGGAAAAAAATTAATGTTACAGATTGCCAGGTTAATATCAGATTTAATATTGTGAGACAGGAGTACAAAAAAAAAGCAACCAATAGAAAAAAAAAGTCTATTGTTTATGGAGCCACTGTCTCTCATCTCTGTTACAAAAAATAAAACTTCTTTTTAAAACACAGTTTTCTAATGGTAACTTGTGCAGTTACATTTGATATCAGGATCTTCAGTGTGAATTCCAAAAGCGCTGGGTAGTGTAGACTCTCAGGAGTTTTTTTGAAGTGTCTCAGCACTTGTCAGCTCTGCACCCTGGGGCCACAGGTTGTATGGAGTGACCTATTCATGGCCCAGGGGCAGGAGAGGGCTTTCTGTCTGGCCAGCGAAGTATATGGGACACTGCACTCTCTGGCTTATCTCTGGGCAGTAACCAGTGATGAGCTTCCAAAATCTTAACAACCTGTTCCTTCCTCACCCCACGAGGGGGTTGTGGCCCGCCCCCGTCCCCTGCGGGGGTCGTGGCCCATCCAACCCCCCGCGTTCCTTGACGCTCTCCCCCTCCGGGACCCCTGCCCCATCCATCCCGTCCCCTGACTGCCCCCAGAACCGGGCAGGAGGGTCTCATGGGCCACCGTAGTGGGTGCCCGCCCCACCCCACCCCTAAGAGCCAGAGGGACCTGCCAGGGGGCGAGGTGGGGAGTCCCTGCGGTGCTTATCTGGGGTGGCTCCCAGGAAGCATCTGGCAGGTCCCTCTGGCTTCTAGGGGTGGAGGAGAATAGCTGGGGGGGGAGCAGGGAGAGCGGCCGCTCCCCCCACTGATCACATCAAAAGTGGCACCTTAGGCACCGACTTCGTGGGTGCTCCGGGGCTGGAGCCCCCACGGGGAAAATTTGGTGGGTGCAGAGCACCCATGGGTAGCTCCCCGCCCTGCCCTGCACCCAGCCCCAGCTCACCTCTGCTCCACCTCCTCCACTGAACGCGTTGCCCTGCTCTGCTTCTCCGTCCCCCCTCCACCCCCCCGGCTTCCCTCAAATCAGCTGTTCGCACGGGAAGCCTGGGAGGGCTGAGAAGCAGGCAGTGGCTTCGCGCTCAGGCCCAGGGAGGCAGAGGTGAGCTGGGGTGGGGAGCGGTTCCCCTGCACGCCCCCTGGGATACCTCCTGCTGCGCGGGCGGCCCTCCTCACGCCCCTCCACCCCAGCTCCCCTTGGCTCAACCTCCGCCTCCCTGGGCCTGAGTGCGAAGCCTCCACCTGCTTCTCAGCTCCCCTAATCCCCCTCCCCCGGGCTTTCCATGCAAACAGCTGATTCGTGGGAAGATGGGGCGGGGCAGAGAAGCAGAGCAGAGCGGCGCATTCAGGGGTGGAGGCAGAGTGGAGGTAAGCTGGGGCCAGGCGCAGGGCAGGAAGCTGCCATTGGGGGCTCTGCACCCACCAAATTTTCCCTGTGGGTGCTCCAGCCCCGGAGCACCCATGGAGTTGGCGCGTAAGGTGTCACTTTTGGCCGGTTGTTAAATTTAGAAGCCCTTTTAGAACCGGTTGTCCCTCAAGCGAACTGGTGCGAACTGGCTCCAGCTCACCACTGGCAGTAACACATTCCAGGGCCCAGCTATTCACCGGGCTAGCACAGGGGAGGGGACAGAGAGCAAGGAAAGGGGTGCCCCATGGGGGGTGATGGGGGAGACAGCTTCCCAGTTCTCATGTGGGGAGTGTATAGGAGGGGGCCACCCAGCAGTTACCCTCCTCATAGCAAAGGAAAAATAATAAGGATTTTAAAAGAGGCAAATCAATGCTACAGCTGTAAACAGGTAAGATGGAACCCAGATACATCCAGGTTAAGGGTGTGATCCAACTCCTATATGTAAGAACATTGAGTATACAATGCCAATTACCTTGACTGATAATGAGTGTCTAAAGAAATGGAGCTCAGTAACCTTTGAAATGCTGCACTTGCTGACAGAGGTAAGGGAGCTTCCTAAATGTGAGGAAGAGACAATAGTCATTATATTGGGGGGGAAAGACTTGTACATTTCCTCCAGTTGGTACTCCTGATTAAACATTTATTTGGGGAAATATTAATGTAAACTCAGATGCTAATGGACAAAAACACCCAGGACTTGATAAAGCAGACCAAGTGAAATGAAAAAGAGATTTCTTTGGGCACAACTGTGGGATATTGTGTTAGCAATGATTAGGGGATGATCAGAGGGACTTCTGGAAATGTAACATTTTCTTCTCTCTGGAAGCTCAGGGAGGCCTATCTCACTGGATTTTACAAAGTATTTAGCGTAGGTAAGTTATATAAACCATTTCTTTTGTTTTACTACCATTTTCTCTCTAGTTTTAATAAATCTTAGTCTTCTTAAAAACATCACTGTATTTGGGTAATTTCTTGTAGAGTGCCCAAAACCAGACAATCTCACAGTGTCAATGGAGAGAGGTGCTGGAGTACAAGGACTTCCTGGAGCTTAACACCTCATTCAGAATCTCAGTCAGACAGGACATGGACATACGTGCTCTCCCACTGAGGTGCAGCATAGGCTATGTCTACAGTGGAAGACATGGAACAAGTGATCCACAATGTGATTCTGCTCCTTCTTCTGGTACAAATGTGTGCATTGCAGTGTGTGAATGGCAGGAATCTTTGATGAATGGACTTGGACCTTTCTCATGAGTCAAAGATGGGTGACTCATCTGCTGTTGCTCTATGACACAGAGCCTCAGGAGACTGCTGGCGTTGGGTAGTCTGCCACTTCTGGAACAGGAGAACCAGCACAGTGAGATAAGAGCACATTGTCTTGGAAAATTGAGATGACAACCAATGGCTGCAGAATGAGGAAGAAGATATTCCTGGAGATCTACAAAGAGAATTCTCAGTTCCATAGAACCATACCAGTTCTGAAGGATGTGGCTATTGCCCTCTGGAAGCTGTTAATGGCAGAAAGCTATTCAGCCACAAACCACTTTGGGGTGCAGAAATCCAAAGTCATTCTCATGGTGGTGCAAGTTTGCAAAATGATCAATGCTCTCATCTCCCTGTGGGTGGTTGCCATCACCAAAGTTTTGAAAAATCATAGCTGTGTATAAGAACCTACAGGACTTGAACCTACGACCTGCAGGGCTACTAGACAACAAACATTCTCACCCTGCTATCTGGCAATATCTGTAAGGTGACTTATTCCTGCAACCCATAATTCACAGAGGTTGCTCACCATGGGAAGTTCCACCTCAAGTGAACCAACTGACAATTGTCTTAGAGATCCCTGATTGGAACCCTGATCCTCTATAAGCCTATGGGGCACACCAGGAAATGTCCAGGCAGCAATGTGGATTCCTAGTTGGCTGTGAGTACTGTCCTGCTTTGTTGCCTTTGAACTCTGGTATTAACCTCAGTTCTGACTTACTGATTTGCACCCAGTCCTGATCACTCCTGCTTTACCCTCAGCACCCAGTCATTGACCTTGATACCTGGTATTGAACATCAGCCTGATTCCTGAAGTGTCTCCAGCTCAGACCCTCAGCTTGACTCCTGATTTGAACTCTGACTTTGACCCTGAGCTTGACTCTGACAGGAGCTCTCCCCAGCTCTTTGGTTCCTTGCTCCCAAACTTCTGCCACTAGAGTCCTGCCTTTATCCTCACCCAGGATCCTGACAATGGCCTCCAGAGAATGTGGTTTCTGAACTGTGAAGAAGCCCTTGATGGTACCCACATCCCTATATTTTGCCCAGTGAAAAGATCAAGTGAGTATATCAATTAAAAAGGCTACTATTCATTATTCTTCAAGGCTCAGTTGATCACAAAGGCAGGTTTATGAACACTGTCAGGAAAAAACTGAAGAAAAAATAATGATACCAGAGATTTGGAACTGTATTTGAATAGGGAGGAAGGGCCTTTTACAACTGGTTTCTGGAGGCTGTGATTGTGTACGTGAATAAGGACACTTACAGTCTGTGAGTAACCCCATCATTTAAAAGAGTCATGGTTTTAGGGGTTGGGGGGTTGAGGAGGGAATGTTTTAGCACTGTTCAGTATGTGGTGTCACAGTTACTTTGCTTTTCTTGTTTTGTGTTGTCAGACCTATAGGGAATTTTGCCAATCCTTTTCTTTCTCTTCCCCAGTTAAAGTTATCTTATTTCTATACACTTTGCACTTTCCACATGTCTCCAGCTTACTATGGTATATTCACAGAGACCTGGACAGAGAGGCCTGGCTAGAGGGGTGGGTGGATTAGGAGAAATAGAGAGGACCTTGCCATTTTCTGCCCCAAAGAGTTATGCAACTCAAGGTACCATCTGGTGGGACCCAAAGTGGAATGGGGGGGTGGGGAGGACACCTTTTTTTTTTTTTTACCATTTCATCACAGTCAAAATGAAGGGGTCACACATAAGTAAACAAAAATGATGCTTACTGAAACTAGTAAATGTAGCAGAACTCTGAACATGTTCTCTTTGAAAAGGAACTGTGAAAGAAAGCAGAATGGCTCAGACACCCCAAAGAACATTAAAACTTTAATTTTACAACCTGGGTCCTTGACTGTGATCTCCCCTTCCCCCCAAAAATGGTGGGGGCAGCTACAGAAAATGGTCTGGGGGGCACAAACAGGGACATTCCCTGAGTGGGGTTTGAGGACAGGACCCATGCCTTCTGATTCAGTCTGGGGCTCACTGTTCCTCTGGTGCACAGCCTCAGGTGCCAGTGCAGAGTGTTGTGCCTGGAGTCCAGCAGCCTCCCATCTGTCACTGGGGGAGGGGTTTAGATCCTCCATCGAGCAGCACCTTGGGGTGCAGATGCAGGAGGAGGAGCTGGAGAAGGAGGTGCGAGTTCACAGACACACTGGCAGTGGCTATTGCAACAATATGTTCAGGGGATGTTGTGCAGTTAGATGTTCTGCATTTCCGATAACTGTAGTTGAGGTTATGACACTCAGTCTTGGGCACTTTTTGCAGGAGTAAGGGCATTAGCCCAGTTGTTCTGACCAAATGTCAATTTGAGTAGTTGCATCCTGCCTATCTATGTAGGCTAGTATTTTCTTCATTACCTTCTCTAAGCACTGTGGGCTGTTAGGCAGCTGCTCAGCTCTGCTGTAGATGTGGTTGGATTTCAACAGTGGGTAAAGAAAAACAAATTCCACTATAATATTTAAGTGCTTTGAAATGAAGGATGATATAAGTCTAAAAGTAACTTATACACATAGCACCTAATATTAAATAATATTTTAAAATTTTGGTGAAAGCTCACGTTCCTTTAGCCTGATTGTCAGAATTTTGACATATGATTACTAAATGTCATATATTGTCATTTGTCTTGTCTTATTTAAATTTATAAACGGTTTGAGGCAAGATTTATGTGGGCTGCTTCTCGGCAATACTGAATGGGAATTTTGGGTGCTTAGCACCTTTTGAAAATTAGGTGATGCATTTATTTATAAAATATAATCACATCTGCTTGCACAATTTGGATAAACTGCATGCACTGATAGTTAATGATCAATAGTCAATTCCTGGTGAATCTGCAAACAAAATAACACACCTAGTGCAGTTGCAGTAATTGTAGGTGTCACTAATCCACACCAACATCTATGTAGCTAATTTTGAAAATCACACCCTAATTGTCCAAAGTTAAGTGTGTGAATATTCATTTCTCCTTTTTGAAAGTGAAGGCACAGCTGTGTGCCAACTCCCAGCCATGCACATCTGGGACCTCTTCCTCACAACCCTCCCCCCAAACAACCCACCCCCACAAAATACCAGTATTCATCCTCTCTACCCCATTAGTTTCTCCTCCTCCCAATTAAAGATGACCACTTTTCTCTTTGCTTAACTTCCACTCTCTTCTTTTTTGACCTATTTCCAGATCTAATTTCTATCTTCTCTTTTTTCATCCAATTTGCCCATCCTTAAACAAAATTGGGATGCCTGTAGCAATTCCTAAATCAGGACTCCATCATCCCCTCCTGCGGGAAAACCTACACAACTAGCTATTGTAGAGGGGATCAGTACAGTTCTTCTGAGGGAGGCAGAGTTGTCCTATCCACCTACTCACCTAGGGAATTCACAGATACTGTTAAGCTTCCCCTGGGGTCTGAGGGCCCCCTCTCCAGGCCTATTTATCACTCCCTCACAGCATGGCTTCAATGAAGCTGGGCTCTGAGACTTTCTCCTTCTGGTGTCTGTCCCCAAGGACCCTTTATGAAGAGTGCAGGAGCGAGAGCATGGACATGTAATTCAGGATGGCCTGCAATATATTTTTCAATGAAATATTTTAATGTCCCCTGGTCCTTACCTACCCTCTCCTTCCCTGACTGCCCACTGCTCACAAGGATCACTGGAACCACAAATAGCCCAGCATAGAGGAGAGTGGGGTGAAATTTTTCAGTGAAAAATGCAGACTTGGCAATACCAAAACATTTTGTGAATTCATGTCAGTCTTTTCAAACCATTCCAGGGCAGAGGGTATTAATTACAACTTTAACTTTTTTGGTTCAAAATAACTTTGAATTTGAAGGAAATTTCTAAACGATTTTTTAAAATAAAAATGTAAAAATAATATTTTGTTTCAGGCAGTGGTGCTGGAACAGTTTTTACAGTGGGGGTGCTGAAGATGTAAACTGTGTATTTGGGTTGTTTCAAACCAGGGGGCATGGCAGCATCCCCAGTACCTCTAGTTCCATCATCTATGATTTCAGGTAAAAAAATAATCCTGAAACTAAATTTTAGACAAATTCCATTTTCACTTTGACAGGATTTTTTTTTTTCTGGATTCCAACCCTCAACCCTCAAATTTCCAGTAAACTGAAAATACATTATTTTCACATCTTTACCATTGAATCCAGGCAAAACACTGCTATGGGTGGTAGTCCTCCCCTCTCTGCAGTGAGGTTTACTTGCAGTGTATTTTTCAACCACTAGATCTCTCTGTAGTGTATGTAGTCCCAAATAAGGTGTGATATCTGATAAACAAGGGAGTCAGAGATGAAATGTAAATTGCATGGAAGTTTGTTTGCTTGTGTCTGTAATTGTAGCTGTTTTCTTTTAATGCTGCATGTTTAAGACAGACCATGATTCTGTATATTATGGTCGTCCCACCATCTGTCTAAGCTGGAGTGGGAAATCAGAATGAGGAGGTTCCCCTCTGGGCACAGATCAATGGGTATCAACCGGGCTTTCAGTTTCAGTTCAGTTTCTCTAGTAAAAGTTAATTTAAATAAAGTCCAGCAGTTTTTTTCAGTACTGCCAAATGTTGTTAATTCTTTGGTAGTGGAATTTTCCTACGAAGCAGTGTGGTTAATTCTCCTCCAGGTGGCATGCCCACCCAGGCCTTATAATAAAGAATGAGTTAAGGGTAGCCATTGGACCGTAACCTGGTATTGAAAGGGCATCCTAGCACATGTGAGAAAGGGTGAAGGAGGAAGGGGACCCTAAATTAATGATAAATACATAAAAATAGTATTAAAATGTTTGTCTGTAATATTTTCTGTACTTTCGATCAGTCTGATCTATTTACCCACCAAACACTGTGGCATTTGTGCACTTTCTTATCCTATTCCTAAGAAGTATTTTTCATAGCAGAAGGATATTTTGTACGTCACACATCCCCAAAAAAGAAAACCACCTTACAAAACTAGAACTAATAAGTATGTTTTCTTTTATAAAATTTTAAAATTGTATCCTACTCCAAGAATAAGCTATAGAAAGATGTTTAGTAGATCAATGGTGAACTTCTCATATAAAAGTGAAAGCACAGCCTGTTGTGTGGTTCATTTCAGTCTAGTAGATCATCTCTATTTATTTTGTCTTACAGAAACACCTACAACCCCAAGCAAGACTATGACCCTTGTACTCACTGCTGTATAATCATATAGTAGGAGACCCCACTCTGAAGAGTTTACAGTCTAAACAGAGGAAACAGACAAGTGGTAAGTGTTGTTATCCCTATTTTGCAGATGAACTTTGGCCTACAGAGAGCTAAATCATGTGTCCAGAGTCACACAAGAAGTTTGTGGCAGAATTGAAAATTTAAAGTTGAGTTGGTTGGGAATGTTTTGATGATTTTTCATTGGAAAATGCTGATTTGTCAGAACGGAAACATTAATCAAAACCAATACATTTCGGAGAAAACTTTCACGGGGAAGGTTTCTCACATCCCCTGATGAAATTTTGTGTGTGTGTGTGTGTGTGTGTGTGTGTGTGTGTGTGTGTGTGTGTGTGTGAGAGAGAGAGACAGACTCAATAGACCCAGTGGTTACGCCCAAGCTTTGAATCAGACAGGGCAGGCACTTGAATCTAGGTCTCCCATACCCCAGAGAAGTGCCCTCATCGCGGGAGTGGGGAATCTCGCTCTCTCTCTCTCATGTCGGCCAAAAAAACCTGAAAGGTCTCATATTCATTCTAGTGCAGATTGAAAATAAACTTTGAACCTCAAAAATTGTTCCTAAAATGGAATTTTTGTTTTCCAGCCAGCGTTACCCCTGATTCCCAATCCAGGGCCATAACTACAAGATCATCCTCAGGTCACCTTTTCTATCTCACTGGTGCAGAATTGTTTCTTACTGTATCTTCTTGTGTGCTGACACACAAATAAAGGAATTATTTCCTTTAAGCTGCTGCTCCACCATGTAATAGAATGCTTCCTTACAAAAAATGTTGTGATATTCAGTCTAAATTTGCCTATGCTTGGTCTCATTCCATTAATTCTAGTTACACCTCTAGGCCACTCTAAACAATTATTCTCCCTCCTTGTCATTTACAGTGTGCTCTTCAGTGTATTCAGTGATTGCTTCAGAATGATGAACAATGCATTAGAATTCTATTATTATATAATTATATCTCTTGATTACTGTTGAAGTGGAAGATTTTTTTTATTGTTTTTAATTCTGGCAGAGTCTGATCATTCATCAGTGGTTATTATTGTGTACTATACCTACAATGGTCATCACTTTAGTCATTGTTAAGAAAGCCAAGCAGATCAAATTAAGAAATTGAGCAAAGCACTAGATGGAAGCAACACTGGGATCCCTGAGTGCTTTTGCTAAATTGTTACTATTGTCCATGAGAAACTCTGAGAGGCAATCCAAACACGAGCCAGGCACTTGAGCTTGTTTGAATGTGCTCAGCTGTGTTTCTGTGTTTGGGCAAAGCATTTTTTTTCCTTTTAACTCACTGCAGACAGTACCTCTGCTTACTCCAGTGAAGATAAGGATGATAATGTAAGTAACGATGCCAGGGCTAGAAGTAACCCTCAGTTCCCTGCCTTTACAACCTGGTGTTAGAGAAAAACTAATACAGAATTTTCCAACTACTTATTCTGGATTTTTGGTACAACAATAAAACCTTTCCCTCTGCTTGTATCATCTAAGGCATAGCAATGTGTGTGTGTGCACACATGCGAGTTTTAAAGTCTGAATGCCTCAATGTGTCTAAGAGCGATTTGAAGCCAATATCTAAAAAATGAAATATTCATTAAAGCTCTAGCTGAAGAGCAATAATTTCAACTATTTTATGGATTATAGACAGTGTGTTTGGATTACTTTTAACTAAAAAGCACCCGATTTTGTGCGTGTCTCTTACAAACTGGTCACCATGCCATGGTGGGAATCAAAATCTTTTGCTTAAATGCTGTGATGGTGGTGGTAGATGGTTTAGAGTCCTGATTATACCTGTGATTCTCAAACTGTGCTTTAAGGACAACCAGTGGTCAGGATGTAGAAAATTCTGGGAGCTTAGGTGGTCCATTTCTTATTTAGTGACAGATTTTGTCACTATTATTGATCCTTTTGGCCTGCAGAGTTATGTGCCACTCAACATGGAAGTCAGTGGCAGGATCTGGTTCTAAATGAGCTACAAAATGGAATAGGGAATATTTGGTGTGACACTGCCATGCCAGTGGCGCTGACTGTGAGTGTGCAAATGCAAAACTGCTCTCTTCCCCTCCAAGAAGTATAATCCTACCATTCAGTAATTGGAGCAGAATACAATTCATCCGAAGTAAAAGTAAATTTGTGGTCGAACTAGGGGTGCCTTTACATCAGGTTGGAAGGCATAAAACCCTCTTCTAACCCCATTAGCAACCTAACTAAGGGTCAGTCACAGCTCCAGTCCCTGTGCTCAAGGGAGAACAGAGACTCCTGTCTTTGTGAGACTAAGAGCATACAGACAGATTTCAGAGTAACAGCCGTGTTAGCCTGTATTCGCAAAAAGAAAAGGAGTACTAGTGGCACCTTAGAGACTAGCCAATTTATTTGAGCATAAGCTTTCGTGAGCTACAGCTCACTTCATCGGATGCATTCAGTGGAAAATACAGTGAGGAGATTTATATACACACAGAACATGAAAAAAAATGGCTGTCATCATACACACTGTAAGGAGAGTGATCACTTAAGATGAGCTATTACCAGCAGGAGAGCGGGGTGGGGTGGGGGGAGGGAAACCTTTTGTAGTGATAATCAAGGTGGGCCATTTCCAGCAGTTGACAAGAACATCTGAGGAACGGGGAGGGGAAGGGAATAAACATGGGGAAATAGTTTTACTTTGTGTAATGACCCATCCACTCCCAGTCTCTATTCAAGCCTAAGTTAATTGTATCCAGTTTGCAAATTAATTCCAATTCAGCAGTCTCTCGTTAGAGTCTGTTTTTGAAGTCTTTTTGTTGCAATATTTTTGTTGTAATATTGCGACCTTTAGGTCTGTAATCGAGTGACCAGAGAGACTGAAGTGTTCTCCGACTGGTTTATGAATGTTATAATTCTTGACATCTGATTTGTGTCCATTTATTCTTTTACGTAGAGACTGTCCGGTTTGACCAATGTACATGGCAGAGGGGCATTGCTGGCACATGATGGCATATATCATATTGGTGGATGTGCAGGTGAACGAGCCTCTGATAGTGTGGCTGATGTTATTAGGCCCTGTGATGGTGTCCCCTGAATAGATATGTGGGCACAGTTGGCAACAGGCGTTGTTGCAAGGATAGGTTCCTGGGTTAGTGGTTCTGTTGTGTGGTGTGTGGTTGCTGGTGAGTATTTGCTTCAGGTTGGAGGGCTGTCTGTAAGCAAGGACTGGCCTGTCTCCCAAGATTTGTGAGAGTGATGGGGCGTCCTTCAGGATAGGTTGTAGATCCTTGATGATGCGTTGGAGAGGTTTTAGTTGGGGGCTAAAGGTGATGGCTAGTGGTGTTCTGTTATTTTCTTTGTTGGGCCTGTCCTGTAGTAGGTGACTTCTGGGTACTCTTCTGGCTCTGTCAATTTGTTTCTGCACTTCAGCAGGTGGGTATTGTAGTTGTAAGAATGCTTGGTAGAGATCTTGTAGGTGTTTGTCTCTGTCTGAGGGGTTGGAGCAAATGCAGTTGTATCGTAGAGCTTGGCTGTAGACGATGGATCTTCCCCTCCTCCCACTCTCCTGCTGGTAATAGCTCATCTTAAGTGATCACTCTCCTTACAGTGTGTTTGATAACGACCATTTTTTCATGTTCTGTGTGTATATAAATTTCCTCACTGTATTTTCCACTGAATGCATTCAATGAAGTGAGCTGTAGCTCACGAAAGCTTATGCTCAAATAAATTGGTTAGTCTCTAAGGTGCCACTAGTACTCCTTTTCTTTATAAAAGCATACAGTGTCCCAGTGGGGACAGGGAGAAGGTAAGGTTATGATATAATTCTCTTCTGCACCTGTCCACTCCACACACTAGGGAGAGAAATCTGCAACATCTTAAAAGATGGTGCAACCTCTACCTTTGTGTGCAGCAGGAAAAGGTTTTATTTATTTTGCCTCTATGAAGCAATGTGACTGCACCCTCTGTGCCTTGAAAGCATAATCTAGTCCTCAACATGAATTGAGGTGTTGAGATTATCTAATCATAGTTGGAGATTTTTAAGAGCAAGTTAGACAAATACCTGTCAGGAATGGTCTAGATAATACTTAGTCCTGCCAGGAGTGCAGGGGACTGTAATAGATGACCTCTCAAGGTCCATATCTGCATGAATTAGCTCTTTATATTTATAATGTAAAGCACTTGTCATTTTGCTGTAAATGTCAATATTTACAGCCATTCTTGCTCTTTTTGTTCAGATAGGTTTTGTTTGCCTTTCACTTTTCTTTTTTCTATTTTGCCTTCTACGTCCTCCCCACCCATTTCCACAAACATGGGTTGGTCTTGAGAATGTGCTATTATTGTGTTGAGGCTTTATTAAAAGAGATGGGTCTTGCACTTGGTTCTGTACTTGGGCTTCTAAAAGTACCCAGACCCTTGGGCATTTTAGTTGAAGCATCTTGGGAAAGGATAATTATCTTGGAGGAACATAAATGGACCCAGTAACTTGGACCCAGAAATGCCTTTGAGACAGTACTAGGTTCTTAAAATCAGTCTGCAAATAAATAGGTAGCAAATATAGCTAGAGAAGTGTGATTTTTAGATAGTAATGTGATGTGTGGACTTTAACTTTATGGTGATAGTCATGTTCCTCTCCCCATAGAATGAGTTGCAGTGGTCTAAATAGGAGATGAGCAAAGATCAGAATGACAAGATCCTTGTCTAAGAGGGAAATAGCACAGTTTCTTGGTCAGGTAAAGAGGGTAGAAAGTTCTCCTTGCAATTATTGCAGTCTGAGTGACCAGGCACAGAGGAAAATCAGCAACATCCCAAGGCTCTGTGAGGAGCTTAAATGAAAGTAATTGTAAAGTTACAGTATAGTTCAGAAGTTAAATTTCTGCTCTGAACCTCCATATAGTGACTAATTGTCCCAGAAGAAGAGAGAGAGGGGTAGGATTGTAACACTGACCCTTACAAATGATGTTTTTAATAGTCCTGCACTTGCAAAAAGGGAATATGATATATAGCCTGCTCAATGTTCAGACAATTTTGATGAACTCCTCTAAGCTGCATTTATGTTACATTAGGCTCTGCCTAATTGAGGCAGTCAGTTCATCAACAGCTCTGATTTATGTATGCACACACACTTAGAAAGTTTTTTCCTCATATAGTTATTCTGCATGCCTTCGGTTGCTGCTACAGGAGAAAACAGTATTAATCAGAGAACATAGTGATAGGAGGACCTGAACATACTGATAGGGATCCAGAACATGAAGGAAGATCTCTTCTTTCATCTGAAAAGGGAAGATGGGTGAACCCAATGTCAGATCTCTAAAGCCTCCTCCCATCACCCAACCAAACCACCAAAATCATGTCTCTTTTCCCATTATTGCTATGCTTGACTTTTGTATTTTCAGAGCATCTATAATTGCCCCCAAGGATTAGATGGGTAATGATGGTCCTTGAGAAAAATATGGTTTCTTAGAAATTTCATAATGTGAAAAAATGTTTGAAATGATAAAGTCTTTTCAGTTGCATAGTGCTTGAGTTGATTTTGCACAAGATATGATGGTGGTGGTGAGGGGGGGGAAATCTGGCTCTTGCCATGCTTATTCACACCTTGTATTATTCTAATGTATACTCCATGGTATTCGCTATGCTACCCTTGAAGGCCACTCTAAAGCTTTGGCTAGTGCATCATCAGCTGGTTGCCTATTTGATTGGAATCTTGTTTCACCATGTAGCAGGGTGGTTGCCCACTACGGCCCTGTGGGGCTTAAAAGCCAGCCCTGGGCAAGAGCCAGGGCTGAAAGCAAGAGAAGCTAGGTTGATTGGGGAAATGGCTGCAGCTGGGCCTATAAAGGGGGCTGCTAGGCTGAAGCCTAGCCAGAGTCTCTCTCTGTGTTCAGAGAAGGAAGGGCCTGGCTGCAGGGACCTGAGGGAAATATCTAGATTGGAGCAAGGCTGAGGGGAAAAGGCCAGGGAGCTCTGGCTTGGAAACCCCCAGGCTGTGAGGCCTAGATTAGGGCTTATTAGGTACTGGGGCTGCAAGGGGGCAGCCCACGGGTAGACAGAGGCAGCAGGTCCAAACCCCTTCACCTGTGATGAGTGGCTGATACACTGCAGTTTGCCCCGGGGAGCGGGGCAAAGTGATGACTGGAAGTAGCCAAGACTGAGGCAAAGTGAGGGTATGGGTGGGGGGTTCCCTGGGGAGGGGAGACCCTCAGGGATTGTTGGGATTTACTGCCAGGGGCAGCACCCCAATGGGAGGAGGCACTGGGTCCAAGAGGGACATGGGGGCCAGAGACAGGTGGATCACCAGATGGCAGAGAGCGCTCTGGAGGCTGAGCTAATTCCTAAAGATGACCAGCAGGAGGTGCCGCCAGTTGAGTCCAGCTCTATTACACACAAATTCTTCTACAACTGTCAATCTCCTGTTCATTTCTGCGTGCAGCTGAAGGTGTTGATTTAGACCTATAAAACCCTGTACTGTTAGTCCTGTCTGTCAGTCAGCTTCCTACCATAGCAGTTGACATGCTGAAGTTCAGTGTTGAGGGGATGAAGGCAGGACATTTTCAGTGGAGGACCTCTGGATTTCTCCTCCCCATCTGATCCAGCAAAGAGTGTGCTTCATGAGATTTGGTGCATGTTGAAGGCTTTTGCTAGAAGATTAGGGGAGAGAGAGTTGCTTCCAAGTTGGGCTGTTTTTAAAAGTCATTTGTTGTGTTCACTTCTGTACTTTGTCCCTGAAACACTGCAGTTGGTGCATTTTATACACCGAAACGTGAAAGTTTTGTTCTTAAAAATCTCATGTGAAATATCAGCCTCACTCATGAATTTAGAGGGTTTCAGCATTACTCCAGTACAAAATGGATGATACAAGTTCTTGTATTGTAACCTATCATGGTCATGCAGTAACTCATCTTAGTAAAATATGTGACATATCACAATACCAAAGGTAATACAGAAGTTAAATATTATCATTGTATACATTATTTATTTTCATAACTGAAGACTTCATAAATAAATACTTTGGGTGCTAGGTGCTGTAGCTGCAAGGTACATCCTGTTGCTATTGGGGCTGATGCGAGAGCACATTGGAAATGCCAAATTAGAGCATGTTAGAAATGCCAACAACAAAAATGGCACAAATTAAATGACCTTGCCAATTTAGAAAAGAGGCAGCTTTACTACTGAGAGTCGTATCTGGAGTATGTACTTGGAATTATAGTATGGTGAGTTATATGAGGTATTGCATGCAAAATTTATACACAAATAGACTTATTAAATTGTGGTTAAGACTTTTATTACAAAGATATCCCCACCAAAGTGATATGTTTGGAGTATATCTGAAAGTGTTTTTTTTTTTAAACCGATTACTTCTTGCTTTCCCCCCCCCCCCCTTCTCCTGGTATACTGTCCATTTATGTCTATTTCTCTATCCTGCTTTCTTCCCTTTCATTTTTTCTTTCACAACAATAGTTCTTTGCTTCTTTTCTCTGGCTTTCTCCACATTTTCTTTCCTTATTCCCCCCCCCCCCCCTTCTTTCTCCTTCCCTTTCTATTACATGCACTATTTTCTTGTTCATTTTTTCTCATCTAAAAAAAATTTTGCTTAACTTTCTTCAGCTAGAATTGAGCTTTTTGAAAATACCAGCTTATTTCTTCTGAGAATTAAAGTAATATTTTAAGCATATTATTGATCTTATCAATTTAAAGTTGTTGCTCAGAGGGGTTCTAATAACATGCCTCAAAGACATCTTTTTAGGAGGTTTTTGTTTTATAAATTCCTCAATTTTGGCTTTACATTGCATTAAAAATAAAATAATGCATCTGTTATCAGGCACTATGTTATTGACTGCCTTTTCTGAATCACTGGCAATTGAAAAAAATGGATTGCTTAATACTATTGTGAATCCCTTTCGTGCTGTGAAATCTGATTTAAACTGAAGGCTCATAGTGTGTGTAGAACTTTTAGCAAATAATGTTAGCAGGTGCCACTTACATTTTTCCCCATCACCGAAAGAAGCCTTTGTCCTAAAGGATCAAAATGAAGTTGAACTTGTCTAAAAGGAGATTCAGGATGTACTCAGCACAGTAAATAACCTTTTATTAAATCAATTTGTCATTATGTTTTGTAATAAACATAAGCAAATATTTGGCCTGGATTTAATTGGGCAAATTTATCCCTGGTGGAGCTCCATTTAAATCAGGCACAAGTTATTTTGAATCTATAAATCCTTTCATTTTTGAACCTTTCATTTTAGAGACAGCACTTTTACCTCAGATACGCTACAACAAACAGCATTCTATCTAAAAAGAAAAACTGACCCATCTTTTAATAAAGGGTCAACTTGAAGATCTCACTTCTGTCTGAGTATGTTATACCTATTGTATTTACAAGTAACACTGAAGAGTATATCTGAAATAGTTAGTGGAAAACATTTTCCATTTTTTTTTTTTTTTTCTTACTTTGTATATTGGACAGCACTTTGTGGTATAGCAAGAACCACTATTTCTCCCAGCCCATTCATACTTTGATCAAAAATTTTTATTTTGTGTATTCAGAGCCTAATTCTAGTTTTGATCTTTGATCGGGGCTTCTAGGCACTACTGCAGTACATATCAATTATTATTTATTGATCATCAAGGGGGCTGAAAAAACATAACATTTCAAAGATTTTTTTTCCAATTCCATGCCATACTATTTTAAAGTTCGGAGCATCAAATTTTAATAGTCAATTTTTAAAAGTTTAAGATGACACAGTGACCTTTTAACTATTTTATAAGCTGTACTAAATGTAAACTGACCAGCAGCATACATTGAAACTAATGGCTGGTTTGTTTTTTGGCTCATTTGTTCTTGGACAAAGTCCAAGTCGGAAAATCTTCCTAATGGTGTTCATTAACATTCTATACAAGTTTGAGGCCACTCACCCAGCCTTTACATCATTGCTTACACTACTGAAACCAGCTAATATGCAAGGGAATGTTCCCAATAAAGTTTAAAAGATACTGGGGGATGTGCTTTAGAGGGCCAATATATATGAATGTAATATACAAACATCATGGTTATGGTATGACCATTACAACCTGACATACTTAGGATTATGAGTCTGAATGTCATAACTAAAAATATGCTGTATCTGTTACTAAGTTCTGCTGTTGTCAATGACAAAAGCACCATTGGTTTTTGACTGAAGAATTAGAATCATATATAATGAAGATTAATTTCCAACTTGATGCAGCTTTAAGAAGTGTAGCTCACATGGATTAGTTAACCATTTTCACAAGTGTGCTGCTGATCAATTTGCATTTTAGTAGTCTCCATACTAAAACAATTATGTTCATACAGGCTGTCTACTTTCATTCTGTCTAAAAAGTGTACTATTTTGCTATAAAATGGTATGTTTCTATTTTGTTTAATTAAATGTGGCCTGTAAGTAGAGCCCTGAAAATCTGTGGAAATTCATTTTACCATTTTTTGCAGATCAGATGCAGATACAAATTTTGTAACCGCACAGAGCTCTACCTGTAAGGTTACGAATGCATTGTGACCAGTGAAGTGAACATATCTGACCTCACAGCCCACTCTTACAACACAAACTAATGAAACATAAGCCAAATTCATCCCTGGAATATTTCTATTTCTTAGATTGTAGCCCAACTAGTCAAATTGCTAATTAAACCATCTTTCAAATTATAGTATTTGTGGGACATGACTTTTTCTTTACTCTGTTCCTTTATATGCTCTAAGTAACCTAATCTTCCCCATCTTTTTCATTTCCATTATTATTTTGCTAAGAGGTCATATTATAGGTCACATTGGTACACTTCTGCTCTGTGGTAGTTTTTCCTTATTTCACAGATACGTTTACATGATGTATCGCAACTTAACTTCTAAGCTACTGTGTGACAGATTCGGACCATAAGAATAGAAGAGTGGTGGAAAGCAGGTATATCAGACTTCAGAATGATCATGTCCCTGATCCCTGGATAGCCAAATAAAGGCTACTCCAGGCCAATCAAGTCTCCTGATGCTAATTAAACCAGTTAAGGTCATTGGGCTAATGCAGACACCTGTCTACAATTAACCAGCAAAGGGTCTGTTAAGCTAATGGAGACAGCTAGAACTAATCAAGGTCCTACTCTTACTGCTTAAAAGCTCTCCTTCCAGTTCCCTCAAGGGATCTGAGATGAAAGGAGCTGGAGAAGAGGAAGCACTGCTGAATCCTGAGGTAAGGGTGAAGCTAGGAAAAGGCAACCATGGGGAAAGTGGCCCAGGGAATCAAAGCAGCACCGGTGGTGAAGGGAAAGCTGCCAACATCTGCTACCATTAGGGTCCCTGGGCTGGAACCCAGAGTGCTTGCCACTACACTGAGAAAGGGAGGTCACATTGGGGCCTTATGGAGTTTGAGGCCACTGAATCCACCCAGAAGCATAGGATCCACCAATACAGGCTCAGAACTTTATCACGCTACCAAACTGTTCTTTTAATGGCATTCAGAAATGCTTAAAATGGCTTTGATTATGTAAATTGACTCTTCCTTATTTTCCTTTGAAGAGATAAAAAATGTACTAGAACACACTGGTAATCTAAAGAAACAAACAAATTTTCTTCAAATGGGAGAAAATGGTTTTTTATAAATTCACCTGTACAAGATACTGAGAACAGTCAATAAATGATATTTGGTAAAACAATTTTTTGCAAATAGATTATAAACATTTAAAATAGTATTTTGTGATTGGCTGTCAATGAATAATTTAAGGCACTGACCCTGCAAACAAGTTTAACACTTAATGTAACTTTGAATAGCTCCATTGACATTAATGGAGCAACTCATGCAAGAAAAGTTATGTATATACTCAAATGTTTGCAGGAACAGGGCCTAAACTGGACACACAAGAACAACTCTTTAACTCGTAATGTAAATCATGATCAACAAAACATTATATTCTATATAGGTTCCTCTACTGAACTCATCACCATATAGTTTAAGTGCCTTCTGTAGCAAGGTCTCCATGGTCTTCTGGGGGGGGATCTACTGCCTTGCCAAAAGGCCTTGGTCACACCTCTCCATCGATAGGGAATTAGTTGAGGGAGTTGCACCATTGTAATTGGTGCAACACAGGAGTACCAGCAAGAGTTTGTGACATGACCCCCAGCCAGGGGAGTGCCAGCAAGAGTCTGTGATGCACTCCTTGGGAATGGGAGCACCAGCAAGGGCTAGCAAGAGTCAAAGCTCTTTATTGGGGTACAGCCATCTGAGGTGGGGTGGCAGGGGTAGGAGAACACAGGCCCACCCAACTCCACTGCATTTCAGCCCAGGGCCCAGGCAGTGGTGGGAAGAGAGGATCCTGCCACTGGATCAGTGGGGATCCGTCCGCAACACACTGAGCAAACACTAACTCACCGCACTGTCCAGTTCTGCCCCTGGGCTACTTCCTCCCCAGTCTCTCAAATGGGTCCCTCTGGTTCCTCCAACTCATCAGGATATTCAGCCACCAGTAGCTGCAGTTCACCCTCAACATCAGGCTCGCTCAGGTCACTGCCCAGATCTTCCAGTCCCTCAGGGTACTCTGTGGCAAGCAGTCCTGGTAGCCAGAGTCCTTTATCAAGGTCAGGTTTCCCCTGGTTCAGCAGCAGGGTCTACAGGGAACAGCCAGCAGTCTGTATGTGTTTCCCTCCCTGGTACTGCTCTGACTGGACTAAGGGCCCCACCTTTTGTACTTCCTCTTCCAACCCTCCCCTTCTGAGGGGTGGAGTAAGCTTGGCCTGGCTCCGCCCACTCAGGTGGAGAGATTGGCTCTTTACCCTCTGGTTTCGGGGGAGGCCACCCTGACTCCCTACACCTTCCATAATGTTTTGAAAATAAAATCTGTAATGCTGAAAACACTTTTGTTTGTTACAATTAACACTGAAAGGTTTGGAACAAGTATGCTTTTTGGAGAGATTTGAATGAAAAAGAGGTTAATGATTTAATATGCAAGAATGGGAAAGGAATTACAGATGCCTGGATCTATTTACCTATCATTAGGAAATTATTTTTATTAAGATATTCAGATTTTTGTTTGTTGAATACAAAGCACTGAAAATTAACCACATGGAGACACAACAAGAATTATTTTATTTTCTACCAGATCTTCCAGTTCAGGCTTGGAGAGTTTATATATATATTTGGCCTACATAGGGAGGAGAAATTGACCAGAGCATACAAAAGGATCTGCTATAAGCAGAAGTTACAAACCAGGCATCCCATGGGGCTTTACTATCCATGTAACACCATCACTGGGCCAATTCACTCCACATGTAAGACTATCTAAGTGAATGAACTTATCAAAGATGTATGTGGTTCAAAGTGTCTTGTTTGCATTGTAGTGCTGCACAATTACATCAAGTGGCATTATGTGTTGTGTACATGTATAAATTCTAGATACAAGTTGATTTTCATTCAGAAGTATATTGTCATGTAAAAGAAACAAATAGCTTTATTGAAACAACTATTGCAGATAAAGACTAGCCAGTGTCATTAGCAAGTGCTTTAAAAGGAGTACCTTTTCTTGGTTAAATGGGAATAGATGCTCTAAGTTTTCCAAAACTTCAGCTTCTGCGGGAATCTTTTGGGGGAAATCTGCCAATGGTTCACTATCACATATACAAGCCTGTCATTAGTACAAATAATATGAACAATAGCAAAGACCGTTCACAAGTGTTTATGCTACCATGTCCTCAAACCCTGCTCAGAACATGTGCAGCCAATGTGCTGTCTTTTTTTATTATTATTTTATTACTGCATTAATGTTTCCACTATTAGTACCACCAGTGGACCTACATTGTGGTAATGCAATGGCAGGATATCCCCCCAAAATCCCAGGGCAATAGTATACAAGGCATACACTAGGGTGGTCATTAATGAGTGGCAGCCTTAACGCAGAGGGACTTGTGTTTGGAGTAGGGCTGTCAAGCGATTAAAAAAATTAATCACTATTAATTGTGTGATTAAACAATAATAGAATACCATTTATTTAAATATTTTTGGATGTTTTCTACATTTTCAAATATATTGATTTCAGTTACAACACAGAATACAAAGTGTACAGTGCTCACTTTATATTTATTTTTGATTACAAATATTTGCACTGTAAAAAACAAAACAAATAGTATATTTCAATTCACCACATACAACTACTGTAGTGCAATCTCTTTATCATGAAAGTTGAACTTATAAATGTAGAATCATGTACAAAAAATGACTGCATTGAAAAATAAATCAATGTAAAACTTTAGAACCTACAAATCCACTCAGTCCTACTTCAGCCAATTCTCAGACAAACAAGTTTGGTTACAATTTGCAGGACTTAATGCTGCCTGCTTCTGGTTTCTGCTAAACATTCATATGCCCCATCTGGCATATAAATACCTTGCGACACCGCCTACAAAAGTGCCATGCGAATGCCTGTTCTCACTTTCAGGTGATATTGTAAATAAGAAGCAGTCAGCAGTATCTCCCATAAATGTACGCAAACTTGTTTGTCTTTGTCAGCAATTGGCTGAACAAGAAATAGTCCTAAGTGGATTTGTAAGCTATAAAGTTTTGCACTGTTTTGTTTTTGAATGGAGTTATGTAATAAAAAATCTACATTTATAAGTTGAACTTCCATGATAAAGAGATTGCCCTACTGTACTTGTTATCATTTTTACAGTGTGAATATTTGTAATAAAAATAACAAAGTGAGCACTGTTCACTTTGTATTCTGTGTTGTAATAGAAATCAATATACTTGAAAATGTAGAAAAAACATCCAAAAATATTTAATACATTTCAATTGGTATTCTATTGTTTAACAGTGCGATTGATCACGATTAAATTTGTTTTAATTGCGTGAGTTAACTGCAATTAATTGACAGCCTAGTTTGGAGATGTAGCTAAAATCCATGTACCTGGTAAGCTGGGGAACAGTGTCTTTGAAGCTTTTGGAATGAGGAACAATAACTCCCAACTGGCTGGAGGAGTTTAAACATGATACATTTGCCCAACTTCTGAATGTGTGTACTTTCACATTCAGAAGTCCAGCAAACACAATGTGGGTTTTTTCCATCTTTTTGTGCTTCTCCCTCCCCCCTCCCAAACTATTCAGAAGTGTAAACACATGTTAATAAAATAGACTAAGATTGAGGTATTCTGGCATAGTGCAGCAAAACCTCTCCATTTCCATAGCAGCCACCACAATATTTTGGTAACAAATGTGAAATTTTGTTCTCTGAGCAAAGTCCCTTGTTGAGATCTTGCTATTTGTGAAGCAGAAACAAATTTTCTTGGTGAATCCTTTCTATTGGCAAAACTTTTTTTTTTCATTTTGAAAAAGTTGGACACACAATCATGAAGTGAATTGTGTTTTCTTTCCTGTAACTCAAAGGAGTTGGGGGAGGGAGGGAATTTTTGCTGATTTATCCCAGAGAAAATTTTCTCACAGCTTGAGCCATTCCTCTTACAGCAAGTAAAAGTCAGTTTCTGTAGAAGGTATATGTCTCTCTTCTAATCATAAAATAAAATAACACATTTCCTGCTTTTAATAAGTAGTTAGATAAACCTCAGATACATCATTAAAGACCTGATACTGAAAGCATGAATATGAACAAATTGTGTGCATATTCCCGGCATATTCATCCAGCATGCATTATTAGGTTGTAGTTATTTTTTGTGTTATATGAACTGGATACATGTGTTTGGCATAGTATATCTTTATTGGTTGATGGTGGAGGGAGTCCATTCTGAAGATGAAGAGTCTAGTGTTAGCTAACATGATGTGTGGCAGTAGATGAATAGTGAAGAGGTATCCTTTAAATTGTCATTGCCTTGCTATTAAGGATTTACATTGGCTGCATGTTGTTCTCAAGCAACTGAAGCTGCTTTTTAATGACACTATTTTTATTGTGAATAGACTGTATACTACTTGTTCCTGAGAACATGGCCAAGATTGGTCATTCTCTTAATCTTGCTTAGTGACGAATTATGTCAGATACAGGTGTGTAGGACAGTTAAATCTCTTGCAATGTCTTCTCTGTGCACTTCACAAGATGTGCATGTTTCTCGGATGCATTTTGGGACTATAGTTCTATGAGACTCACAGACACACAATATCCAAAGTGCAATGATAGAAGTCACAATATACATGTATAAAGAGTCAGGTGCATCAATTTTTAAATATGTAATAATGTCATTGGTATGGGACAGAAATGAGGATTTTGGCTTCATAAAATATCTTGTACGCTACTCCTGTTTTTTTTTTCCCTTGGGGATCATAATGATGTCATGGTAGGATGTTGTTGTTCGTTAGTTTAATGACAAATATTTGTGCATAGGTGTTTCTTTGAGCTGGTGCTTTCCATGTATGTTAAGTGGCAGCTTGATTTTCAGCATTTTAATGTTCAGTTAACTGGATAAACTGTAGCATCTAAGAGGAATGTCACAAGGTCAATATGAGAAAAATTCATAGTTTGGGGCCTTATTCAAATCTCAATGAAGTCAGTGGGAGTGTTTCCATTGACTTCAATGGGCTTTAAATTGGATTCCAAATAAGGAGAGTGAATGGTATATAATTTTAATACAATGGCTTAGGTAGTATGTTGTCAGTAGAGGCATGCAAATTAAATAACCCAACAAATTACATTTGAAAAGATCTGAAATGTCTTTAAGAAGGCTGAATGGTCATTCACAAAATAGCCTCATATATCCATGGACTCTGTGAGGAATGATTTCTGTTTTGTTTCATAAGCAAGTAAATGTGTGAGGACTGGAGAAGTGAAAAATGCCTGTCAAATGGAAAAGCCAGTGATAATCTTCACTATGAAGCCACTAGCATGCCTTTAGGAAGGCTGGATGAATGCTAAAGGAATTCTTTTGTGCGGAATAGAATAATAGAATCATAGAATATCAGGGTTGGAAGGGACCTCAGGAGGTCATCTAGTCCAACCCCCTGCTCAAAGCAGGACCAAAACCAACTAAATCATCCCAGCCAGGGCTTTGTCAAGTCTGACCTTAAAAACCTCCAAGGGAACAGATTCCATCATCTCCCTAGGTAACACATTCAAGTGCTTCTCCATGCTCCTATTGAAAAAGCTTTTCCTAATATCCAACCTAAACCTTCCCCACTGCAACTTGAGACCATTACTCCTTGTTCTGTCATCTACTTCAACTGAGAACAGTCTAGATCCATCCTCTTTGGAACCCCCATTCAGGTAGTTGAAAGCAGCTATCTAATCCCCCCTCATTCTTCTCTTCTGCAGACTAAACAATCCCAGTTCCCTCAGCCTCTCCTCATAAGTCATGTGTTCCAGTCCCCTAATCATCTTTGTTGCCCTCTGCTGGATGCTTTCCAATTTTTCCACATCCTTCTTGTAGTGTGGGGCCCAAATCTGGACACAGTACTCCAGATGAGGCCTCGCCAACGCCAAATAGAGGTGAACAATCACGTCCCTTGATATGCTGGCAATGCCTCTACTTATAGTCTTCTTGGCAACAAGGGCACACTGTTCACTCCTATCCAGCTTCTCATCCACTGTAACCCAAGGTCCTTTTTCTGCAGAACTGTTGCCTCACCATTCGGTCCCTAGTCTGTAGCAGTGCATGGAATTCTTCCGTCCTAAGTGCAGGACTCTGTACTTGTCCTTGTTGAACCTCATCAGATTTATTTTGGCCCAATCCTCTAATTCAGTGTTTCCCAAACTTGGGACACCGCTTGTTCAGGGAAAGCCCCTGGTAGGCCGGACCAGTTTGTTTAACTGCCGCATCCACAGTTTTGGCCAATTGCGGCTCCCAGGCCAATGGGGGCTGTAGGAAGCGGCGGCCAGTAGGCTTTGCCTGAACAAGCGGAAACACTGCTCTAATTTGTCTAGGTCCCTCCGTATCCTACCCCTCCCCTCCAGCATATCTAGCACTCCTCCCAGTTTAGTGTCATCTTCAAACTTGCTGAGGGTGCAGTCCATGCCATCCTCCAGATCATTAATGAAGATATTGAATAAAACCAGCCCCACAACCGACCCTTCGGGCACTCCGCTTAATATTGTCTGCCAACTAGGCATGGAGCCATTGATCACTATCCATTGAGCCTGATGATCTAGCCAACTTTCTATTCACCTTATAGTCCATTCATCCAACCCATATTTCTTTAACCTGCTGGCAAGAATACTGTGGGAGATTGTGTCAAAAGCTTTGCTAAAGTCAAGGAATAACATGTCCACTGCTTTCCCCTCATCCACAGAACCAGTTATCTCGTCATAGAAGGCAATTAGATTAGTCAGGCATGGCTTGCCCTGGGTGAATCCATGCTGACTGTTCCTGATCACTTTCCTCTCATCTAAGTGATTCAGAATTGATGCCTTGAGGACCTGCTCCATGGTTTTTCCAGGGACTGAAGTGAGGCTGACTGGCCTGTAGTTCCCTTCCCTTTTTTTTAAAGATGGGCACTACATTAGCCTTTTTCCAGTTGTCCGGGACCTCCCGCGATCGCCATGAGTTTTCAAAGATAATGGCAGATGTGATTGCTGAGCCATTGGCCAACTCCTTTAGCACTCTCAGATGCAGAGCATCCAGCCTCATGGATTTGTTCTTGTCCAGCTTTTCTAAATAGTCCTGAACCACTTCTTTCTCTACAGAGGGCTGGTCACCTCTTCCCCATGCTATGCTGCCCAGTGCAGTAGTCTGGTAGCTGACCTTGTTCATGAAGACAAAAAAAGCATTGAGTACATTAGCGTTTTCCACATCCTCTGTCACTAGGTTGCCTCCCTCATTCAGTAAGGGGCCCACACTTTCCTTGATTTTCTTCTTGTTACTAACATACCTGAAGATGCCCTTCTTGTTATTCTTTACATCTCTTGCTAGCTGCAACTCCAAGTATTATTTGGCCTTCCTGATTTCACTCCTGCATGCCTGAGCAATATTTTTATACTCCTCCCTCGTCATTTGTCCAATCTTCCACTTCTTGTAAGCTTCTTTTTTCTGTTTAAGATCAGCAGGGATTTCACTCTTAAGCCAAGTTGGTCACCTGCCTTATTTACTATACTTTCTATACATCGGGATGGTTTGTTCCTGCAACCTCAATAAGGATTCTTTAAAATACAGCCAACTCTCCTGGACTCCTTTCCCCCTCATGTTGTTCTCCCAGGTGATCCTGCCCATCAGTTCCCTGAGGGAGTCAAAGTCTGCTTTTCTGAAGTCCAGGGTCTGTATTCTGCTGCTCTCCTTTCTTCCTTGTGTCAGGATCCTGAACTCAACCATCTCATGGTCACTGCCTCCCAGGTTCCCATTCACTTTTGCTTCCCCTACTAATTCTTTGCAGTTTGTGAGCAGCAGGTCAAGAAGAGCTCTGCCCCTAGTTGGTTCCTCCAGCACTTGCACCAGGAAATTGTCCCCTACACTTTCCAAAACTTTCCGGATTATCTGCGCACCACTATATTGCTCTCGTAGCAGATGTCAGGGTGATTGAAGTCTCCCATGAGAACCAGGGCCTGTGATCTAGTAACTTCTGTTAGTTGCTGAAAGAAATCCTCATCCCCTGGTCTGGTGGTCTATAGTAGACTCCCACGATGACATCACCCTTGTTGCTCACACTTCTAAACTTAATCCATAGACTCTCAGGTTTTTCTGCAGTGTCATACTGGAGCTCTGAACAGTCATACTGCTCTCTTACATACAATGCAACTCCACCACCCGTTTTACCCTGCCTGTCCTTCCTAAACAGTTTATATCCATCCATAACAGTATTCCAATCATGTGAGTTATCCCACCAAGTCTCTGTTGTTCCAATCACATCATAATTCCTTGACTGTGCCAGAACTTCCAGTTCTCCCTGCTTGTTTCCCCGGCTTCTTGCATTTGTGTATAGTCACTTAAGATAACTTGCTGATGATCCCGCTTTCTCAGTTTGAGGCAGGAGCCCTTCCCTCTTGCACTCCCCTGCTAGTGCTTCCTCCTGGTGTCCCACTTACCTCAGGGCTTTGGTTTCCTTCCTCTGATGAACCTAGTTTAAAGCCTTCCTCTCTAGGTGTCAAGGTTCTCTCCGCACTCTGAACTCTAGGGTACAGATGTGGGGACCTGCATGAAAGACCCCCTAAGCTTATTCTTACCAGCTTAGGTTAAACGCTGCCACCACCAAAGTGTCTAACAATAACAATAGGGGAAGTGCCCACTTGGAAACGTTTTCTCCCCCCCTCCCCAAAATATCCCCCCAAGCACTACACCCTCTTTCCTGGGGAAGGCCTGATAAAAATCCTCACCAATTTGCATAGGTGAACACAGACCAAAAACCCTTGGATCTTAAGAACAATGAAAAAAAACAATCAGGTTCTTAAAAAGAATTTTAATGAAAGAAAAAGAATCGCCTCTGTAAAATCAGGATGGTAAATACCTTATAGGGTAATCGGATTCCAAACGTAGAGAATCCCTCTAGGCAAAACCTTAAGTTACAAAAAGACACAAAAACAGGAATATACATTCCATTCATCACAACTTATTTTATCAGCCATTTAAACAAAACAGAATCTAACACATCTAACTAGATTGCTTACTAACTGTTTACAGGAGTTCTGACCTGCATTCCTGCTCTGGTCTCGGCAAAAGCATCACACAGACAGACAGACCCTTTGTTTCCGCTCCCCCTACTGCTTTCAAGATAACTTGTCTCCTCATTGGTCATTTTGGTCAGTGCCAGCGAGGTTATCCTAGCTTCTTAACCCTTTACAGGTGAAAGGGTTTTGCCTCTGGCCAGGAGGGATTTTATAGTTCTTTATACAGAAAGGTGGTTACCCTTCCCTTTATATTTATGACACTAGGTTAGCCAGCCTGCTTGCGAAGATGCTCTTCCCTCTCCATTAGATGGAGCCCATCTCTGCCTAGCACTCCTCCTTCTCAGAACATCATCCCATCGTCAAAGAATCCAAAGACTTCTCTCCGACACCACCTGCATAGCCATTCGTTGACTTCCACGATTGGAAGGTCTCTACCCGGGCCTTTTTCTTCCAAAGGGAGGATGGATGAGAACACCACTTGTGCCTCAAACTCCTTTATCCTTCTTCCCAGAGTCACGTAGTCTGCAGTGATCCACACTTGATTTGTCACAGTTCTAATTAGAAACCAGACGCTCCACTCTGATTAACAGACTTCGGCTCTGTTTTGAGTTTTAGCAGATTTGAAATAATCCTTCTTCTCTCTTATAACCACTCTGCCAAAACAGCAAAGTTGCCTGACTCATCCTGGTCTTCTGGGACCCATATGACACCCTTTGCTGACATCTTCTTTGGGAGCTGGATTTCACTGGAAGCTCCCAGTCTTGCAGCTACAAAGAGATCTTCCATCTCAAGCATACAAATGATACTAATTCACCCTAACAGAATGGAATAGAAACAGTTCTGTTCCTGCTCTTGGACCCAAGAATGGGATGCAATGTGTGACAAAGACCCAAAGTGAGGGGGACACAAAATTATTCATGTGAAAAATTTACACTACTGTGTTATAGTCATGACTTCAGCATAAATAACTTCCTATACCTCAGTTTCATGTTTCTTTATTTCTAATATTTAATAACTTTCAGCAATAAAATGGAGGAGACACCAAATTGGTTTGGAAGGTAGGTAAATTTGGGAATAAAAGGAGTGATGTCGTTTGAAATTAGGGAACTTTTGAGAGGCTTAAAATTCAAAATACAGTTCTTTTCAAAAATTTAAATAAGTGCACCTTCTGTGTAATAATTGTCAGCATCTTTTCTGTTTGAATTAATAATTCTGATTAGGACTGATGCACAATGTCCTGAAATAAGCAATGATTCAATTTGTGACATGACTATTTTCTCTTAATTTTTGTTTATATGAGTAATGTGCAATATTGTAACAGATGGAGCAATATTGCACTTGACTTGAACTTGCGTTCATTTTGAGCATACGTCCATACAGCAGGCAAGCAAACTTGACAGTTTAATTCTACGTTTTGAGAATGTTTGTAGGGATAATCCTATTCACGCTGCTGGATAAGGATGGCCTATAAAACCACCCAAAGAAGATTTATAAATGCCATAATAGCCAATGTCTATTATTGGCCTATAAAACCATTAGTTTTAAATTGTGTGCTGGCATCATGATCTTCTTAACTTGTAAACCAGCTTTTTCTTAGCAGTTTATTGGCAAGAGTTGGTAATTTCCCCATAAGCCTTCATTGCCCATGCTCCCTTTCATCTTTAAAGCATAGTGAACAAATATATCAGAAGCAACAAATGTCTGCAATACTATCCACCTTCAGTTCGCATGGATTATCAGATAGAGGAAATAATAAGAATATGTTTAAAGGAGCCACAAATGGTTTGGGTTAGACTGAATTTAATGACAAAGATCATCTTGGTACTGAGGCTTCAAGATAATGCTACACAATGCTTCAGAAGCAAAAGCAGACGGATAAGTAGACAGATTTTAAAGCTCCCCCCTTTCTGGTTAAGTATTATACTGTAGGTCAATACAACTCTTGTATCCTAACAGTATTTTTGGAGACTACAGTGTATAGTC
The DNA here is from genome assembly GCF_965152235.1 of Eretmochelys imbricata. Classification (NCBI taxonomy): domain Eukaryota; kingdom Metazoa; phylum Chordata; order Testudines; family Cheloniidae; genus Eretmochelys; species Eretmochelys imbricata. The sequence continues at coordinate 52,833,441 of NC_135575.1, read as the reverse complement.
AGAGGGAATTGAGAAATGGCTGTTCCATTCTGTAGTTTTTATTTGGCTTTTTAAAATCAGCATGTTTGACTGTTTTCAGGTGCACCTGGTTCTGCACACAGAAATTTGACGTTAAGAATCAGCACAAGACTAGTGAAAATTGGATAGAGAGGAAGAGCACACTCTGACAGATATCATCATATATGGGATAGTGAGTTGTGACGGATCCAAGAGACATCATCTTCTAGACCAGGAGTTGGCAACCTTTCAGAAGCGGTGTGCTGAGTCTTCATTTATTCACTCTAATTTAAGGTTTTGCATGCCAGTAATACATTTTTAGAAGGTCTCTTTCTATAAATATATAACTAAACTGTTGCATGTAAAGTAAATAAGGTTTTAAAAATGTTTAAGAAGTTTAATTTAAAATTAAATTAAAATGCAGAGCCCTACCCCCTCTCCCCCCGCCCCGGATCGGTGGCCAGGACCTGGGCAGTGTGAGTGCCACTGAAAATCAGCTCACGTGCCGTCTTTGGCATGCATGCCATAGGTTGCCTATTTCTGTTCCAGACATTAGCACATTTTCATAATTTCTGTATATTTAATCCCGATAGACTGAAAGCCTAGGATACTGTACCTGATTAATAATAATGCTTTCTATTCTAAATAGTTATTTTGTCTGAAGGTCAGAAAGGGATTTGCAAATATGAAAAGTATCATTATCCCTATTTCACAGATATGGAAAGTGAAGCATAGAGAGGTTACATTATCTGATTTGGTCAGGGTAAGCCAATGAGTGGAGCAGAATTCTCGTTCCAATGTAAAATTTACTGTATTATTTAAACAAATATTGTGTTATATAGCTGGTGATTCAGAAGAGCAGATGCTGCTTTTCCTGATTCCCCAAATTATCTATGGAAGTCAAAGAATATACTTTACCTAGTTAACTAGTCTGAATTATACTAAGTCAAGATTCAGTAAAGTACTCGAGCACACGCTTAACTTTAAACGTGCATAAACTTGCATATTTAAAAGTTAAGCAGGTGTTTAAATCTTTGCAGAATTAGAGGTAATTAGAGGTAATGTGCTGCATTACTTTCTGCAGAATGTGCATTTACCTTCAGTAGGGGAAGGAGTGTTCATCTGTGGATATGACAGTCGTGGAATACTGCAGGGCCATTCCTTTCCTTGTGACATTGGCTATGATAGCATTTATAAATCTTCTTTGGATGCTACCCTTCTGTATTTACATACAAATTCAACTTACTTTGTACATCTGCTGCCCTAACTACCCTGCCTGTTACAGTTTCTATTTATCCCTATTTTTTTGGTATTTAAGTGACACATTTCAATACAGTACAACTCTAATAATCCAAAATATCAGACTATCTGAAACACCAAGTTTTACACAGCTAGATTATGTCCCCTGAGATTGCACTGAAGCTCTGTTCATGTGCGCTCTCAGATTCCAGACTCCTAAACTCTGCTGGAGCTCAACTTCAGAATTTGTGTCACAGTTCTGGGCAACTGCACCTATAGTCCCTCTCTTTGATCCAGCATGGGTACCTATGCTAAGCTGCAGGCTCCTCAGCCATCATCTCTCTTGGGTGCAGACCTGTGTCTCTCTGCTTCCTGACTGGAGAAATTCCAGCCTGCACAGCTGCTTACTTACACTGTGATATCCCCAGCAAAAGATAAGCTGCCTAAGTGGACCTGTTTTGCCTTCACTTCAGAGAAAATAAAAATGTAATTGCCACAGTTCAGTTATGACACAGCTCTTCCTAAACAAGCACACTGTATTTGTAAGGAAACAGCATTACAGAAAAACAATAAAAGAACCTTCATGCATCCTAATAAGCTTATCAGAGATCACCCCTACTCCAGCATAATTTCCTGTGGTTTCAAGTTCATAACACCCTTTGCTCAGAGCAAGAACTCCCATGAAGGACTCAGTGAGTCCTTTATCCAGTTTGAGGTCTTGGAGAGACCGTGAATAGACAGCCAGACAATGGGCTCCCTCCCTAAGGCAAAGGTTTGAACAGATTAGGTTTTTTTGTTTTACATAAACAGAGGAGCTACAGTAGCATATTCCTCCTTCTAGAGATATATGGGCTTTCCAGGAAAAGTATTTTAAAAGTTCACCTTATTTCAAAAAGTTCCTTGAAGTTCCTAATATCTCTATTAGTCATTAGTCATAATTCCTGGAGAAGACACATACAATCCTACAATAACACACAATCACATTTTTAATACAATGGATACCAAAGGTATTAAGTTTAATTCAATAAGGTTTATCCAGGAGATTGCTCTATTTGTCAAATACCACTGCAGAACTGAAGCTTCCCTATTATCCCATTTTCTGACTCTTAATAAAGACTTTGGGGAAAACCTTTGATAACATTGGTGTTGATTAGGTACTGTTTCCAAATATTTCTCACAAAGCAGGACTGCTGAGTATTTAGTCTTTTTACCATAGCTAGTGAATGTAAGCACCACAAAGCTTATTTGGACTGGAGATCCATAGTGAGTCATGGTTTTGCAGAAGTAAAAACCCCTTTGGCATATGACCCCAATAGTATTGGTGGGTGAGGAGAGAGGTTATGAACAGAAGCCTGAAACATTGCTAATAAAAGAAAATCTCAATTTTTAAGAAATCCAGCTGCATTTCCTTTTTGTAATCAGTAATAAACCAATGAACTATGGTCAAATTTAGTGTACAGTGAGCTGAATAATAATTAGTCTGTGGTTAGGATGGCTTAAAAGAAAGAAACAAATATGACATGAATATTTTCAAGTATTCTGAATATATCCTATTTCTTTACATTATTCTATATTAAGAACAGTCATCCTATGTAAAATGGGAACTTTCTATATTTCAAATTCTAATGCAACCAAGAACATGAAGCACCAGTTCTTCCAATTTTGATGCAAGAAGACATATTTATTGTGAATAAATTGAACAACTGTCTTGTCAAGCTTGAACAAAATAGAAGTATTGCAAATGTTAGGCCTCAAACTTCCGTATTCCGCAAAATGCAAGCCTTGCAAAAATAAAGCTTACGCTTGTGGTCAGGAAATGAGGCGACCAGATAGCAATTTATGCTGACTCCTATGTACTTATCCATCCAAAATTACCCACATTCAAAATCTAATTGGCTACAGAAAATAAATAGGCCTAAAAATTAAATATGCAACAATTTTAAAATTAGGGCAACTATATAAACAATGTGGCCCACCCTGATTGGTTGGTCTGTTCTAAAACATGGCCGTCAGACCAGATAAAAAGACGAAGGCGTGTGTGTGTGTGTGTGTGTGTGTGTGTGTGTGTGTGTGTGTGTGTGTGTGTGTGTGTGTGTGTGTGTGTGTGTTGTACCTGACTCATACCTGCAGAACCAAAGAGACGTACACTTCTCGACTGTCTGTACCTGGCCAGTGTGGAAAACAGCCGACTGAAGGGTAACGTATTTTTCAGACGAATGCAGGGTAAGTCTATGGAGTAAAGAAGTCTGGTCGCTAGAGCTGAACTGATCATAGTCGTATCGATACTGTAGTACAAAATCAATAGTAGATGGCTGGTGCATAATAGCTTTGCATGTGTTATTGCTTCTCTTTTACATAGTCCTAGCAAATGCATGTAGCGCTGTCATTCATCAGCTTTATGTTGCCTTTAAGACACCAGGAATATAGGGCTGGTGAATAATAACTTTACTTATGCTTGTCTTCGGGGCTTTTATTATAACCTGCCAGGACCAGCATATGTAGAGTCACTGTTCAGGAACTCACAAATGGTCCACAATATTACTTGTACTTGCGCTTGTCTTCAATATAATCTGCTTTTTGTATTAATTCTTATTCAGTGCTGGTCTTTGGTTTTCCTTTTCTTGTTTTGTTTATGCTGTAAATCATTAAAAGCCTTTCTTGAGGAATAATTAGTAGTTCTTACTTATTTTATACAGACACCACTTAACCTCATTATATCTGTGTTGGGTCATGGGAAGTAGCAAACACCCCAAGGTGAAATAGGGCCCCGCAGCATGCCTCCTTCTTCCATTATTTCCTCAGTGTAGACAAAAGAAAGATAAGATAGGATGAAGAAAAAGGTAAAACCTATGTGCAAAAAATTAAAATGTAAAACAAAAAGCCCTTCCAGTGAAAAGGATCTTTAGTTATTTATTGTTTTTAAAGTTCATAACTGCCAGCTGGCAAAATACAGAAGATTAATACTTGACAGATCTCTTTTTCACTTTTTGAGTTTCTTCTTAGTGTATGAGCATTGTTTGTTTTTTCCACATGCTACAAACATATCTATTTATTTGCATGTATTAAAAACAAGCAAACAAAACCCTACTTGGCACTTGTTTCTTTACTGTTATGCATGGAGATCACTCTCTGCCTGGAAATAACAATGCTTTGTTAAAGTGTCTGGTTCTAGGTAAAATCATCAAGGAAGTCTCAGAGGATCATTAGCGAAGCCTTACTGTTTAAAATTATTTTCTTCAGAAGAATAAAACAGGATTTTTTAAAAACAGTGATTCTCCATCCCTTCTCTGCAATACACATACAGAAAGAGCATTAGCTTTTATTAAAATGTCAAAGAAGAAGACTATAAAGCTAAACAATTAATAGATGGCTACTTCTTCATGTATTCAGTTTTTTTACATTTAACTTCTGTCATTCTAGATAACCCATCGTCACTTGTAAACAAATTTGTTTGCTTTCACATGTCAGTTTGATAAGAATTAAGTGAGTCTTCTAATGGGTCATTCTTGATGAGAGGCGGAAAACATGACACATGCTTGTTGATGAGGTGTTATTTTTCAAGGAGAACAATAGTCTGCAATACTATCCACTTTAAGACCACATGGGAAATTGAGTGACATTTAATGATATGTGTGACAGTCTGCAATCCTATGTCCATCCCTTTTTCAAGACTATGGCGATGTCTGCACTATAGCTTATGTTGGCAAAACTTATGTCACTGAGGTGTGTAAATAACATGCCTCCCCACCCCCGAGAGATATAAGTTACACTGACATAAGCACTCCTATACACAGCCATGTCAGCGGGAGAAGGCTCTCCCACCAATATAGCTTCTACCGTTCACAGAGATGGTTTTATTTTGCTGATGGGAGAGCTCTCTCCTGTCAGCATAGATCATCTTTACCAGATACTTTGCATTGATACAGATGTGCCATTTCATCACTGTCCATGTAGATATGGCCTATGATAAATTTTGTACAAACTAAAACCTTGTAAGGTGGTATCTGAAAACTCATGATTTGCCAGTCATTATTGTCCTGGTAAAATGTGTGGCAACATTGTATGTAAAGTTATAAGATTGTAATGTAAGATGTTACTAAGACATGTTTCAAATCTGGAGAAGCAGCCACAAATCAGTTCCTCAGAAACAAAAGGTAAACTGATGCCTCACCCAGGTGTCAACAAAATCAAATGGACTATCACCTGGTTAAGTGGTCATTCTTTGTCAGAAAAAGGCAATGGGCAAAGATTTACATTTGCATGAAGAAGCAGCTGAGGGCTCCCACCCATACAGACTCTGTCTCCTGAACCTCAGGGAGATGATTCTCAAAGAAGAGGAAAAATATAAGAAGGAAAAACAAAGGCCCCAGTTCATTCCTCACTTTCTGCCTATCCACGGCAGCTGCAACACCCGAGGAACAAAGAAACAACTTTGGACTGAGGAAGAGATCCTGTGTGAAAGGAATTCAGCCAGTAAGACTGCTGAAGTATATGGTGAGAGAGACTTTTGCTTTGAATTCACTTAGTTTGTTAAGTTAGGTATTAGTTGTGTTTTACCTTTTATTTCTTTGTAACCAATTGCGACTTTCATGCCTCATTACTTGTAATCACTTAAAATCTATATTTCTGCAGTTAAACTAATTTTGTTTTAATTAAAACCAGTGTGCTTGGATTGAAGTTTTTGGGAAACTCCATTTAACAGGATTTGTGCATATCATTTTCTATGAATAAAAGGACCCACTTTCTATGAGCTTGTGTTGTCCAGGAAAGGGCTGGGCAGTATAAGACATACATTTCTGGGGAAAGTCTGAGACTGGGAATTGTCTGCTGTTGTTTTGCAGTGTAATTCAAGAGAGTCTGGCCACAGCACTCATACTGTATAGTAATTTGGGAGTAATTTACATGCTGGAGGCTGTGTGAGCAGACCAGAAGTGGTTGATCTTACACTGAAGCAGTGTAAAAGGCACCCCACATTGGAGAATTGAGGGGACTCAGCTGTTCAGCAGTCTAGATTGTCCCCAGGTAATGTCTCAATGGGGCAGAAACTTTAATAGTGTAACCAAAGGAATGCATCCGATGAAGTGAGCTCTAGCTCACAAAAGCTTAAGCTCAAATAAATTGGTTGGTCTCTAAGGTGCCACTAGTACTCCTTTTCTTTTTGCGGATACAGATTAACACGGCTGCTACTCTCAAACCTACGCTCTTACAGTATCTGCAAAAGTCTAAGTGTTTGACACAGTACGTGAAATATAACCAGAATAAGGAGTGTACATGCAGCTTAAATTATTATTTTATTTAACTTTTGATGTGAGATTGAAACATTTAGGCCAGTGAGGGGGTGACTGCAGTCATCATGGGGTGAAATGATTGAGACTTGTGTAAGGGGACTGTTGCTCCCTTACTAACAGTCAGTGGGGGTGTTTTGGTTGGCTAGCTCCCAGTACTAAAAAGGGGGAAGGGTCTATGGGGTATCAGGACCCTCAGACTGCCAGTCCCCAGGAACAATGGGGAGAGGCCAATGCTCCAGGTCAGCCTGAATGACAGGGCAGGCAGGCTAATCAGGGAGTCAGGAGGCCAGGGAGATCCTGTCCTCCGTGTGAGCTGGAATTGCCTGGATCAGACAAAGTGGGGCCAAGCTGAGCTGGGGAGCAGAGCTATGCCAGATCCAGAGAGAGAAGACCCTGTTCTGGGAGCAGAGCTGCAGCCCCAAAGCCAGAGGCACAGCCCAGAGAGAGCAGACTCTCCCTGGGAGGAGAGCTGCAGCAACCAGAGCCAGAGGGGCCAGAAAAACAGCCCACGAAGCAGGTCAGTGCTGGGAGCAGAGTCACAGAAGCAGCTTGCAGAGCAGACCTGTCCTGGGAGCAGAGCTGTAGCAACCAGAGTCAGAGGGGCGAAAGAAGCAGCCCAGGGAGCTGGAGGCAGAGCAGCAGCAGCCATGCTGAGACAGAGTGGTGGAGCTGGGACTAGAGCAGTCCGGAGCTGGGTGCGGTGAGCAGCTGGGGAGAGTGAGGGGAACACTGGGCAGCGGGCCCAGCACAGGGAGACGCCTGCGCCAAGAGGCTCTGCAGGCCAGGCTTGGATGTAACCCTGACAGGGCGGGGGCAACGCTGGGCAGAAGGGTCCTACCACTTAGACCCTGAGAGCGTGAGGCCACCACCAGAGCAAGTGTCCAACCCGCAGCATCCCTACAGCACAGCCAGGGCCTGAGAAGAAGGCCTGGGACTTACAAGGAACAGACTGTGAACTGCCCTGACATTCCAGAGACACTGTTTGTGAAGTTCCCTGTCACAGAGCGGGTTGATGTGTTTCCTTTAACCTTTCCCATTTTTCCTTATTCTTTTAAAATTAATTGTTGATTAAATAACTTTAACTTGTATGTAATGGTCAGTGGGTCAGAGAAGTGCCCAGGGCAGAGAGAGTACCCTGGAGTGGGGACACCCTAGCCCCTGTCCTAGGTGACCACAGCAGGTTTGGGGATCTAGCCCCCCAGGAATCCTGGGCCCAGGCTTGTTGGGGTTACAAGGACTTTGCCAGACAGGAGAGTGGAAGGGGAGTCCTCAAAGGCAGGGAGGCCACTGGGTAAAGGAAGTGGGAGCGAGGACTCAGATCCTTTCGCTAGCCCACTTCACCGGGGTAGTGCAGAAGCCAGGAAAGTTCCCCACAAGAGAAGGCCTATTCCCCCGCTTACACTTGGACAAGCATTTTGGGAGTGTGGCAGAGAGGAAAGCTTGGCTATTAGAGATCTTGTAAAGGTAGAAGCAGCAATATTTAGAGATGTCCTGGGTGAGTGGCTCAAAGGAGAGTGCTGATTCAAAGATAAACCCAGGATTATGGGCTAGTGACAGAGAAGATAGTTGTGTTGGCCATGTGATAAAGAAAGGAGGAAGAGGGGAGCTCTTATGGGGAAAGATCAGGAACTCAGTTTTCTAGGATTTATATTTTTAGCATTAGTGTCATTTGCTGTAGGCTTATTTTGATTTAGCCCCCGCCTTGCACATTGTTCTATGTGAGCAGACCCGTGCAGCAATGTACAGCTACCTTGGGGTCTGCCTATGTACCTTGGGGTCTGACCTTAAGTTTTGACAGTCCACACAATTAACAGCAATAACAATAAGACTAATGTGTATTTACTTTGATTTCATATTAAGAAAGAAACTTGTCCCAGGTTCTAAGCACTCTGCCACCCATACAAAATACACCTAATGTCGATTAAAAACAAAACAGCAGCAGCATAACTATGCAATACGGAATAGCCTGTCGGCAAGAACCAGCACATTCCTCAGCATCTCGGCACCTTACAGGACTGAGTCCAGAGGGAAGTTATTCTCTAAAATTAAATAAATCCTTCACTAAAATAAGATTCTTCTGTATTCCTGAATAAAAATTATTTACTGAGAGAATAAAATAAATGTCTGGAATTAAATTGAAATTTGGTTTCATATAGCATCTTCAGAATTCTAGGTATATTATGTCAAAATGCTCTCTTTAAATTATTGAATTTAAATTAAACTAGGTCTAACTACACCAATGTCCCCTGTTTCTTATAATTTGTTAAACCCAACATCAGTACTGAAATGAAAAGACTGCCTGTCACAGGGCTGGCCTTTTAGGGGGAGTCAAATGCCCAGGCTCAGCTGGAAGAAATGAGCCAAATCAGGTCCACCTGGGGATATTAACTGCCTATGTAGCAGGAAGGCAGTTAATTAAGGGCACTGGGCCTAAGAAAAGCCTTAGAGGAAGGGAGCCTGAACTAGGCAAAAACTCTCCATGGAGGAAGGCTTGGGAGAGACCATGAGCAGGGTAAAGACTAGGTAGAGTTCCCTAGGTGGTGGAGAAGAATAAACACAGAGACTTTTATCTGCTCTTTGAGGTAAAATACTTTTAAACTGTTGTAAAAGTGCTTCTTTGAGAAGGCTTTATTAAGTGAAGAGACTCTGCTGTAAAGTAGAGAGTGTGCCTTCTGTTTGACTAGCCTGTTATAATGGCCTTGTTGTTACCTCATGGGGGGGGTGGGGGGGAAGGGAGGCAGGACACAGCAGAGCCAAGTTCAGTACCAAGAGGGTTGCCCTTCTATACTGCCACTTATATAACCCCTTTATAGCAGAGGAGGGTCAAATTATGGCCTGCAGGGCCCTCCTGCCTGGCCCCTGAACTCTTGGACCAGGAGTCTAATCCCCGGCCTCTCCCCTCCCCTGCTGTTTCTCTTCCTCCGCAGTCTCGGTGAGCCGCACTGCTGGTGCAATGCTCTGGGCGGCTGAAAAGCGCAGTTGCAGAGCCGCGACCTGACCTGGTGCTCTGGGCGATGTGGCTCTAGCGCCGCCAGGCACCGGTGTTCCAGGCAGTGCGGTAAGGGGGCAGGGAAGGCTGGATAGAGGTCAGGGGAGTTTCGGGGTGTCGATAGGGGGTGGTCAGATGGTGGGAAATGGGGTTTGGATGGGGCAGGAGTTCTGGGTGGGCAGTCATAAATGAGAAGGGGGGGTGGGATGGGGTGGCAGGGGCACTCAGGGGTGTGGAGTCTGGGGGTGGTCAGGGAGTAGGGGGGTTGGCTGGGAGGTGGAGGCCAGGTCACGCCATGCCATGCCTGGCTATTTGCGGGGAGACAGCCTCCTGTAACCGGCCCTCCATACAATTTTGGAAACCTGATGTGGCCGTCAGGCCACAAAATTTTCCCGCCCCTGCCTTATAGCAATGGTTAATATCTAGTCCCATAATATCTCCTTAAGCTATTTGTTGTAGCATGATAGATTTGTTGCCTGGTTCCTGGAATGTCCTTTGTCAAGCTATAACTTCAACCCTTTCTTGATTGTGAAAGGCCAAAGTGTTTTGTTGAGTAACTTTCTGGCCTGTAGCTCCAAAACCTTTGTGCCAAGATTATTTGAGTTCCAATTTATTCATTGAACTAATACCCATTCAGTGAACACCACATACTGGTAGATAATTCTTTCTTATACTTGTTACCACAAGCTTTCCTCTTTTGCAGCTCACAAGATCTCAAGCTTCAGCCTTAACATGAAGTTTTGAAGAACAGCAGTTTTTAAACACAGTTTAAGATTTTTGTTAACAGTTAGCAAAAAAATCAAAAACTACTTTCCTGTTGTTCTTGACTATTATTCTATCCTCTAGCCTTGGTTACAACACAAATGTGGTGTTCTCCCTGATCTCTATTCATCCCTTGTTAACCCCTACAGAAAAAGGATTCACTGATGTTGCCGTAGAACTACAAGATTTTGTTTATATATAAAACACTATTGTCTTTATTTGTCTACATTTTGAAGTCCTTAGGCAAAACTCACAATGAGACTTGCCTAATAAGACCTTAAAAAGAAAATAGGAAAATTCTAATATCAGTAGCTGCTTAGAAACAAAGACTTACCATGTAGATTTGATTCAAAGGGAAAAAAAATATTTATTGCTTTAGATAGTGACCTATAAAATACTAAAAAAGAAAAGGAGTACTTGTGGCACCTTAGAGACTAACCAATTTATTTGAGCATGAGCTTTCGTGAGCTACAGCTCACTTCATCAGATGTATATGAAGTGAGCTGTAGCTCACGAAAGCTCATGCTCAAATAAATTGGTTAGTCTCTAAGGTGCCACAAGTACTCCTTTTCTTTTTGCGAATACAGACTAACACGGCTGTTACTCTGAAACCTATAAAATACTGTAACTATAAGTTGTAACAGCTTTTTATCCAAGGTGCATGGAAGCCTATATGAACAAATAATCATACCAAGATTCACAAATGGTGGAATACATATTTTTACAGTCCCTAATATTTCAGAAGATTAGTTTATCCCCATACTACAAATTTACTTTATTAGATCCTATACAATTAATGGGATTTTGTAAGCACTGGTAAATAATACTGTTAGATGAAAAGCAAGCAATATGCAAATGTATCTAAAGCTACTAAAATGTAACTTCACTGGCGTTCTACAATAATATGAGAATCCCTAAATTGATTGTGATCTAATCTTATAATGTAATTATATCATTTTGATTTTATATATTTTCCTTCAGATTACTTCACAATATGCTTATGAAAAGCATTAATGGAAAAAAATACATCAAAGCTTGAGACAGGAAGCATAAACAATTCTGAAAGCAAGACAGTAATTATTTTAAGTATAAAAATGGGTCAATGTGCACATTAATATGAAGTTAAAAATAACTGAAAAGCTGTATTTATTGCTTATCACTTTATTTAAAAGCTCTATCCAAGAACCATAGGTTTCCATACTAAAGAGCCAAATCGTTCCTGGCTCCTTTGTGGGTACAGGGGAAGGTACAAGAAGTCTTATTAACTCTTGATTCACCCTTTTGTTATGCAGGACTAGGCACCAATGCACTTCCTATGAGTGCCCTGGGTTACTATCCATGCCAAAGGCAGTGTGAAGGATGTGAGTTCATGGCCCTGTCCCCTTTTGCACACAATGTCATGTATGAGTGGAGGGGCAATTCTCCTCCTTCCATTAGGTTAATCAACATCTGCAGAATCTATTTTTAAAAAAGCTTTCTAGCACTCCTGGTTGAAAGAGAAAAGCTCCAAATGTTAATCAAATGCAGACCAATCCTGTAGTGAGTGTGAGGCAGATAGGTGCCCTTCATGCAATCTTGGTCCTATGTAATGGATGGGAGTTCTTCCCATGGATGCCTGGAAGGCAATTGAAACATCAACTTCATTAAAAGCTGAGGCCTTGTCTATACCGAACATTCCACTACTTTAAATCAATTTTAAACTCTCTTTAGTTGAACCCCTAATGTGCACACCAAAATTAGTTTAAACATTACATATGTCAATTTAGCTTCAACTAAACTTTAAATTTAATAGTTAAACTGGTGCACTCTTCTAGTAGAGAGGGTGTCATCTTTTATAGGCAGAGACTGTTTGGAGAAAGTCCTTTTCTTCCAAGGGGCATGAGAACAAAAATCTGAAAGATTTGCAGAGACCTAGAAAGTCTATTTAAGTGCCTTTTAAATGAATTAATAGGGCATCTGATCTTTTCTTGGCCTTCACTAATTTGTCAGAGTGGCAGAAGGAGTCACTAATACCCAGAAAAAAACAAACTGATGCCTGGAAGCTTCAGGCATCATTCCACATAAGGGCTGGTAGTGATCACAAAGAAGTAAGAAAACAGTAGGGTTTCTTTGACTCAAGATTCAAATAAGGCAACAATAATACAATTTGTTTGCTTTACAGGACAAACATTAAATACTGTGCAATGCAGCACCTTTCATAAAAATGCAGAGAACCTGTGTATAATGTATTGGATAATGTTACTTGAATACCGATCGGAAGAACTTGAGAGCCACAAAGGCTGTCAGCCACCTGAATTCAGCTAAGTGGTGGTACAGGAGACATGATCCATCCCCTTACCAGGGAGCTTCAAAAGTTCTTCCCTGGGATGGTACACAGGGATGGGGACCATTTCTTCATTATAAGTGCATAGTACCTGCTATTATTATGTGCCTAGCATGATTTGATCATCAGTTGGACTTCTAGGCACTTAACTGCACTAGAAATAATAAATACATCTCAAAGTCATTGTTTACAGGCCTGTGCCTTAATGGAACAATCTGATCTTAAGGGGAGTACTTTAAAATATACTCTTGGAGTGGCATAATATCTTTGTTATAATAAAATAGTTGTTAAGATTACTGAATAGTCCTCTGCTGTTGCCATTATTTCAGGTTTAACTCTATTTGTATTGGGGCTGGAAGAAGGGAGCTCATCAGGGAGATGCTATAAGCATGATGGGAGTATTCAGGTTATATCATTCAGTTCCTGAAAAGGTCCATTAAGACTTGAGTTATAAGTAGCATGACCTCTCCTGCTCCGCACTGAAGGATTCTAACTGCTCTCAGTGTAGTGCATTAAAATGCCACAGCCTAATACTGGCAAAGCACAGAATCCACAGCTGTTTGTGGCAATATATTGAGTAGATTATAAGGTTTTACAGTTTGGAGGAAAAAAATGGGTTAACAAAAGATGTGATTGCATCATGATTTTCTTGTCAGAAGTAATTAGAATATAGGAGCAGGTCAGCAGTCAGACTTGCTTGTCGGTCCCTAACCACTAGAAATACAGTAAGTGATGTCTGCATCCCTTAGGCTAACTCAGCTTGAAGGAAGACTAGGCAGACTTTTCACAGCTGAAAACATCTGTTACTGAAGTAATCTTGGCCACAATTTCCATCAAGACAACTGTTAATTCCAGGTTACATGGCCATTATGGAGAATGGATTTGTAAACATGATAGGTCCAATACAGTTACTGATGATTGAAAGAGCTATTGGTTTTTATATTGACATTTTCCCCATGCAAGGGGAAAAGACACATTGCACTGCAGTACTCCAATTAGGATTGCAATGAAACAATGACAATGGAGACCTCAGATGGCTTAATAGCTGAACTGCCTGTTCACACCTCTGCTTGTGACTGCTTTGGTGTGAGTCATGGGCTGGTCAAGCCAGAACCCTGTTTCCTCTTGAGCTCAGCAGTGATGTCTGCTAACTCAATTGCCTTTGGCAGGTATTCTCACTACAGATGGGAAGTTCACCTGTCTTAAGAGTTACATTGTAAATATCTTAGTTTTCCTTTCTTTCCTGCCTGGGGAGAGGTCGGGGAAGGACAGAGAAACCCACACCTGCTAAAATCTAACTTCTGTTGCATGGAAATAATTAACAGTTCTGCTTAAAATAATTCCTATGTCCCCATTACCATGGACAGATGAATTTCTCTATAAAACTATGATTTTACTTCTGTTCACTACAGACTAATCAAGTAAGATTCCCTGGTGATAGGTGTCTTAGAAATACCTTTCATAGATCTAAAACACACATGCCAAGGAAAATAATCTGTACAGCAAGGACGACAGCAATATTATAAGGTGGAAAATGGCATAACTTAAAAATGTTTGAACTACAAAACAGAGTTCTGAGTTAAGCTCCTTAACAGCTTCTGGATGAGCAAGATTAAACATTCTCCTACTGTAGACTGAAATCTGCAGATTTATTTATTAATTCTTATAATCAGACTCAAGAAACTGAAAAAGAGATGGCTGAGATGACTAAACTGCAAGGGTGATGATGGCGGAGAAGGCAAAAATCCATTTCCCATATGTACGTCTGTCTGAGAGCCCTGAGTAACACAATTCTAGAAGGACCATCTCATCAATGGACAAGGCCATGTTTTAAACCAATATTTTTTTAAAAGTTACTTTGAGCTAAAACATGAAGGGGGGAGGATTGTACTTCAGATCTTTTATTTTATTTTTTTTGACACCTACATTAACTGGGGCTTTAATGATTAACATCACTCATCAGATCTGTTCCTTCCTGCACATGTATCATAAAGATATCCTGCTGTTCCCAGCAATCCAACAATAATTCACTACACTAGCAAAATTAGCAGCAGGAAACAAGCCTTTGAAATTTTCTTCATTTATGAATAGCATTGTTCATTCAGTAAAGTATACCAGCTCCTGCTGTAATTCTTCATGTGTTAAGAAGGCTGCAAGTTATTTTCTCTCAATCAGCCTTAAAAAAATCAATAGAAATAAATACACATACAATTAAATATTGGATTAAACCGCCAACTGAGAGACTGAGAATTTCTTTCACTCTTGAACTCTTCTGATTTCTTCTCCTGAGGGAGGACTATTGTGTTGGCATTCCTTAGCAAACATTCAATAATCCTAAAGTGCTTTGAAGTTGCTATTGGAGAAAATAGAACAGATGGAGCATGAATAAACCCATACTGCTGTCTTTTTAATCTTAACAAAAGCAATCTTTCTTGGCAAAAAGTTAATATTTAATACCATTTACATATAGAAGTTTGTGATCCCTCATGAGAAGCCAAAAACTCTGAAACAGAGCTGTTACATGCAGAAGTGAAGTGTATATAAATCCTTTTTTTTTTTTAATTAGACTGATGTATTGTCTGCTCTCTCTCTCTCTCTATATATATATATATAATTTTAATAACAAATATGATCTTGTTCAGCATTGATCTGGAGGCTGGTGGCCCCAAAGGATGCAGTGAATTAGAATCTCGGCAAAATACTACTGGAAATTTTGGACATCATACTTAACAAGACAACTCATGAAATTCAATCAGTGAATAAAATTCAAGTTGCCACACAGGTACCCTGATTCACAATTGAATTTCACATGCCCATGTCCACAAATATAGCATTTGAGCTTTTGGAATTCCTTCTTTCATGAGTCTTTCTCTGCACCCCCCCTTACCTTTTACAGTCCACTTTAAAGTTGCAATTTTTTATCCTATGTGGAGGAAAACAATTTATTTTTTATATCTGTGAGGAAAAATATTTTAATATATGCAGTGTTTTTTGTAGCCATGATGGTCCCAAAATATTAGAGAGCCAAGGTGGGTCCAATATCTCTTATTGGACCAACTTCTGTTGGTTAGAGGCAAGATTTTGAGTTCACACAGACCTCTTCTTCAGGTCATTATCTTCAGCATTAATCTAGTTGTATAAGAGAGTTCTTAGATTCTAACAGGTTTTTGATGGCGACTTAAAGTGCCTCCCACAATAAAAACTGTGCTAATGGAGGCCCAGAGCATCTGCAGAAATATTGGGATGAGGGTCCCATTAGAAAATAAGAACAGCAATAGTGGGTCAGACCAAAGGTCCATCGAGCTCAGTGTCCTGTCTTCTGACACTGGCCAATGCCAGGTGCTTCAGAGGGAATGAACACAACAGGTAATCATCCCCATCACCCATTCCCATCTTCTGGGAAAGAGAGGCTAGGGATACCATTCCTGGCAAATAGCCACTGATGACCTATCCTCCATGAATTCATCTAGTTCTTTTGTTTGGTTGGTTGGTTATTTTAACCCAGTGATAGTCTTGGCCTTCACAACATCCTCTGGCAAAGAGTACCACAGGTTGACTCTGTTGTGTGAAGAAATACTTCCTTTTGTTTGTTTTAAACCTGCTGCCTATTTTCATTTTGTGACCCCTAGTTCTTGTGTTATGAGAAGGAGTAAATAATACTCCCTTATTTACTTTCTCCACACCAGCCATGATTTTATAGACCTCTATGATATTCCCCCCCCTTAGTCATCTCTTTTCCAAGCTGAAATGTCCAGCCTTATTCACCTCTCCTCATATGGAAGCTGTTCCATGCCCCTAATCATTTTTGTTGCCGTTTTCTGAACCTTTTCCAATTCTAATATTTTTTATTGTTTTATTTTTTTTGAGATGTGGTGACCACACTGCAGTATTCAAGATGTGGGAGTACCATGGGTTTATATAAAGGCAATATATTTTCTATCTTATTATTTATCCCTTTCCTAATCATAGAATCATAGAATATCAGGGTTGGAAGGGACCTCAGGAGGTCATCTAGTCCAACCCCATGCTCAAAGCAGGACCAATCCCCAATTAAATCATCCCAGCCAGGGCTTTGTCAAGCCTGACCTTAAAAACTTCTAAGGAAGGAGATTCTACCACCTCCCTAGGTAACGCATTCCAGTGTTTTACCACCCTCCTAGTGAAAAAGATTTTCCTAATATCCAACCTAAACCTCCCCCACTGCAACTTGAGACCATTACTCCTTGTCCTGTCCTCTTCTACCACTGAGACTAGTCTAGAACCATCCTTTCTGGAACCACCTCTCAGGTAGTTGAAAGCAGCTATCAAATCCCCCCTCATTCTTCTCTTCTGCAGACTAAACAATCCCAGTTCCCTCAGCCTCTCCTCATAAGTCATGTATTCCAGACCCCTAATCATTTTTGTTGCCCTTCGCTGGACTCTCTCCAATTTATGCACATCCTTCTTGTAGTATGGGGCCCAAAACTGGACACAGTACTCCAGATGAGGCCTCACCAATGTCGAATAGAGGGGAACGATCACATCCCTCGATCTGCTTGCTATGCCCCTACTTATACATCCCAAAATGCCATTGGCCTTCTTGGCAACAAGGGCACACTGCTGACTCATATCCAGCTTCTCATCCACTGTCACCCCTAGGTCCTTTTCCGCAGAACTGCTGCCTAGCCATTCGGTCCCTAGTCTGTAGCTGTGCATTGGGTTCTTCTGTCCTAAGTGCAGGACCCTGCACTTATCCTTATTGAGCATCATCAGCATTAAGTACATTAGCTTTTTCCACATCCTCTGTCACTAGGTTGCCTCCCTCATTCAGTAAGGGGCCCACACTTTCCTTGGCTTTCTTCTTGTTGCCAACATACCCGAAGAAACCCTTCTTGTTACTCTTGACATCTCTTGCTAGCTGCAGCTCCAGGTGCGATTTGGCCCTCCTGATTTCATTCCTACATTCCCGAGCAATATTTTTATACTCTTGCCTGGTCATATGTCCAACCTTCCACTTCTTGTAAGCTTCTTTTTTATGTTTAAGATCCGCTAGGATTTCACGGTTAAGCCAAGCTGGTCGCCTGCCATATTTACTATTCTTTCGACTCATCAGGATGGTTTGTCCCTGTAACCTCAACAGGGATTCCTTGAAATACAGCCAGCTCTCCTGGACTCCTTTCCCCTTCATGTTAGTCCCCCAGGGGATCCTACCCATCCGTTCCCTGAGGGAGTCGAAGTCTGCTTTCCTGAAGTCCAGGGTCCCAACATGATTCCCAACATTCTGTTAGCTTATTTTGACTGCTGCTACACATTGAGTGGATGTTTTCAGAAAACTATCCACAATGACTCCAAGATCTTTAAGTGGTAACAGCTAGTTTAGATCCCATCATTTTATATGTATAGTTGGGATTATGTTCCCCAATGTGCAGTACTTTGCATTTATCAACATTGAATTTCATCTGCTATTTTGTTGCCTAGTCACCCAGTTTTGTGAGATCCCTTTGTAACTTTTCGTAGTCTGCTTTGGACTTAAGTATGTTGATAGTTTTGTATCCTCTGCAAACTTTGCCACCTCATTGTTTACCCCTTTTTCCTTTTCTTGCAGGAAAGGCTAAATTGGACATACATTTTATGATTATATTGAACAGTACTGGTCCCAGTACAGACCCCTGGGGGACACCAGTATTTACCTTTCTCCATTCTGAAAACTGACCATTTATTCCTATCCTCTCTTTCCTATCTTTTAATCAGTTACTGATCCATGAGAGGACCTTCCCTCTTATCCCATGACAGCTTGCTTTGTTTAAGAGCCTTTGGTGAGGGACCTTGTCAAAAGCTTTCTGAAAATCTAAGTATATCCCCTGGATCACCCTTATCCACACGCTTGTTGACTCCCTCAAAGAATTCTAGTAGATTGGTGAGGCATGATTTTCCTTTATAAAAACCATGTTGACTCTCCCTCCAAAATCATGTTCATCTATCTGCCTGATAATTCCATTCTTTACTATAGTTTTAACCAATCTGCCCGGTACTGAAGTTAGGTTTACTGACCTCTAACTGCTAGAATCACTTCTTTTTTTAAAAATTGGTGTCACTTTAGCTATCCTCCAGTCATCTGGTATAGAAGCTGATTTAAAGGTGGTTACATACCACACTTGTTAGTTCTGCCATTTCATATCTGAGTTCCTTCAGAACTGTTGGGTGAATACCATCTGGTCTTGGTGATTTATTACTGTTTAGTTTATCAATTTGTTCCAAAACTTCTGCTAATGACACCTCAATCAGATGTTTCACCTAAAAAGAATGCATCATGTTTAGGAATCTCCCTCACATCCTCTGCAGTGAAGAATCATTTTGCAGATTTGTTTGGTGAGGGTTTTTCTACTGGAACAATAAGTCACTTTCTACACTGAGAACAGAGGAAATTATCAGATAAGAGAGGCAAGTGGCATCTTCATGGAGTCCCTATGCCTCACTTCTGCCTCTGTAGCCATTCTTCTCCCTTCTTGCTGATAACTCTAATGTGGTTTTATTGGAGTTGCACAACCTGTCTGTGGCTGCTCCCAAAGCCCTACATCAATGGGGGGAGAGTTCCTCAGCACTGAGGGGAATGACTACAGCCTGGGGCTGCATTATTTCTTTTCTCAGTAACCTCTGCAAGTTTAGGAGTGGATGTGGCTCGCCCTCCATCCTGGCCCTTCCAATTGCAGACTGTCCATTCCCTGTGTGACCAGACCCTACCTGATTTCTTTAAAATTGCTTTGGAACAAATATGGGGAGAGGAATCAGTAGGACAGGTCAAGGAAGGGTCAGAAGAAGCGAGATATGGTGTATGTTAGGAGGCTGAGCAGCTGTATCCCAACAGATATGGAAAGAGATCTTTCATTTAAGAAAGTTGCAGAATAGTTTGAATGCTTCTATCTTCTATGTACAAAAGACATGCCAAGGTTAATAAATGGTTAATTTATATAAGCAAACAAAAGAAAGCATGACAAATCTGTAATGAATTTGAAGAGAGTTTGGATGAAAAAATTAAACTAAGGTTTTTTTTAAAATGGTTGCCTAAAGTTAAGAGCCCAACTCTGGGCCCCGTCTTGTACTTTTATAATAAAGAATACCTAGCTCTGACCTAGAGCTTTTCATCAGTAGAACTCAAAGTAGAATGCAAACAAGGCAAGCATCACTCTCGCCACTTTACAGATAAGGAAACTGAGGCACAGAAAGGTGAAATGACTTCAAGATCACCCAGCAGGCCAGTGGCTGAGCCTGACATAGAACGCACATCCCAATCCACTAGGACGCACTAACTCACTGCTTAAATGACTTACACAAGGAGTTGGAAGAGGTATGCCTGCAGGAAAGGCTAAATTGGACATACATGAACAAAGGCTTGTTCAAAAGTGTGCAGCAAAAAATCTTTTCCCGGAACTTGTTGAAAATCTGATGATGTGAGTGCACAAATATGCTCCCAGTGTAATGATTAGCCAATAAAGGCTGAAGTGATTTTCAGATGTTGTATGATGTCCACAAGCCCTTGATTGGATGTCACCTGGTGGAAGATGAAAAAGAGAACAATAGACAATATTTAAGAACCATTGACAAATATGTCACTGTCATGGGAACAGACTATAATGGACCAAGAAAAGTGGCATTAGACCAATGGAAGCAGAAACACTGAGTTGCCTTATGTGTCACAAGGCATGAGAAAATCTAATACCCAATTTAAGAGTTCAATTGGGATGAACAACAGCTTTTGTTTTCTAGGTTTTCCAGTGTTTAACCTGTATTTCTGACAATATTTCTATGAATTTGCATCCCCCATAGCTCAGTTACAGAAATTGTTTAACTGCATCCTTAAAATAAACTCTTTGAAAATGTAATTCCAGGTGAGTTCAACATGCATTAAACAAACATAGTGAAATGCACCTACTGGCGGGGGGAGGGGGAAGAAATGAGATCAGCCATGGCTACCCATGCTCCTTTCTAGCTGTATCCCCCAAACTAAACTACCGCTCTGAGGGGTACTAAAGCAGTGTGGGATCAGGGAAGAGAGAGCTTGCAAGAGGGTGCCAGGCTAGGGGTGGAGACTGAAGCCTGCAGGAGCAACAATAGAAGCAGTTTTAGCTTGGACTGTTGGATACAAATGATGCTATCAGACAATGGTTCATTCAGTTTTGACTCTGGACATTTTCTGCCCTTCTGGTGGCTTGTGCCAACCCTCTTGAACAGTTGCCTCCTCCACAGTTTTTTCCCTTTAGTTTCATTTCATCTGCTCTCTATGGTAGGCTTGAGAAGACCATGCCTCTCAATATTTCCACTCCATTTCTCTATTTTTCTTTATCTAATCTATTCCTATCTTTCCCTTCACCCAACATCACTTTTAATAATAAAAATAAAACCCGACCAAAATATCCTGTAAAACAAACCAATCATGGGACAAACATGACACTTGGAGACCTTAACTCCATTCATTCTTCTTGTATGTTATAGTTCTTTCCCCACAGTAAGCCTGCTTTCTGTATTTGAATTGTAAACTCTTCTGGGTATGTCTATCTTTCACTCTATACCAGTGGTGGGCAACCTGTGACTCTGATGTGCCGCATGTGGCCCACAGGCAATCCACTGGCGGGCCACAAGACCGTTTGTGTACATTGACCACCGCAGGCACGGCCGTCCACAGCTCCCAGTGGCCGTGGTTCACCATTCCCGGCCCCCAGGAGCTGTGGGAAGTGGAAGGCTGCATCTCCCTGTGGCCTGCATGGCTTCCCACAGCTCCCATAACAATGAAGATTATTTTAAAATACACTGCAGTACAGTATAGTGGATGAAGAGAGGAAAGCTTTTCACTAGTGTACCAGAATTCAGTGCACATATTATTGCACACAACCTTTTCAATGAGTTCTCAGAATTCAGTTAAAACTAATATCAGATACTTCAGGAACAGGAAAATGTTACCTGGGACAATATGCCTGCTTTCTCTTGTTGCTGAGCTCAATTCCATTTTTTTTCCTCAGTTCTTTTATTATATTTCTCAATCATTCCCTCCAGAAATACATATGTGATTTCAAAAGAAATCTAGATATGCTTTGTATCTGTTGCCTTCTTCTGTAACTTATGATTTATGCTGAAAACTGTTTGTGACGACAAAATAGTTCTGACCAAATACATCATTTATTCTTAGTTTCCTAATTGTTAGATTTGTGTCACCCAAATGCTTAATGTTTTGCCACAAATTTGTCTCGGTTTTAGTTTTTTGTCAATACCTTAAGTATTTAGAATACTTCACCTCTTTTTAGGTGAGGATATCCTTTTATGATGTCATCACTATGAAGATTGAAACCTGATATTACCTTACTTTTTATCTTTCAAGTGTATGATCAAACTAACGGAAACTTTCATGACTTTAAAATTATATTCTGATTTTTTTTTAAACCAGATGGATAATTATCTCACTATGAGAATTTGTCAAAAAGAATGGAGGTGGCTTTGGAAGGGATGGGTACTATGTACTAACCTGGCAATATGGTACAGTATGGGTTTGCACATGTCTATAGTTTATTTTGATTGATATATTCTTGGCTTTATCTTTCAGTGCTAGCATTTGCAATCATTCTCAAATGCTAGAAATATGATCAGGCTGGTATCTCTAACTTTTGTCATGTGGGTGACTAGTAGATTTTAAAATTTTCAGGTGGAATGTGGCTGGCAGATGAATCTCTGGATGAGTGCAAGATGTCTAGTAGCTTGAAGTTGGTTCTTTTGCTGTGTCTCAGTGAGTAAG
Organism: Eretmochelys imbricata; assembly: GCF_965152235.1. NCBI lineage: Eukaryota > Metazoa > Chordata > Testudines > Cheloniidae > Eretmochelys > Eretmochelys imbricata. The sequence continues at coordinate 52,811,083 of NC_135575.1, read as the reverse complement.
TTTCTTTATGAATTGTTCAGAATAGGCACTAGCAAAGACAAGTTGTTCCTAAAAACAGACACTGCTGGGGTTAGAGGACTCTTATTGTAGATTATACAAATATGTATGTATTTATTCTGATTTATTCCTGAATAAATACAGGAAAAGAAATGAGTGTCACTTGTTAGAGATGGGCAAAAGGGTCACCAGCCCTCTTACAAAGACTCTGGAACATCTTAGTGGGCCTAAGTCAAGCATCTTGTGTTGATGATCTGTCCTCTTGATACTGAGGCCACATTAAGACACCACTACACATACATCAAAATGTTATCTCATTCATCCCAGGGCTTCCTTGCCTCAAACCCCAAGAGAGCGTCATGCAAGCAGAATGAAATATAAGCATTCTAAAATGCCATACTTAATTGAAGTATAACTCGCTTTTCTGAAGAACTTGTTGTATACTAGATACTCTTGGCCTATCTTTTTATATGCAAAGTGTATTTAGAATAAAAGAGATCCTCAAATTCACACCCAGGGGTACAGTGAAGACTTTAGAATTGCTGAAGTTCTCAGAGACAAGTGACATAAATTTGCAAACTTGTCCACCATGTTCCATAGACTTTGGAACTCCAGTTCCAGCCCAAGCTGCAAATTCAAAGTACTGTCTATACAGTTAGTTTTAGAGTGCTAGAATCTACTGGACTAGCCCAAATCTGACCCAGGTTGGGAGACTTGCTCCTGTGGGTTCCAGTATGCTGGGTAAACATATTCTACATGTCTTACTTGCTCTTGAAAATGGGATGTAGGCTCCAACTTAAACACTTCAGAAAATTTAACCTCAGGGCTCTTATACCTATAACCTCAGACCTCGGTTGCTAATATGGAGCTGCATTACCACAGGAGGAGCTGTGGGAAATATCACTTCCCCAGAGAAGTAAAATGCCTCCTGGTGCTTCCTTATATAGAAGGGAAATACATCTGCTGCAATAGTTGAGTTCTGCTGTCCTGCCCAATAGCTGGCATAGTGATACTTTGTGTGTGTGTGTGAGAGAGAGAGAATTTATTTATATTCTCCACACACATACATTAGGCAATATTTAAAATGTTGCCACTTAATTTATGCACCTAAATAAGAGCAGAGATCTCTTGAAAATCCTTCCGCAATTATGTTTGCTGAGCTCTTCTGAAAATCTGGCATTTGTCTATCAGTAGACATACGGAAATCTGGTTATTTGCTGTGAGAACACTAGAAAGAAAGTTGATATAGGCAGTTCACAACAGCAGGGTAATATTGCAGCCCAGCACTCAAGAAATAAAAATAGACTTGTCTATTTGGAACAAAGAAATAAAATGACACAACCACAGAATGTGTGTTGGTGAGTGGTGAGCCTTTGTTGTCTTTTCACAAACAATTAATGTCAAAATTCACCATTTTCCCTTTATATGAGGGAATTACCAGCAACCACAAGTCACTACATTTTGACCTGTTCATATTTTCTGAGCCATTAAATCACACTATTAAGTACCCAGTTCTTGTGTTTCCCCCCTTGACTTTAAGAAAACATGCACAAAACACTGACTGCAATGGGAGTTGAGGAAACTTTGCATCTTACTGTATCAAGTCCTAAATTGATTTTTTTTTTCAAAGTTTCTGAGTTTGCTGCGTGGTCATTGAGTCAGCTTGCTGTCTTCTCCTAAATCCTCATCACTTAAATATCCTTTTCTTGTATATTATGTGAGATCCATAAGTAATCTTTTGAATGCCTTTTCTGTTTCTCTTTGAACACCTCCTGTTTTCTACCTCCTGTATGTTAGTTTCTCACTTATTTCCCTTTGAATTCCCCTTATTTTGCTTACTTCACCACCTCCTGAGAAATGTCATGTAGATACCATAAAACAATCATTGTTGAGATTAAATTACTTCTTGAATTATTATTTAAAGGCTCACTTCAGTGTTGACTGAGCAAAAATATTTTATGTGGGCCCCGAGGTACTGTTACTAGACACTCCTAATCTTGCTTGAATGAGAATATTATAATGTAGTCAGAACAGGAAATCCTACATTCAGCCTATAATGTAATTGGATTCTGGAAACATGGGTGGAGAGTGAGACTGTCTTTCATTTGTCCAGTTGGTGCCAAATTCATCCTTTTGTGTATGGGTGATTTTGACCCATTATATTTTGCATTAAATATCCTAAACATACTGCTGTCATCTGGATTTCAAAGCTACATATTGTTGTTTGATTGTTATAAAATTAGCACTATACCCAGTGCATTTAACAGTCTTACTAAAACATTGCAATATCGTTTGGAACTTATATAATAATATACAGGACTAATTTCAGCAGATCACCATCCATAGAAAATAATACATTCTCCTCATCCCAAGAGAAGTGACTCTGCTCTAGTTGAAACTGTGCTTCTTATGGGACCATTCATTTTACATACAAACCACTCCCTTAAACTATTCACTGTCAATGCATGAAGTCCCATAAAGGAAGTAGTCTCTTCAAATAAGGGCTGATATACACTCTAGCAGAGTACTACAGTGCGAACTCTTGTTGCATTCTCCCGCCATGTCCCATCCCTAAATAGCAGAGTATTTCAGTCAATCAGAAGACCTTAAAGTCAAAAGGGGCAGGAAACAATGTCATTGAAATCTGTTCATAATAGTCCCTGGTGATGAGTTTACTTACAATAGAAGGCTTTCAAAATTATGAAACACTTTTGCTTCACTTAGACATTTAATCATTTTAAAAGCCATTTATTTTTTCTGTGCTCCAACCTGATGAAAAGTATTCTTTAAATAACTTAAGTTTAAAGAGCTCCTACTATTTTAAGATGTTACTATATGTAACTTAAATAGCAGAGCGTTATTGGAAAGTAACATCACTAAGTACATATAGCTTGCATTAATAGCAAGAGGGGAATCGAATAGCCATTCCTAATGTTTGAAAGCTGTAAGCTGCAAACAGGGCTCTTACGATTAAAAGGTATTCGTTCAGTCATAATGTTGATAGGCAAACATGGACTCCTCTTCACCCCCGCTCGCTCAAAAAATGGCTTTTGGGCAAACGATCAAAATAATCTAATGATGATGTGATGCCTCATGGGGGGTTTTAACTGAGGTACTTAGTCTCTTCTATAGATTGGACTCTGTCAGGCTATATATCTAATGATGCACTACAATCTCACCTCATAGTGAGGAAAGGTATTGCATTACTATACACATCCTGGGTTGCCTGACCAAGAGATATGTGTACCGTGGTGAGCAACTCCCACAATGCAAGTCATGCTAGACTGACCTTCAGTTACCATGAGACACTATGTTAGCATATCCAAATCAAAATATTTCCAAACATTTGCTTATTTGAGATGAAAAATTGAAATTTTCTGTAGAAAGCAGATACTTTTTGCTAAAAATGTAATTAAGTTGAAAACCTAATTTTGCATCCAAACAGTTTCAAAAGAAAATTTTCAACCAGCCCTACTCCCTAATATCATGTCCTTCATTTATGCCATGTGAATGTGTGCTGGTACTATGTGCCATTCCCCTATATTCCTCGTTTTCTGTGTTTTGCTTACACCTTTGGGTCCAGTTTTCCCTCTGGGGATGTCTCCCCGGAGACTAGATGACCACCTGAGGTCCCTTCCAACCCTGATATTCTATGATTCTCCCCTCAGGAACTCACTTCCCTGCATCAGAAAGCAAGTATCTCTGGTGCATTTGGCCACTTCCTATGAGCACCAGAGAGCTATTGGGGAAGGGACTATTCCCTTCCTGTGAGTGCAGCCAGTAGAACTCTACTTTCTGCATTCCCCCTGCTGGCTGACTCTTGGGTTGTCTGACTTTCAGCTGTTGAGCTCAGCCTTCACTGGTCCACTGTGACGTGGACCCAAAGAGGTGGTAGAGGACAGGACTGTGAATTCCGCACACAGTAGCTGGGACTGGACTTGCTTCCTCTCCATCAAAGTTGGTGAGAAATATACTGTTGTCTCCTTTTACCTCTCCAACCACAGCAGTTGGTTGTATGAGCCAAGGGGTAAAACTAGAATTAACTGGATAAAATTTAGCAAAATAAAAAAAATAAATAAATACAAGGGAAAGTTTTTTTAACTGTGACATCAATTAGACTGTGGAATAGTCTCTCAAAGTTCTTATATGGGCTTAACTTGATGAGTGGAAGCCCTATCACCTAAATAATTTAAAACTGGAAAGAAAATCACTCCTTTATAGGAAACAATCCTATTACCATAGGGTAAATGGATGGTGGGTCTTCCCTCCCCCCCGCCACCAAAAAAAAAAAACTTCTCTAAACTTTTCTTGTTGGAAAATGGTGATTCATCATAACTGAATTTTGTCATTGAAATGTGTCCACTGTGACAAAATTTCACTGGGTAGGCTTCTCAGGTCCAGGATGGAAATATTGGTCTTGAGTGTGAGAGATCCCAGAATAGCACTCATCTGGGTTGTGGGCAACCTAGGTTCAAGTCCCTACTCTGAATCAAGCAGAGCAGGAATTTGAACCTGTCTCCCAGCTGAGTACCCTAATCACTGACCAATTAGCTATTCAGGAGTGAAATCTTGTGTGGTGTGTTCTATGAAAAATTTAGATCTATGTTTCCTTCCAATGCAAAGCAAACACATTTTTAAAAACTTTGAATTTTTTTGTGAAATCTAATTATTTTTTTCTCCAACCAGCCTCATCTAGGCACCTAACTGCCATTTCTGTCTTTGTAAATCTTCCGTTAGGGTGCATCCTCACTCCAAACTTTTTTTGGCAGCATATAGTGTGCATACCTATGTAGTCTTTCCCTTGCCCCCACCTTTAGCATGGGTATTCACAGCAGTGTAGATGGTGAGACATGGGTTAGGCAAGTAAAGTAAAAACCACACCTGAAGGGCATGGGTATGTTCACGAGTACCTACCCTACACTGTGCTTTATTCACCCAAGCTGTGCATCCCCATCTCCTTTGCTGTTTTTAGCAGTGTGGTGTCCTGCTGCTGGAGCCTTTCCTTGGAAAAGATTCTGGCAGGGGGAAAAGGCTCTGGCAGGGGGAGGCATCAGGGAAAAACTTTTCTGGCTACCTGCTGCTGGAGACCTTCCCCCACATGAGGGAAGGTCTCTAGCAGCAGGGAAAGGCTCTAGCAGTGGCCTCACCTCTGCCAGAGCCTTTCAGTAACATGTACCATGGAGCACTGTGTAGACATAGCATGCTTTTCACTGTGGCGTGTAGCCACATGTACACTACATGCTGCCAAAAGTGGAGTATAGTGTAGATGTAGCCTTTGATACCTGAATAGGCCTTCCTGTAAGGTGTGACAATTGTTAACTTCATAATGGCAACTTAAATAATTTTAATTCCATTGGATTCAAAAAGAAACACTATTTCATTTGTCTGAAACATCAGAGGTGTTTTCCAGATTTTAGGCTTTTCCTCTTTTTCACATTTTTCTTCTTCTCCCTATCACCTATCCTCTTTCCATTTTTGCCCCTGAAACAGCTAGTTAGCTACTACTAGGTCATGGTGTGCTCCCACACCTGCCCCGTTCCCACTATTGAAACGTTCCGTTGTTCTTTTGTGCTGAATTGTAATGTGATCAGTTTGGTTCCCTGTTCTGTGATCCAGTGGCCTCCAAGTTATTTTATGAATAGTATGGTGAGGAAGGTGTTTGGGTGAAAAATGTAGTCCATGCCAATTTTTAAGCTTCATTAATTTTAAAGCTTTATTTAGAAAATTTTAGGAGCGTATGTTACCACTGTATAAAGGCACAAAACATAAATGCATGAGTTAAAACAGGAGAGGATAGTGATCAGTTACTCAGTCCTGGAGCACAGGTAGGTGGTTTGTGATCACTGGGTCCACACTGGTTCCATCTTATAGGGGTTCTGCATTGCTCTAGCCTTGGACAATCCACATTCTTTTATACTCTCATACGCTTACCTAACCCATACATCATGCATGCACCATCCTTACTGTTTCATGTGTTGCCTAACTGATCACTTATCATCCTGATCCATATTTGGTATATACGTATTGCATTTTTTAAACAAAGCATTCCGTTAATTTGGTCCCTTTACATCAATCACATAGTAACAGTGTCATCTTGCCTGGTAACCCTATCCACGTTTCCTGGTTTTTCTCTCAACTTATCTACTTTTGCTGTGTTGTTCTTGTCCTTGATTTGTGTGTGGAGTACCTTTGTTTTTCTCAAGCATATTGTTTTCTATTTTAATAAACAAATTACCTAATTTTTAACTGGAATACACCCTGCAATTTTAACAAACCAAGTCCATTAACAAAGCTTATTAACACTTGACAATTGTTTCACAGGTTCAGGACTGGCCTTAACTTTTACTTAATATGATCCTCCAAAATATATACTCTCTAACAAAAGAGTTCCTACAACGACCAAGTTGTTTGTTCCAAAAAAATCAGTAATAATTTCACCATTTTAATTCATTTCAGATGTTTGTCCCCCCCACAATTAATTCTCTGCCAATGTTGTTGCTTCTATGTTAATATTCACATCTTCAATTACTAGCAAGACCTCTATTTTCGGAACCTTGTCTATTATGATCTGCAGCTGCTTGTAGAAGTTTTCTTTTTCCTCTTGGTCAGCTTGATTTGTTGGAGCATTACCTTTTAATAATGTTTTATGGAACAGTAAATTGTATTATTAGAAGGGGCACCAGTTTTGGAAAGGACTCATCAGTCTTTTGGCTGCCCTGCTTAACAGTATCAGACCCATACCATTTGTATACATGACTGGCATTCAGTGTCAGCCAGAATACAGTATATCTGTAGTTAACAGTTATCTGTTCTGATGTTACTCATCTCATTTCACTAAAGCCTAGTATATTTAGTTTGTCCATTTCTTTAGATTCATGGACCATTTTTACTGGACTCAAAGTGTTCACACATTCCGTGTACCAATTTTGGTTCGGGATTTAGGAGACAGCAAATTACTGGAGTAGCTTCCATGCAGGTTTGACCACTTTGCGTCCTCTTTCTTCTAAGTATACTTGAGTTGGATTGAGTTTGTTGAACTGAATAGTAGTGCAGGTTTCTGTAACAAAAAAATGGTTAACAGAAGCAGTTTGTTAGCTCACTTCAATCTGCTAAAGGAGACCTGGTGGACTGCCTTTAGTCTGGCTCCTTCCATGCAGTCTGCCTGCATGGGTGACCCTACCAAGAATTATGCTCCTACCAGACTAATTCCTGGGGTCATGATGCAAGCCTTCCTGCCACAGTCCATGACTTGCCCTTTTTTTAATGGAGGTGAATTCACCATAAAGCGAAACAGAACTCCTGGCACAGGGAAGTGCAATTACTTTGTGGTGCTAGGGGTAATCTGAGCCATTATATTTAAATTAAACCCCTATATTAAGATGTTTTAGTTCAAAGACTGATCTATCTACCTAATAAATGAGTCATGAGGGTCATAGATTCCTATATGCTTAGCTAGAGAACAACTGCAAAGGGTAAATGAAATTGCAAGTGAGACTATATAGTATAAACATTGTTTAAGAATAGGTCATCCTTGTGAAAAGCCTACCCAGTGCTGTCAAGGTCAATGTCTGCTTGAATTACCCTTGAGTTTACTTTCATTTCTTTTTTCTTTTTTAAATGCTGAACAGACATAGCTGAAGAAAATGCTTAAATTATGGCAGGATTTAATTTGTGTCCCTCCTACATTTTGTCTTAATTAGTAGTAATTTTACTGTCAGCTTAAAATGCATTTTATATAAAAAATTTATAACCTACTTATTATCTCAAACTAGGAATTTTATTGCATTGAGTTTTATAATTAACCTATCTGGAAAAATCTATATCCTGAAATATATACAGATCCTAAATCAGATTTGTTTTCCTTAGGTCTGTCTTTTGAGGTATTCCCTAAGCATATACAATACATTGGAAGAAATATCTTTGAAGCTGTAGTTTTGCATTCATAAATTGTTAAATTATGGATCTGTGGAGCTGAGTATTGCAGGAGTTGCAGGCAGATTATAATAGATGACCAAGAGGGTAAATTTCCCCTATTTCAAATAGTCTGTAGTAGGAACTGGTAAATAAAATAATTTATTAATACCACAAGTGTGTAAATACTATCTAAGAGCACTCAGTCATACATCTATAGAAGTACTGATCAGTGTTCCAAGATTTGTGCTTTCTGGTCCAGCTAGCAGGCAGATGTTGAGCTATTACTAGGGGGAGGGAGAGGTGAATATACAGTGGCTTTCCTTCCCTGAAGGAAGAGGGGTGTAGACTAGGTTTCATTTTCCTCACTAGAGATTCCCTCCCCTTCTTTAAAATGTGCCCAAAGCTCCTGCACTTTGTCTTTTTCTAGTAGCACTTTCATTTCCTCTGTCTTCAGGTGTGGCCATTTGGCCTGCTCTGTGCTCCTAACCTCCTTAGGGGCCACTCAAGATCCTACAAAGTTTGGGGTAGGTAGAAGCTAAACAATCCCAGTTCCCTCAGCCTCTCCTCATAAGTCATGTGTTCCAGACCCCTAATCATTTTTGTTGCCCTTCGCTGGACTCTCTCCAATTTATCCACATCCTTCTTGTAGTGCGGGGCCCAAAACTGGACACAGTACTCCAGATGAGGCCTCACCAATGTCGAATAGAGGGGAACGATCACATCTCTCGATCTGCTCGCTATGCCCCTACTTATACATCCCAAAATGACATTGGCCTTCTTGGCAATAAGGGCACACTGCTGACTCATATCCAGCTTCTCGTCCACTGTCACCCCTAGGTCCTTTTCCGCAGAACTGCTGCCTAGCCATTCGGTCCCTAGTCTGTAGCTGTGCATTGGGTTCTTCCGCCTAAGTGCAGGACCCTGCACTTATCCTTATTGAACCTCATCAGATTTCTTTTGGCTCAATCCTCCAATTTGTCTAGGTCCCTCTGTATCCTATCCCTGCCCTCCAGTGTATCTACCACTCCTCTCAGTTTAGTATCATCCGCAAATTTGCTGAGAGTGCAATCCACATCATCCTCCAGATCATTTATGAAGATATTGAATAAAACTGGCCCCAGGATCGACCCCTGGGGCACTCCACTTGACACCGGCTGCCAACTAGACATGGAGCCATTGATCACTACCTGTTGAGCCCGACAATCTAGCCAACTTTCTCCCCACCTTATAGTGCATTCATCCAGCCCGTACTTCTTTAACTTGCTGACAAGAATACTGTGGGAGACCGTGTCAAAAGCTTTGCTAAAGTCAAGAAACACTATATCCACTGTTTTCCCTTCATCCACAGAACCAGTAATCTCATCATAGAAGGTGATTAGATTAGTCAGGCATGACCTTCCCTTGGTGAATCCATGCTGACTATTCCTGATCACTTTCCTCTCATGTAAGTGCTTCAGGATTGATTCTTTGAGGACCTGCTCCATGATTTTTCCGGGGACTGAGGTGAGGCTGACTGGCCTGTACTTCCCAGGATCCTCCTTCTTCCCTTTTTTAAAGACTGGCACTACATTAGCCTTTTTTCAGTCATCCGGGACTTCCCCCGTTCGCCACGAATTTTCAAAGATAATGGCCAATGGCTCTGCAATCACAGCCGCCAATTCCTTTAGCACTCTCGGATGCAACTCGTCCAGCCCCATGGACTTGTGCACGTCCAGCTTTTCTAAATAGTCCCTAACCACCTCTTTCTCCACAGAGGGCTGGCCATCTACTCCCCATGTTGTGATGCCCAGCGCAGCAGTCTGGGAGCTGTCCTTGTTAGTGAAGACAGAGGCAAAAAAAGCATTGAGCACATTAGCTTTTTCCACATCCTCTGTCACTAGGTTGCCTCCCTCATTCAGTAAGGGGCCTACACTTTCCTTGGCTTTCTTCTTGTTGCCAACATACCTGAAGAAACCCTTCTTGTTACTCTTGACATCTCTCGCTAGCTGCAGCTCCAGGTGCGATTTGACCCTCCTGATTTCATTCCTACATGCCCGAGCAATATTTTTATACTCTTCCCTGGTCATATGTCCAACCTTCCACTTCTTGTGAGCTTCTTTTTTATGTTTAAGATCTGCTAGGATTTCACGGTTAAGCCAAGCTGGTCGCCTGCCATATTTACTATTCTTTCGACTCATCGGGATGGTTTGTCCCTGTAACCTCAACAGGGATTCCTTGAAATACAGCCAGCTCTCCTGGACTCCTATCCCCTTCATGTTAGTCCCCCAGGGGATCCTACCCATCCGTTCCCTGAGGGAGTCGAAGTCTGCTTTCCTGAGGTCCAGGGTCCGTATCCTGCTGCTTACCTTTCTTCCCTGTGTCAGGATCCTGAACTCAACCAACTCATGGTCACTGCCTCCCAGATTCCCATCCACTTTTGCTTCCCCCACTAATTCTTCCCTGTTTGTGAGCAGCAGGTCAAGAAAAGCTCCCCCCCTAGTTGGCTCCTCTAGCACTTGCACCAGGAAATTGTCCCCTGTGCTTTCCAAAAACTTCCTGGACTGTCTATGCACCGCTGTATTGTTCTCCCAGCAGATATCAGGAAGATTAAAGTCACCCATGAGAACCAGGGCGTGCGATCTAGTAGCTTCTGCGAGTTGCCAGAAGAAAGCCTCATCCACCTCATCCCCCTGGTCCGGTGGTCTGTAGCAGACTCCCACCACTACATCATTCTTGTTGCTCACACTTCTAAACTTAATCCAGAGACACTCAGGTTTTTTTGCAGTTTCGTACCGGAGCTCTGAGCAGTCATACTGCTCCCTTACATACAGTGCTACTCCCCCACCTTTTCTGCCCTGCCTGTCCTTCCTGAACAGTTTATAACCATCCATGACAGTACTCCAGTCATGTGAGTTATCCCACCAAGCCTCTGTTATTCCAATCACATCATAATTCCTTGACATCACCAGGACCTCCAGTTCTCCCTGCTTGTTTCCAAGGCTTTGTGCATTCGTATATAAACACTTGAGATAACCTGCTGATCACCCCTCATTCTCAGTATGAGGCAGGAGCCCTCCCCTCCCAGACGTTCCTGACTGTGCTTCCACCCAGTATCCCGCTTTCCCACTTACCTCAGGGCTTTGGTCTACTTCCCCCGGTGAACCTAGTTTAAAGCCCTCCTCACTAGGTTAGCCAGCCTGCTCGCAAAGATGCTCTGCCCTCTCTTCGTAAGGTGGAGCCCGTCTCTGCCCAGCACTCCTCCTTCATGGAACACCATCCCATGGAACAGCTGTGCAACAGCTACAACTCCCTGGGCTACTTCCCCATGGCCTCCTCCCAACACCTTCTTCTTTATCCTCACCAGAGGACCTTCCTTCCTGATGATGCTTGTACTCCTCAGTCCTCCAACAGTATGTGTTTTCACTCTCCGCTCCTAGTGCCTCTTGCTCCCAGCTCCTCACACGCACACCACAAACTTAAGCGAGCTCCTTTTTAAAACCCAGGTGCCCTGATTAGGCTGCCTTAATTGATTCTAGCAGCTTCTTGATTGTTTTAATCAGCCTGTCTTAATTGTCTCCAGAAGGTTCCTGATTGTTCTGGAGCCTTCCCTGTTGGGAAACGGAACGTCCTTTGCTTGCTCCTCAGCTATCTGCTTTCTATTCTTTCCTAAAGCCCCCTGGCCTGGATTTTTCTTACTTTTTGAACCTGCCTTAGTCCCGCCCCCCCCCCCCGCCCCGACCGGGCCAGACGCTTTTTTTGTTTTCTTTTGATTTTTTATTTTTTGTTTCTGTCTACGTACTGTCGGCCCTCAGTTCGCCACCAGCACCTGCCCCCACCCCCACGCCTGCTTTCGGGCGCAGCTATTTGCCTCAGCTGAGCCCCCGGAGGAGGGGGGGGAAGATTGCCGATTTTGCTGTCCGGAGGGGGGAGTGGAAACCCCCAGACCCAGCCGTTTTGCTAGAAGCTCAGACTTTACAACATTCTCAGCATGCCGGAAGCCTTGGAACACAGCCAACACAGCTGGAGAAGAAGATTTCAGAAGACAGGAGAAATAATCCAGGAGAGCTATAAATCATCGTGAAGGGGGCCGTAAAACTGAGTAATTTTCTGAATTATACTCTCGTGGGGGGGGAGTTTGACTGTGGTCACTTGCGTTTGTGGCGGCACAGGGGGTGTGGCGTGGAGACCGCCACCCCCGATCCATCGGTGCCCCTACCCCCCCATCATTATTACAACTGTCACGGCCCCGCCGCCGTCTGTCCCTGCTGGCAACCTGCCATTTCCCTTCGGATCCAGCTGTTCACTTTGAACTTTGCCTTCCGGACCGGACATAACAGCCGACCAACCGAGACTCTTTGGACAAACGTGTGTGGGTCTGCACCCCTCCCCCCGGATTGCTTATCCCACAGTTTGCTCCTATTACTGGACCCCAATTTTGTTTCTTCCCCCCCCTCCCAGTCCAACCCCCTCGGCATTCTCCCCCCCTCCCCGCCTGCAGCCTAGTGGGGAGGAAGGGCTACTCCACTTCTCCCCTCCCCCCCTCCTCCTTCCGGTGTCTCCCTGTCTCTCCCTGCTCACAATGGCGGGGAATGAGAGGGGTGAGGCCGCTTCAACAAAATTAGCTGTCCCTCCCCCACCACCACCCCTGCCCGACCCCCAAGGTTCCCCCCCCACCACTATTGTTAAGATACTTGCCACCCCCCTTCCCCGCTGGGGCACCGGCAGCAGGAGGCACCGGGGTGATCGCTGCTGCACCCACTGCCCCCCCAGATTCTAGGAAACCCCCCACCCCCGGTTGGCCGGAAGGGCCAGGGCGGGATGAAAGGAAAGGGCCCCGCTAAAACCACTAAGCCCTCCATGGCACGGGCTGCCCCCACCGCTGTGGCCTCGTCATCAACCGTGGCACCCCTCCCTGCGTTTCCCTCCACCAGCTCTGCGATTGTTCCTCCCCCGGCCCCCTGGACGTATGCCCGGGCGGCAATGGGCTCCCCCCTGCCTGCCGCCTTGTCATCTCGCCTCTCCCCTGCCTCCGCCACCATCAGCAGTGGCCGGGGCCCTTTCCCCGCCTTGACCAGGAGGCACGGCGTCCGTTGCCTCCTGGTGCCCGCCTCGCCCCATGTGGAGACATACATGCAGGCGTTGGCGAAGGTGGTAGGACCCACGGCTATTGTGGCGGCCTCCAAGATGTATGGGAAGGTCGTTTTTTTCTTAGCTTCGGAGGATGTCGCCCAGGAGGCGGTGGAGAGGGGCCTGACTGTGGGGGGGGTGTTTGTCCCCCTAGAACCGTTAGAAGACCTGGGCGTTCGCCTCGTCCTCACCTCCGTTCCTCCCTTCTTACCCAATGCTGCCCTGTTACTCGCTCTCTCCACTCTGGGGAAACTTGTCTCTGTCATCAGCCCTCTCCCGTTGGGCTGCAAGGACCCCACGCTCCGTCACGTTTTTTCGTTCCGCCGGCAAGTGCAGCTTCTACCGCCGGCAGGGGCGCGTGACGAAGAGGCGCTCGAGGGGTCTTTTCTAGTCCCCTACCAGGGAGCCCGCTATCGGGTCTTTTACTCCACCGGAGAGGCCCGGTGCTACCGCTGCTGCTCAGCGGGGCATGTCCGCAGAGACTGCCCTTTGGCCCGGGGGGGAGGGGCACCCGAAACCCCCGAGACCTGGCAGGACGTCGGCCCCGTCGCTGCCGACACCCCTGGCTGCCCGGCACCTGAAACTAACCCTCCTCCTACTCGACCCATCGCTGCTCCCATCCGGGCCCAAGAGATACCTTCCCTACAATGCCTGGGCGAGCAAGGGAGTTCCACCCTTGCTAGTACCACTCCAACAGAGCCTATGGAGAGAGGGTGTGGCAAGGATATTACCGGGTATAGGAGAGGGCCCGCCCCAAGGAGAAACCCCCGCCCCTCATGCTGCCTCACCGCTACCCCCCCGAACCCCTGAACCATCGCCTCCGCCCCCCGACACAACCCCTGCTAACCAACCCCCAGATGACGCTATGGAGGGCTGGACCCTAGTCCAGGGGAAGCGAGGCAAGCGGAAGGCTCGAGCTCCGCTGCATCCATCCGATGCGGAAGCACCCCGGAAGACCAGGAAAGGAGGCACTGAAATCGAGCCTCCCGCCACGGCCACGAGTGAGATCCATCTGCTGGTGTCGAGAGGGGAAGACGGACTGGCATTGGAGGGCAGAATCCCCCCTCCACGGGAGACCCTCCCCTCCGAGACTTCTGAGGACGCCCCTTCTGCTTGGATACCACCCGAACCCCCCAAGGACTCCGAGGTGACCGTTGAGGCGGGCCCTAGAGGAGAGGCCCCCGGGGTGGCAGGAACTGGCCTCTCCCCCGTGTATGCGGAGATTGAGGCCCTAGATTTGACCCCGGTCACCCAGGGAGGGGATGATCTGCTGCCGGCTGGCCTCGAGCTGGGTAACCTTACCCCAGCCTCCCTTTCCCCATGCTCCCTCCCCCTAATTGCCTTCCCGGGTGAGCACCCTGCAGAAGGTGGTCCACCACCTGATGCCATGGCCGCTAAGACTACCATGGAGCCAGTGCCTAGCATTATTGGGAGCCCCCTCCCTTACCCCTTAACCCTTGACTCTGCTCAGGAGGCACTTTCCTTTAGCTGCTTGCCTCCTGAACCCCAGAGCCTTACCCCTGCCCCTGCCCCCACCCTTGTCCCTGCCCAAGTCCCCTCCTCCTGTAATGCTAATGCCGCCCCTGGGGTTATTTCCTTTCCGCCTTTTGCAGATTCCCCCCAGGGAGCAGTCTTTGCACTTTCTAGCCGCAACCCATTAGGAGTGGCAATTTTTTCCCTGCCATCCCCCTCCACCCCAAGGCATGAAATGAATTTAATAGCCCCAGCCTGTCAGACGCCCCGTCGGTGGTCCGCACCCTGTCTACCCGCCTTAGTGGACCACGAGGCTGTATTAAGAGTCCCACCAGGGAACACCCCGGAAATTGTAACCCCACCCCCCCATGAGCTGCAGCATGCACTACGGAAGTTCCTAGAGCACACCTGTGGCGCCCGCAATAGGGTACAGCTGGCTCTTCAGCTATGGGGGTCTTTGATCAAATCCTCCAGGCCACAAGGGCCCTTATAAAGGAGGGCAGGGGGCAAGGAAGGAGCGGGGCTGTGGCCTACGAGCGAGCCCGCAGCTTCCGACACTATCTACTCATCCACGGGATGGGTCACGGGTTGCTGCGCAACCCGCCAGGGGCCCTGAACACCCCCGCCAACACGAAACCCCCACCCCCCCAGCCCTCCACATGACGCCTCTTATTATTGCGACCCTGAATACCAGGGGCTGTAGGATGGCTCTCCGCAGGTCCCAGGTGCTCTCTTACCTTCGGGAAGGGGGGTACTCTGTAGTTTTCCTGCAGGAGACCCATACGGACCCGGCCGCCGAGGACAGGTGGCGGCTGGAGTGGGGGGACGGGGTATACTTTAGTCACTTCGAGACCTGGCAAGCTGGAGTGGCGACCCTGTTCTCCCCCAACCTACGGCCTGAGGTGCTAGGGGTCAATGAGACCGTGCTGGGCCACCTGTTGCACCTTCGAGTCCGTATGGAGGGGCTCGTGGTTAATCTTGTTAACATCTATGCCCCGCAAATGAGCTCCAGGCGGCCACAATTTTATCAGCGGGTGTCCGACTTTCTTGGCACCCTGGATTCGCATGAGTGCCTGGTCCTGGGAGGGGACTTTAATACCACCCTCGAGGAACGGGACTGCTCAGGGGCCGAACCGAGCCCGGCCGCAGCGAATATTCTCCAAGGGATAGTTGAACATCACTCCCTAGTGGACGTCTGGCGTGACCATCACCCAGATGACACCTCCACGTTTACCTTTGTCCGGGTGGAGGCCCGTCGGTCACACCACTCTCGGTTGGACCGTATTTACTTATCCCGTTTCCATCTTTCACAGGCCCACTCCTCCGCCATTCGGCCAGCCCCATTCTCCGATCATCATTTAGTCACCGTAACGGTCTCCCTCCGTGCAGAGAGACTGGGGCCGGCCTATTGGCACTTTAATAACAGCCTGTTGGAGGACGAGAGCTTTGTGATGTCCTTCTGGGAGTTTTGGCTGGCCTGGCGAGAGCAGTGGCGTGCCTTTCCCTCGGTGCGGCGATGGTGGGATCTCGGGAAGGTGCGCGCCAAGCTCTTCTGCCGTGACTACACTCAGGGCACCAGCCGACGGCGAAATGCGGCGATAGAGCAATTGGAACGGGAGATCTTAGAGATGGAGAGGCGCCTGGCTGCCAATCCCGAGGACCCGTCCCTCTGCAGAGCGTGCCGGGAGAAGCGGGAGGAGCTCCTGGCCCTCGAGGACCACCGGGCCAGAGGTGCCTTCATTCGGTCCCGCATCCGCCTCCTTCGGGAGATGGACCGCGGCTCCCGCTTCTTCTGTGCCCTGGAGAAAACAAGGGGGGGCAAGAAACACGTCACCTGCCTTCTTGTGGAAGACGGCACACCCCGCACGGATCCGGAGGAGATGTGTGGGCGGGCCCGTGACTTCTACACAAGCCTTTTCTCCCCGGATCCGACCGATCCTGGCACTTGCAGGGTGCTCTGGGAGGAACTCCCCATGGTCAGCGTGGGCGACTGAGACTGACTAGAGCTCTCACCCTGGCCGAGTTCTCGGAAGCCCTCCGTCGCATGCCCACCAATAAATCTCCGGGCATGGACGGGCTGACCGTGGAGTTTCACCGCGCGTTTTGGGACATTCTCGGCCCAGACCTAGTCACCGTCTGGGCTGAGTCCTTGCAGAGCGGGGTCCTCCCTCTGTCATGCAGGCGAGCGGTGCTCGCTTTGCTGCCGAAGAAGGGGGACCTCCGCGATCTACGAAACTGGCGTCCTGTCTCACTCCTTAGCACGGATTACAAAATCGTAGCGAAAGCAATCTCGCTGCGGCTAGGGTCCGTGATGGCGGACGTGATCCACCCAGACCAGACCTATACTGTCCCGGGTCGCAGCATTTTCGACAACCTCTTTCTAGTCCGAGACCTTTTGGAACTCGGGCGGAGAGATGGTCTATCGTTCACCCTCCTGTCTCTTGATCAAGAGAAGGCGTTCGATAGAGTAGACCACGGGTACCTCCTGAGCACTCTGCAGGCGTTTGGATTTGGACCTCAGTTTGTGAGTTTTCTCCGGGTGCTGTACGCCTCCGCGGAGTGTTTGGTTAGGCTCAACTGGACCCTGACCGAACCGGTCAGCTTCGGGCGAGGAGTGCGGCAGGGGTGCCCCCTCTCGGGCCAGCTGTACGCTCTGGTGATCTAGCCTTTCCTCTGTCTCCTCCGCAGGAGGTTGACAGATTTGGTGCTGCGGGAGCCAGAGTTGCGGCTGGTCCTGTCGGCGTATGCCGATGACGTACTCCTCGTGGTCCAGGACCCGGGTGACTTGGCGCGAGTGGAGGCATGCCAAGCCATCTATTCGGCAGCCTCCTCCGCCCGAGTCAACTGGGTCAAGAGCTCTGGCTTGGTGGTGGGGGACTGGCGGCAGGTAAGCTCCCTCCCACCCGCGCTTCAGACCATCCGGTGGAGTGCGGGTCCACTGCTCTATCTTGGCATTTACCTTTCCGCCACGCACCCTTCCCCGCTGGAGAACTGGCAAAATTTAGAGGGCGGGGTGATAGAGCGGATACGGAAATGGACGAGGCTACTCCGATGTCTCTCCCTCCGAGGGAGAGCACTGGTGCTTCACCAACTAGTCCTGTCCCCGCTCTGGCACCGGCTCAACACCCTGGCCCCGGCCCCGGGTTTTCTGACCCACCTCCGGAGATTGATTCTAGAGTTCTTTTGGTCAGGAATGCAATGGGACCCTGTTGGAGTTCTTCATCTACCCCTGAAGGAAGGAGGGCAGGGCCTGAAGTGTCTGTACACTCAGGTCCACGTTTTCCGCCTCCAGGCCCTTCAGAGGCTCCTTTATAGTGCAGGTAGTTCGACGTGGAGCATATTGGTGCACGCCTTCCTGCTCCGCTTCCAAGGGCTTCGATAAGACCGGCAGCTCTTTTATCTTTGTCCGAGAGGTTTTCCGCGAGACGTCTCCGGACTGCCGGTCTTTTACCAGGACCTCCTCCGGACCTGGAAACTGTTTCTAATGACCAGGTCCGTGGCGGCCACCGTGGGAGCAGATCTCCTCACGGAGCCCCTGCTACACGATCCCCAACTCCGTGTGCAGGTGGCGGAGTCGCGCTCGGTGTGCCAGAGGTTGGTCCTGGCGGAAGTCACGAGGGTCGGAGACCTCCTGGACTACGACCGGAGAGACTAGTTGGATCCCCTGATGCTCACTCGGTGCGTGGGGCTCTCCAGCCCCCGTAGTCCCCGGCGCGTACTTCAGGAGGTGAAGGCCGCCTTGACCCCCGCTGCTCGGGCTTATGTCAACTGAGCCTTGCGCAAGGGCGCACCCCGCCCATCCTCTACCCCAGGCCCGCCGGACCTTTCCATTGGGCCCCTACCCTGCCGATCCCAACAAACCCCTCACCCTTTCACTGCAAGCCAGTTGCATGAACTGCAGCCGGTCAGTTTTCAAATCGCACCACGGAAATATTTATACACACTCACGCTTCACACCCTTCATGCCCACACCCTGGTGTCCCACCCCAATACAAAGTGGCGGGACCTCCTGCCACCTTTGGAGGGTGAGTAACCTCGGTGGGCCAGCCTGTATTCCACCTTGGTCCCGAGGCCCATCGGGGACATCAGTTGGCGGCTCCTTCACGGAGCTGTGAGCACGGGCGTGTTTCTGACACGGTTTACCCCCATCCCGGATACTTGCCCTTTTTGTAATGTGAGGGAAACCCTGGCGCAGGTATATCTAGAGTGTGCCAGATTGCAGCCCCTTTTCTGGCTCCTCACATATATTCTATTGCACTTTTGGCTTCATTTCTCCCCTCAACTTTTTATCTATACACTCCCCATCCATGGTCCCACAAAATCACGAGACCTCCTGGTTAACCTCCTCCTAGCCTTGGCTAAAACAGCGATTTATAAAACCAGAGAGGAGAGGTTGGCCCATGAAGCATCCTGCGATTGTAGGGCCTTTTTCCGATCCTCAGTACATTCACGTATCCGGGTGGAGTTCCTCTGGGCGGCGTCCACCGACTCCCTTGATGCCTTCGAGGAGCGGTGGGCGCTGTCCAGGGTTCTCTGCTCGGTGACCCCATCCGGTTCCCTCAGTCTGACCCTTTGATTGAGGGGAAGAGCGAGAGACGCCAGCCCCAGCCGTTGCTGCTGTGGATACCATCCTTACTGTCATCTAGGAGGGGTCCTATAATACATGGGTGTCTACCGCCCCCAGCCCCAAACCGCCCACCCCGCAGCCGTGCCCATCTTGCCGGACACTCTCAGGAGAGGGATAATCGGTGACACTGGGCGCGGCACTAGGTAACTCGAGGGGGTGGAAGACCACGAGTGTCGAGGAAGCCCCCCCGCTCTAGGCCACCAGGTAACTCAGGAGGGTGGAAGACCACGAGTGTCGAGGAAGCCCCCCCACTCTGGGCCCAGGCTAGCCTGAACACTTCTCCCTCCTGAAAGCTGCTGTGTTGTACCTTCTGTTTGCGTTGTTTTGTTGCATAGTTTGTTTTGTTTTCCTTGGTAATTCTTTGCAAGTGTTACACAATAAAATTCTTTTCTGTTTCAAAAAAAACAAACAAACAAAAAAAAAACACCTTCCCTGTTCCCTTACCCATGGAAAAGGGACCTACTTAGCCTGCTGTCCTGCTGCTGCTCTGTGGCCTGGGCTTTCCTTGCTTTTTGCCCCTGCTTTCAGCTTCCCCCCGGAGCGGGCCAGATGCTCTCCCCCCTTTCTTTTCTTTTTGTTGTTTTTTTTTCTTTCTCTGCTGTTGCTAGAATGCTGGCTGGCTGCCAGCCAGCTGTTAGCCCCCCCACCCGCCCTCGGACGCTGCTGCCACTCCAGCTGAACCCCCCCCAAGAGAGGGGGGGGCTGCCAGCCCGCACCCCAAAGCGGGGGAGTGGAGGGACCCAGCCCCCAGACTGAGCCGCTTGCTATTTGTCTACGGACCAGCTGAGAGGAATCTTATCACTTGCTCCGGCATTTCTGGAATGCAGACAAGAAAGCCCAGAACAGACAGAGACAAAGCCGTCTACCAGAGGAACACCGCCCAGGGAATCTACAAATCGCTGTGGAGGGGGCCCAAGACTGATTAACTTTTGAACTGTGCTCTCGTGTGGGGGAGACCTTGACTGTGTCGTGACTGTGTTTGTAGGAACACAGGGGGTGTGGCACAGAGCTGCCCCCCAATCCATCTGTATTCTCCCAACCCCTACACTACTATCTTCATCACTGCCCCCTCCATCATCATTGCTGGCTGTTTAACATCTGCCTATGGACTTAGCTGCTCACCCTGATTCCACCGCATGGGCCAGAAGCACCAGCCAACCAAACAGGCCTCTCTGGATGTGGTTCATGGTTCATGTGCACCCACCACATGAACTGCCCATCTCACAGCCTGTCCCTTTTTACCTGACCCCCAACTCCTGTTAACCACCTGCCACCGGCCCTGCTGGGGCATCGGCAATGGAGGGCACCTGGGTGACCTCCGCCGCCGCTATGCCCACCGCCTCCCCAGACTCTAGGGGAGCCCCCCCAGCCAGCGGGAAAGGCCGGGCAAGAAGAAGGGGAAGGGCCCCGCTAAAACCACCAGGCCCTCCGCTCGGGCCCTCCCCCACTGCTGCAGCCTTGCTACCGACCACGGCGTCCCTCCCCGCTGCCCCCTCCACCAGCTCTGCGGGTGTCCCTCCCTCACCCCCCAGGAAGTATGCCCAGGCGGCAGCAGCCCCCCCGCCTGCCGCCTCATCATCTCTCCCGCCCACCAACTCCACCACCATCAACAGCGGCCGGGACCCCTTCCCCACCATGACAAGGAAGCACGGTGTCTGATGCCTCCTGCTGCCTGCCTCACCCCATGTGGAGACCTACGTGCAGGCGCTGGCGAGGGTGGTGGGACCCTCGGCCATTGTGGCAGCCTCCAAAATGTATGGGAAGGTCGTCTGCTTCTTCGCATCAGAGGCTGCCGCCCAGGAGGTGGTGGAGAGGAGCCTGGGGGGCGGTGTTTGTTCCCCTAGAGCTGCTAGAGGACCTGGGTGTCTGCCTAGTCCTCACCTCTGTTACTCTTTTTCTCCCCAGTGCTGCCCTGTTACCCGCCATTTCCACCGTGGGGAAACCTATTTCTGTCATCAGCCCTCTCCCGTTGGGCTGCAGGGACCCCACCCTCCATCACATCTTTTCCTTCTGCCAGCAAGTGCAGCTTCTACTGCCGTCGGCGGCGCGTGACCGAGAGGCACTCGAGGCACCAGGGGGCCCGTTACCGGGTGTATTTCTCCATGGGAGAAGCCTGGTGCTACCTCTGCCAGGCATCAGGGCATGTCCAGAGGGACTGCCCCTTAGCCCGGCAAGGAGGGGCACCTGGGATCCCTGAGACCCGGCAGGACATCGGCCCCATCATTGCCGACGCCCCTGGCCGCCCAATACCTGAACCTGCCCCCCTCCTCTTTGGTCCACCACTTCTCCCGCTCAGGCCCAAGGGGCACCTCCCCTACAATGCCCAGATGAGCGGGAGAGCCCTGCCCTCACTGCTGACAATCTGGTGGGGCCTATGGAGGAGGGTGTGGCAGAGATACCACCAGGCATGGGAGAGAGCCTGCCCCAGGGAGAATCCTCCCTCCCTTATGCCGTCCCACCGTCCCCTCCCCCCAAGTCCCTGAGCCATCACCTTTACCCCCTGACACGACTCCTGCTAACCAGCCCCCAGATGATGTCATGGAGGGCTGGGCCCTAGTGCAGGGGAAGCGAGGCAAGTGGAAGGCTCGAGCTCCGCCTCATCTACCGGAGGCGGAGGCCCCCTGTAAGACCAGGAAGGGGGGCACCGATGCTGAACCTTCCGCTTTGCCCATGAGTGCGTTCCATCCACCGGTGTCAGCCGGGAAAGATGTGGTAGCACCGGAAGGTAGTGTCTCCCCGTCACGGGAGACCCTCCCCTCCGAGACCCTCGAGGAAGCCCCTTCTGTCCTGACACTACCCGAAGCCCCCGTGAACCCCGAGGCAACCGTCGTGGCGGGTGCCAGCGGGGAGAACCCCGGGGTGACGGAAAGTGTCCTCTCCTCCATGTTCGAGGAGATCGAGGCCCTAGATCTGACCCCGGTCGCGCAGGGGGAGGACGACCTTTTGCCAGCAAACCTCTATTTGGGCGACCTCACTCCACCCCTCTTTTCCCCATGCTCCCCCCCCCAACTGCTGCTTCTGCTCCCACCTCCCTGGACTCCTCCATCGACCTGGCCACTGATGGCACCCCACTGACGACCACCGAGACTGCTCAGGTGACAGCTGGCGCCACGCGACTGGGACACGAGTCGCCAGGGGCACCCCCCGTTGGTGTGGAGCAATTGATTTCCTTCCCAGGCAGGGGCCCAACAGAAGATAATCCACCTCCTCATGCTGTGGCCTCTAAATCCACCAGAAAGCCCACGCTCGGTATCACTGAGAGCTCCCTCCCCACCCCCTTAACCCTCGAGTCTGATCGGAAGGCGCCACCATCCAGCTGCTTGCCTCCCAAAACCCAGAATCTCGCCTCTGCCCCTGCCCCTGCCCCTACCCCTACCCCTATCCAATTCACCTCCTGCAATGTCATTGCCGCCACCGGGGCTGTCTCCTTCCCTTTCCCAACTGATGACCCCCTGAGAGCGGCCTTTGTGTTCTCCTGCCCTGACCCATTAGGAGCTGCTATCTTCCCTCCCACCGCCCCCTATCGCCCCAGAGCTTGAGACGGACCTAGAAGCTCTAGCCCATCAGGCACCCCGTCGGGGGTCCACACCCTGCTTGTCCGTTTTAGTGGACCATGGTGCTGCACCAAGGGCCCTGCCGGGGAACAACTGGGAAACCATAACCCCACCCTCCCATGAGCTGCGATGAGAGCTGCGGAAGTTTTTAGAGGATGTCCGTGGCTCCCGCAACAAGGTACAGCTTGCTCTCCAGCAATAGGGCGATTTTTTTTCAAATCCTCCAGGCCACAAGGGCCCGCATTGGCTGTATTTCAAGGAATCTCTGTTGAGGTTACAGGGACAAACCATCCCGATATGTCGAAAGAATAGTAAATATGGTAGGCGACCAGCTTGGGTTAATGGTGAAATCCAAGCGGATCTTAAACATAAAAAAGAAGCTTACAAGAAGTGGAAGTTTGGACATATGACCAGGGAAGAGTATAAAAATATTGCTCGGGCATGTAGGAATGAAATCAGGAGGGCCAAATCGCACCTGGAGCTGCAGCTAGCGAGAGATGTCAAGGGTAACAAGAAGGGTTTCTTCAGGTATGTTGGCAACAAGAAGAAAGCCAAGGAAAGTGTGGGCCCCTTACTGAATGAGGGAGGCAACCTAGTGACAGAGGATGTGGAAAAAGGTAACGTACTCAATGCTTTTTTTGCCTCTGTCTTCACGAACAAGGTCAGCTCCCAGACTGTTGCGCTGGGCATCACAACATGGGGAATAGATGGCCAGCCCTCTGTAGAGAAAGAGGTGGTTAGGGACTATTTAGAAAAGCTGGACGTGCACAAGTTCATGGGGCCGGATGAGTTGCATCCGAGAGTGCTAAAGCAATTGGCGGCTGTGATTGCAGAGCCATTGGCCGTTATCTTTGAAAACTCGTGGCGAATGGGGGAAGCCCTGGACGACTGGAAAAAAGGCTAATGTAGTGCCAATCTTTAAAAAAGGGAAGAAGGAGGATCCTGGGAACTACAGGCCAGTCAGCCTCACCTCAGTCCCCGGAAAAATCATGGAGCAGGTCCTCAAAGAATCAATCCTGAAGCACTTACATGAGAGGAAAGTGATCAGGAACAGTCAGCATGGATTCACCAAGGGAAAGTCATGCCTGACTAATCTAATCGCCTTCTATGATGAGATTACTGGTTCTGTGGATGAAGGGAAAGCAGTGGATGTATTGTTTCTTGACTTTAGCAAAGCTTTTGACATGGTCTCCCACAGTATTCTTGTCAGCAAGTTAAAGAAGTACGGGCTGGATGAATGCACTATAAGGTGGGGAGAAAGTTGGCTAGATTGTCGGGCTCAACAGGTAGTGATCAATGGCTCCATGTCTAGTTGGCAGCCGGTGTCAAGTGGAGTGCCCCAGGGGTCGGTCCTGGGGCCGGTTTTGTTCAGTATCTTCATAAATGATCTGGAGGATGGTGTGGATTGCACTCTCAGCAAATTTGCGGATGATACTAAACTGGGAGGAGTGGTAGATACGCTGGAGGGGAGGGATAGGATACAGAGGGACCTAGACAAATTGGAGGATTGGGCCAAAAGAAATCTGATGAGGTTCAATAAGGATAAGTGCAAGGTCCTGCACTTAGGACGGAAGAACCCAATGCACAGCTACAGACTAGGGACCGAATGGCTAGGCAGCAGTTCTGCGGAAAAGGACCTAGGGGTGACAGTGGACGAGAAGCTGGATATGAGTCAGCACTGTGCCCTTGTTGCCAAGAAGGCCAATGTCATTTTGGGATGTATAAGTAGGGGCATAGCGAGCAGATTGAGGGATGTGATCGTTCCCCTCTATTCGACATTGGTGAAGCCTCATCTGGAGTACTGTGTCCAGTTTTGGGCCCCACACTACAAGAAGGATGTGGATAAATTGGAGAGAGTCCAGCGAAGGGTAACAAAAATGATTAGGGGTCTGGAACACATGACTTATGAGGACAGGCTGAGGGAACTGGGATTGTTTAGTCTGCAGAAGAGAAGAATGAGGGGGGATTTGATAGCTGCTTTCAGTTACCTGAGAGGTGGTTCCAGAGAGGATGGTTCTAGACTATTCTCAGTTGTAGAAGAGGACAGGACAAGGAGTAATGGTCTCAAGTTGCAGTGGGGGAGGTTTAGGTTGGATATTAGGAAAAACTTTTTCACTAGGAGGATGGTGAAACACTGGAATGCATTACCTAGGGAGGTGGTAGAATCTCCTTCCTTAGAAGTTTTTAAGGTCAGGCTTGACAAAGCCCTGGCTGGGATGATTTAATTGGGGATTGGTCCTGCTTTGAGCATGGGGTTGGACTAGATGACCTCCTGAGGTCCCTTCCAACCCTGATATTCTATGATTCTATGATTCATGGGGGAAGGTAAAGGGACGGGGAAGCAGGATGCCACGGCCTACTGGCGGATCTGCGTCTTCCGTGACCAATTACTCACCTACAGGATGGGTCAAGGACTGTTGCACGGCCTGCTGGGGGATGTGAGCATCCCTGGCAGTGAGGATCCTCCCTTCACCCCCCATGACACCTCTCACCATCGCAATATTGAACACCCGGGGTTGTAGGATGGCTCTCCGCAGGTCCCAGGTGCTCTCCTTCCTTCGGGAGGGAGGGTACTCTGTGATTTTCCTGCAGGAGATCCATACGGATCCGACCACTGAAGACAGTTGGCAGCTGGAGTGGGGGGACAGGGTCTACTTTAGCCATTCCACGATTCGGCAGGCTGGAGCGGCGACCCTGTTCTCCCCCGACCTACGGCCTGAGGTGCTAGGAGTCGCCAAGGCCGTGCCGGGTCGCCCGCTGCATCTCCGGTTCCATATAGAGAGGCTCGTGGTTAAACTCGTTAACGTCTATGCCCCAACATCGGGCCCAGAGCGGCTGCAATTCTATCAGCAGGCGTCTGCCTTCCTCGGCACCTTAGATTCTCACAAGTGCCTGGTCCTGGGAGGGGATTTTAATACCACCCTCGAGGAGCGAGACCGCTCGGGGACCAAGCAGAGCCCGGCCGCCGTGGACACCCTCCAGGAGATAGTTGAACATCACTCCCTAGTGGACATCTGGCGTGACCACCACCCGGATGACACTTCCACGTTCACCTTTGTCTGTGTGGAAGCCCATTGGTCAAGCCACTCCCAGCTGGAACGCATTTATTTATCACGCTTCCATCTCTCATGAGCTCACTCCTCCAGCTTTCGGCTGGCCCCATTTTCTGACCATCACCTAGCCACCGTGACAGCCTCCCTCCGTGGGGAGAGGCCGGGGTCGGCCTATTGGCATTTTAACAACAGCCTGTTGGAGGATGAGGGCTTCATGACGTCCTTCTGGGAATTCTGGCTGGCCTGGCGAGGGCAGCGGCATGCCTTTCCCTCGACACGGCGATGGTGGGACCTGGGAAGGTGCGCACCCAGCTTTTCTGCTGCGACTACACCCGGGGCACCAGCCGATGGAGAAATGCGGCGATAGAGCAGTTGGAACGGGAGGTCTTAGAGCTGGAGAGGCATTTGACCGCCAGCCCCGAAGACCCGCTCCTTTGCGGAGCATGCCGGGAGAAGCGGGAGGAGTTCCGGGCCCTCGAGGACCATCGGGCCTGGGGCGCCTTTGTTCGATCCCGCATCCTCCTCCTTCAGGTCTTCTATGCCCTGGAGAAAACGAGGGGGGGGCAAGAAACACGTCACCTGCCTCCTGGCAGAAGGTGGCATCCCCTCATGGAATCGGCGGAGATGTGCGGGAGGGCCCGAGCCTTCTACACAAGTCTTTTCTCCCCGGATCCGACCAATCCTAGCGCTTGCAGAGTGCTTTGGGAGGAGCTCCCTACGGTTAGCGCGAGCGACCGAGACCAGCTAGAGTTGCCTCTCACTCTGGCCGAGTTCTCGGAAGCCCTCCGTCGTATGCCCACTAATAAGTCTCCAGGCACGGATGGGCTGACCATGGAGTTCTACCACATGTTTTGGGACGTCCTCGGCCCAGACCTAGTCACCATCTGGGCCGAGTCTCTGCAGAGCGGGGTCCTCCCTCTTTCGTGCAGGCGAGCGTGCTCGCGTTATTGCCAAAGAAGGGGGACCTCCGCGATTTACGAAATTGGTGTCCCATCTCACTCCTCAGCACGGACTACAAAATCGTAGTGAAAGCAATCTCGCTGTGGCTAGGCTCTGTGCTGGCGGACGTGATCCACCCAGACCAGACCTACACCGTCCTGGACCACAGTATCTTTGATAACCTATATCTGGTTTGGGACCTTTTGGAACTCGGGCGTAGAGACGATCTGTCGTTTGCCCTCCTGTCCCTAGATCAGGAGAAGGCGTTCGATAGGGTGGACCACGGGTACCTCCTGAGCGTTCTGCAGGCGTTTGGCTTCAGACCCCAGTTTGTGGGTTTTCTGTGGGTGCTGTACGCTTCCACAGAGTGTCTGATTAAGCTCAACTGGACCCTGACTGAACCAGTCAGCTTCGGACGAGGGGTATGGCGGGGTGCCCCCTCTCGGGCCAGCTGTACGCTCTAGCGATAGAGCCCTTCCTCTGTCTCCTCTGCAGGAGGTTGACAGGGTTGGTGCTGTGGGAGCCGGAGCTGCAGCTGGTCCTGTTGGTGTGTGCTGATGACGTGCTCCTCATGATCCAGGACCCTGGCGACTTGGCGCGGGTGGAGGCTTGCCAGGCCATCTATTCTACCTTGGCGTTTACCTTTCTGCCACGCATCCCTCTCCGCCGGAGAACTGGGAAAATTTAGAGGGCGGGGTGATAGAGTGGCTCTGGAAATGGACAGGACTACTCTGATGTCTCTCCCTCGGAGGAAGAGTGCTGGTGCTTAATCAACTAGTCCTGTCCATGCTCTGGTACCGGCTCAACACCCTGGTCCCGGCCCCGGGTTTCCTGACCAACCTCCGGACGTAGATGCTGGGGTTCTTTTGGACAGGAACGCACTGGGCCCCTGTAGGGGTTCTTCATCTACTACTGAAGGAAGGAGGACAGGGCCTGAAGTGTCCACACACTCAGGTCTGTGTCTTCTGGCTCCAGGCCCTACAGAGGCTCCTCTATGGTGCAGGCAGTTGGGCGTGGAGCACACTGGCGCACGCCATCCTGCGCTGCATCCGGGGGCTCCGATATGACCTGCCACTCTTTTATCTCCATCCGGGAGGTCTTCCGCGAGACCTCTCCGGGCTGCCGGTCTTCTACCAGGATCTCCTCCGGACTTGGAAACTCTTTTTAACCATCATGTCTGTGGCGGCCACCAAGGGCGTAGATCTCTTCGCGGAGCCCCTGCTACACAACCCCCAGCTCCGTGTGCAGGTGGTGGAGTCCCGCTCGGTGCGCCAGAGCTTGATCCTGGCAGAAGTCATGAGAGTCGAAGACCTCCTAGGCTACAACCAGGGAGACTGGCTGGATCCCCTGTCGCTCACCCGGCGCATGGGGCTCTCCAGACCTCGTACCCCCCGGTGTGTACTTCAGGAGGTGAAGGCCACTTTGCTGCCTGCTGCTTGAGCTTACCTCGACCGGGTCCTGCTCGAGGGCACGCCCCGCCCACCCTCTACCCCAGGCCCGCCGGACCCCCTGCTCCGCAATCGATCCCCTCACCCCTTCACTGCGAGCCGGCTGCAAAACTGCGCCAAGGAAACATCTATACACGCTCGTGCTCCATACCCTTCACGCCCTCACCCTAGTGTCCCGTCCCAACACAAAGTGGCGAGACCTTCTGCCACCTTTGGAGGGTGAGCAGCCCTGGTGGGCCAGCCTATATTCCACCTTGGTTCCGAGGCCCGTCAGGGACATTAGTTGGCGGCTCCTTCATGGAGCTGTGAGCACAGGCACGTACTTGGAGCGGTTCACCCCTGTCCCAAATACTTGTCCCTTTTGTGGTGTGAGGGAAACCCTGGCGCACGTATATTTGGAGTGCGCCAGGCTGCAGCCCCTGTTCCAGCTTCTCACAAACCTCCTATTACGTTTTTGGTTGCATTTTTCCCCTCACCTTTTTATTTATGCACTCCCCATCCGTAGCCTCACAAAGTCGCGGGATCTCCTAGTTAACCTCCTCCTGGCCGATGGAGTTTTCTGTGACTGTGGGGCCGTTTTCCGATCCTCGGTCCGTTCACGTATCCAGGCGTAGTTCCTCTGGGCGGCGTCCACCGACTCCCCTTGATGCTTTTGAGGAGCGGTGGGCGCTGTCTGAGGTTCTCTGCTCAGTGTCCCCATCCGGGTCCCTTTGTCTGACCCTTTGATTGGGGGAGAGAGTAAGGGACCCCAGCCCCAGCCATTGCTGCTGCGGACACCACAACCCTAGAGGGGTCCTTTCACACGTGGGTGCACGTGCCCCCAGATTGTCCACCCCACAGCCTGCCCCTCTTGTTGGGTGCTTTCAGAGAGGGAATTGTTGGTGACACCGGGCGTGGCGCCAGGTAACTCGAGGGGGTGGCAGACCTTGAGAGTCGATGAAGCTCCCTCGCTCTGGGCCACCAGGTAACTCGACAGGGTGGAAGACCACGAGAGTTGAGGAAGCCCCCTGCTCTGGGCCCAGGCAAGCTTGAACACTTCCCTCCCCTGAAGCAAATGAGAAAACAATTGGTTGCTGTGTTACACATTGCATATGCTGCTGTTTTTACTTTGTAAGTGTGTTATGCAAATAAAAACATCTTTTGCTTAAAAAAAAAAAATACTCTCCTATAGCCATCTGACCTGACCCTTTCACAGAACAAGTAAATAACTTTTCCTTATTCAGTTTCTCCACACCACTCATAATTGTATATGCCTCTATCATATCCCCCCCCCCCCAGTTTCCTCTTTTCAAAGCTGAAAATCCTAGCCTCTTTAATCTCTCCTCATATGGGACCCATTCCAAAACCCTAATCATTTTAGTTGTCCTTTTCTGAACCTTTTCTAGTGCCACTATATCTTTTTTGAGATGAGGCGACCACATCTGCACGCAGTATTCAAGATATGGGCATACCAGGGATTTATATAAGGGCAATAAGATATTCTCCGTCTTATTTTCTATCCCTTTTTTAAGGATTCCTAACTTCTTGTTTGCTTTTTTGACTGCCGCTGCACGCTGTGTGGATGTCTTCAGAGAACTATCAACGATGACTCCAAGATCTTTCTCCTGATTAGTTGTAGCGAAATTAGCCCCCATCATATTGTATGTATAGTGGGATTATTTTTTTCCAAGGTTCATTACTTAACATTTATCCCCATTAAATTTCATTTGCCATTTTGTTGCCCAATCTTTTAATTTTGTGAGATCTTTTTGAAGTTCTTCACAGTCTCCTTTGGTCTTAACTATCTTGAGCAGTGTAGTATCATCTGCAAACTTTGCGACCTCACTGTTTACCCCTTTGTCCAGATGAATAAGCTGAATAGGATTGGTCCTAGGACTGATCCTTGGGGAACACCACTAGTTACCCTTCTCCATTCTGAAAATGTACCATTTATTCCTACTCTTTGTTCCCTGTCTTTTAACTAGTTCTCAATCCATGAAAGGATCTTCCCTCTTGTCCCATGACAACTTAATTTACGTAAGAACCTTTGGTGAAGGACCTTGCGAAAGGCTTTCTGGAAGTCTAAGTACACTATGTCCACTGAGTAAACTAAGTCTTAGTACACTGTTTGTATGAACATCATTAAATCTAAATTCATTTAGAGGAACATTATTAAACCTAAATTTCATATAGCATACCAGTTCCTCATGAATGAATTTGCTCAGCTCAGTTGAAATCAATGGAGCTACATCACTTTACAGCAGCTGAGGATACAGCTGTGTGTGTTTAATCACTTTTATTTACTCTTCCTGGGCTGCTTGGAGAGTTTTGATATTGCTAGAAAATAATCCATAAACAACATAATGGTGAAGTATCAAACTCATAACCTTGCTACACAAAATATCATAGGAAAGTTACTGTGCCTCCATGTTAAATTACTAGTTTAATTTTTAAACCTTAAAAGAATAACTGAAAATGGATAGTATGTATTTAAAAATTTATTTGGCTGAAAATGTTCAATATGTGCATGTCAATCACATTTTGTCAGAGGAACTTCATAATTTTTTTTAATATTTGTCAGTATGTAGTTGCAATACAAACTCTATAATAATTCTTCAAATGCGGGCAAACATCATTAACTGTATTTGAACTAGTGTTGGTTTCTCTTGATTCCCCTAGTTATAGTCTGCAAATATGTACAGAATGACATCACCATGGAACACACTCACTCACTAGAAACATCTTATTTTATCATTTGGATTCATTATTTGCAAGGCACAGGAAGCAAGAATGTGTTCTTGACCAGCTCAGCACTCCTTCACACAGACTTTGTGTGTGATAGGTAGTATTAAAAAAAAAAAAAGACGTGTGTGTGCGTGTGTGTGTGCGCGCGTGCACGCTGTTTTATCCAAACCAAAAAAAAAAAAAAAAAAAGAGAGGCACTGTTGGTATTCTCAAAGGTGGCAGAAATGGAGCAATAAAAATGTTTGCAATTCAGATGTTTGCTATTTGCAATTCAGATGTTTAAGTATTTCTCATTTAAAAATATATATATATAATTTTGTTGCACATTGCCTTGCTGGGTTGTTTGAGCAGCGCCCCCGCCCCCTTTTCCCCCCTTTTGCACATTTTAAAACCTGGCTATCAATTTTCAGAGTTTTACAAAGGATTTTACCCACATGGCTTCTAATCACTGGGACTCGTGCAGGTATGTGCCAAACGAGTGCTTTGTCTATGTAGCGCCTTATCCTGACTCCTTTGTTTAAAGAGACTGCCCCTTACTATTTTTTTACAGTGTCTAACACAATGGAACCTCAATTTGATTGGGCCCTCTAGGCACTACTGTAATACAAACAGTAAATAATAATCCCTATTTTTCTTCAGCTGGTTCACAGAATTTTCAGTAAGGCTTAAGTTTAATAACTTTGACTCCTCCACTCTTTTTTTAAATTGCAGAGGCACTGTTAATGCAGAATAATATGGGTTTCTTTCAGTAGGATGCATTATATTGGCCTGAAATTACTTGCTTTCATTGGCGCACAACCAATTGCAGCAAAGATGCTAATGACTGAACAGGCATGGGGGCTAACTACCTTTCCACCTCAAAAGGTGTCCGTGCCAGTTTGCTTTCTCTAATAAAGGTGTGTGTGGGGGGGACCTTATCATGCAGAGACAAACTCTGCACTTAGTAAAACTTTCATTGACTTTAATGGAAATTTTGCCTGAAAAGGAATGCAAACTTGGTCTGAAAGATTGTAACACATAATACAGATGCTATTCAGTAAACCTGTAAAAGTTGGGTAGACTCCCTCCACCAGCCCTGTTTTCTATTTGGATGCATCTCTTAAGTCTTACATAGTTTCCCAAAATTTCTGTATACATAAAAATGATGGGTTTTTGTCTTTTCATATGTCTTGCAAAAATATGTGGGTTTTTTTTACTACTTTCTCTAGCATCTCTAGAAAGATAGTAACAGAAACATGCAGTAGAAAGAGTGATCTCTCCATAATAAATTATCTAGCTGTTTTCCAACTACAGAAAGATCACTAACCACTAATTTTTTTTAGTATATGAGGAATGTTGACTGCTCTGGTCTTCATACAACTCATCTTGATGGTTATAAAATCATTATCTTTACATTTGTTACAGAAGTACTATATATTCTAAATACAAGCATTTTGATTGCTGAAGCAAGTTATGTGCAATAGAGAAGGCACTTGTGTTTGATTCAGTCCATTTATAAACCAAGCAATTGCTGTCAATCTGAGAAATCTTAATGAGAAGAAAATGTTAGAAATGTTTTTTAATTACAATAGTCGAATTAAAGCAAAGATTCCCATGACCTCCACCCAAGGATACTAAAGGGAATACTGTTTTTTCCTGCATAAATATTGAAAGGTGAGTGGAAACTTTGTTATGGATTGAGTTTAAACCTCATTCAAAGTGATGTATGACCATGCCCTTCATTTAAGATAGCTGTAAGAGACAGCTAATGGGCCACACCTAAAATAAGGCCTAATAGTCTGCCCAGAAACTAGCACCATGTGGATGGTGTAAGGTTCCATTGGATATTGTGACTGGGTGGGTGTGTGAGGGAACACACCAAGTGAGAACAGATGACAACTGAGAGAGAGGCAGAGGCAAGCAAGCCAACCAGTAGCATTTTAATCACAGTGACCCTGGAAAAGCAAGAGAGACCTTTTGGGGTCTGCTGGCTAAACAGGTGTGGAGGGTCCATTGGCAATAAGTAGAGGTTTTGAAATTTATATTAATTGAGCTAAACTAATTCCTCTGTAACATGAATGATGTCAAAGGTGTTGCACAGAGATTAACCTGACTACTATGTTCAAGTCTCATTACCTAAAATGGGGTAGGGTACAATACTGAAGTAAATAAAGCTATGGCAATTTATACTAGTTGAATATCTGCCCCATTTTACATTAATTTTTGTATCCTTTTGCTGTCAATTACAGATATTTTTAGTATCATAGAACTAGAAAGGACCTTGAGAGGTCTTCTAGTCCAGTGTCCTGCTCTCAAGACAGGACTAAGTATCATCTAGACCAGGTGTTCCCTAACTGTAGTACACTTACCCTAGGGCACATGAGATATCTCTGGGGGTTACATGGGAGAAATTAGGTAATAGGGGATTTTATTTATCCCATTTTCATAATAGACTACTCAGATGAACCTTTAAAATGCTGGGAATTTTAATAAAATATGATATCTAATGTACTTCAAGATGTAGCAATGAGAACACATATAGAGAGATGCTGACATACAAAGGCCTCGCTTCCAAACACCGTACAGAAGGGATTCAGTTGCACAGCAACTGTCCATTGCAACTGAGCTCAGAACTTAGTCAAGGTTGGTTGTGTGTTTTGTTTTGTTTTTTTTGTTTTGTGGGGGTTGTATGTTGCACTATAACTATGTCTGTATCTAACAGTGAAATATAGACAGATGACTAAAGACAGTGTTAAGAAGAGTACACACAGTATCAGTGATGAGAAGCAAAGTGATTAAATTTGTCTTCCCAGTACTAGTGCACATTCGCTGAAGTTGCTGGTGACTCAACAACTTCTGACATGTGAAGTGAAACATTGACACCAGGAACAAAACAGGATCTCCATCAAAGAGATGTAAATATGACCTAGACAAATTGGAGGATTGTGCCCTGTATAAATATAAATATAAAGGGAAGGCTAACCATCTTTAAATCCCTCCTGGCCAGAGGAAAAAACCCTTTCACCTGTAAAGGGTTAAGAAGCTAAAGATAACCTCGCTGGCACCTGACCAAAATGACCAATGAGGAGGCAAGATACTTTCAAAACGGGGCGGGGGGAGGGGGGACTAAGGGTTCTCTCAGTCTGTGTGATGCTTTTGCCGGGACCAGAGCAGGAATGCAGGTCAGAACTCCTGTAAACAGTTAATAAGCAATCTAGTTAGATATGCGTTAGATTCTGTTTTGTTTAAATGGCTGATAAAATGAGTAGTGACATGTATCAGAGCAGTCACCCAATGAGATGTGGGTACATTGCAGTTTACATAGGGAAGCACTTCCTGCCAAAAGAATGCCCGCTAATTTGAGGGAGGTGCTGGACAATGCTGTGAAGATGGTAAACTTTATAAAAGCTCTATCCTTGAATTCCAGAATCTTTTCCACTCTGTGTAATGAGATGGGAAGTTTGCACATCAATCTAGTGCTCCACACAGAGGTTCGATGGCTGTCATGGGGCAAGGTCTTGGCATGTTTCTTTGAACTTCACCCTGAGGTCAAGGTATTCTCTGCAGACCACTCCTTCCCACTCTCTCACTGTCTGCATAACATGGGCCTGGCTCTCACAGCTGGGCTACTTGTCATATATAGTCTTGCCTGAATATGCTAAATTTAGGACTGAATGCCAACACCTACACTGTCCATGACAAAACTGAGTAAATTATATAAAAAACCCTGGAATTCTGCACTCACTGTGTGGAGGAAAAAACTGAAATCTTCCCAAACATGCATGAATTCTTGACAATGAATGAACTACAGTTGCAAAACAGTGTTAAAGGTGACATAAAGCAACATCTCATTGAACTGGCAAACCAATTAAGTGAGTACTTTCCCTCAGTGGGAAACACAAACAAATGGGATCACAACCCTTTCACGTTCTCCCTCCCCCCTCCCCACAGTACCCAGGCTGCAAGACTTGTCAATAAAAGATCAAGAGAATCTCCTGGACATCTCAACTGATGGCAGAGTCAAGACTGAGTTCTAACAAAAGTTGGCTGAGTTTTGGATCCAAATGCAATCAGAGTTCCCCAAATTGTCTGACAGGGCTGTCAAGGTTTGGATGCTGTTTGTTTGGTACATCTTCTGTTTGTGAAAGTGGATTTTCATCACTCACTGGAATGAAATCAAAATATCTTTCTTCATCTTTGTGCAGAAAACAACTTATTACAAACTATCATGTCACTCCAAACATTATGCACCTGTGCTTGAAAAACAACCTCATCCGTCACATTACTGGTGAGTGGTACTAGTAAGCCATTATTTAAGTTGGTCAAAAGAAAGTGTATATTAAAACTAAAACCATAAATTATTATTATTTTTATTTATTTATTATAGTCCTATATAGTATGTGTTTATGTATTACAATACTTGGGCACCAAAAGGGTTAAAATATAACACTTGTATTCTAGAAGGGGGTACGCAATAAGAAAAGTTTGAGATGGTCTAAATTAGAGGTTCCCAACAAATGTTTTTCTAACCTGATCTTAAAAACCTCCAATGGCTGAGATCCCACAACCTTCCTGGGCAATTTGGGGGATGTGTAACTCCCTTTGATTTCTCTAGTGATCGGCCTTGTATACACTACCAAGTTGATCTAAGTTTCACTACTCCAGTTACATGAATAATGTAACTGGAGTCAACAGAGCTTAGGTCAATTTATCGCAGTGTCTTCACTGTGCTGTGACGTTGGGAGATGCTCTCCCATCGACTTACCTTACTCTTCTCGGGGAGCTAGAGTACCAGAGTCAACCTGAGTGCTCTACTGTCAATTTAGTGGGTCTTCACTGGACCTGCTAAATCGACACCCATTGCATTGATCTCCCCAGTAGTGAAGACAAGCCCATCATATTGCAGTCAAATGTGGTGGTGGAGTCAATGCAGTTTTGGCATGAATTTAAGCATATAAATAATTATTTATATGCTCAGACCTAGAAGTATGTATGTAGGCTCACATATTTTAGCTTCACGTATTTGACTATTGAACTTTTGATTACCTTGTATATACATGTATTTCATTTGTTCAGAGTGTGAATTGTATTCCTGCCTGTTTTGTACATAACCCCTTATTTTTTCATTTGTGCCTTGTCTTGAATATTAACATTCAGAAATGTGCTTACTGTTTATGCACACTAACCTTCATTCTGAGCATTCATGGTCCTAAATTATTGTTAACAGGTGAGCAATCAGCCTAAAAATTATCTCTATCATACTGCTCTTGTGTAACTGTGAACTAAATAAGGTTCAGGATCATTGCTAATCTGTCTTGGGTTTCTTCTGTAAATGAAAAGAGCTGTTAATGGCACCTTTAAATTAAAATAACACATTCAGTTAACCACTGCTTTCATCTGTGCAAGTTTGTACTTGGAGAAGCTGGGCATGACAACAGACTTTTATGACTCCCATAAGAACAGAAATGTGGTAATTATCAGGTATAGATCTGGAGCTGTTACTATCTCCCTGGTAGTATAGGGGTTACTGGGAAGAAGATTGTGACTGAGTCCTGGTACCAATTTCCTAGCTACAATGTGGTATACACACAACTTCACTATCTGAGGATTTATATCTCTTCAGCTGAATGCTGTAACCAGGGACAGGTATGTTCAGCAAAGTGCTATGTTTCATGAGAGCTTAGAATGAAAACAGTCCTTTTTGTTATTTAATGAATTGAGAGTGCTCAGAATTTAGCAAACGAGAAGCAACTTCTTAAGCATATACTTTACTTCAATCTGTATACAAAGAAAATTATCACACAGTGTCATTGCAGAAAATTGTCTGCAGTTTATAAATTCCAAGAAAAGAAGAACACAGTTTTACTCTTTTATTCAGAATCTCTCAAAAATCCTGGGCAGATTCTGTAAAAACCTGTGGAAAAATTCAGCACCTATTTTTTTTTCTGAAACCATCCTACTGAGTCATATGTGAAGCATAATTATATTCTAGCTGATGATGATATACTTTGTATGATCCTCCCACATAGTTATACTGTTGACTTTAATTAACAGCATTTTTCCTGTCTGTATTAGAATGATGAGGAAAAAAGGTGTCTGAGTAATAACTGAGGTTTTAGTTCTCTTCAGTCATCCTGAGTCAATTATTTCAAGGTCTTTAATGTAATGGATAGATATGAGGATGTGAATCTTTGCAGGTTCAAGGGACACAGTCAAGTTGGGACAATGAACATTTGATCTATCTTTATTATTCTTATCTGTTTGCAAATTCTATAAAACACTTTACATTTGTTTTCCCACCAGACAATTATTCAGTGCTGGCTTAAGAAACAAACCAATAATTACAGCAGCAATGCTCTAATAAGCAAACTCACAAGGAAAAACTATTTGCATGGTAGGTTTTAAAAGAAATAGAAAACCGATTTCAGTTAGAAGCTTCTAGAGGTATCCTAAACAAGTGAGAAATGTTTGAAAATCATGACATACCTTAATTTTGCCCCTTTATTACTTTACAGTAGACATTCACAGCTCTTGATGTTATCTGTATCTTGCACCAGTTGCATTGTTTCCTGCTGTGCAAAACACTAGTTCAGAAATGATCAATGATAGATGAAACTATGTGGGTATTAAAAGGCCAAATCACATAGGTCTGGCCAGCTTGATTTTTCTTGCCTTCTTATACTTTAAAGTATAAGAACTTCTTGAAGTGTTTCTGGAGAGGGATGTGTGTATTGCTCTAACCAATACATATTTCTGCAACTGCTTTACTTTGAAAGTGACAAATAAAGGATTTCTACAGATTCTGCTGTATTCTTCCAATTTTTAACTCCAATATACCTGATTTGCTGGAAGGTTATCTTTAGAGGAGGGGCAGTATTTTGCTAGTGTTTAAAGACTTTCAGTTGTACTTGTGGCAGGTGTACCTGTGTCCTCTTTAACATCTCATCATTTTAAAATTATTCAAGCATTTTTAATATTTCTGCTAGTAGCTGTGTGCCAAAGCCAGTTTCCCTGGCTGTGATTGATCTAAATATTGTTCTGTAAGGCCTACCTGGTGTTCAGGAATCCTTCTAAGTGGTAATAACTGACTTAAGTTTCATGCTGTCTGGAGTGGCTCAAAACTGAGAGTGCCAGCCACATGGCAGCCTGTCAATACACAGGGCAGATACCCCAAACCGGCTGTCTGATCTATAATTAGATTTCAACAAATCAGTAACGAGTGTAAACTCCTAAAACACTAGAACAGTCTTATCACAGATAGTCCCCTTGGGCAGGGGTTCTCAACCTTTTTCTTTCTGAGGCATCCCCCCAACATGCTATAAAAACTCCATGACCCACCTGTGCCAAACAGTGGCTTTTATATGCAGAAAACCAGGAGCCGGTGTTATGGGGGAGCAAGCAGGGCAATTGCCTGGGGCCCCTCATTTCAGCCTTGGATGGTGGGGCCCAGGACCGCAAATGTCAGCCCTATGTGGTGTGGTTTGGGCTTTCTGCCCTGGATGGAGATTCCACCACCTCACTAGGTAACCCATTCCAGTGCTTCACTACCTTCCTCGTGAAAAAGTTTTTCCTAATATCCAACCTAAACCTCCCCTACTGCAACTTGAGACCATTGCTCCTTGTTCTGTCATCTGGTACCACTGAGAACAGTCTAGCTCCATCCTTTTCGAAACCCCCTTTCAGGTAGTTGAAAACAGCTATCAAATCCCCCCTCATTCTTCTCTTCTGCAGACTAAATAATCCCAGTTCCCTCAACATCTCCTCATAAATCATGTGCTCCAGCCCCCTAATCATTTTTGTTGCACTCCACTGGACTCTTTCCAATTTTTCCACATCCTTCTTGTAGTGTGGGGCCCAAAACTGGACACAGCACTCCAGATGAGGCCTCACCAATGCTGAATAGAGGGGAATGATTACGTTCCTCGATCTGCTGGCAATGCTCCTACTTATACAGCGCAAAATGCCGTTAGTCGTCTTGGCAACAAGGGCACACTGTTCACTCATATCCAGCTTCTCATCCACTGTAACCCCTAGGTCCCTTTCTGCAGAACTGCTGCCTAGCCACTTGGTCCTTAGTCTGTAGCATAGCATGGGATTCTTCCATTCTAAGTTCAGGACTCTGCACTTGTCCTTGTTGAACCTCATCAGATTTCTTTTGGCCCAATCCTCCAATTTGTCTAGGTCCCTCTGTATCCTATCCCTACCCTCCAGCGTATCTACCTCTCCTCCCAGTTTAGTGTCATCTGCAAACTTGCTGAGGGTACAATCCACTCCAGATCATTTATGAAGATATTGAACAAAAACGGCCCCAGGACCGACCCTTGGGGCATTCCGCTTGATACTAGCTGCCAACTAGACATGGAGCCATTGATCACTACTGGTTGAGCTTTACGATCTAGCCAGCTTTCTATCCACCTTGTAGTCCATTCATCCAGCCCATATTTCTTTAAGCCTGCTGGCAAGTATACTGTGGGAGATCGTGTCAAAAGCTTTGTTAAAGTCCAGGAACAACACGTCCACTGCTTTCCCCTCATCCATAGAGCTAGTTATCTCATCATAGAAGGCAATTAGATTAGTCAGTTGCCCTTGGTGAATCCATGATGACTGTTCCTGATCACTTTCCTCTCCTCAAAGTGCTTCAAAATGGATTCGTTGAGGACTTGCTCCATTATTTTTTCCAGGGACTGAGGTGAGGCTGACATATTTACCATGAGAAGAAGGTCCTCATGGTAGACGTCTTGGTGCCATTTGAAAATGTGTCAGAGGCCTTTCACGAGGCCTGAGCATGGAAGGCGTTGAAGTACATCCTACTGGCCGACACCCTGAGAGGCCATGGCTACGAGGTCCAGAACCATGCCCTGGTCGTGGAAGCCCTGGGTGCATTGGACCCCCCCACAACGAGCCGGTACTGAGAGCATGCAGAGTCTGTCAACGCTATGCCCGCTCATGAGACAGCTCATGGTGTCCGACACCATCAGATGGTCCAGAGACATCTACGTAGAACACATCACAGGACACCGCCAGTACCAGATCAAGTAACCAACAATGCCAACCAGGGAAATAACCCACTTCCTTCCCTGATGAACCGAGGGATGCACCACATCCAGGTACTTATTCTCAACACCAATACTGACTTGGACTCTTAATACATTCCATGGGTGGCGTACTGGAGCCCACTTATCCACTGATGCTTTAAAAACTCCCACACCCCAATCTGGATCTATCTGGTTATGTGATATGTATGTACCTCATGAACCTTGTAATTGACACTTTCAATTCCCCATAACCCAAACCCGACCTCAGATGTAGAATACCTTCCCTCTTAACTTGTGTAAATTTGATTTTAAACATTAACTTTAACAAAATTTTTAATTCTTTCTACACATCGACAGGTTTCAGAGTAACAGCCGTGTTAGTCTGTATTCGCAAAAAGAAAAGGAGATGCATCCGATGAAGTGAGCTGTAACTCACGAAAGCTTATGCTCACATAAATTGGTTAGTCTCTAAGGTGCCACACGTACTCCTTTTCTTTCTACACATCTGGATGGTTCCTGCAACCTCAATAAGGATTCTTTAAAATACAGCCAGCACTCCTGGACTCCTTTGCCCCTCATGTTGTTCTCCCAGGGAATCCTGCCCATAGGTTCACTGAGGGAGTCAAAGTCTGCTTTTCTGAAGTCCAAGGTCCATATTCTGTTGCTCTCCTTTCTTCCTTGTGTCAGGATCCTGAACTCAACCATCTCATGGTCACTGCCTCCCAGGTTCCCATCCACTTTTACTTCCCCTACTAATTCTTCCCTGTTTGTGATCAGCAGGACAAGAAGAGCTCTCCTGCTAGTTGGTTCTTCCAGCACTTGCACCAGGAAATTGTCCCCTACACTTTCCAAAAACTTCCTGGATTGTCTGTGCACTGCTGTATTGCTCTCCCAGCAGATATTGGGATGATTGAAGTCCCCCATGATAACCAGGGCCACTGATTTAGTAACTTCTGTTAGTTGCCTGAAGAAAATCTCTATTTATTTACTTACTTATTTATTTGTCTTCATTCTCTCTCCTTTGTCCCTCCCCGTCTTGTATTTCATCTTTCTCCTTTTTCCATACACTTTCTTTGCCTACCATCTTTAAAGCAAGTTTAAGATAATAGAACAGCTAGCAGCCAAGCTCGCAGTCATCCTGCTGCCATTTTGTATTATCTAGCTCTTCTGGCTAATTCAACTTTTTCCTACAGGTAGCATTTTGTATCACAATTTGACAAGAAAGGAGCAGTTTTGATGGTCCCATTGCAACATGGTACAAGAAATTTGAATGAGAACTTGCAGTTTTGTGTGGTTTTTTTGTTTTGTTTTTGTTTGTTTTTCCTGAAGGTTGCTGAATTGGCAGCCCGAGATACTGCAATCCTTTCTTCATCCATAGAAAAGGTACCACATGGACAGTGATAGTGCAAGTTTTTCCTCTCAGTCATGCTAATGTACCTCGACCCTGATATAGAGATATCATCTCTAGGAGTGATAATCACAGGATGTTAACCCCTGCATTAGTTTTCATGCCAGTTGAAAATTCTTGCCCCACGGCTAAACCTGAATACCAATTATGATGACAGCTTTTGTGATGTGAGCACTTCTTTGTTGGGGATGGGAATGAGACTGCCAAACTTGTATAAAAGGGGTAACATTTTTGCTCCCTTCAGATTTTGGCTTTTTTTAACTGGTAATCTGGAATGCAATATTCTAAATCCCATTTACAAATGTCAGACTTATCCTGTTCAGTTAGAAAGATTCAAGTGAGATACAAGAAGCCATACATTGGCTAAGGTGCTACAAGTCCTCCTTTTCTTTTTGTGGATACAGACTAACATGGCTGCTACTCTGAAACCTGACATTGGAAGATCAGTAGTTGTGATATGAGTTTTTGCAGAACAAGATGTCCTTTAAGTCTTTCAGAGTGAAAAATAATTACTATGAGTTGGAATGGGGAATCAGCAATGGAACAGTGAAGTCCTCACAGAAAGGAAAAAAAATAAACTATGGATATGGAGATGAAGTAGAATTAGTTCTGGTATTATCTGTAGAAGTATCAGTACTTTAAACATAAACTAAACTTGAAGTGCTCTAGCAGGCCAGATTCTCTGCTCCACCTTGCTTCTGCTCACTAATTCAGGGCTGGTTTTATTGTGATTCTAGGCTTGGCATAGAAAACAGAATCCTGGGGCTGGTGTATATGACACCACCTGGCCATGGCCCAAGAAGTCATCCAACAGCTAAGGATAGCTGGAGTGCTGTGTGCTCTGGCTGTGCTACCTTTCCAGCCCTTCCCATTGGGAAAAAGAAATAAGGGCCACATTTTCACTGGTGTAAACCATCAGACCTCTGACTTTAGTGGAGCTAAGAACTGAGCTCTGACTTCTGACAGCTGAGGATCTGTTCCTAAACATCTAAAATAATCTTTGTGTATATAAACACAGACACACAATTGCCGAGCTGGCATGGATTAGCCCTGCAGTTTTAATTGCAGTGTGGGCACACACTAATTTTCCAACCCAGTTGAGACCATTGATAGACTAATTCTTAAGCAATGCATCATAAAAAAACAAACTCATCTGAGGTCGAGTTATTTATAAAGTTATACTGCTTTTATTCTCATGAACAGATTTTGGAAACAGAATCACCTGGTTAATATGATCTGAAATCAGAGCTGGTCAATTAATCCCTTTCAATATTCATATTATCTGAAGATAAGTATTTCTGCCTGAATTATTTACTTTTCTATCACAGTGAGGAATATTTGAATGTTCTTGTTTAAATTTCCTCTTAGAGAATGCAGATCTTGCAACAAATTTGCATGAATTATCTGTTGTTTTTTTTATTCTAGCAGGAGTTTCAATCCCTTATGTGACAGGGACTAATTTACAAAAGATTTTATATATGGCAGCTACCACTTTTCTAAAAGCTTGCACTTTCACTTGAAAGTAGAAGCTTCAGTGTTTTCTGATCTTATTCAAAAGGTTTCTGCGTAAAATGTGTTATAACTCAATTTCTATGACTTCTAAGGTTTTTTGCAAGTTGTTGTAGTTCAACTGTATACTTCTTTTATATTTACATCACGAAGACATGACTGCATGACTAATTATATTAGTCGCTGCTTCCTGAGCATCTCACAGTGGACTTCAACCTGAAACAATCAAAGAAGCAGTATTTACTCATATGAGTAATCACATTGAACTAATGCCTATATAAGGATAATAGGACTGGGATTAATATTTGCAAGTAATTCAATATGGTTGGGATCCTATTGTCACGTTTTGGGGTACAATCCAGACAGTAAGGTATTGTTACCACTTGCCCTGTAACCCTGGGTGCCTTAAATACTTTGAATAAAATGTTACATTATCTAGAAAAGAAATCTTAAGAACTTTAAACGTTTAGAGACCAACTTTCAGAAAACAAAACAAACCATTGGCTTACTGCACAAATTACTGAGTGAGGTTCTAGGGACTGTGCTATTCTGGGGGTCATAGTAAATGATCATAATGGTCTCTTTTCTGGCCTTAAAATATATGAAGGTCTGTGCACACTGACATCTTACATTTGTGCACACAGTTACTGTGTGAAACAAGTTGGGATTGAGCTAGTAGTTTACATACATAAACAGACACCGTGTATGGAAATGACTGCCCTGCAACTTTGTGTGTGTGTGTGTATGTGTGTGTATGGGGGGTGGTATTTGGCTGGCTGGCAGAATGAAGGGAACAGTGCTTTATGGCTGCGAGAGAGATGAAAACGGTTGCAAAAGCATCAGCTTGGTCACTGACTCATCCACTGGGAATGCAGGATTTAAAAGGGGCAGCTCTGCCTGAAGCCTCCCTTTTACACGGAGCAGGCTGAAGGAGGACCCACCCTCTCTCCCCTTTATCTGGTAAAATACGAGGTTTGGTCAAGACCTGCTGTGGGCATTGTTGGGGGGCTGGGAAGGAATTTTTCCATTACCACTTGTCATAAATATAAAGGGAAGGCTAACCACTTTTAAATCCCTCCTGACCAGTCGAAAAAACCCTTTCATCTGTAAAGGGTTAAGAAGCGAAAGATAACCTTGCTGACACCTGTCCAAAATGACCAATGAGGAGACAAGATACTTTCAAAGCTGGAGGGCGGGGAGAAAACAAAGGGTTCTCTCTGTGTGATATTTTTGCCCGGACCAGAGCAGGAATACAGGTTAGAACTCCTGTAAAGGGCTAATAAGCAATCTAGTTAGATATGCGTTAGATTCTGTTTTGTTTAAATGGCTGATAAAATAAGTTGTGCTGAATGTTTTGAATCTGATTACCCTGTAAGGTATTTACCATCCTGATTCTACAGAGGTGATTCTTTTATCTTTTCTTCAATTAAAATTCTTCTTTTAAGAACCTGATTGCTTTTTCATTGTTCTTAAGATCCAAGGGTTTGGGTCTGTGTTCACCTATGCAAATTGGTGAGGATTTTTGTCAAGGTTCCTTCCCCACTCTGAACTCTAGGGTACAGATGTGGGGACCTGCATGAAAAACCCACTAAGCTTATTTTTACCAGCTTAGGTTAAAAATTCCCCAAGGTTCAAACTATTTTAACTTTTGCCCTTGCACTCTATTGCTGCCAAGCGTCTAATAAATATATAACAGGGAAAGAGCCCACTGGAAAACATATTTTCCCCCACAAATCCTCCCCAAATCCTACACCCCCTTTCCTGGGGAAGGCTTGATAAAAATCCTCACCAGTTTGCATAGTTGAACACAGACCCAAACCTTTGGATCCTAAGAACAATGAAAAAGCAATCAGGTTCTTAAAAGATGTATTTTAATTGAAGAAAAAAGAAAAAGGGATCACCTCTATAAAATCAGGATGGTCATTTTGGTCAGGTGCCAGCGAGGTTATCTTTAGCTTCTTAACCCTTTACAGGTGCAAGGGTTTTTTCCTCTGGCCAGGAGGGATTTAAAAGTGGCTAGCCTTCCCTTTATATTTATGACACGACTATATTGGCTTGGGTATGGTTGGGTTTTTTTTACCTTCCCCACAGAGAGTTCAGGAAGGGCTCTTTGTGCATTGCATGAAGGGCGGTAGGCCATATGTCACAACTCATTTAAGTGTAGGGCAGATGTACAGTTCAGGTATTCCATAGGAAAG
Organism: Eretmochelys imbricata; assembly: GCF_965152235.1. NCBI lineage: Eukaryota > Metazoa > Chordata > Testudines > Cheloniidae > Eretmochelys > Eretmochelys imbricata. Next base: position 52,766,119 of record NC_135575.1, on the reverse strand, counting down.
GTATACAGTGCCCAGATAAATGGCTTGGAAAAGGACTTAAAAAGAAGTGTTTCATTAAAGAATGAATTTGGGGGCAGTTTGGGACTCCTATAATTGATACCACAGAGAGCCGAACCCCATTCTTATAGCCCATCTTAACTCTCCTATGAGGGTAGTGGAGTGGATGGTAAGGTCCCAGCGATGGATTTGCTGGAGGGACCTGGATGGAAAAAGAGGGGGAGCTGGTGGAAGCCCCCCTGAGTAATTATGGAAAAAACATGGGGTTACCTGCACTGTACATTTTTATCTGCTGGGTAGCCCCAGATGTCTAGTAATAAAGTTGCGGCCTGATTAAACTCATGTCATGTCAACTGTTTCCTGTCTTTCTTTTGGTATAGCAAGACAATAGCTTATTTTCACATAACTGTGGGAACTGTACATATAATTGAAAGCCTACACGTCTAAGCACATTTTTTTCCTACAGATCTCTGCTCTCTATTTCTGAAAATGTGATTTATTTATATCATAATTTTTCATTTTCCAGAGGTTTTCTCCCACAATCTTGTAACATAGGCTGTATAGTTTTATCCTTGAAATTAGAGAAAATCAAATATTAATGTTCTAGTGTTTATCAAATGTTGCTGTTAAAATCATCAAACTCCTTTGTTCCTCTTCTAGATAAGATGGGTGTGATTTTATCAAGTGTCTACTCTGTCTTGGCCACTTTGTGTGCAGAGTTAATAGATTCCTATGGTGTAATTCCTTCTGTAACTGCTTTTTCTACGTCTGGAAGACTCTTAAATAGACAAACCTGACTGTGCTTTAGTTAATATGGTATTTAGAGAGCCAAAGAACTGTAAGTCTCTCTGTGTGCACAACAGCCTACTATTAGTTATGTACAGCGATGAGCTGCCAAAATCTTAACAACGGGTTCCCTCCTCACCCCACGAGGAGGTCGTTGCCCACCCCCGCCTCCCAGGACTCCTGCCCCATCCAACCCCCCCGCATTCCTTGATGTGCCCCCCCCAGGACCCCTGTCCAATACACCCTGTCCCCTGACTGCCCCCAGAACTGGGCAGGAGGGTCTCGTGGGCCACCGTAGTGGGTGCCCACCCCACCCCTTAGAGCCAGAGGCACCTGCCGGGGGGGTGAGGTGGGGAGTCCCGGGGGTGGTTACCTGGGGCAGCTCCCAGGAAGCATCCGACAGGTCCCTCTGGCTCCTAGGGGCAGGGGAGCATAGCTAGCAGGGGAGCAGGGGGAGAGACCACTCCCCCACTGATCATATCAAAAGTGGTGCCTTATGCGCCAACTCCCTGGGTGCTCCGGGGCTGGAGCACCCATGGGGAAAATTGGTGGGTGCAGAGCCCCCACCAGCAGCTCCCCACCCCACGCCCGGCCCCAGATCGCTTCCGCCTCCTCCCCTGAACGCACCACCCTGCTCTGCTTCTCCACGCCCCCCTCCCCCCCCGCCGGCTTCCCGCGAATCAGCTGTTCGGCGGGAAGCTGGGGAGGGCTGAGAAGCAGGCCGCAGCTTCCCACTCAGGCTGATGGTGGCAGAGGTGAGCTGGGGCGGGGAGCGGTTCCACAGCGCCGCACCCTCCCCGGGTTACCTGCTGCAGTGCGGGCGGCCCTCCTCACATCCCATACCCCCCGTCATCACCCCCCCGCCCGAGCTCACCTCCGCTCTGCCTCCCTGGGCTGGAGCGGGAAGCCGCAGCTTGCTTCTCAGCCTGCCCTGGCTTCCCGTGCCAACAGGTGACTCGCGGAACAACCGGTTCTAAAAGGGCTTCTAAATTTAACAACCGGTTCTAGCGAATCAGTGCGAACCGGCTCCAGCTCACCACTGGTTATATATTAATATATATGTTAGTTATGAGCAAATTCTGTCTCTTTTCCCTGAACAGGACACTTCATTCCACTGGATACATGAAATAATATTGCTTATTTGTAATTATTGGATGGTTTGTTCTGGGTTACAGTTTCCATTAGTGGAAACTCATTACTTATGAGGCAGCTTGGACTGTAGTAATCTGTAATTATTTTAGTTGAGAGTATTTTTACATTAGGTAAGTGTATAAAGCAAGAGTTCCTAAGCACAACATTTCACAGCTCTTGTGAAATTTCTCTCAGCCATAAAATGGCTGTGCTATGTAGCCAGTATGAAAATGATCATATTTGCAGGTGCCCATGTGCAAATTAAAGTAACAGAGTTAATAGAAAAACCCTAAATAAAATGTGCCATGCCACGTAATGAAAGTAAATGTAAACCTATCACAGCGTCTTGGCAAATAGTTGCACAAGCTGTTGCTGCTTTGGACCCATGGAGAAGCATGCTCCAGTGTTTGATTTGTTCCTGCCCTGCCAACAGCCCCAAGAGATTCAAATCTGTTAGCAAGAGTGTATTGACTAACATCATCATCATCCATAATAGTGCATTGAGAGATGCAATTTCTCAGGTAAATAGGACACAAACCAGTGTATGGATTTTAAAAAAAACAAAACACTTTGAATTGTGTTCAGAAATGAATGTCTACAGGAATTGTCTTCCTAATCTCATTAAACAGCAAGGCCTACTTACATTAACAGCAGTTTTAGTAGTCTTTAATAGTCCATTACGATAGTCCTTGTTGGAGGCCACAAAAGTATGGAAAAGTGTAGCAAGGTCAATAAGCAGTAAAAATGTTTTAATAAGCCAGGTCTGGCATTTGTTGGATGAGCCTGAAGCTACCAATTGATGAACTTCAGTAAATTAAATATGAATTTAAGGCAGTTTATCCCCTCCAGAAATGGACCTGCTGCCTCAAATATGTCAATCTCATCTGAATTCAAGCAATCACACTTACAAACACATTTTAACACCCATAAGACTTCAGCTCTGTTACCATACCATCACAGCCCAGATGAACCGAGCTATTCACTATCTAGAAGAGTTCCACTAGATCAGATTTAACAGAAGTTATGGAGGAGGAAAAAGCTTGTTTTACATCTGAGACACATCTAACCTAGGGTTTTAAATACAGTGATCTGTGTGCCAATTGGCTGGACTCTGAATGTGATGTCTTCTACCAGCACCATATGCTTTTTTCTGTTACACACTATCTGTATGCTAAAGTGAACTGTGAAGATAACATAGTTCCTAAATATTTTTTCCATACATTGTATTACTGGTCACAGACAACAAATGATTATAGGGTTCTACCAGGTCACTTGTAGAATAGTTTTAGAGATGTAAACTATAATCCCATTGAGACATCTGAAAGTGAGAGAGATCTATTCTTCTCTGTGAATGGCCCAGTGAAATAAATCCTGTACCATGGGGAGAGCCAAGCCAATTCATTGCATGAGCTATATCTTGTTCTATACTTTCTATAGTAATTTTTATTCCTATTCATTATATAACTAGTCATGCAGAGTCTATCAATGGTTTGTATGAGAGTGGAATACTGCTATCACAACTGAGCTTTCATTTCCCTGAACTTCATTTCATTTGAATTTTCTCTGTATAGCTTGACTCTTTCCTGCTTTCTGAAATTCAGTGCAATTCCATACCTGGCCTTTCAGTTTTGTTTAAATTTCAATCCAAATTAGCATGTGATTGTTTTCTGTGTGTGTGTGTAAAATCAAACCCTCAGTATTACTAACTTCTCAATCTGGAATGGTTTTCTTTCTTATCAGTTGAAATATATGTCATGTTATTCCTTACCTGATCTATAATCATACATTGCTTATTTGCTCCATTGTGTTTTACTGAACTTTCTATCTGTCTAATTTATTTACCTATTGGGAAGTTTTTGAATATTCAATTCTATATTTCAGGGCCAGGAGGCATTTAGCTTTCTTTCACTTACCATCTTTCCTCTCCTCATCTTGAACAACAAATGAACATATATTAATGTGATTTGAGTGAGCTTTTTATTGGATTGTTTTGTGGCTTTCTGAACATGTAAAAATGTCATTATAAGACTATTGCTAATAAAGTCATTTACTATTCAGCACATATACATATTTATTGGCCTAAAGTGCAGTCTGGCAATCAGTGATATTCTCATGATAACAATTCCAGTTCTGCTTGGCAACATAATACAAGGCTGAATGAACAGTAAGTCACATTTGAACCAGGAAACAGTAAAGACTAAATTTTAGTGAAAAGGAAATGACTGATTTGCATAGCTGACAGCAGCAGCAGCAAAATTAGTACAGGTCAGAAACACCATGACAAAGGGAAACCAGGAGATGGTTAGTTGTTTACAAGATGTCCCTATACTTATTTAAAAAAAAACAACAACCAAACCTTACAAAGTAAACTAGCCACTATTATAATCCATTAATAATATATATTTATGGTAGAATTACAGTCTTTAACGTCAAATGGTGTTAAAATTATTTTAATACGTGTTGTTTTGCATAATATAAAGATAGTAATAAATAAATTGCTAAGTTTTTGAATATATAATATAACATAACTTCACTAAATAGGGAGGTTATTAGCCTCATTTTCATTAACATAAGTGGAATAAAGCGAATAAATATATGCACTTTATTTTATACTTTATTTTATTAGCACTAATCTGTGTTGTTGGTTAACCAAGTTGTCAAACTAATTAGGAAAACAGTTAAGTAATCAACAAAATAAAATAGCTTGGCGTATTTGGATTATGGTTTCATCTTAGTTTCTATTTACAAATTTAAGATCCAAAATCCAATCTACAGTACTTCCCTTTTCTAACAGATAGCTTTGCTACACATATGAGATTATATCTGACCTTACTGCTTTACTGTATTACTCAAAATCTGTACTTTAATTTTAATTCTCCCAAGGTACTTGCCAACTCATTAAAACTTTTTAAAAGAGATACAGAAATTAGAAATAAAAACATTTGCAAAGTTGACATTTTTAGTGAATATGCTGCAATTAAATTCTAATAACTTGGCCAATTGGAGCATTAGAGATGCTGATACAGTCTGGAGGGCTGGCTCCCCAATGAGCAGTATGAAAGTTGCAATCATTCCATGTTTAAAAGTTCTTGTTTTCTGAGAAACTAGATGATTAAGGATTTGGTAATGGGACAAAAATAAACATTAGCTATTAAGCAATTAATTAAAATTCTTCCAGTAGTAATGACTTCCAGCTGCTACTATTCTGTATGTCCATGCATTAGCATACATGAAATGAGTAGATGGTCTCAGTTTAGTCCTTAGTGAACCACTGATGGCATGGCAAACCATCATCTGCATTGGCACTAGATGTCCTGGTTGTTGACTATCTCAGACAATACTTTTGCTGCTTGTAAATAATACAGCCATCCTCAATTCATGCCAGTTAAAACATTGACCACACCATGTAATGTCTCTTAATTTCTGTCTTAAATAAGAAATAAAATAAATACTAAGGTTGTGATGTGAGCAGCTGAAAAAAAAATGCCATATTGAAAATTGCCCAGAGAACAGCGTCCATTCTTGTGTGCATGTGCACTACAATAGTCACTAATTACAAGACATTTTGTTGGGCCTGTCCTGTAGTAGGTGACTTCTGGGTACTCTTCTGGCTCTGTCAATCTGTTTTTTCACTTCAGCAGATTGACAGAGCCAGAAGAGTACCCAGAAGTCACCTACTACAGGACAGGCCCAACAAAGAAAATAACAGAACGCCACTAGCTGTCATATTCAGCTCCCAACTAAAACTGCTCCAGTGCATCATCAAAGATTTACAACCTATCCTGAAAAATGATCCCTCACTCTCACAGATCTCGGGAGACAGGCCAGTCCTTGCTTACAGACAGCCCCCCAACCTGAAGCAAATACTCACCAGCAACCACACAACAAAAACACTAACCCAGGAACCTATCCTTGCAACAAAGCCCGATGCCAACTCTGTCCACATATTTATTCAAGTGACACCATCATAGGACCTAATCACATTAGCCACTCCATCAGGGGCTCGTTCATCTGCACATCTATCAATGTGATATATGCCATCATGTGCCAGCAATGTCCCTCTGCCATGTACATTGACCAAACTGAACAGTCTCTGTGCAAAAGAATAAATGGACACAAATCTGACATCAGGAATCATAACATTCAAAAACTGGTAGGAGAACACTTCAGCCTCTCTGGCCACTCAGTAAAAGATTTAAGGGTGGCAATTTTGCAAAAAAAAAAAATCTTCAAAAACAGACTCCAAAGAAATACTGCTGAGCTTGAGTTAATATGCAAACTAGATACCATTAACTTGGGTTTGAATAGAGACTGGGAATGGCTGGATCATTATACATATTGAATCTATTTCCTTAAGTTAAGTATCCTCACACCTTCTTGTCAACTGTCTAAATGGGCCATCTTGATTATCAGTACAGAAGTTTTTTTTCTCCTGCTGATAATAGCTCATCTTAATTAATTAGCCTCTTACATTTTGTATGGCAACTTCTACCTTCTCTGTATGTGTGTGTGTGTATATATATATATATATATCTTCTTACTATATGTTTCATTCTATGCATCCGATGAAGTGGGCTGTAGCCCACAAAAGCTTATGCTCTAATTAATTTGTTAGCCTCTAAGGTGCCACAAGTACTTCTGTTCTTTTTGTGGATACAGACTAACACAGCTGCTACTCTGAAACTTAAAAAGATGAGCCTTGCAACTTAAAGGTGAGTATAAACTACACTAGTAGCGTTTCTCATGGACCCTCACAACAGTCATGGAAGGGATTATTCCATCACTTTATTTAATCTACCTCTCCAAGAGGCAGCAGCAAGGCTGACGGCAGCAGTCTACAGTGGGTCATAGACCAGTTTAACTGCGTTTCTCGGGTATGAATTTTTCACACCCCTGAGCAGTGTAGCTAAGTCAACCTAACTTTCTAGTGTAGATCAGCCCTAAAATCATAACTCTGCTGCACACTAAAAATTATTGTCTGAGATGCTGCTTTAATGCCTCATTAAAACAGTTTGTAACCAACTAACTAACAGAGGTGTTAACTGCCTGCTTGATTTAAGTGGTTTCTTGCAACATGTGTTAACCTCTTATGCTAAATAACGTATCCCACATTGTATTTAGCTGTGACACTCTGGTTACATTTTCCAGACCTGAAGAAGAGCTCTGTGAAACTTGAATGCTTGTCTCTTCTACTACCAGAAGTTGGTCTTAAAGTGTTTTGGCACCCGTTCCATGAAACGTTTCAATTTTTCTGTCCTGTTTCAGGATGTTAATGTTGAAATGTCAAATTCCAAATTTTGCTCAGCTCTAGAGAGAGTTTCCATTCTGATAAAAACTAGAGGAGGTTTTAAAGGGGATTCATCTTTTTGGAGCATCTGATTACTGATACCCACTACTGAATTGAAGTTTCATGTTGTCATGACATGCAGCGCAGAAATAACTGAAGTTCCATTTTGGCCACAGACTTGTTGAATCAGTATTAGAAGTGAATTTTGAAACCAGGTGCTGAAAGGTAATTGAGATTAAATAGTGAATTGGCTGATGTGTAAATGTATGATGGTTCTCAGCTAAAAAATAAAGTTAATTCTCCTTTAGTTCATTTCAGGTGTCTGTATGTTTGGAGCTGGAGCTTTGTGACAACTGTGAAGTTCAATATTGTTCTCAGGTTAACACTAAAGAGCTCTGTCATGTATGTGGTAATTTAAAGTGACTTCATCAAATGTATAGAACAAATTTGGGTCAAAGCATTAAAACATTAGTTTGGTTATTTAGTTTCAGCAGCTAGGCAAGTTTTACAGATACTTGTATGTTTGCTTCAAGTCTGGGTTCCTGATTCCACATCCAAACTCTGTATTACTGCTGTCATTGTATAGATGTGCCATCGTCAATGGTAAAGTTTACTTTTTCTGTAAGAATTCTGTATTAGAAGTGACACTTTTATTTAGAATAATTTCCCATGTGTAACTATTGATTCTGCCAGCAGTGAATTTTTTAAAAAAAATATGAATTACTTTTGACATTTTTACACAGGCATAAAATTGTGTTACATTTCTTAAATGTTAAACATCAATTAGTTCCATGTACTCAATCCCCCTGAAGTAATTATACTTGTGTAAGAGAAATTCAAAGAACAGCCAAGGGCTGTGCGTACTGTACTGTACAAGCCAGAGAATAATTGTCTTGCATGGTAGTGTCAGGAAATGTTAAGTGATTCCTCACTGAATGTGCTTGCTAATCTCCCCCCCCCCCCACACATTTCTACTGAGGGTAAGGAAGAGCCATAAGGTTGTTATATGCAGTTAGATGCAGACAGGAATCATGGCAGTTTCTTCACTTGTAATTTTTTAAAGCCTCTACTCTCAACAAATCATTCTAAATGCATCTTTGAGATATAAAGATACGGTATCCTATTATTAGTGGCTTATTTTTAATGCCATTGAAATAGCAATAGCAAAGATTTGGACAATGAGAACAACGAAGTGTAGTAAGATGCCAACTAGCATTGACACAGTATAACAGAATATACAGAAAATAATACACACAACATATTTCAGGATTAAAAAAAAAGTCATGCTTTTATATTTCCTTAGGGGCTGAGGAACTGGTATTCCCTTTTATCAAGCCCCTTTCACTACAGTTTACATTTTCCGATCTCATTTTAGTCTTTTAGGTCTCTTTATAATACATGTGCAATGACACACACATTTTCCCTCATCATTCTCTCTCCTCCACTCCAATTTAATACTTGTCAAACTGCTTCTGCCAATCCTGATCCCTATCACCTGGATTCTGCATTCTATCGCTCATTAATATAGAGACACTTGTTGCGACTCATAGTTAAGGATAACTTGAGTTTTACACTTAAAGCAGGGATTCACTTTGTTATGTATGGAAAAATACTCTTCAAAATTACAGCACTTACTTTGAATATGATATGAATTTTCTGAGAGTTCATCGGAAAAACTTTAATCAGTTTAAGTTAATATGAATTTAAAAATTGATTATTTAAGAAATTTAGCAACCTGTGTCAGACTTCACCTCCCTGCTCCCCCACCAGGATCTTCTAACTTTTCTTATAGTTAAAACTCTCTGAAATCTTTTGCATAGGCTATAGTTGTTGTATGTCTTTCCTTTAAAGATTAATATTAAATTTTTACTCTTAAGTGAAAGTTTCTCCTTTAGCAAAAGCTATTTTAAAAGGGATGGGTCCTCTGGAGAATCTGAGATTGATCCCTACTTCAAAGAATTCCATGAAGAACTGAGTCTCAAAACTTACCATCTCGAGAGTGGTCAGTTTGGATGAGCTATTACCAGCAGGAGAGTGAGTTTGTGTGTGTATGGGGGTGGGTTTTTGGAGGGGGGTGAGGGAGTGAGAGAACCTGGATTTGTGCAGGAAATGGCCCAACTTGATTATCATGCACATTGTGTAAAGAGTTGTCACTTTGGATGGGCTATCACCAGCAGGAGAGTGAATTTGTGTGGGGGGGTGGAGGGTGAGAAAACCTGGATTTGTGCTGGAAATGGCCTAACCTGATGATCACTTTAGATAAGCTATTACCAGCAGGACAGTGGGGTGGGAGGAGGTATTGTTTCATATTCTCTGTGTATATATAAAGTCTGCTGCAGTTTCCACGGTATGCATCCGATGAAGTGAGCTGTAGCTCACGAAAGCTCATGATCAAATAAATTGGTTAGTCTCTAAGGTGCCACAAGTACTCCTTTTCTTTTTGCGAATACAGACTAACACGGCTGTTACTCTGAAACATCTCGTTATTGTTCTCAATGGAACTGAGGCCACAGCCTGCCCTTCCCAAAGATGGTCACTGTCTTCCTTCAGCTCGTCCTCAAAGTGCTCTTCTCCAACTGACCACATATAGTTACTATTTTCTCTGAGGAGAGCTTGTTTTCAATGGAACAATGGAAAATGGTAGCCAGTTTGAGAGAAGGCATCTTAAATGAGAGTAGCCTGTGTCCTCAATCCCAGTGAGCAAAGTAGCGGATGGTGCCCCTTTTGACAAAGGACAGTTCTTTGAGTTTCTCTGAAAGAAAATATTTTCATTATTCAGCCTATGATCATGAATAAACTTTGTTATGAAAAATAACAGCAAAATAAAACTATTCCTAAACAGTTCTTTTCAGAAATTACCCATTACATCAGAACTACTCAACTTGGCAGACATGAGGAGGAAGTTGAGTGGGTGGATGTGTAGATGGCATGCAAGAGCAGGAGGAAAGGGAAAATTGGGAAAAGCATTTGCAGGGGATTGTGGATGGTCAGGAGGGAGAGAAAAACTGTGATGAGAACATGCAAGTAAATATAGTGGGTGGAGCAGGCAGGGGAAAGGGAGTGTGTGAACGCACCTGGTGGGGAATGTTTTAAACAGTAGGAAGGGGAAAACTGTTGTTTACTCCACATACTTTGTGATGTGGTGATTAAACTGATTTTGAAGAGATTTTTTTTCAAGGCATCAATATGGGACATAGTTCTTTGTTTGCAATAACTGCTGTTCCATACCTTAATATGTCTGCATTTTAAGTTTAACCTTAACTCCAAATTCCCTGGGTTTATAATACCACTTTTCAGAATAATCAAGCCTTCAGTTTGGAGTTTCTCTGAAGTTATGTCTGTATATGTTTTTTTAATCAGCATGCAGATCTTGTAATGTGTTAATTGATACTGTCTGCTGTCCTGGAATTTCATTTTTTTCAGGTCTGATGGGACGGTTGTCATAATATAGTTTTGGTCCTTAGACATTTAATTTTTTTTTCATGAAAACTTCAGCTATTTCATTTGTGGTAGCTAGTAAAGTGTCACACAGCAGCAGAAACACCTTGTAAATAGACTCAGGGCTCTGAAGCCTCTATTGTAGTGGTTTTCCACTTGTGGTTTGTAGATCCCTGGGGGTCCACAGACTATATCTAAGATTTCTATTTGAAAATTTTTAGGGGTTCACAAGTGAAAAGAGGTTGAAAATCACCGCTGTATTGGCATCGCCATGCCATTACTGCTTGTTTTTGTTGCTGCTTAAGGATAGGCTAGAACATCATTACATGAGGAAACAGACTCTTCTTCATTCCTCCTTTATCATATTATAGTACAAGTCCAGAAAAAATTCAGTCAGCACACAAAAGTTTAACAGGACCAAGAGTTTAACAGTATTCACAAAAGGGCTAAACACTTATTGGGTAGCAAGAATAGAAATTATAAAAATAAGAGAATTGGATCATTTCAGTGTCCTGGAAGCATAAAATGTAGCATATCTTCTCATATGTACAGACATCAGAAAATGAGATAATGGATATATAATGTCATACAAACAGAAATAGGATTTCATACATAGTGAAAAAATTACTTGCAGTGTTTCTCTGACTTCCACCGGCTTTTGATTTGGCCACTGAAAGCTTCATTTGAACTCTGACTGTACTTCCAATACTCTATTCATAGATTATATCCTCATTTTGCCTGTCTCCTTCCCGACTCTTGTAATGTAACTGTTATTTCAGAACCTCAGAAGTAAACAAGACTACGAAGGACAGCCTGAAAGGAAACTTTGCATACATATGGTGTTTGCAAAATGAAATATGCTCCCTGAACTACCAGCTGAATGTATTTTTCCATTTTTGCAGCTGGTTGGTCTGTCTTGGAGCAATGGTTACTGAAAGCCTGGGTCCCCCCAGCCAGGGGCAATCCATGTGGGAATCCCAGAAGCCCTTCAGGGGAGCCGGCAGGCAACCAGACAATGTTCTCTTGTCTGTGATTCAGAAAAATTTCATTGAACCTGACTTGCTTTTTACTATGTTGTATGCTGTGGTGTTCTAGCTGTGTTGGTCTGAGAATATTTGAGACAAGGTGGGTGAGGTAATGGCTTTTATTGGACCAACTTCTGTTGCTGAGAGAAACAAGCTTTTGAGCTGACCTGAAGAAGAGCTCTGTGTAAGCGCAGAAGCTTCTCTCACCAACAGAAGTTGGTCCAATAAAAGCCATTACTTCACCCACCTTGCCTACCTTTCAAAAGAGATTTCAGGTTTGGTGAACAGGCATCTTCAATTTAAACTCTGTTTGAATGAAAAATTTCTGACCAGATCTTGACAATGATCAATATTTTGTGAGGTCTTTGGCTTCAAATAATGGTTTCTCTAGCACTTATAGGGCTTCAGCATATTTTCAGGTGTCCTCTACTCATTCTTCCTGTCCAAGGTCAAATATTGGAGTTGCAGGCAGTGCTTCCATGACTACTCTTGTATATGTGGACTGAATTTGTGGAAGGAAAGAGTTTTATATTTCCGTATCTGTTCTTAACTTATTTTTATTAATTGTCTGTGAGACAATCCTGGATGCAGATGGGCTTCTCTGCAAATCTCATCTGTTTCTATCTGATTACACAAAAAAACTAGCATTGTAATAGAGCATAAAAATTAAGGACCTTGAATCTTTGGAGAAAGTAGGGCTGTCAATTAATCGCAGTTAACTAACGCGCTTAACTCAAAAAAATTAATTGCAATTAATTGCACTCTTAAACAATAGAATATCAATTGAAATTTAATAAATATTTTTGGATGTTTTTCTACATTTTCAAATATATTGATTTCTATTACAACAGAGACTACAAAGTGGACAGTGCTCACATTATATTATTTTTATTAGAAATATTTGCACTGTAAATAGGATCAACAAAAGAAATAGTATTTTTCAGTTCATCTCATGCAAGTACTGTAGTGCAATCTCTTTATCATGAAAGAGAAACTTCCAAATGTAGATTTTTTTGTTACATATTTGCTCTCAAAAACAAAACAATGTAAAACTTTAGAGACCACAAGTGCACTCAGTCCTACTTCTTGTTCAGCCAATCATAGAATCATAGAATATCAGGGTTGGAAAGGACCTCAGGAGGTCATCTAGTCCAACGCCCTGCTCAAAGCAGGACCAATCCCCAAGTAAATCATCCCAGCCAGGGTTTTGTCAAGCCTGACTATAAAAATATCTAAGGAAGGAGATTCCACCACCTCCTTAGGTAGCGTATTCCAGTGTTTCACCACCCTCCTAGTGAAAAAGTTTTTCCTAATATCCAACCTAAACTGCTACTTGAGACCATTACTCCTCGTTCTGTCATCCGCTACCATTGAGAACAGTCTAGATCCATCCTCTTTGTAACCTGCTTTCAGGTAGTTGAAAGCAGCTATCAAATCCCCCCTCATTCTTCTCTTCCACAGACTAAACAATCCCAGTTCCCTCAGACTCTCCTCATAAGTCATGTTTCCAGTCCCCTAATCATCTTTGTTGCCCTCCGCTGGACTCTTTCCAATTTTTCCACATCCTTCTTGTAGTGTGGGGCCCAAAACTGGACACAGTACTCCAGATGAGGCCTCACCAACGTCGAATAGAGGGGAACGATCACGTCCCTCGATCTGCTGGCAATGCCCCTACCTATACATCCCAAAATGCCATTGCCCTTCTTGGCAACAAGGGCACGCTATTGACTCATATCCAGATTCTCGTCCACTGTAACCCCTAGGTCCTTTTCTACAGAACTGCTGCCAAGCCATTCGGTCTCTAGTCTGTAGCAGTGCATGGGATTCTTCGTCCTAAGTGCAGGACTCTGCATTTGTCCTTGTTGAACCTCATCAGATTTCTTTTGGCCCAATCCTCTAATTTGTCTAGGGCCCTCTGTATCCTATCTCTACCCTCCAGCGCATCTACCTCTACTCCCAGTTTAGTGTCATCTGCAAACTTGCTGAGGGTGCAATCCACACCATCCTCCAGATCATTTATGAAGATATTGAACAAAACCGGCCCGAGGCCCGACCCTTGGGGCACTGCACTTGATACCGGCTGCCAACTAGACATGGAGCCATTGATCACTACCCATTGAGCCTGACAATCTAGCCAACTTTGTATCCACCTTATAGTCCATTCATCCAGCCCATACTTCTTTAACTTACTGGCAAGAATACTGTGGGAGACCATGTCAAAAGGTTTGCTAAAGTCAAGGAACAACATGGGCACCGCTTTCCCCTCATCCACAGAGCCAGTTATCTCATCATAGAAGGCAATTAGATTAGTCAGGCATGACTTGCCCTTGGTGAATCCATGCTGACTGTTTCTGATCACTTTCCTCTCCTCTAAGTGTTTCAGAATTGATTCCTTGAGGACCTGTTCCATGATTTTTCCAGGGACTGAGGTGAGGCTGACTGGTCTGTAGTTCCCAGGATCCTCCTTTTTCCCTTTTTTAAAGATGGGCACTATATTAGCCTTTTTCCAGTCGTCCAGGACTTCCCCGGATCGCCATGAGTTTTCAAAGATAATGGACAATGGCTCTGCAATCACATCCGCCAACTCCTTTAGCACTCTCGAGTGCAGCGCATCCGGCCCCATGGACTTGTGCTCGTCCAGCTTTTCTAAATAGTCTCGAACCACTTCTTTCTCCACAGAGGGCTGGTCACCTCCTCCCCATGCTGTGCTGCCCAGTGCAGCAGTCTGGGAGCTGACCTTGTTCGTTTAGACAGAGGCAAAAAAAGCATTGAGTACATTAGCTTTTTCCACATCCTCTGTCACTAGGTTGCCTCCCTCATTCAGTAAGGAGCCCACACTTTCCTTGACTTTCTTCTTGTTGCTAACATACCTGAAGAAACCCTTCTTGTTACTCTTAAAATCTCTTGCTAGCTACAACTCCAAGTATTATTTGGCCTTCCTGATTTCACTCCTGCATCCCCGAGCAATATTTTTATACTCTTCCCTTCCACTTCTTGTAAGCTTCTTTTTTGTGTTCAAGATCAGCAAGGATTTCACTGTTAAGCCAAGCTGGTCGCCTGCCATATTTACTATTCTTTCTATACATCGGGATGGTTTGTCCCTGTAACCTCAATAAGGGTTCTTTAAAATACAGCCAGCTCTCCTGGACTCCTTTCCCCCTCATGTTATTCTCCCAGGGGATCTGCCCATCAGTTCCCTGAGGGAGTCAAAGTCTGCTTTTTTGAAGTCCAGGGTCCATATTCTGCTGCTTTCCTTTCCTCCTTGTGTCAGGATCCTGAACTCGACCATCTCATGGTCACTGCCTCCCAAGTTCCTATCCACTTTTGCTTCCCCTACTAATTCTTCCCGGTTTGTGAGCAGCAGGTCAAGAAGAGCTCTGCCCCCAGTTGGTTTCTCCAGCACTTGCACCAGGAAATTGTCCCCTACACTTTCCAAAAATTTCCTGGATTGTCTGTGCACTGCGGTATTGCTCTCCCAGCAGATATCAGGGTGATTGAAGTCTCCCATAAGAACCAGGGCCTGCGATCTAGTAACTTCCATGAGTTGCCGGAAGAAAGCCTCGTCCACCTTATCCCTCTGGTCCGGTGGTCTATAGCAGACTCCCACCACGACATCACCCTTGTTGCTCACACTTCTAAACTTAATCCAGAGACACTCAGGTTTTGGCCACCATTCCAGAGGATATGCTTCTATGCTGATGACGCTCATTAAAAATGTGTTAATTAAATTTGTTATTGAACTCCTTGGGGGGAGAATTATGTCTCTCCTGTTCTGTTTTACCCACATTCTGACATATATTTTGTGTTATAGCAGTCTCAGATGATGACCTGGCACAAGTTCATTTTAAGAACACTTTCACAGCAGATTTGACTAAATGCAAAGAAGATACCAATGTGAGATTTCTAAAAATAGCTACAGCACTCCACCCAAGGGTGAAGAATCTGAGGTGCCTTTCAAAATCAGAGAGGGAAGAGGTGTGGAGCGTGCTTTTAGAAGTCTTAAAAGAGCAACATTCAGATGTGGAAACTACAGAACCCGAACCACCAAAAAAAAAAAATCAACCTTCTGCTGGTGGCATCTGACTTGGATGATGAAAATGAACATGCATCAGTCCACTCTGCTTTGGCTACTTATCGAGCAGAACCCATCATCGGCATAGACGCATGTCCTATGGAATGGTGGTTGAAGGATGAAGGGGCATATGAATTTTTAATGCATCTAGTATGTAAATATCTTGCGATGCCAGCTACAACAGTGCCATGCAAACACCTGTTCTCACTTTCAGATGACATTGTAAACAGGAAGCAGGCAGCATTATCTCCTGCAAATTGTAACCAAGTTTGTTTGTCTGAGCAATTGACTGAAGTAGGAGAGAGTGGACTTGTAGGCTCTGAAGTTTTACATTGTTTTATTTTTGAATGCACTTATTTTTGTGCATAAGTCTACATTTATACATTCAATTTTCATGATAAAGAGATTGAACTACAGTACTTGTATGAGATGTATTGAAAAATACTATTTCTTTTGTTTTTACAGTGCAAATATTTGTAGTCAAAAATAATTAAAGTGAGCACTTTGTATTCTGTGTTGTAATTGAAATCAATATATTTGAAAATATAGAAAACATCCAAAGATATTTAAATAAACTGTATTCCATTATTGTTTAACAATGTGATTAATCACGTGATTTTTTTTAATCATGAGATTAATCACGATTAATTTTTTTTAATCGCTTGACAGCCCTAGAGAATAGATAATTAAGGTCTTTCATATAATTGCTACTCAAACACTGACCATATTCAATAATACAACTAGTTTTACAGCAGGGACACTTTTTATGACCTTGTGCAAGAGAGCAATTCAGAGGTCCAGATTCTGTGTAGTACCATGAGTTCAGTATTAAAACTTGTGGGATTAGGTATCAGAATCTAGCCTAAAATTTAGCAAAAGAAAATAGATAAAGAAACCTGGAATATTTTAAATAAAAAAATATTTGAGTTGCATTGCAAATATTTTCATAGCTCTGCTTTCTTCAATTCACTATTTATCCATTTAACTGGCAGACAGCAATCTAGATATAAACCCTTCTCATTCATCTTAACCATAGATATCATCGAGATAAAAAGACCCACACACATCTCCATTAAATAGTTCTATTATTCCAGAATTTCTACAGATGAACAAAGCTTGTGGGGCTTCAGAAATATATATATTAATCCCTAGATTTGGATCTTCTTGGAAGAGGGGCTGTCATCTTTATGTAATTGGAAAGTGCCTACCACAAATAAAAAAAAATAAACATAACTTTAATTTCATATAGCTTCAATCAGGTCTGAAAATGTGTATATTGTTGTTGCTCTCAAAATGCTGTGCCATGCACCACAGTGCATGTTTGAGAAGAGGATGACCTGAGGTGTAAACTTCATAAAAATACTTTTATTGATGAATACTTACTGGTTAAGACTATATAGGGAGTATATTATGTGCCTTAAATGTTTTGCATGTTCCTGATCTTTGCTAAGGCACATCCACTGCAATTTCTCTAAACTTCAAAACAAGGAAAACCAGCTAGTGTGACTATGCATGTGATTTTTTAAAGTATATTTTAGCAGAGCATTGAAGGCAGGAAAATATACCAATATTATTTCAAAGTAGGCAACTTTTCATCTTTTGACAGACTGATATTTTTTTTCTACTATGAACTGGAAATGGAGAAATATACATGAAAGAATGAAGATACAATTTTTGAAATATGTAAAATACTTTTGACCAAAAAAAAGCATTTTCTTTCTTTAAAGTTGCAATGCTTGAACATGCTAAAGAAATGTTGACTGCAAGACAGCCTCCAGAAACATGTCATCTTTTCTCAGAGCTCTATCTTACTGGCAGTATAGTAGAATAGTTTGCATGTGATATTGTGGCATGTAACAGTACAGAGAATCTGACAGCCTCCTTGATGAGTACTGTCTATCAGGTTTATAGCACTGACAGCCTTACTGAAGGGCCACTAAACAGAACAATATTCAAACACTGGGACACTCTTCTTCAATGCACAGGTTTAACCTTGAATTTAGATTACACGTTTTGATTCTTTTGTGCTTGTCTAATTCAAATGCAGAGCTCTTCCACATGGTGGAAAGGATAAAAGCTAAATGTTTTCAGTCTATAAATATGAAAACTTTGAACTATCTTTTGGCTATTAGAAAATTAAAGTTTACTTTTGACAGCCAACTTGTCTGGAGACAGCAAAACTTAAAGTGATGTTTTCTTGTTAAGATTCATGGGGTTTTATATGTGTGAACTTGCTTTTGAGCTTTCATAGAATATCAGGGTTGGAAGGGACCTCAGGAGGTCATCTAGTCCAACGCCCTGCTCAAAGCAGGACCAATCCCCAACTAAATCATCCCAGCCAGGGCTTTGTCAAGCCTGACCCTAAAAATATCTAAGGAAGGAGATTCCACCACCTCCCTAGGTAACATATTCCAGTGTTTCACCACCCTCCTAGTGAAAAAGTTTTTTCTAATATCCAACCTAAACCTCCCCCACTGCAACTTGAGACCATTACTCCTCGTTCTGTCATCCGCTACCACTGAGAACAGTCTATATCCATCCTCTTTGGAACCCCCTTCTAAAGCAGCTATCAAATCCCCCCTCATTCTTCTCTTCCGCAGACTAAACAATCCCAGTTCCCTCAGACTCTCCTCATAAGTCATGTGTTCCAGTCCCCTAATCATTTTTGTTGCCCTCCGCTGGACTCTTTCCAATTTTTCCACATCCTTCTTGTAGTGTGGGGCCCAAAACTGGACACAGTACTCCAGATGAGGCCTCGCCAATGTCGAATAGAGGGGAACGATCACGTCCCTCGATCTGCTGGCAATGCCCATACGTATACATCCCAAAATGCCATTGGTCTTATTGGCAACAAGGGAAACTAGCTTTCTAATGGGTAAAAGTTGTAATGTCATTATATTGTAAATACTAGTCATTTATAAGGACAGATTTCTCACATCCACAAAGCTTGAGCTATTAAAAATGGATTTTAACTACTCCATGGTATTTGTGATATTCCCCTATCTTGAGAATGGGGGATATTGTGATTAAATTTAACAGTAGTGAACAGCAAATGTCCTGCTCATATTGGTTATTGCCTGACCTATTGGTTGATTTGATGATACATTAATTAGGATCCCTAATATAAATTCTATGGTTTGATAGGATCCTATCTAGGATCAGACCCAGAGATATTAAAGAGTTATTATTAGGATGAGAACCCCAATGAGCAGGGTACACGCTCATACTTGGGAAAGGCCTTATGGCTTTGTAATATCTCTATTAGCACAGTAAGTAAAGTCACAAAGACTCCAACACAGCAAAGATGGTGGAGATAATATAAAATGAGCATCCATATACTCTCAACATCCCTTGTGGAAAAACCCAAAATGTTTAGGTTTCAGAGTAACAGCCGTGTTAGTCTGTATTCGCAAAAAGAAAAGGAGTACTTGTGGCACCTTAGAGACTAACCAATTTATTTGAGCATGAGCTTTCGTGAGCTACAGCTCACTTCATCAGATGCATACCGTGGAAACTGCAGCAGACTTTATATATACACAGAGAATATGAAACAATACCTCCTCGCACCCCACTGTCCTGCTGGTAATAGCTTATCTAAAGTAATCTTCAGGTTAGGCCATTTCCAGCACAAATCCAGGTTTTCTCACCCTCCAGGACAGTGGGGTGGGAGGAGGTATTGTTTCATATTCTCTGTGTATATATAAAGTCTGCTGCAGTTTCCACGGTATGCATCTGATGAAGTGAGCTGTAGCTCACGAAAGCTCATGCTCAAATAAATTGGTTAGTCTCTAAGGTGCCACAAGTACTCCTTTTCTTTTTCCAAAATGTTTAGTCATCATTGTCACCACCAGAGGTCATCATTCTGGCATTTCCCAAGGCACACAGGCTGGGTACAGTTCTTACTGTCTGTTTTATGCTGACACCCACTATGACTATCCTAGTCAGCTGCATATGCTAAGGCTTAGGGGCTACGCCTTGATTATTTTACCTAATCTAATGTTTTACAATCCTTCAGGTTTGTAGATTTTTTTTTTGTTACTGCTTTACTTTATACCTATGGCTTACCAAGCAAATACCTATTCCTATAGGTATCTGATGAAGTGAGCTGTAGCTCACGAAAGCTTACGCTCAAATAGATTTGTTAGTCTCTAAGGTGCCACAAGTACTCCTTTTCCTTTTATGGTGCCTACAGTACATATACCAAGGGCATCAGACTATCCTTTAATTTTAATCTCTTTTGCTTACCCCCTTCATCAGACCAGAGCCTTCTCATCTCTCTGGTAGAACCATGAGGACCATGCAAATTTAGACGACCTGCTGTGGGCAGATGTTTAACTACTATGAGTGGTAAATGTCTAGTTTTTATTGGTCCCTATAGTGTGGTCAGGCAAATTGAGATTAGAAGTAAATTGCAATTTTTTAACAGTGAGGGTAATTAATTATTGGAACAATTTAACCAGGGTTTTGATGGATTCTCCATCCCTGGCAATTTTTAAATCAAGATTGGATTTTTTTTTCTAAAAGTTAGGCTCTATTTTAAACTGGAATTAATGCAGGAAAGTCCGTTGCACAGGAAGTCAGACTAGATTATCACAATAGTCCCTTTTTGGTTTATAATCTATTAATCTATATATACTATGGCCTTCATTAAAAGGTGGACATTACCACCCAGATTATTTAAAACATAATGTTTTGTTTTGCAGGTAGAGAGAGAAAAATGAAGTATGTAAAGGAGAAGATACTTTTGGTGTAGGGTTCAATACTGACTCTGCCAAAATGGTTCTGCTCAGAGGCAGATTGTGTTGATGCTCTTTTTACTCTGTGTTCAGCACCAGTGCTAACTCTGATCATCAGAACTAAGGACCCAGGACTTTTATCCTCATTATTGTTAGTATAACAATGCTTTTGAATTGTCATATTTATTGTATTGCAAAAATGACACGTCAGCATTTGGGACTGAATGCCACTGTTCCTGGCACTGTAGCTGCAGTGGGAGGTTACAGGAAGGCCTACATGGAAATGAGAGGTGATAGGAGAAATAAAATTAAAGATATAACAAAATGTATGATTAATTGATTGATGTCAAATTGAAACTTTAAAATTATGAATACTTAATACATGGCCCACTTTTTGATAGTGAGAATATTAAATCTGAAGCTTGAGCATGGTAATACATTTAAAAGATGAATGTTCTGCTGAACTGTAAAATACATGAAAGTCAAAAAGTAACAAAATACTTTGAAAGATTAATTAAACCATAGCTTCTGTAGTTATGAGTTACACAACATTTCCATTATAAATTAGGGCTGTCAATTAATAGCAGTTAACTCATGTGATTAACTCAAAAAAGTTAATCGTGATTAATAGTGCGATTAATACTGTGATGAATTATGATTAATTTCTTTAAACAATAGAATATCAATTGAAATTAATTGAATATTTTGGATGTTTTTCTACATTTGCAAATATAATTGCTTTCAATTACAGCACACAATACAAAGCGTACAGTCATCAGTTAATAATATTTTTTATTACAGATATTTGCACTGAGAGTGAGAGTGCAATTTACAAATGTAGATATTTTTTGATACATAACTGCATTCAAAAAAAATCACAATGTAAAACTTTAGAACCAACAAGTCCACTCAGCCCTTTTTTTTTTTTGTTCAGCCATTTGCTAAGACAGTGGTTCTCAAAACTTTTGTACTGGTGACCCCTTTCACATAGCAAGCCACTGAGTGTGATCCCCGCCTTATAAATTAAAAACACTTTAAAATATATTTAACTCTATTATAAATATTGGAGGCAAAGCAGGGTTTGGTGTGGAGGCTGACAGCTCACAGCCCCCCCATGTAATAACCTCACAACCCCCTTACGGGTCCCGACCCCCAGTTTGAGAACCCCTCCACTAAGACAAACAAGTTTGTTTATATTTACAGGAGATAATGCTGCCCACTTCTCATTTACAATGTCACCTGAAAGTGAGAACAGGCATTTGTATGGCACTTTTGCAGGTGGCATAGCAAGGTATTTATGTGCCAGATGTGGTAAACATTCATTTGTCCCTTCATATTCAGTCACCATTGCAGAAGACATGCTTCCATGCTGATGATGCCTGTTAAAAAATGTGTTAATTAAATTTGTGACTGAACTCCTTGGGGGAGAATTGTATGTCTCCTGCTCAGTTTTACCCTTTACCCCACTAATTCTGCCATATATTTTATGTTATAGCAGTCTTGTTTGATAACCCAGCACATGTTCATTTTAAGAATGGTTTTATTGCAAATTTGACAAAATGCAAAGAAGGTACCAATGTGAGATTTCTAAAGATAGCTACAGTACTTGACCCAAAGTTTAAGAATCTGAAGGGCCTTCCAAAACCTGAGGACAAGGTCTGGAAAATGCTTTCAGAATTCTTAAAAGAGCACCGCTCCGAAGCAGAAACTACAGAACACTAACCACTAAAAGAGCATTTGCCTCAGATAATGAAAACGGACATACATTGGTCCTCCCTGCTTTGGATCGTTATCCAGCAGAACCCATCATCAGCATGGATGCATGTTCTCTGGAATGGTGGTCGAAGCATGAAGGGACCTATGAATCTTTATCAGATCTGACACCTAAATAGTTTGCAAAGCTGGCTACAGTAGTGCCATGTGAATGTCTCTTCTCACTTTCAGGTGACATTGTAAACAAGAATCAGGCAGCATTATCTCTGTAAATGTAAACAAACTTGTTTGAGCAATTGGGTGAACAAGAAGTAGGACTGAGTTACATTTACATTTTTTAAATTTTTGAATACTTGTGTTAGGTGAATTAAAAATACTATTTGTTTTTTACAGTGCAAATATTTGTAATAAAAATAAATATGAAGTGAACACTGTATACTTTGTATTCTTCATTGTAGTTGAAATCAGCATATTTGAAAATGTAGAAAACATCCAAAAGATGTTAATAAATGCTATTCTATTATTAACAGTGCAATTAATCGTGATTGATTTTTTTTAATCACACTATTAACAGCGATTAAAAAACTAATCGCCTAACAGCCCTATTATAAAACCTTCTTTTCAAAGGAATACAATTTGACCATGGATATTTTATCTCCGGTATGAAAGGTGGCATGCCTTATTAAAAAGATTTTTATTTATACTTAGGAGGCTAGTGTTTATTAGTCACAGGTTTGGTTTTTTTAGGATACTTTTCTCAGTTGGTTTATTAGCTGGAATTGAGTTATGAAACTTGAAGATAATCTGTAGATTTTTCAATCAGATAAGAGGTTTTGACCTTCATATATTTAGTGCTTTTTCTATTTTAGTCTTTGGAATAAGGTTTAATATCTGGATATTTGAATAAGAATGAGCCAGATCCTCAGATGACATACATTAGAATGACCCGATCTGTCCCCAGAATTCTATACTATTTGTTTTAAAGTTGCATTCAGAGGTCCTGTTGTACTACATGTTTTATGGACACTGACAAAGACAGTCCCTGCCCCAAAGAGCTTGTCATCCTGTGCCTGTGTATATCAGTCTATACATAAAAACACATACATCACTCATTTTGATTTATTATACTGCTCTTCTCTCTTTGCATTGAAGTGTATAACTTTATCAACTGGCATGTATTATTCTCTTGTGGGCAATAGAATATTACAAATGGAATGTGACAATTATTTTTTGCATCCCATTTTACATGAGCAAATCACTGTGCATGCAATTACATGTACATTTGTACTTACAATTATTTGCAGTTTTCAGACTCAGACCAGTTAAATCATCTAGCTCATCTCAATTACAGTGCAGGATTCTTTTCTTCAATATATTTTCTAGTTATTTGACCAGCTCCATGCATTGTCGCTATAGTAAAGGTCATAGAATTGGACTGGAAACAATGTCAGTGGTTTTTAAGGGTCAAGGTATGCAATAGGGTGTGATATTGGATAGTGAAGAGTGATTTTCTCATTAAAGCACTTAGGAAGGAAATTTCCTGTAGCATTTTTATTATTTATTTTGCAATGAGACTTTAAATCATATTAGAAGTCTAATGTGTAAGAAAGAGAAGAACAAAACTCAGAAGTAAAGAAATGATGCAGTTTGTAAGAATAACTTGTACATATCTGAAGAAAGATGACAGGTATGAAGAACAAATGGAAAAATTATGGAAATCTTACAGTTCCAGGCATTGGGTATGATTCTCAACTCTGTTACAGCAATTTACATCCACTGATTGGACTGGAAAATTAGGCTCCTTTGGTTAACTATAGGAGTTAGTGTATCTGTTCTTGTTTTTAAATAGGCTGTCTCTAAAAGCTGCCAACACTATAAAGGAAATGCTAAAGAAAAATAAATCCCATCTAGAACCCATTGTGATATCGTATGTAGTTTAGTATTCTATATATTTTCCCCTTGTTCCTTATTACCAAGGACACTTTAATGAAAACAGTATTTATTTTTGTTGCTGCTATTTGTTGGGTCGCCCTCAAAGTTATATAAGTATGATAGAATTATAATTATGTAGTAGTAGAAATAAAGATAGACAAAAGAGTATATAAGTATTGTAAACAGGTATGAACATTAGTTCCATGCTATTGAATTTCACTCTGTAACAAATGCAAGGCCAAAGTGCTCATTATTTCAGGCCGGTACAGGACAAAGAGTCTGTGCTGGAAAGTGATAAGAACTTTGAGAAAACAATGCTGTTCTTTAAAACAACACCCTGATGTTCTCCCGCCCCGGGGTTCCCTTGTCATGCCTATGTAAATCTTGGTATCCAAAGAGGGAAAAATAGATAGTGGGATAAAACTTGTTAAATGAATCAAGAGTTATAGATTGTGTTGTTAAGTAAAAGAATGAATGATGAGTGCATGGAATTGAGAGCCTGAAGCAGGGAGATAATTGGTTAGTAAATGGTACCAGCCTAATCCTAAGAATTTCAACCTTGCTATCAGTGGGCTGAAGAATATGCAAAGTGGAGATAACCGGATGACCCCCGGAGAGCGAACCGGAATCCACCCAAAACCCATCAAGGAAGAACAAGAAGATAACACCTAGCCATCATGGAACTGTCATGGATGTACCACCTGCTGATTGATGGTCATCTCAATTGTAAATTCAGCATGATGAAGCAACTTCCATAGACTTGTATTGAACCAGAGACCTATAAAAATTGGATCCAGGGACTGCGTTCTTTGAGTCTGGTTCTATGACCACCCTCCAGCAGCATCAGATGTGCATCTGACAATGACTCGGCTCATGTCCAGGTCACCTGGCCAGTGACTTGGCACGAGCAACGTCTAGGCTGGTAACTATAACAATCTTTTTGTAGAACCTGTGTGTGAATGGATCTATACAGAAATTACATATAGGGATATTTTGTTGTATTTACAATAAACATGGCAATTTGCCTTGTCCCTCTTACAAGATCCTGTTGGTATCATTTTTATTAGTGTAACATATTTATCTGTCACTAAATGCCAAAAATCCTGCATAATGATTTCCAGAACAACCAGTTATATTATTAGAAACAAATGGGTTTCACTTAAGGTGAGAAATAAGCAGCAGCAAATAACTCAAAAGAAACAACAGTAGTTTTTCTTGCCCAAAGAATAAAATGAAAATGATATAGCAGATTTTTTTCCCTAAATAGAACGTTAGCTTTAACATTCTCCTTGAGGTGTAAGTATTTTTTTTTTTAATTTAATGGCACAACTCCAATTGACTTTCTGATTTTGTTAAACCCTTACATTATTTGTATGTAGACTTTGTAATTAACTCCTAAGAGTTCACTGTCTGCTGTTTATTTCCATTTCTACAGCATTGTGTACACACACACACACACTCTGAAAGTTGTACAGTAAGGCAAGTTATATTCAGGAACTACATCATTTTGTAAATTGCAATACTGATGTAATTTATCCCACACCTTTTATGAGCTAGTGCTGGTGCCATAAATATAAATGTACAATGGAAAAGTAATAAAACAATATCCAAAAATAGGAATAAATTAAAATAGGGGCAACCAATAAAGAAAGAAACAAACAAAAATGCTATTTAGTGTTCTAATTGTCCAAAAATCTATGCATGTCTGTAAATTTTACTTTTATGACCAGCTTCACTGAAGTGGGACTAATCATGTGAGGAAGGATATGCACATGGATAAGTGTTTGCAAGATCAGAGCCTAAATCAGTCATTTAGAACCTCGTAAAGAAAGCATTAACTTCAGTGAGCTTTGGATCAGGTCCTTAGTTTCCATCAGCAGCTCAGATTAGTCATTTCTGAGGTGTGGTAACACCAGAGTGTATCCAGATGTTCAGTGGGTATAGCTTACCACAGTGTCTGCATGTGATTTTTGTATCATTTAAGTCAATTTATGTCTGCATAATAGGACTTATGAGAGACTTAAGAGGCATACAGGCCTTATGCTGGTCCTCTGCAGAGGGTGTGTGTTGTACAAACAAAAAGCTTCTCTCCCTGACTCAGTGTTTGTTAAAGGGGGCTCCCAAAGGCAGGTAAGAAATGAAAAAAACAAATATAGTACATAAAAGATTCACATTTCCATAGAAGAAAAGGAAGGAAATACTGAGTTTGAGATGTGACAGTTTGGAAAAGGGGGTTTTTCAATCTAAAAGGCTGCAGATAGTTGAAATGAGTGTGTGTGTGTGTGTGTGTGTGTGTGTATACAGAGGGAGAAGGGGGGAATAATAAATAATTATTTCCTCCTCCTCCCTCTGTAGGATAGTGGTTATTTTTTATGATCACAGTCTTTCAACATTACTATTCACAAGTACACTACGTGTTGGACAGAAGCATAGAAATTTGGTTCAAAAGATACCTTGTGTAGTACGACATTGAAAGCATGTTAGGATTCAGTAAAAAAGGCAATCTGAGAAAAGTGCCAGGCAGAGTCAAAGATGGAAACAGATAAGAATGCTATTGCTAGCATTAAAAATGAAACATTACTGAAAAGATTGAGTCAATAAAAAAAGTAAATCAAGCAGTGGGGGAAAAATATAATGCAGTTTGCAATGTGGAAATGAGAAAGGAGTGAGCGAATGAAGCTGTGAAAAAATGAAGACCGTATGGGTGGAAATAGATTTTATTTCAGTAATAAGACATTTAAGATTTGTATACAGAAATAGAATAGGTGCTGTCAGAATAGGAATGCTACTTAGAACTGTTGCAAAGAATACAGTCAGTCTGGTTGGTGGAGGTTATGGTATCTTAAGGGAGAAGAAAAGTCATTGAATAAAGAGTATTATAGGAGGAATTTCAGAAAATTCTCTGCTAAAACATTTGATGTAGATACATTTCAGAGAATTTGTTGGAGGAAATTGGATATGTATTGCTTCATCAGAGGATTACCTCTTTGAAAAGATGCATTTTTGCTTAGACAGTAAGAAATTCACAGAATTGAAATTCCTTTGTAAAGTTAATGCTTTTTTTGTAAATTGATAATATTTTTGCAAATATTCCAAACTCATTAATCAAGTGATCAATATAATTGTATTGAGCTTGCACAATCATATGTCAATGTTTCTGGTGATCATTTGCAATTGATAATAGGTTTACCGCATGTAACTGTTTAGAAATACAGTTTCAGAATGAATAACATTATCCAATATACATCTTTGAGTTTTAACACAAGTTTACCTCATCACCTAATTTATAGATACAAAAGATTTTAAAAATAGCTATGTGGTTCTACCAGTATAAATCTACAACAGATATAACACTAAAGGAAAGAAGTCTGTATTAACAATGTTGTAGTTACAGAAGTGAGACCATTACTAATGGTGCTCACAGCTTTTCTATCTCTTATCTACCATATTCATGAACTAACTTCCAAAAATTCCCGCTACAATATATTATTTCTACAACACATGTGAAATGTCTCTGAGATTATTGTTGTTGTAATTAAGTGATTTCATTGCAATCAAGAAATGCATAGTAAAGGCTGGGACTCCATGTTTAAATCATGCTGCTATGAAAAAAAAAACAAAACACCCAACAACAACCCCTCAATAATCTACTTATCTATGGGGCACATTACTGTAGTATCTGAGTGACTCACAATATTTAATATTTATTCTCGCAACACATCTGGGAGGTAGGGAAGCACTATTATCCCTATTTTAGAGATGGAAAATATAGGCTTAGTGACTTGCCCAAGTTCAAACAGGAAGTTTGTGGCAGAACAAGGATCTGAACTCAGGGCTCTCGGGTTATGTCTACACAGCAAAGAAAAACCTGTGTGTGGCCCATGTCAGCCAACTTGGGCTATGGGGTTGTTTCATTGCTGTGTAGACTTCTGGGCTCAGGCTGGAGCCCCAGGCCTAGGACCCTGTGGAGTGGAAGGGTCCCAGAGCCTGGGCTCTAGCCTGAGTCCAGAAGTCTACACAGCAATGAAACAGGTTTGCAGCCTGTGCCCTGAGAGCCCAAGTCTGCTGATACAGCCTAGCTGTGGGTTTTTCTTTTGCTGTCTAGACATGACCTTATATCCTAGGCTAATGTCCTCACCACTGGGCCGGTTAAGAATATGAAGATAGCCTTGACAATGAATTCCCTGAATTTTAGTTACAAAGATACTAGAATGGGTACTTTTTAATTGAATATGTTTGTGTATGTGTTTATGTGTATCTATTATAAGTGGAGCCAGTCATGCTGCCTATACTTAGGGTTGTCCAATGCGTCCTGTTAAGACCCTTTTTTCATTTGCTTATAACTTTAATGTTTGGCAAACTATTGGACTGAAATTTCCCATGCCTGGGGTTTGCTTGAGGGTGAATCTTCTTTTTATGTTCAGAAAAAATGATCCTGCCATTCCCAGCACAAGTTTATGGAAAAATACCATGTTTCCCCATGTTTAATGCACACGAACCAAACCAAACCCTTTGCTTGTGCTCTTGAAACTTTAGAGAAAAACGTGAGTACTTGGAAATGGTTTAAATTTCTGTTTGTTTGTTAAATGTTCAAAAGGCAAACACCTTTTGTGAAGTGCATACTTGCAAATATGTTATCTAAATGCAAAGCTCTTAATATCACTTTGATCGATCAGTCCATCAGCCCTCACAGAGAGAGCGCTGATCACAACACCTCATTTGTGTTGTTCTAGACAGTCCTTCAGATAACCGCTGGCCATAGTGCACCGCAGCCTAGAGCCCCTGAGCAGTCTGCCAGCCTCAGCCTTCCAAGTAGCTGCGATTACAGGTGTGTGCTACTGCATTGGAAGTAAAGCTTTATATATAGCTCTCAGTGTTACTGCTATGTAAATGGTAAAATGATTTATGTACCAACATGGATTTTAATAACTCTTCTAAATTAATTACTACTGTAAGAATCCATTTAAATGTACAATATTTTTATTAATGGAAAATTAATTTCTAGCAGCATGCAAGCAACCCTCAGCCAACTCAGTAAGAGAAGAAAAACCATCTTTCCCAAAATTGTCATGTAGAATCAACAACTTAAGCTAAAAGATTTTCTAAGAGTTATTTAATTTTAAGACTGTATTTAGAACTAAAATTTCTTACAGAAAGAATGAGTGTTTGGACTTGATTTCCAGAATTTCATTTCCATTTGAACTGCTAATAAAATTGAAGGATATCCCAGAAATTGAATAAAAATAAAAAGTTTAACTTCAATAAATTATATGGGATTTTCCTCCAGCAAAATAACTAAGGCACTTACAAATGTCACATATTCATTAAACAGACTGCATATTCAGAAGTTGAAGGTGTTACCTAAGTGAGACCCAAAGGCCTGGAACCAATGGCAGCAACAAACATTAAATTGAAAACAAGCCTTAGAGGTGTGTTTTCTAAACTTCATGGAAATAGGAAGGAAAAGGGTATAAAAATCTCTGAAGTGAAGACCCCTCCCTTTGCTACCCTGATTTCACAGCGTGCACGGAACTCATCCTGTCCATCTCTACAAGCAATCCAAAGACAGTCCCTGCCCCAAAGAGCTATGAATGACCTCTATTCCTGAGGTGTTCGTAACTCTGAGGTTCTACAGTACTCTCCTTCTGAGGTGCCTTTAGCTGTAAAGTTCCTTTCTCCTTGCTCTGTCTCTGCCCACTGTTATAGTGGGATTCTTTATTCAGGGTGCTGGACATTCACAGATAATGTAGCTCAAAGACTAAGGAAAATAGCTTGCGTTTCAAAGTGTTACTGCATAGGTTCTGTATAAATTCTGGTTCAGATTCAACCATTATGGAATGGATGCTAACTATATTACAGATGAAATTTTGAAGTGTGGAAAAAAAGAAACCAACAACCTGTAAGAAAAAGAAAACATGTTACCTCTGTATACCCCTTCGATTGTTTATCACATATTGAAATATTTGTTTAGTAATGCATTATATGTACTTGTTTTAGTATGGCTTTCTCCCATTTGGATGTGGCTCTGTCATTATTTCTGAAAGAAACTGAAGGCTTATTTTGCATGCAAATAAATTCCTGTAGCTACATGGACTTATTTTGATTACTTCCCAAACATAAACAAATATGTCAGTACAATAGTTTCCATATATTTGTATTTAAAGAAAAAAGAAACACTAGCACTTAAATGTAAATATTTCCCAGCAAGACAGCAGGAGGAGTAATTAAATGAGTACAATTAAAGAAGAAACCATAAGAAAGCTGTATAACTTCAGAATTCAGTACACTGAGTTTGCCTTGTGCATGAGAAACTCACAAAACTTGCTGGAGGGATTAAATTTAGTTTGGAGAACAAGTGCTCACTTTATTTTCTTGACAATCCAGTTCCATAGTAAACGTGTGATCAAATGGCTTCATATATTTGAATGTGGCAAAGTGACAAAACTCATTCACATTGGGTTTTCAAACAGGAAGGGCAGCAGGAGGAGCTAGAGGGAGCAGAAACTATTTGGCATTTACAGGAAGGGAGTGGGGACCTCTTGCAGACCTCTACATACTGGAATTCCCATGTTAGAATCAAGAACCATTTTAAAGATTTATCAGGAAGAGAAAAGAACTGGAGAGGGAGACCATGGGGAGTGTTTGCACAGAGAAGAAGTCAGTAGGGGATATACAAGTTTGGTGTTTTGGAGGATATTAAAGGAAAATATCCGAGGAAATGGAAGCCAAAAGAGTTTCCAACTTTGAAGGAAAGACAATGGGAGGAGCTGTGAGTAAATGGGATCTGCTTTTTGCTTTGTCTGGAAAATAAGCTGCAGCAGAAGTAGGTGTAGTGTGAAAGCCTTCATGGTAGAAAGGAACACAGCATTTCTGGTGAACAGAAACATCATTGTGGCATGTGTATATGTTTTGTATAACTATTATAGATTCCTAGAGGCTAGACTGTAACTTTGGAATCTGACTTGAATTAGGGACGAAGTGTAGCTGCACCACCCCAAGAGCAGACCGGAAAACAAGTGGTAAACCAAAAATCATATCCACCCTACCCCGCACGCACTGCTGCCTGCCTCTAAGTAGGAGTAAATTTTCATCCCTTGCCATGGAGCAGATTACTAGTTCCACATACCTGTCTCCTCTTCCCTTCTCTTACCCTCTCATTCTCTCCCACCTAGAAACAATCCTCTTCTCCCAGTTCACACTTCCCCTGTTTTCTACTCCATTTTGTACTAGAAAGAAGATGTTAGAAAGTAAGTGGGAGGGAAGAAAGGAGCATGATCCCAGTGTCCCCCCTTCTCTTGGGGGTGGAGGAGCCAGCCAGGGCTATTGCAAAACCCACACTGTTTATGTACAGTTGGAACACTTGGTGATTGGTGTAGGATTCCAGATCCTTCAGTGTAGTCAGGGGTCTCAGTGGGAGGGGCATACTTGGAAAGGCACTAACATATCTTTCCCACATGGAGACACTTGCCCATGCTGAGTGAGAAGAAATAGAAGCCTTTTCACCATCAGCAATACTCTTAATCTCATTCTTATTTATGCATAATTGAATCTATAGGCTTTTATTGGAAGATGTTGCTAAATATAAAATATATTATAATGAAAGTAACACACTGAACTGGTCAAAAATTTCTCAAGAGAAGTTTTCTGTCAGAAAATGCCACTTCAGTGAAATCAAAATGTTTTATGGGATTGTTCTATGTTCAGTTGAAACTTTTGGAAGCAGGCTGATTCCCAGGCTTCCTGGGCTGCTTTGCTCACCTGGCTCCTTTGCTATCCTAGCCTGCTGTGTGAGCAGGTGAGCTTCCAGGCTGCTCAGCTGTCCCCTGCTTGGATTTTTTTTTTAAATTCTGTTTCAGTTCTCCCAAAATTGAGCATTGAGGCTTCCTGGGCTGCTTTGCTCACCTGGTTCCTCTGCTAGCCTATCCTGCTGTGTGGGCAGGTGAACTTCCAGGCTGCTCAGCTGTCCCCTGCTTGGATTTTTTTTTTTTTTTAATTCTGTTTCAGTTCTCCCAAAATTGAGCATTTTGAAAATTTCCATTCTGCAGAAAATTTCATGTTTCCAGTTTTTCTCCCCTGTTTGGAACAAAAATTAATAATAATACATAAATTTGAAATGCAATTTTTTTTCCCAAATGGAAATTCCATTTCCTTCACAGAGTTCACAATGAATGAAGCTGTTTGACTTTTCTGGAAGGCCACGTCCACATCCCACTTCGCTTACAGGTGAGCAAATTTTTAACTTCCGAATAGCACTGCACTTGTGTGAGAACAGCAATGGTTTACTATTTTCTTCAGTCCAGCAATATTTGTTACCTGAAGGATCCTTTATTTCAGACAAAAATAAGGCATGTTACAAAAAAACCACTTTATTATATAAAAATTAATTTATCTTCTGAACTCAGGCTGAATATTAATATCTTCTACTGATATTTTCATCTAGGCTTGTGGGTTAGTCATTTCCGGCTGCCCATTACTTTGCAAAATCTTTGTTTTGTAATGCTGCATGTGCCTGCTGGCACTGGAAAAACTAGAGAGGATGACTTAGAATTTAAGACATGAGTGATTAAAGGTTTTATTTTTACATCTTGGGCACTCAAATGCTGTTAAATATATGCTGAATTATTGCAAAACACACCAAAGTCTCCTGGGTTTTGTACTAGCAAAACTCCATGTTCACTATACCTAATAGTGTTCACTTACATAGTAGGGAAAAATAATCCTCTCTGCCAAAGGAATCACTGGATGAGGTTCTATGACATGAGTCAAGCAGGAAGTCTTACTAGATTATCATAGTGATCTTTCTCCTGGCCTAAAATAATATTTGAATCAATTAGTTTCTTCACTCAGCACTGTACCTGGCTGTGAGGTGTGCAAGATTTAAAGGGAGATAGCATTAGTCCCCATGTGGATGTCACTAATGTAAGCAATTTACACTGTACTTTTATGAAAAATAGTTTGTGAGTGCATAGAGTGGAGGTGGGCTGATATGGCTGATTTAATTTATTATTTGTTGTAGTACCAGATCTAAGAGGCATACTAATTCCTAGTTTATCAGTGGAGCAACTGTTGTGCTTTGACAAATATCTCTAAAGAATCATATATTAACAATACTAAGGGATCAAATTTTCTTCTCCCATAGCGGGCAAGGAACTTCTATTAGTATAAATGGACATTTTGAATATGTATTAAGGGGGAATATATCCCTAAAATGGATAATTTCCTGTGGCTTTTGTCTCCTTTGCTATGTTAAATTTCAAGACAAATCAACAGAAGTCACAACTGTAATTCTTATTTTTTCTGAAATCATTTTAAATAAAATTAATATTTGAAAGTATTCCATATTGCTAATGATTGGCTTGTCTTCCTAAACCCTGTTTGAATTGTCACTATTTTTCATGAAGACGAATGAATGACATAATAGTGAAAAACTCACTGAAAATAAAGCAATATCAGTCCAGTAACCCAAAGTTGGACTGTGAAGGATTTTGGAAACCGAGATACTAAATGACAGGGAGAAAAGGACAGAAATGTAGAGAAATATGTCTTGTAAGAGTTATGCTTGTAAAAGCTTCCTTGTAATATGCACTTCTCAATGTCACTAGACAAAGCTGATCTGCTTTGGGTTGGTGAAAATACAATTTTTGGAAGCATTTAAAGTAATACAAAAATATCATATGGCTATCTTAACCTGAACTTCCATGCTTAAAGTGTGACCCCTGTCAATGTAAACGTTAGTTGTGTAATAAGACTGACTGAGCTACAGAGCATTTCTAAAAGTGCAGTTTGAGGGAAAGAAGCACACCCTGAACTCATATAGCAGACTTGAGAAAGGACTGATTAGACTTTGGCATCTCATAAATATTTGAAAGTTAATATTTATTTGAATCTGAATCTGGTGGTCAGATAAGATAGTCTGGGAATCAGGAATATTACTAGAACTGCAGAGGAGAGAGCAGGTTGTGGTGGTATGAATAAATAATAGGAAAACAGAAAGCAATGCTGCAGTTACATATATGGTAGGTTAATTAATAACTAGTTTGACCATAGTACATCTTCTTGAGAGTGTTTGGGTTCTCTTTCTATGACTTGCACATGCATAGGAAAGTGAACTATTTCATTACCTGCATTAAGTTCTCCTTGCTAGCTGTGAGCTAGATCTTGCAGTTGGATCTGTCCTGGCACCGACGTGCACACAGGAACATCCAGTTGAAGTATCTAGTTCTATTTTTATAAGAACCACTATCAGGATGGCTTACTTAGTGGTCTACTTAGTTAGAACTCTTACTGTACCTTTTACAGTTCTCTTTTATGAAAAGGGATATTACACTGTTGTTGCCATTCTTTAGTGTGTTTTTTTCCCAGTGGAAATTGGCCTCCTTCCCCCACATGTCCCCAAAAAGGGTCCAAGCCCAAGTGGAAGCAGAGTACACTACAATATACCCTATTAAATATAATCCCAGGTTGTACACTTGAAATTAGATGGATATTTCACCTCACCGTTAAGGCACAATATGACTTTGATCAACATAATGAACAGCACTGCCTGGGGCTATATCAATTCTAATACAATGATCTTAGTATAAATATTTTCTTAGCATATTCATTGGGTCTGGCATTCAAGGCAGTATGAGTAGGACATATTAAGATTTTTAAATTGTTTCTCCTCTTTCTCTGTTTAATACAAACTAAAACTAGATCTCTGATTCAAATTAAGTCAAGGAGGTTCAGTGTACCTTTATGGGCATGCTTAATTGGAGAACAAATTCAACACAGTCCAAAACTACTATTTGATTTTGATTCTTGAAATGAGAAAATTGCGTTATATATCATCAAATATATCACAATAAGTAGTCCAGCTAATAATGGAATTATATTACTGTTGGAATAACTCAATATCCAGTAACCCCTATGATAAACTTGTAGTACACAGTCCAATGCACAGTTGAGTATTTATATTTAAGATGCTTGGAGAACAAATAATTTCCACCCTAACCTACGTGGTGTGTAATAAGAATTTTCAAATGCAACCAAACTAAAAATCCCCCTTTAAAATAATTTTCAAACTATTTGGCAGAATAGCTAATTTAATTGCTAGTAAGGGTACCATATGCAGAGGCGGTGAAAGAACAAAGTGAAAGAAACACATGGTTACTTTGCATTTATTTTTTATTTGTGATCCTCTTCTAATATAATAGACAACATGCTGCCCCTTTTCTGAACTATAGAAATTAAAAAGAAATCTATCCTGACTTTTTCAATGTGTTTACATACTTCCTGTCACATATGTTTTATTTACACATGGTGCAAGTTATTCCTAGAATATTCTTTTGATGTTGAAACTGGAGTAAGAGATGCTCATAATTTGTTAAGGAATATGCTCCTACTGTCTCATTAATTCAGATGTTACTATACCTAGAGTAAGTATACCTCTGTAAACAATCATGTTTCCTGGAGCAATTTTATTTAAGAGATTTGGTCTCATCAGATTTTAATGGCAGCCTGACTCATGAATAAATATTCAGATCTTAAAACCATTTATTTCCTGAACTTTTTGTATGTTTTTTCATATTTGTACAAAAATCAAAACCACACATCTCTAGTATAATCAGACACATTTCTGTTGCTATGCTCTCATACTGTCCTATCCTGTTTCAAATATGTCAAACACACAGTTGTTTGCATGAAAAGCCATTGCCTTAGTTCTAACAAAAACTGAGCAGGACCTGAACCGACACAGAATATCCAACCATAGATTTCTATGTATCTGTTTTATTTTTATAATCACAATTCGGATCCTCTCTTGGTTCTGGGACATAATTGCATTAGAGATTTCTCAGTCTAAGATACACATTGTATTTTTTAAGAGGTACCAAATGAGGTGGTACCTCTTTCATGCTCATATAGAAAAAAATAAATGCTGTTTCATTTTTTCATCAGTGGTATAGTTACTATATGCTATAGATACCAACGCCTAACAAATGAAATCTTAAACTTCAGGGGGGGAAGGGAATTCATCACTGAGCTCCACTGCATACTGTATATGTTTAATAGATGAACAGAAAAAAAATGGTCTCTTTTACAGGATCCATATAGAGATGTATAGCAGGTCACATGATTGCTATAGTTCTGCCTTCCATGGTGATGCAACATCGAGGCTTTTGTTTTAATTTGGGCAGGATGAAATTATGGTAACATGAGGACAGTAGTGATACTGCATATATTGTTTCGAACATCTGGTAACGTATATTATAGGTTTTTGCATTATTCTCGTTGTAAGAGAGCACTGAGACATACTGTACAATGCGAACAATGGCTAGCTATGTATTGTATTTTCAAAAGTATGTGCTTCAGTGAAGTCTGGGCCAAAATATGTTTAAGATACACAACTAGACAGCAATAACAACTTTTTGCAAATACTATGGGGAAGACTTACTGAAACTTAACATGGAGAGAATAACTTCTCATTTTGTCTAGTTACAAAATTAACCATTCTCTGAGTAACCAAAAATGAGTTACATAGAAATTGGTAGACCAAAGTGTATACTGATAGTTAGGTTTGGAGTATACTTGTGTATTCAATTGAAATTATCTTATTTACTGTCTTTTTCCTTTATGTGTTCTACAGAGAAAGTTTGTGGGGCAGTTCCTGTATGATGAACAATAAAACGTTTCTGCTGGTTTGACATGATTGATTTGTCCCAGCTTATTACTGAGCAGACAAATTAGGGAAGACCTATCTTGTGGGCAGGTCTCAGATGTTTGACCTTTCTATGAATGGTCTGGCCATTCTCTGCTCTTACAACATAGGTGTATGAATTTTGATATTGGTCTGTATAATGATCAGTTCCCATGCTCTTTGCCCTACATTTTTGAATGTGCACTTTATAATATTGCCTTAAACATTTCAGCAGTGATGTTCCTAGCATCATTTCTGGGAGTCTTTCTCTTTTTTCTTCTACAAAAAGTTTGCCTGTTATACAGTTTCTTTCTGTTATTTATATTTATTTCTTTGTGTTTATATCCAATTAAGAAGAGATGCCTAAGCAAAACTCAAGGAATTTCTAATAATAAAATTAAAAAGCAGCTTAGTCCCCTGAGAGTCAGCAGAACTCAGTGATTTTTCGAGAGTTGGAATAGTTTCTTTTCACCTTCTTTTCATTAGCAATTGTACAGGCCTTACCCTCTCATGCTCTGCCATGCACATCTATAAGCAGAAGTCTCAACTTCAAGAAATTAAGTTAATTTGTAATTTCCCTTTAAATTCTTGGAATTTTGAACTATGCATTTTGGAACATAATTTAACCGATGATGGTGAGCTATAGAGTATAGATTCTATACTTCCTGTTAACTCTAGATGCAATCACTTGCTTCCTGGTACACACTTCCTGCTGGGGTAGAAAGAAAAAAAAAAAAGAAGCCCAGGACAGGGCAGTCACCGGCTGTGACTATTCAGAGTAGAAGGAAGTTTGTTTCCTTATTCTGTACACAGTTCTGTTAATCATTAGGATCAAAGGATTTTCTTGACACAAGTCTGCTTGTCATAAAGACATTTCAGATGGGTCAGACTTGATGTTACATTTTTTCTTATTTCTGTTCCACTTGAAATTTACTAAATTACCTGTGATTTGAAACCTATTGTCAGTTCTGAACATTCTGCCTGGCTAAATTTAAACCGATAGCATTGGTGACTCTGAGCATTTTTTGGTTACTCAGCTGAGTTCTATATAGTTACTTAGGGGATCAGGAACTGTACGATGATTCTTTTCTTCGTGTTAAATAGGCTGAACTCAGTTTCTTCTATGATTTGTTCTGCTTTGGGACAGTGATTAATTGTTCTCTATAAGTTGTCTAGTTTGTGACATGCAAAATGCTTATTCACTGCATCATTTTTGTCTGATTCACCATAGTTACTCCAGTTTTACCCCAGTATCGCTCCATTGGCTTCAGTGGAGAAAAACTATAATAGTGCAATGATAAAACAAGTCATCTGTCTTTGTGCATGGACAGACACATGTGTGACACTGCACCCCATACTCTCCATATTATATTATGATATTATTATGGCAAAGTTATGATGCATTTTGTACAAGATGGGGCATGTAAGGTGTCATTGAAAAAGTTATGATTTGCTGAATATGATTATCTTATTTGTATGCATTTATCATTTTTGTATCTGAAGTTAAGAATATTGACTATGTATCTGTATTTCAAATGTAATTACACCTGGGCGACACCCACAAGGCAAAATGCTTCCAGTCTAGATAGCCAGCTA
The DNA here is from genome assembly GCF_965152235.1 of Eretmochelys imbricata. Lineage (NCBI taxonomy): Eukaryota > Metazoa > Chordata > Testudines > Cheloniidae > Eretmochelys > Eretmochelys imbricata. The sequence continues at coordinate 52,727,730 of NC_135575.1, read as the reverse complement.
TGAAGGGCCTATTCAAGGTAGTGGACCATTAGGAAAAAATAATAGACATTAGGAGAAGCTTATCCCCCACCTGGTAAGCCTTCCTGAGAATGCTCCAGACAGCCTGTAAGTAATGGCTGCTCTGACTCAGCAAGGTATGCAAGGGCATGTGACCAGGCCACGTGACAGAGAACTCTCTCTTGGATACCAGTGTTTTTCCACAAACTGATTTTGGGACAAAGGGTTCCCACCATATGCTAAAGCTATGTAAGGCAGGGGGTAACATCATCAGTCGTTCTCTCCTACACAACTAAACACCAAGGAGAAGCTCCAACAGAAAAGGACTTGAAACGGGGGGTTGGGATCCCAAGCTGCAAAGTAAGTGCAGCTTGTGCTTTGAGAATCTGCAAGCCTGCTTCTATCATCAGTCAGAGTGAGAAATTGTTAATTCAAATCCTATTCTTCTAGAACAGTGGTGGGCAACCTGCGTCCCGGGGGCCACATGCGGCCCATCAGAGTAATCCACTGATGGGCCGCCAGACAGTTTTTTACATTTGCACGGCCACCCGCAGCTCCCAGTGGCCAAGGTTCGCTGTTCCAGGCCAATGGGAGCTGCAGGAAGTGGCATGGGCCACAGGGACATGCTGGCCGCTGCTTCCTGCAGCTCCTATTGGCCGTGAATGGCCGTGTGCTGGCCACGGGTTGCCCACCACTGTTCTACTATGTTAAGCTATGTTAGGCAGTTTTGTTTATTTACTAAGTAATCTGCTTTGATCTGTTTGTTATCACTTAAAATCTATCTTTTTGCAGTTAATAAACTTATTTTATGTTTTAATCTAAACCAGTAAGTTTGGAGTGAAGTGCTTGGAAATCTTAGCTCTAGGGGCAAAGGCTGTTGCATTTCCTTGCCACATTGAAGGGATGGCGAACCGGATTAAAAATTCATACTAGTTGGGGTTTTGACCAAGGGAGATCTTAGGCTGGGAAGCTGGTGGTTATTTTGGCTGTAGCCCCGCTATTGTTGGTTCATGCAGTGACTGGTCAAAGAGCCTGCACGTAACTGCAGCTGGGTATGTCCCTACCTGTGTGAATGCTGGTGGAAGTGTAGGAGTGGATCTGCAGCTTGTCACGGCAGTATAGTGTGAGAGGAAGCCCAGGATGGTGAGTCAGAGGGCTCAGTGATACGCCAGTACCAGGGGGCACCCCGGAGGGAACCCATCACATGTACTCACCTTTTCTCTGATACAATGATGTATTTTTGTGTATATTTTCCAATACTTTCTTTTCAGATTCCTTTTCAGCTGTTCTTTCTCAAATCAGAATAATGCCACTTATTTCTGCTGGTTCATCTTCTATTGCTACTGTTGCTAATACCATCACTTTAAATGTTTTTTTGGACCATATGGTTGGTATTATCTTGGTCAAATCCTGCATGACTTATTCTTTGCTAGTGGCAGCTCTCCATTTGTCTTCCAAATCTGCTGAAATAAGTAATTGTAAGCCTACAGGGTGTGTGTGTGTTCCTTTAGGGATGGTTCATACCATGAGATGTCTTGAGAGTAAATGTTGTTTGACAGTGTGTCCACCATCATTACTTCCTTTCTAGAAATGTATTTTCCTTGTATGTCAAACTTCCATAGTTTTAGTAGCATCCTCTACAGGTGTGCACATTTAAGGATGAATTTAATCATTTGCTGACTAAACTTTCTGTGGTTTATGGTTTGACATTTTTGTACCTTATTGACACATTTTAAAAAAACTTTTTATGTGCACCCACAATTGCAAAGTAATTCATTTTCCAAGGACCCATACTCTGGTCTAATTCTCACAATGCAACTGATGCAAAAATTACTGGGATCCGTTCCTGAGAACAGTGGCTCACAGATGTTTCTGATAGATGTTAACCAGATAGATTGCACTTAGTCTGCTGACCTGGTGAAAATTTTTTTAGCTTGTTGCAAAACTGTTCTGATGTCACCGTGCCACTCTTCTGGAACACTCATCTTGAGCGGTGTGGTGACACAGCATAGCTGTACTGAAGCTTGAGAAAATTTTGAGATGAATTTGTCTAAGTTCTTGAAAACTCCCAGCAATGACTCCAAATCACTTTATGTGCTGTACTGTAGATGGTTGTGTATTAACATGTATTTTGGATGGGTCTGGTTTTATGCCATCCTTAGTGATTGTCGGGAATTAGGGCTTGCAGCAGACCCTTAGACTTGTTAGCTCCACTTACCTAGTGAGCAACAAAGAATTCATAGCTGAATCATGGCTGGCTTACCACAGAATCACCTGATTGGCTGGAGGAGCCAACGGAGGTGCTCTTAAGCCCAGCAGCAGCATTAGGTCAATGGCTGCTCAGAGCTAACATGTGCAACTATGATTGCTCTTGTGCCTGCCTTGCTCCCAGACTTGTTCCTATCCTGCCCAAATCCTCTCTAGCATTGGTCCTCTGCTCAGTCAGTTCCTGGCTTGTGGTTCCAACCCTGACTCTGACTGTTGGCTCTGGATCATGGTTCATGATTGTAATTACCTGGTTATATAGTCTTTTATAATTTGTGGTTGTTCTCCACTGAATTTAAAATAGCTTTCTTAGTATTTTTATACTACATTTCTGATTATCATCATGTGTTCTTCTGTTTTTCCTATATCCAGTAATATCTGTCAGTACTTAGATATCCTTTAGATTTGCTGTCCTTGAAATTTTGCTGATCACATATTGAATCACTCTATTTTTCCTGTGTTTTGGTTTCTCTGTGTCTTGCTTTTCTTAAAATACTGATACAAACAAATAACTTAGACAAGGTATAATACGGAATGAGATAATCTTTGACAAGGGCAATGCATTGCTAGAGAGGATTGTTATAGTAATTCTCTGAATGAAGACCTCAATTAAGATGAAGGGCCCCATTATGGAAGGTGCTGAAAAAAAAACCCTTAGTAAGACACTACTCCTGCTCCAAAGAGATTACAATCTAATTTAAAACAAGATGTGTGTATCTCAGGCTGTAAGAAAAGAGAAGGTAGAATCAGAATAAGTGTAATCAGTTTGAAGTTAGTCTTGCTACATACCCAACTTAATGATTTTGATATATTTTTTCTTACATAATTCATTTATGAATGCACAAAATTACTTACAAGTAATTAACGTGAGAATTCTTCCTTCTGGCATTCTTGCTAATTTATCAAATGTTTAATTTACAGTTGGAATCATACCAATTTTATTTTAAACTTTAACAGTATTCCCAGCAGCAGATTACTACTTCTCCCTGAATACTACTTCTTCTAGGATGAAGTCTGAACAATCTTTTTTTGTATTAATTACAATGAGAGTTTAAATCAGAACATGTATGATTTTTATATGGATGAATTAAAGCATGCAGAACCAAGTACAAGATTTTGTCCTATGGTCCTTGATTCTCTGCAACTGTTTGCTCCATCTGGAAAATGAATTGCCTGTGAAATAGCCATGTACATGTCCCTTCTCTGTTTACATTCAATGACCATTTGAGCAATTTACTTTTATTTGCATGATGTCTCATATAAATTTAGCCTGCTTGCATATCTCTGACCAAGGAGGGTTTTATATGGGTTGGGAAAGTACTCAAGTACAGAATCCTCCAAATGGTGAAATCAGTGGGTGTTGGAAGAGTCTGAGTGTCTCCCTGGAGGCTGCTAGCACCCAGAAAAACTAGATGTTCACATAGCAGTGAGATGTGTTTTCCATATCCCCTCACAAGAGTAAAGGCCCCAATCCTGCAAAGTCTTAAGCACATGCTTAACTTGGGTTCAGTGGGCCTAAATGTGGCAGAGAAGGATCTGTATGCTCCCTAAGTAATTAAGACCAAACATTCAAATGACTTGTGACAAAAATTGGTGATGACAGAAAATTGCAGTCCAGTAACTTCAATGTACTTGTCTCCAGCCAATACAAAAGATATCATTTAACATAACAGGGGACAATGTTCTCCAAACCCATGTTAGAGTCCTGGAACAGAGAGAATTAAGTGAGTTAGACAGCACTTGATGCCACCTTTTGCAACCAAGGCTATGCATGTACCTTCTGTTACTTTGTGTGTAATTATTGAGAGAAAAAAATTAAATTTATGCTCCACACTCAGCCAGGCATAATTTTTCAAGGAACAAGTCTATGGGTAAAGTCTAGGTGGGCCAGGAAGCAAAGAGTACAAAATTCCACACTTGTGTTTATCTTCTACCTCTCCCTGAAGGATTTTGTGATCCAGCAATAAATGTAAAAAGAAAAGGAGTACTTGTGGCACCTTAGAGACTAACCAATTTATTTGATCAGAAGCTTTGCATCCAATGAAGTGAGCTGTAGCTCACGAAAGCTTCTGCTCAAATAAATTGGTTAGTCTCTAAGGTGCCACAAGTACTCCTTTTCTTTTTGCGAATACAGACTAACATGGCTGTTACTCTGAAACCAGTAATAAATGTATCTATCTGTCTTGGTTCTCATGTGTCCCTCCATCACCATAATATCTGAGCCCCAAATTCTGCATTGCTTCCTGCTCCCATTTAAAGTTCGGTGTAATTTTTACAAAATTGGCTGGAAAATGAATGTATTAAAGCAGTTTTGCTGCAAAAACGAACGAGTTGTTTACTAAATTAGTTATTATTGATTAATTTAAAATAACACTGTTAAAAAATAGTCACAACGTTTAAAAAAGAACATTCTCTCCCACTTATGTAAGATCTTTCATCCCTTGAGGTCAATGCCCTTCTGTTTTCAACTTTTTTTTTTTTTTTTGAGGACCAAAAATAGAAAGAAGCTTCTGCAGACAGACAGGTGCTATAGAACAGTGCTGCAAGGTGCTGCAGACCCTCCTTGTGTGACTGTTCCACAGGCTAGCCAGTGCCGCCAAGGTTCCACTCCTCTTCAGGCCTAATGTAAGAGCTGTCCACAGAAATGCTACTGCTTACATGTGACCAGTACTATTGGGCATTCCCCTAAACCATATTCAGTTGTGGCTATGTGAAGCACTGGCTGGGTTTGACGGGAGTAGGGAAATGCGTAATTTAACAACACCCTGAATAATTGCATAACAATAAATTGTTGTATTAATGCATCAATCCGTGCTGTGTCATTAGTGCAAGTATCTCTGGGATTGACAACATTTTTCCCACAGGGCTCAACATGCCTCTAGTGCAAAGATCCCTCAAAATATTAAACCAATGTGGTCCATCTCTAGAAATCATGCTTTAGCTTTTACTCAGAGTTGCAGATTTAAATTATTATAATTAGGACCTTGCATTTAAAACAGCCCTAAAATATATTATAGTGAGTTAACTAGTCTTATGAATCCTTTAGGATCAATTTCAACATGTGTTCGGATTCTGATATATATTACACAAACTCCAGCATATTGTCTTCCTTATATTTTATGTTAATTTGACTTTAATGTTAGCTGCCTATCACACTAGCAATAATCCATCTGACCTAGCAGGCCTGAATACCAATTACTGAAATGACTGGATTTCATCTGTGAATTTCCTTCCCTCAACTGCAAGTAGACAGTAGACATGTCAGCAGATAGGGAATAACACAGATGTATTAAAGCTTTTCAAGTAACCAAGTATCTAGATATACTCTGTGTAATGGAGCAGGCTGTGGTTGACAGATAAAGGGGGAGTAATAGATTACAAAGCCCTATTATATAAAGAAATATGTGACTAAGGAAAATAATCTAATTTAAATTTCTTTTAATAATGCAATTTATTTATTTAGCTCACTGGCCATACTTCTTAGATTTTTACTGTTTCTTTATCTGAAATTTTGGAGAGTAAATTCGAACATTTCAAAGTGCGCATGCATCGCCAGTGGCCTTTGTGTCAATCTGCGTAGCACACCTGCATTGGGATTTGGCCATTGATCAACTAAAGCAGAGTACTGTAGGCATGAAAAAGTTTATATATCCTTTTTCATGTGCACTTTCGAAACTTCGGGATCTGCTTCTCTGCTCAGTTAAATCCCTGAATTGAGAGATTAGATTCAGGCCTTTTTAGGTTTTAACAATTTGAAAGAGGTTCAATCCTCAACCCCTAATCTAATTGCTTTGCAAAGTAAAGGAGCTAGAAAGCTGCCCTAGAGGGTCAGTTGAGGATTACTTCTAACACAGGAAAATATATGGCTTCTCTGGAGCTGGCAGATGTTGGCCGGGGATGGTAAGGGGTTTAGCAGCGTGTCTAGTGCTCTACCTGCTCCTTGGCTGGTGAAGCAGTCAAGAACTATAAAATGCTACTTAATCAGAATGATTCTGTTCTACTACAGGGTTGCATTCACTTTGCACTTGTGTAAATGACTGCCCATGGTGCTGGGCAATGGATAATCAAATCATCTATATGCTATGTGAAGAGTAGAACCCCAATATAACTTTAAAATAGTCTTGTCTTTTCCTTTGAGATGTGTGTATTTTGCAGATGGAAAACACTTTGTTCTCACAGTCTCTGCTTTTTTAAAGAGTCACTTCTTGTATGACATGACTTATAAGACAGACTGTGTCCTGCATCAGTCAGAAATTTATACTCCTACATTTCCTTCATGGAAAACTATAGAAATGAACATTGATTTTTTTTATTGACTGTTTTTGGTATGTAAAAATAGTAAATAAAAGGCAGGTGCAATATACATTGCTATACTGCTTAATTGCTTTCACAAAGCTTTATTACAAAGGATCCAGTGATTCATACTCTTATGTGTAGGAAGTTCAAACAAAAGGAGAAAAAGGGAATTTATTACATTTCTATTGGAATTTCATCAGGGCCAGTTAAGGTACAGTCTACTGGTGTTTAAAATGGCACTGCTGTGGTATCTTCTATAACGTTTAAGATAACCCCTTAGACGCTTAAATAGAAAACATTGTTCCACATTGACATATTCAGAGACCCTCCCCGTCCTAGATGCTGATTATGTAAGTGTTGTGGAAGTGAGTAACCTAGGAACAGAAAAGGGGGAAGTGTGTGTGCCTGTGTTTTGTGGAAGCAGGAGAGGGACAGATGAGAACAAAGGCGAGAGAGAAGGATAAAAGCAGGCAACAGCCACTAGAGCAAAGGAAAAAGGAGTCCAGCAGCTCTAAGTGGGGGGAAAGGGGTCTGTGACATGTAGGCAAGCTCCCTTTTTAGATTCAACTTTCTAAATTGCTGTTGGCAATAAAACTGTATGTGACAATATATTGCAGTATCACTTCATACATATTCCAAAATCTTGAGCTACAGAGGTCTACATACGTGAAAATAACAAGTTGAGGAGGTGGTGTGACTGACTGTCTGACTGATAATATAATATAAAGCCTTTTTTCCCCTAGGTCACTGAATCTTATTTTGCCCAGGTCAATACTTTTTGAAAGTCCTTTAATTATCGGATTGTAGGGTGCCCTCATGAAATGATTTGGCATTCTCCATCCTCTTCCAATAGCCCATATTATAATAAAAAACATCTATAGCAAGTTTCAGTGACTGGCAGCCTTGTTGGCACTCTCAGCAAAGAAGAAAGACTGAAGTTATCTAGGGACAGAACTCTCAGCCCGAGGTGATCTTCTGAGGTCGGGGTGGAGGTACATCTATAAGATAGTACAGGAAAGCTTGTACTGCTGTTGACCATGTGGAAACCTCACCTGTGGTTAGGTTCAGTCTGTAAAATTGTCAGTGTGGTGTTCTTCATGAACATTATACTCCTATAGAGTATGATCCAAGTCCCAGTACAGTCAGTGGGAGTTTTTACCATAGGCTTCAGTGGGCTTTTGCTCAGGCCTTTAATGATTGTGTAAGGAAAAATAAAAACCTATAACTGTTTGAAGTATATTTTTCACTTCTTAGTCTGAGAAATATTCCTCTTCCTCACATAATTTATCAGAACTAAAATGTTTAACTTTGATTTACAGAAACAAAACTTTTTTTTTCCTTCAATGCTGTCCAAAGCTTATTGTTCATAAGAACAAAAATTTAAATCAAGACATTTCCAAGCCCACTTTAAGGGGAAAAAAAACTTTTAAACTTGAAAGTGGCAATGTCTGAATGACAACAAACTGAGACACATGAGGAAAAACAGCTCCCTTCTCACTAGTTACCCTGCCATTTCTAAATTTTAAAGGATAAGCCTTTTTATGAAGTTGGTGTTGTGCTCAGCCAGAAAAAGAAGAAAGAAAAATTTGAAATAAGAAGAGACAAGACCCTTTGTTTCCATGAGCAGAAGTTTTCTGGCTACTTTCCCACTACAGTGAAACAATGAACTTGTGTAAACCAACACAGATTGGTCTGAAAGAATATTTTTGTATCTGGCCAGATGCAAAATTTGAAGAGGAAATCTTTTTTTTTTCCTCTCTCTACAAGAAAACTTTTTTTTTCCTTTTTTTAGTCTGGCTGACTTTATTGAATTTAGCCTGATTTTTTAAACTAAAAAAATAGAAGTTTTAAAAATTGAGTGCAAGATGTTGAAATCATTCACCTTACAATGTTTGCTTTAGACAATAATTATGACCTTTGTCTAAGATAGCAAGTGAAAGGCACCAGACTGAGAGTCCTCCTAGAGACTAAAGTTGTCTATCTGCAGCGCAGACAAATCATAAACAATGGCAATGCAAGTTTCATTCTCCTCTCTCAAATGTCCTGTCAATCCTGATCTGAAAGGAACATTCTTATAGGTGGATGACAGGATAAATTGTGCTCATTTGATTATTTCACCCAGCTGCTGAGACTGACTGCCAACAAATATACCATTTGTAACAATATTTTCTTATGATATTGACATATTGCCAGTTCAGTGTGGGTACACTAACTGGTTTTCACAGAGATGATTATAAAGTATTCAGATATACGCCGTAAGAATGGTTATTACTTCCAATTCAGCTGCGCTGGATTTGTCTGTTGACTAAAGTCGAAAGCTCTGTACACATTGTGTTACAAACTTCTGAACTATGTGATCTTCTGTCTGTTTTACTTAATAGTATGATAATTGTTTTCTATCTTTTGAGTATATTTAAGTAGCAAATGTTTGACTATGAACCAATAATCTTTGTCCCCTGTTATGTATTATAGTTAAATGGTAATTAAAATGTCTTCAGTAACTCTAGACTGTCCCTGAATAGGTCAACCTACCACAGAGTCAGGAGCTGCAACAGCTCGCTTTCTGGGGCTTGCACACTACAAAACTCATGGATATTTCATACTTGGTTGAGCTTCTTAGTTCTTATATGCATTATTGAGAAAATGATGCAAGGATAGTAGTGGCATAATATTTGGGAATGGCACTGTTTGGTTCTTAACTCTGCCTACTCTTTTCCTTCTTTGATTCTAATGTAAAAGCAAATGTTATCTCAGGTTCATACTTCTATCTGTAGTATTTATCTGGCCCTCTTCCCATCATATTTGGGCACTTTTACAGCCTGAAGTATTTATCCTCACAATACCTCTGCGAGGTAGAAAAGTACTGTTAGCCCCTTTTACAAACAGGGAGGCACAAAGAGACTAAATAACTTGCCCATTTTCTCACAGAAAGTCTGTGGTGGAACAGGTACTTTAACCCTGGTCTCCTAAGTCCCCTGCTAGTATCCTGACTCCTGGAACATCCTTCCTTTGATTTGTGTCTTGCATATCTATGCTAAATAATGTTTGCTTCTGCCAGGGTGTGATAGAGGCAGGACAAGGCATAGACATATCTTGCACAATACCTTTCATTCCTGTACAGGAGGTAGACATAATTTGGTTGTAAGCACTCCAGGGCACTGGAGGAAAAGTTGGCTAGGATTACCTACAGAGAAGATATTCTAGGTATACCATGCCTCCACCCTCCATGTGCTTGACTGACTGGGAGGTGGGAAGTGCTTGCTCACACGTAGTCTTAATGTCCCCTAGCATCAATGTTTAGATGGCTTCCCTCTTCTTCACTGCTTAGCCTCAAAGGATGCGTAACTTGGCTGTTAGGGTGCATTTTCTTCTGAAAAGGTTTGTGTAATTCCTTTTGTCATGACTTCATAGTTATGAATGAGAATAGGCTCCTTTATGTTCAAAAACCTAGAATCTTAAACTGGTTCCTTTTGTCTCTTTAAAACCTGTTTCAATGTTCATAACATTGAGGGCAGCACTAAATATTCAGAAAAATGTGCAGCTCTGCAGAATGAGCTAGCATGTACTATTTGAACGAACTCTCGGATTTGTTTTGTTTTGTAAAATGTATACTTTTGAGCAGAGGTGGATTAGGGTTTTGTGGGGCCCTGGTCCAGAGTAAGTGGGGGACCACCCCCACCCCTTCTGCCTGCAGTCACCCTGCTCCCCCGCGCCAGAGGCACGCCGGGCAGGTGGAGTGGGTTGGGGCACGGGGGCACTCATTTTTCCAGGGGCCCCCAATTGGCTGGGGCCCCTGGGCATGGGCCCCATTGGCCTAGTGGCTAATTTGCCACTGCTTTTGAGTCCTGATTGGTTGGGTTCCACAGGTGTTAAATGTCCAATTCAAAAGGCCATTGTTTGGTTTAAAAATCTACTGAAGTACTAGTCACTTGCTGAGATGTCGGGGGAGGCACTGCAGATATCTCCCCTAATGTCTTTTTTCCTAAGGCTTGATTACCAGATGAGTTACTTGGACTGATCAAGAGTCAATTAACTTCCTTCTCTGCTTTCTGAAAGGGGAAGAAGTTGGGTGGCTGCTTTGTGAATCACAGTCACAAACAGGAAATAACCTAAACTTAATTTATTATCTTAAGGAACAACATCAAAGGTCTATCATGCAATTACTTGAGCTTTGTTAATATTTACAGGAATGATGAGAAGTAAAGACACTAAATTTAAACATAAAACCTGTGGCTAAAATTTTCGAATGCTTAGCACCAGTGCTCACTCCCAAACACCAGCAGTATTCTCAAACTGACCAGAAAGGCATGGCAATGCCTAGTTGAGAACTGTGCTGGGGTTTGGATGTGAGCACAAGTGCTAAGCACTTCTACTTACAACATCTTCAGTAGTAATGACTGAGATCAACCCACTCCAGAGTACCCGATAGCCCAGGGGTTAGGGCACTCACCAGGGGTGGGGGAAACAAGTCCAAGTTCTTGCTCCAAAGCCAGCAGAGGAAGAATTTGAAAACTGGTCTCCCACAGCTCAGTTAAGTGCTCTGGCCTATTGGCTATAATGGGGGTGGGGGGGTGGGGTGGGGATGGGTGTTTGTACCCTTTCTCTATTTATTTATTCATTTATTTATTTGTGAGAAAGGACTAATCTGTGCCTTCCTTCAACCTAGAGTAAGGTGCCTTTCGAAGGCTTAGTCCCCAGCCCTGTCTTTGGCATTTCTTACTGGCTAGCTTAGGTGGATCCCCGCTGAGCTTCCTGGCTTCTGTGAATCCCTTGCTTAGGTGTCTAACTCTTTCTGTGCATTGTATAGGGAGTCTGGGTATCTAATTTGGGGCTAAGGATAGCACTGGGTAAGGCATTGCAATACTCAGCATCACTAAACCTAAATTAAATTGTGTATTTAAATTCTACTGCTTCACAGGATGGCTGAAATGCAGGCCACTTTTATTTAGGTACTTTAACAGGAATTTAGATGTCTTACTTTAGTAACTCAAAATTGGCAGGCATCTTCTAGTAATAGGACTACAGACAAAGGTATATACATCCATTTATTCTTCCAAATAGTTATTCAGCATATGAAACAGGCAGTTGCAGACCTGAAACAGGTGGCTTTCTATTGTGTGTATTTGAAGAATCTTTAGGGATTTTATCCTTCACAACAGAAGTAAAACAAATGAAATGTATAAAAGCTGATCTATATTGTTCTGTTCTATTGATTATTTTTAGATGCCAAATAGAAAGCTCTGTGAGTCCGAGTATCCTTCTGAATTGTCCATGAAGAATATAATACTATCTCTGAGACCATTTCCGTGATAACAATATATGTGAAATGAGATGGCGAGCTATGTTTTAAATCTTGACGGTTCAGTTCCTGGCCAATGTACATATTCATGTGACATGCACATTCTCTTGATTCTGCAACACAACGTAACTATGTGCATGGGTAATAAAAAAGGGTTATTGTTTAAATATGTGTTTAGTCTCATCATAGAAGCTACTTTAATGTCAACACTGCTGTAGCTTCTTATTCATTGTCCTGTGGCTTGTGCTTTTCTCTTGGTTTCCAGTCCACAAAGAGCCCATGCAATGTCATAGAACATTCCACAACATTTTTAATTTGCCAAAACCCTTGGTATACCAGAAATATTTGCTCCCCTCTTCTTTATATATATATAAAGGACCTACAAAGGACAAAGAAAGTACTTTTGGTGTAAAAAGGCTGAGTTTAAACTGACAAGGCGTGCATGTTGATTCAGCAAACAAACAGGACCTTCTATCCCAGGGCCCCCAATATATATGTATATATGTGTGTGTATATATATATACACACACACACCCAAAAACTTTACATATAATTTATTGTAAATATATGGTATTGATATTTAATGTCTCCCTTGTGGGTTTTTTTGGTCTTCTCTCATTCATTCACACCAGTTTTTCTTTCCTTTTGCTGTATATAATGGCATTTCTCCTCCTTTACATTTTTGACCTTTTTAAGTTTACTTTTTCTTAAATGTTTGATATTTTCCCCCTCTTTTCTTGTCTCTTGATTTCCTGAATTAGCTGGCACTGAGCTCTATAAAAAAGTATATTTTTTTCAGTGGCCCTAAACTGTTTAGAATTTTTATTACAGTACCCCATTGATTCCATCCCTATACAAAGACATGAATCCTGAAATGGCTAAACAACCATTCTAGTGCCATAGTTTAGAGTGGTTTTTTTTTCTCCCCCCTTCTTATGTTTGTTATAAACATTGTTATGATAGTCCTTGTAAAATAATATGAAATACCAAGTGAAGCTAGTAATCATTAGCACTGGGTGTAACATATATTGCAACCATTGTATTACATTAATGATGTAGGTTTCAGAGTAGCAGCCGTGTTAGTCTGTATCCACAAAAAAGAAAAGAAGTACTTGTGGCACCTTAGAGACTAACAAATTTATTTGAGCATAAGCTTTCGTGAGCTACAGCTCACTTCATCGGATGCATGCAGTAGAAAATACACTGGGGAGATTTTATATACAAAGTGAACATGAAACAATGGGTGTTACCAAACACACTGTAACGAGAGTGATCAGGTAAGGTGAGCTATTACCAGCAGGAGGGGGTGCTAATAAACAATGGTCACATAAACACCACCCTATACCGGAAACCCACTGACCGCTATGCTTACCTACATGCCTTCAGCTTTCATCCAGATCACACCACACGATCCATTGTCTTCAGCCAAGCTTTACGATACAACCGTATTTGCTCCAATCCCTCAGACAGAGACAAATACCTACAAGATCTCTATCAAGCGTTCTTAAAACTACAATACCCACCTGCTGAAGTGAAGAAACAGATTGACAGATCAAGAAGAATACCCAGAGGTTACCTACTACAGGACAGGCCCAACAAAGAAAATACCACTAGCCATCACCTTCAGCCATCACCTAAAATGTCTCCAACGCATCATCAAGGATCTACAACCTATCCTGAAGGATGACCCATCACTCTCAAAGATCTTGGGAGACAGGCCAGTCCTTGCTTACAGACAGCTCCCCAACCTGAAGCAAATACTCACCAACAACCAAACACCACACAACAAAAACACTAACCCAGGAACCTATCCTTGCAACAAAGCCCGTTGCCAACTGTGTCCACATATCTATTCAGGGGACACCATCCTAGGGCCTAATCACACCAGCCACACTGTCAGAGGCTCATTCACCTGCACATCTACCAATGTGATATACGCCATCATGTGCCAGCAATATCCCTCTGCCATGTACATTGGTCAAACTGGACAGTTTCTATGTAAAAGAATAAATGGACACAAATCAGACGTCAGGAATTATAACATTCAAAGGCCAGTCGGCGAACACTTCAATCTCTTTGGTCACTCGATTACAGACCTAAAAGTGGCAATTCTTCAACAAAAAAACTTCAAAAATAGACTCCAACGATAGACTGCTAAATTGGAATTAATTTGCAAACTGGACACAATTAACTTAGGCTTGAATAAAGACTGGAAGGGAATGTGTCATTACACAAACTAAAACTATTTCCCTATGTTTACCCCCTCCCCCCACTGTTCCTCAGACATTCTTGTCAACTGCTGGAAATGGCCCACCTTGATTATCACTACAAAAGGTTTCCACCCCCCACTAATAATAGCTCACCTTACTTGATCACTCCCGTTACAGTGTGTATGGTAACACCCATTGTTTCATGTTCTCTGTGTATATAAAATCTCCCCACTGTGTTTTCCACTGCATGCATCCGATGAAGTGAGCTGTAGCCCATGAAAGCTTATGCTCAAATAAATTTTTTAGTCTCTAAGGTGCCACAAGTACTCTTTTTATTAATGATGTATGTATGATTGTGTTCTACTACATGTGGGAAGGGTTACCACAGCTCCTACAGGAACTAAACCAGTGAGGGGTGATTAAGGCTAGTAGCTGAAACTATAAACTCCAAAAATGGAGTGGAATGGCTTGCATATACTGCTTCAAATGGGGCTTTACAGAGACGAGCAAAGGACAAAGAAAGTACTTTTGGTGTAAAAAGGCTGAGTTTAAACTGACAAGGCGTGCATTTTGATTCAGCAAACAAACAGGACCTTCTGTCCCAGGGGCCCCCAATACTTACATAAGGGTTGGAATGGGCATTGGCCAGCTAGGACTCCCCTTCCTCCCCCCCTCCCACTCTGCCCCACCTGAAGAGGTGTTAATGGGCCACTTCACCTTCAGCCTTACCCTGCAATATGTGTTAACTACCTATGCTAAACAATCTGCTCCAGTTTGTATTAGCTGTGACAGAGTACATTTTCCAGACTTGAAGAAGAGCTCTGTGTAAGCTCTAAGCTTGTCTCTTTCACTAGCAGAAGTTGTCCAATAAAAGAAAAAAAAAATCTGACCCACCTTGTCTCTCTCAGCATAAGGAACACCTAGATTACTAACTATGGGTATTAAGATTTAGAATTTAATTAAGGAAATAATACATTCCGTGGTTGAAAGCCAGTGGAAGCCCTGCCAAACTCAACTGATCAAGGGCAGCAAAGGGCATTTTTCAATGCATATACTATATTTAGCACAATTTTTCAGGGTTTAAATAACTATACACTGGAAAGCAGGACAATTTAACCTCAAAACATTTCAATTAGGACATATTTAAAAAACACAGAAAAAAATCATTTAAGCATCCACTGCCAATTCACTCTAGAGAAAGTTACTTTTGTTCAGACCTCAAGTCATACTCACTGTTTTAAAGTATGAATTTATTAGTAACAAATTGAATTTTATGGTAGATGGGTAATGTAAGCCGTTAAACATGCCCGTGAAATATTTATGTTAATTTGAACACTGTTGGGGAAAAATAATGTGGTAGTGTAAAATGAGCTTCTGGCATAAAGTTATAAGTGGTAGGTGTTTTCTGTCTAGATTGAGTAGTATATACTCCCCTAGTGTAAGTGGATGTAACTTCATTACTTTTTGTCTTTGGCTGGTGTCAGATATGAGACTATAAACCCGTCCTCCTGCACAAAACCTTTAAAAAAAAATCTGTGAATTAGCATCCTCCTCCTTTTTAATACTTTAAATTGTTTTTCAACCAGCCATAGCATAACATTTACAAATAATGGGATCACTCCAGCCCTTTTATGTCTGGTAAGCGGGCCAGAGCAGCAGAAAAAGGCCTCCAACGCTCTGATGTTGGGGAGGATTTCCCTGGTGCAAGCTCTGTGGAAGACAGCCATCAGGCTGCTTCTTGAGACCTCATAAACTCTGGTGTAGTGGACAGGGGTGGAGCTGGGCCAAGAGGGGTTTATCAAGCATGGGAGTGCAAAACTGCAGAGATTCTGGGCAATACTGCAGCCCATAGGGCAATCCTGGGGAGGAAGTCATAATGTAGACAGGCCCCCAGTACTCCCTCAATTTTGCTGGGAGACTGTCCAGCCCCCAGAGCCGCCTAAGATTAGGAAGCGCAAAAGTGTTTTAAAATCATCGTAGTCGTCTTCCTCATGGGCTGTGAGAATCTCAACCATTAGTTTGCAGAATATTATATCTATCTATTCTGCACCTATTTCTGTGGTACCTGAGTATTGAGAATGTTCACATCTTTACTCTAGTATGCATTACTTTGATGTTTTCCAGCAAAGAATATTAAGCCAAATAGTCCCTGTTCTTCAAACAATTACATTTTCCCTTAACTTTATGCATGGAGTAGCCTCATTGAAGTCACAGTTAAGCACAAACATATGTGTTTGTGAGCTCAGGCCTTTGTTGAATTTCAGGCTTGGCCTACTCTAAAATTTCAGTGATGTCTACTGAGAAATGTTTGCAAAAAAAAGTTCATACAATATAAATTAGGCTTTTAAATTATTGACTCCTCAGTCATATCAAATGTCTTTTTTCATAGTGGATGTGAACACCTGCTACAGTTTTAATGAGTTTTAAAATTATGCTTTATACCTGTGTAGCAAGACCTGATATTACTCTTTAGTTATCAAAGAAAATACCAAGGCTGACTTGTTGCTGAGAGCAAGAGAATGCCATAAATGATATTGCCTCTGCTAACAGTCTAGACAGATTTGTTGACAAAGGTAGATAGAAAATGCGACACACCTAGGGTTACCAATCTTTTAAATTTTCTTGGCTTTAGTGATTTAAGAAAAGTCTGTTAATGTTTTATGACTTTCCCTAAATTATTTGTTCCTATTAATTCTTGTTCTGTATCCTAGTCTCTTTGATTCAGACATTTCTCAGGTAAAAGACACCTACAGATGGCAGCAGATGAGTCTAATTGTTAGACCCGCAGCAGGAGTCTCCCTACAAGTTAGGGAAGCAGGCAGATACTGGACACAGTGTTGGTATATAATCCACAAATACTTTTTAACTTTTTATTGCTTACAAAATAAACCACTCACTTTACATTCGTAACCCAAGCTTACTACAACAGAGTCTGAAAATCAGAATTGAAGCCCTGATGGCCAGTCTACGTTCAGTCTGATCACAAGATGCAGGGAGCCAGCATTACCACATCTTAATCCAAACAGGGCTCTGGATCCACAGATGACTCCAAATTGCGAGTGTATCGAACATCTTTTATAATCCACTCCGCCACATCATCAGTTGTCTGAGCAATTCCAAAGAGACAGTTCTGGGCAAATTGCCAAAACCCAAGGTGTTTCGAAACAGTCCCAGGCCCAAGAAGTTCCTCTTTCCCCAGTTCTTGTTTACAACTGCAGCAGGTACATTGGAACAGGTATATTGTCATGGCAATGTCCCCAGTGTTATTTCCTTATCTGGTATTTCTCCATTTTTCTCATAACAAAGTTTTTTTTCACAAACAGCTCTTGACCTCTTAAAACCTCAAATTCTTGCTTCAGTTGTCAACACACAACTCATATCAAGCACGCTTCATCCACACTAGGCCTATAATATATTACATGGATATATGGATTATGTATGGATGTGTGTGTATATATATGTATCCCAACATAATCCCTTCTACTCAGTCTTGATAGTAAACATTACTGCTAGAAGAAATTGTTTGTGTGTAGGTCAAGCACTATGCTTCTGTCCATAAATATTTTGATATTTCTCCTTTTGGTTTGTTCCCCCTATGAAAACAAAATCATTAATCCAATCATCAGTGTAAACATTTACATTTAACTATAATTGGTATGTCTCAATTACCTTATTGGTGAAAAGTCCCATTGATTTGGGACCAGGTACCAGGACTTGGCCCAGAAGGTGTAATCACTGGAAATATGAATACCAGGTAGAAAATATACCTCTAGAAGTTCACTGTCTCTTTAAAGGATTGTATTTTTAGATACTGGAGAAGGAAATGGAAGCAGGAAGAAAGCAAGCAGTAGAGAGGAATGAGAGAGAGGGATGTCTCAGTTCTGCCCAGACATAAAAGATAGAAAGTGTAACTGAGGAGCTTTAAGAGTTCTATACCTGTGGAGTTCCTTTCTCTAATCTGAGGGATACTGAAAAACTGAGTAAACAAAACTGGAAATACAGGGGAAATTTTTTGTTTTGTTTGAGGTGGCCATAACTTTGCCAAAGACCAGTGAACAAAAAACTAGATTGTGCTTGTAACTGTTCTTCAAATGACATGCTAATTTTGATATCAAAGAAATTACTGAAGCAATCCCTTTAGAAAGAAAAAAAAATATTGCTAAGGGTGCAACACATACAATCATAATAAGAGTTGTTCAAATTTGTGTTTTGTGATGGAAGAGCTCCTCCATGACTCTGTCAGAACCATAAGTCATTCACTATCTATATGGGATTGGGTCTCTGAGACCTTCTTCTACATTCCCGTCTGTCTTGAAGCAGTTCCTCAAACTACACAGCTATTCAAATACTTTTGTTTGACATCCATCTAGTTTCAGGTCTTCCAACTCTTCTCTTATCCTCCACTTCTCTGCTTACCAACCTGTTTCCTATATATTCTTCTGATCTTCTTTTCACATGCTCAAACCTCCAGCAGATTTTGTCTGTTTCACTACAATTTACCATCTTCACACTTACCCTAATTCCTTTCTTATTAACTTGATCCATCGTTGTAACTCCAAGCATCCAGCTTAACATTTTCATTTCCTCTGCTCCTATCTCTTCCTCAATACTCAGCATACAGAGTCATACAAAAGTGCAGGTCTAACTCTGTCTTGTAGATCTTACTTTTCAGTTTGATAGGCAATCTCCTATCGCAGATCAGTCTGATCACTTTTCTCCATTTATTCCATGCCTTTCATGGTCTTCTTCTAAGTTTATCATTGAGTTCACCATTGTCTTGTACTATCAAATGCAGGTGCTTGAACCTCATCACCTTTGATAATGACTGGCTTCCCAGACATACAATCTTGTTGTCTTCCTGCAAGATATCATCAAATCTACAGTCCATATAGGTACTCTGTTTTCCTTCTGTTGATTTTTCATTACACTTCTGTCAAGTATGCACTCCCGTCTCTCTAAATGTTCTTTCACTTCTTTTTTGCTCTCCCCCATGAGCATTACATCATCTGCAAAAAGCATTCACTAGGGTGCCACTCTCTAGGTGTAAAGCATCAAGTACCAATATAAACAAAAAGGGTTTTAGTGTCAAGCCTTGATGTACTCGGACTTACTAGAAACTTGTCACTTTTTCCACAAGGCCTTCTACCTGTGGCAACACCACCCTGTACGTGTCTGGGATGAGTTTAATATAGCCTTCAGGTATCTGTTACATTCTCATATGTCACCAGATGACTTCTCTCGGTATGTGATCATAAACCTTCTCAAGATCAATGATTACTATGTGCAGATTAAACAAGATCAACAATATCCCTCATATATAAACCATATCACCTTCAAAGAAATTGCCTCCAGGTAGTAGAATAAGAAGAAGCCTGACTCATGGGCCTCTTCTAAAAGTGGAGAAAGAAGTCCTCCATCTCTCCCTCTCCTTTGCTGGTTAGCACTGCTTCCAGAGAACTCTCTCTCTCCCATGGCTGAGGATGTGAGGAGTTGCTTTTACAGCTGCCTGGGGAAATCCCCTTTCCCCCCAGTTGCATTTTCTTTAATTTTGTTTGTATTTTTACCAAAAACAACAACAACCCTCAAACAAACAAAACACCGAAAACCAAAAGAAAAAAAACCCAACCAAAATCACTTTTTTATGAAAACCCCCAAGTTTTTAATGAAGATGGACACTTTCGGGTGATGCTTTTGCCGGGGACAGAACAGGAATGGAGTCTTAGAACTTAGTAAGTAATCTAGCTAGATATGCATTAGATTATGATTTCTTTAAATGGTTGAGGAAATAAGCTGTGCTGAATGGAATGTATATTCCTGTCTTTGTGTCTTTTTGCAACTTAAGGTTTTGCCTAGAAGGATTCTCTATGTTTTGAATCTAATTACCCTGTAAGGTATTTACCATCCTGATTTTACAGAGGTGATTCTTTTTTCTTCTATTAAAAATTTCTTCTTTTCAGAAACTGAATGCTTTTTCATTGTTTTTAAGATCCAAGGGTTTGGGTCTGTGGTCACCTATGCAAATTGGTGAGGATTTTTACCAAACCTTCCCCAGGAAGTGGGGAGCAAGGGTTGGGAGGATTTTTGGGGGAAAGACGATCACTACAAAAGGTTTTCTCTCCTCTGTTCCCCCCCCCCCGCTCTCCTGCTGGTGTTAGCTCATCTTAAGTGATCACTCTCCTTACAGTGTGTATGGTAACACCCATTGTTTCATGTTCTCTGGGTATGTAAATCTCCCCACTGTATTTTCCACTGAATGCATCCGATGAAGTAAGCTGTAGCTCACGAAAGCTTATGCTCAAATAAATTTATTAGTCTCTAAGGTGCCACAAGTCTTCCTTTTCTTTTTGCAAATACAGACTAACACGGCAGACTAACACGGCTGAAAACTTTCCACAAATGTTTGTTTCATCAAAAAAATATCAGTTTTCCATTTAAAAAAAAATCAGCAGAAGTTTTGAACAGCTTTGTCACCAGCCAGTGGAATCTTAAATGGGGGAGCAGAGGGAGATGGTACCTGATTAAGGAATTTGGAGGGGTGCCAAGACTTCCTAAAATATATGAAGCAGCAGCAGCAGCATCCAATTGGAGAATAACACGTGACCTACCTTGAATTCTAACTACCTTCTTCTCCCCCTTCTGGCTCCTTGTGCCCTAAATGGGAAAAGGAGCACATTTCACCAGCTGCCAATACCTGCCCAACAAGCTGTGCCCTGTCAGTGAGGTGCATTAATCTGCACCCTGTGATGACAGATATACTGTTAAGACCCTTATTAAGCATTTATTTTATAAGATTACCTCTTTGTGTGTACTCAATATGTTTTCTTAGGAGCTCCTTATATAAATCCTCTCTACAATGAGAAAAGTAGACCGAGCTGGAGTTGCATGTTCACCATCCTGCTTAAGGTGATAAGCAAGAATTTCCATTAGATGTTCATTTATTATTAGGAATTCTAACACTGCTAGAACCCTATTATGTCTGTCTATTCAATCAATAGATATTCAGTTAGGATTTACTGTATCTTTTTTTCTTTTATGCTTCTTTTTATCGCTGTATAATCTTTAATTGATCCAGCGTAGTTACCTGTCGTCTGGTTTTGAATGTATTTGTTTTCTGGTAGGTCAGCTTATGAAAGATGTCTGCACTTCACCTCAGTAAATGAACTGTGGTTGGCTTTACATATTTGATGTGCAAAAGTAACCTTTAGCATTTTCCTTTTCATGTGAACTGAAACAGCAAGAAAATTCTCCAAGGGCTAGTGTAGTGTTACTGCTGTTGAGGCAGTCACAGAAACAAATGATGTGGATCTGTTTCAAAATAAACTATACTTTATTCTCTTAAACTTCCAATCTACATTAGCAGAATGCTAAACAACGGAGCCTTTCTTTTTTTCTTGGCAACAATCTGTATATATTTTATGTGCTGAATTTTACAATCTCTCCTTCCCTCTCTTTTTCTATTTATGGGAAAGATAAGAAAGGTTCCCCTGGTGCACATTGAATACAATAAAAAACAGATGATGAAACTCGCAGAAGGTACTGTATTCTTCAAGCAATGGGACTTCATATTTGGTAGGTTTCATAGGCAAATACTGCAGATTATTCTGAAACTGTCTCTTTTATTTATCACTAAGTTATTTAAGTCTCAGAAAATATGTCTCTTTCCCTTTGACTTGCCTTTGAGTTTGCCAACTTTAAAATACACAAGAATAATGCCATATGTAAGACTGACATGCAGTGCAGAAGGCTTTTATGATAAGGATTCTTAATCAAATAGAGAAAGTTTGTTTGTTGTCCGGCTTTCCTTAATCCTATTTAAATCTTATTGTATGTGTTGTAAATCAGTCAAGAGTGTGAGAGACAGCCCTGCACAAACATACATATCAATACCTGCAAGTGCGTAAAATTGAAATTTTAATAAGGACAACCAATTTTTATTTATTGAATCTCCCATCCCTAGCCCCAAAACAAAATCACCTTCATGAATCTAATTTTCAGACACCCTGTGCAGGACTGTAGCCAATAAACACCATAAAATTAAAATTCTTTCAAAGTCCATTTCTCTTTTATTACCCAGAAATTGGAATTCATTTGAGTTTGAAAGATTTCAACATGAACAAAAGCAGTAAAGTCTGGTAGGATGAAAGCTCCTGTCAAAGTTAATGTAAACTTGACTTTTCTGCAAAGCTCAAAGTACTTTCAGGTTGAGGTAGATTCAGGTCCCAGTGCCAGCATGACTTTGAAAGTGCATAATAAAAAGGGGGGGAGGGGAAGTCTTCCCTTTACTTTCAGTTCTTTTGGGAGGCAAGTGTAATTTTTCTGTGTGTACTAAAACTGCCTCTAAAAACACTCTTCAAACTAATGGAGCCTTATAGTCAGAAACAAATAGAATGAAAACAGAAATTGCTTTGTGTATTTCATTGTACTGATATTGGAAAAAATAAAAGAATACATACAAAAATAAATAGTTCTTTTTTTTTCCCAATTGCCAAAGGAGTTTGTATATGTTGGCAGATTATGATGGTCTGCCTGGGTTTAGAAGGGAGTGCAGAAAGCCACAAGGAGCCTTCCTCATCCATATTCTATGATATCTCTATGGTATCTACACTCCCTTCACAGTGGCCTACCGCAATTCCAGTCTTTGTGCTCCCTTGAGTCTGCATAAGGATATGGAGGGCACATGAAGATGCTCAGGGGCCTGTCATGCTAGGAAGGGAATTAAGTTTTCTTTTCCTGAATGATGGATAAGGTTAACACACAGCTGGACAGTAATTGCAAGCTGAGACACGCATAGGTATCCCTGAATCTGCACAGGGCCCCACTGAAGTCTATGTAGATGCAGGAGACTGCCTATTTGGAACAGGTTGCAGGATCACATGCTTGGTTTCCTGTCATCCCCAATTCAGAGCATATGTTGTGAGGGTTTATGAACCTAGAGTGAAGGCCATGGTAGGTCAAATGACTTCTTGTTTAATGTAACCATTTAAAAGTATAACTCTTTTCTAACTGGAGTCTTAAAAATCACAGACAAATTCTGCTCTCAGTTGCCCAGATGCTAATTCTGTTGAATTCAGTGGGGTTTGCTCCCTTGAATTTGAGAGCAGAATTCATTCCCACATCTTTATGTGGCTGAACTGACCTTTTAAAATTAATTTTCATATGAAGTTTTTATTAGACTGATAACATTAGGGTTCTTGCAGTAAGTTAGCTTCAAGTCACTTATGAGACACAGATATAACTATTTTTAGTTTCTATAATGGGAACAGTATAAGGGCCTTCAGAAAAAAAAATCAAAAAGAATAAGTATGGCACAAGTTTGTGCCTAGAGTAACATACTGACATACTCTGTTCTATAGTTTTGCAATGATTTTCCTTATTATAGAAAAGAAATGAATCTCTTTGGACAATAATGTCTTTCAAACTCATCTTTCTAACGGGTTTAAAATATGCAAGAATTTCTTTAAAGATTTTTTTCTGCATAATTCATATTCATTATTCTATAGCAAATGCTTCTTTCAACTGAAGAGAGGACTATGGAGACTATGTTTAGAAATTGTGACTCAGTCTAACAAATTTAAATATAGATGTGCCCAAATGTGCTCTAAAAAATCAGGTGCTGTAGAACTTAAAGCGGAAGAATTGCAAGCACATGTTTTCATACCCACGTTTCTAGCTACAGTATATTATAGGCCAAATCCTGAAGTTCTTTTTCAAGTAAACTCCCAGTGAGACAAGGGTTTTCACTGACTTCCTGCATAAAGATTTCAAGATCTGTCCTGGTTTGATTAATATTCCTTCTACCTGTTTGTAATAGAACACTTGCTTTTCAGAATCAGCCTATTCAGTGCAATAAACTGTATCTCAATATTTCTAATCTCGCAAAGTCACACAAAGTCTCACAAAGTCCTTATCTTCTTTGATTTACTGGCTTCAAATAGAAGCCATCAATTTTGATCACATATTGCACCCAAGTTATGTTAAGCTTTTGAGACTTATAAATAAAAGTGGCTTCATAATATGGAGCCAATGTACAAACTGACACCCATTGGCTTATACTGGATGGTTTGTTCAAGTTGAAAAGTCCATAACTACATGTGTTGATTCTCTTAACACTCATGTCATCCATCTGTTCGTTCATTCACTGTACTTCTGTGCAGTGTTTCACATTAAGTCAAGCAGACTAATTACAGATACATTATTTCTAAAGTTTTCCATCTCAAAAGTTAATACCTGTAATTTAACTTGTGTCATAAATGGCAACATTTATGTCCCTTTATTTTCCTACCCACACAATGCTGGGATACAATTTTCAGAAAAATAGTTTATTAAAAAAAATGCAGTTTTGCTAGAACCAAAACTATTTAACCTGGTGAGTTTTATTTTTGAAAAAGTTTGTCAGGGCCAGCTTCAGAAAAGTGTGTGTGTTGGTCTGTTCTTTCTCTCTCCTCCACACAACCTTTAGCCTACTAGGTAGGTCACTTGCTTGGGATATGGGAGACTGAGATTTGAATCCCTACTTCGGTGCACACCAGGTGTTCCCCCTACCAGCTGATTGCCCTTATGGCCAGGCTGTAAGCTATTTTGGGGTAGATTGCTCTCAGTGTTTCTGTTGAAGCTGTACCACTTTGTATAAATACTTAAATATTCCTTGGGCCAAAGAGAGCATGAAAGTGACTATAGCCTGGTTCTTAAGGAACTCATCTGCGTGGTAGGGGTTGTGGATTCAAATCCCGCCCCTGAATCAGACAGAGAAGATTTTGTTCTGAATACATTGTTCTGATTATTCAGTTTACTGGCTGAACCAAAACAATTCATCAAAAACTGTGATTACCCAATAAAATATAAGAGTGTTGGGTACAGTTAGGCAAATTTATTATCAAAAATATTTTGGTCAGATTTATTGGATAAAGTATACATCAGTCAAGCATAGTTCCATACTTGCTCAGTGAAGTAAGCTTTCTGAATTGAATAGCACAACATTTACCTGCTCCTCATTTGAGCTCCTAATTAACCTCTGTCACAGGTAGATCTGTTATTCCCCTTTTTATTACTTTCAGGTACTGAGATCAGAAATGCGGAATCAGGAAATTCTGAACTTCTTCAAAACATTACCTATGAAACAGGAGATAATTTTGTTTTTCTATTTTTAATGTGGTATTTTTCATGTTGGGTTTATTCAACGCATTATAAAGAGCACCATTTTAAATGTCTGACTATCTTAGAAGGTTGGATTCAGCTTTATGGGGACATTTGCAGATGATGTCATTCAGAGTTAAGTGTGTTCTATAAAATGTGATTATTTTGACACGATACTGTGTTTCACACTCTCTTTGAATATATTTTGATCTGTTCATCACAAATTACATTTTGTAACACCCAAAGTAAGTAGAGAGTTCATTTGGACCTAAACAATTAAGTTGATTTTCATAAGTATGTTTGTGGTATTTGTGCAATATGCAAATACATATAGTTATGGCAGAATTTGGCCCTGAAATTAGAACATAGTTAAAAATTCTTTTGATGACTCATGAGCAGGGAAATTAATTCTCCTTAGTTTTGTAACTATTTTGATCCTATAGTACTGTGTGAACAGGAGTAAAAAAATTTAAAAAAAATTAAAAAAAAAAAAAAGTTAACTACTTTTTCAGTAAAATGGACAGATCCATTTTCAAAGTAACTTTCAAAACGTGTTTTTCTTTGCAAAAAACTGCATTTCCACTGAGAGCCAGGGCAGATTTTGGACCACAATCCCTAACTTTGTAAAAGCATATGTCCTGAACTACTGTCATATTGCACTTTATGCTGTCCTTAATCATATGAAACATGGACCATAGCATAACAATGTCCTTGACCACATTAAATCCCTCCCTGCCCCATTCCAAATAGGAGCAAACCAATAAAATCACTCTTGGCATAAAACATTCTTTTTTACAACTGTTCTTCCACTTGGAACTCCAAAGATTCTTTTTTTTTTTTTTAAATGATCCTGCTTCAGGCCATATTAGTAACGTGACTTTGTGTGCTAGAGTGAAATGGGGTTGACTTCAGTTAAGGGGGATTTTAGGTATCTTCCTCTGTTAGTATGCACACAGAGCACTCACATCACCACTCTTACTTTTTAAATGAAGAATGAATAAAAATGTGGTAAGAGAAGAATGTTTTTAGACTGTTACTATTTTAAAAGATTAGGCCATTTGGAGATGAAAAGATATTTTTTTGCAGGGGGCGAACAGGTTTGAAGCCAGTCAGTCAGAAGCCATCACAAGAAATGTATTGCTTCCTATTCTTTTACTAGCAGCAAAATACCATGCAATACTTGGCATTGTGAATGTGAATAAACCATTGGGGAACACATGAATCTGCATATGGAATTATTCTTTATTCCTAAAGAAAAACACATTAGTTAAATCTTGAGAGCCTCTGACAGAAAAATGAAGACCTCAAAGCTTTCACAGAAATCATATGGACATATGGAGTAACTGAATAGTTGCTAATGCAAATGAAGCAAACTGTGGCGTTGTACTATTCAGCTAGAGGCCATGTATATCATTATCTCTATTCAGCAAAGTTTGGGGCATCTGCATCTATTTGCAAATGCAGAAAAAACAAACAAAAAACCTATTTTTGAAGGATACCCCCGAAACGAGGATCTAAAAATACCACCTCTCCCTCGCCTGCTCCCTCATCCCACACAATATCAATGAGACATTATGCAGGGCGGTTTTTTGGGTTTTGTTTTACATTCTTTGGGACTTTTCATCTGGCATTCTCTCGCTCTCATATCCTGAGGACTGGAGATGTGCCACTGCTGTTCCCCATTTCTCTGACAGAAGGCACTGTATCAAGATGGGTTTCCACAGTATGCATCCGATGAAGTGAGCTGTAGCTCACGAAAGCTCATGCTCAAATAAATGGGTTAGTCGCTAAGGTGCCACAAGTACTCCTCTTCTTTTTGTATCAAGATGGTTGAAGATAAAAGGCTAAATAACAATGGAAGTGGTAGGAGTGTGTCATGGAAATGCGGTATTTCTGATTTTTTTTTTTTAAATCTTGTCTAAGATCAAATTTACTCACTCAGCACATTGTTGTCCTACAAGGGAGAATCCTCTCTATCACCACTTCATTCCTTTGTCAAGTATTTCCAAGCATCATGCAATCCCATTGTAACAGTCTGGCCTAATGCTACTAGAATACATTGGTTTAGCACATGTGATGCGA
Source organism: Eretmochelys imbricata (assembly GCF_965152235.1). NCBI lineage: Eukaryota > Metazoa > Chordata > Testudines > Cheloniidae > Eretmochelys > Eretmochelys imbricata. The sequence goes on along the minus strand of NC_135575.1, from coordinate 52,700,448 downwards.
TCATATGTTCTAATGACTGGTCCTACTACATGTAACAGTTTGCTACTTTCTCATAGCTAAAGGAGTACTTCTTTTAACTCTAGTGGTAGAGGTCTGTGTGTTTGGGGTTGAAGGACTAGGTTTGATCCTCTCTGTTACCATGGAGTTTGTAGTCAGAATTCATTAGGTCATTATACCACAGGGAGCTTTAATCGTTGAGCCAAATTCTTCGAACTCATGTGCCGTGTGGCCCCATGGGAGTCTCTGAAGTCACTGAAGTCAGAGGGGTTTCATGTTGTGCAAGTCAGTACAGAATTTGGCCATGCAAGTTAAATTGATCCCTAGAACACAGCTAGACACAATCAACGTCCTTGTATGTGGTCAAACACCATTTTCTTCTCTCCACCTTTTCACCATCTTTACATTATCAATGCCTTTGACTATGTCACATTTATTCCATCAGGCAGTAAGAAAAAACTCCCATTAGTCAACATCTACACTACTATTTGAAATATGTGGACGGTACTGAAGTGTATATTATGTGTAATATGTAGTGAATAAATTTTAAAAAAGATTTTTATTTAATTCTTTGGTATATGTTATAGAGGAGGTATTGCACACTAATTGTTCCAGGAGTTCAAAATAATATGGGCCTCCTATGGACCCATATGGACCAAACTTTCCTTTAAGGCCATGGAATGCACATTGTGGAGCAGACCTCCCTACACTCAATTCCAAGTGGCTGTAGATTCCAGTAGCAGTAAAAGGTAACCCACAGAGTAACCTTTTTTTGCATCTGTGTTGGTGCACTAGTGACATCAGATTAAAGTACACAAACACTATACTGCCTTGCAGTCCCTCTTGAGTATCCTAAAAATGACCAGCCTGGTTTCCGCCTCCAGGGAGGAAGTTTTCTAATGTATGAAACTCATAACTTTTCTTGCTTTAGGTTATATTGAATCATTATCTGCCATATTCCATTATGTTCTGTTGGATGTGATGTGATGTAAGATCATGCAAACTGCTGTAATGCAAGTAACAAAAAGTGAAAAGTGGGATTTTTTTTTTCACTCTCCCTAGTAGCTATCATTTGAATTGCAAATTCATGGGTTGTTTTTTAATGTTCAGAGAAATGGTTTAATTTGCAAGAGAAGTTGTAGAATCACTTTCACTTAGAACACTAGGTTTGGTGTCCATCTAATAAGGAGAGAGTGTAGGGATAATGGATACTGCTATGATGGAAGGGGATAGGCCAAGAGTTTTTGTTTTTATTTTTTGTTAATCTAAATCATTCTGTAAATGTGCATGATGGATAACAGACAGTCTGTGTTACTTGGAATCAAGTAGACGTGCTTGGCTCTACAATACAAGTTACTTTGAATTCAGCTAGTTTATTGTACCATGGTTCAGATACAGGTACTGCATAGCTACCAACAAGTTCAGTACATCCACTGCATCACTATCACCCAGATTCTGCCACCTTTGGGTAATACCATATTCCTGAGTAGCTGGGAAAAGGGTACTTCTCAGAATGAGCAAAAGTAGGAGAATGAGTGTCTGAGCAAAGCTTTTTATATTTCGTTTTTGTTCTTAAAATTGGCACATTTCATGCTGGAAAATATTTTTATGATCTAAAAAGCAGCAGATTTATTTTATATAAAGCAAACAATCTGGTAGATTCTTAGCTATTGTACTTTACATTGGCTATGAACCAAACCTTCAGTCCTTCATTAAAACTCCTTTTTATTATTATAATTATTATTTGTTTGTATTACTATAGCACCCAGCAGCCCTAGTCATGGACCAGGACCTAACTGCTGTACGAACACAGAACAAAATAATGGTCACTGATCCAAAGAGTTTACAATCTAAGTACAAGACATTAGATGGATACAGACAGATGGGAGAGTCACAGCAAACAATAAGACAATATTGGTAATCTTGACAGTGGCCTCAGCACACCAGGAGCCTGTTTAGTTTTTTTTGTAGACACCATGGAAAAGGAGAGTTTTGAAGAGCAATTTGAAGGTGACTATATGAGGTAGCTCTGTGAATATTTATAGGGAGATGTAGCATGGGAGAAAGCACAATGGAACTTGTTTAAAAACATAACAAGGGGTAAATGGAGTCTGACATCATCAGCCAGTCAGTCGAACATCGACAGCACAGTAGTGAACGAGAGAGATCTTGTGTAGGTGGGGATGTGTTGTTTGCTGTGGATTGTTTTAGAGGGTAACTGATCACTTCAGGACCTTCAAGGACAGTTTGCTGGCTTCCCCTCCCATTGCTGTGGCAAGTAGCTCCTCTTCCCCTCTTTCTTTGTGGGGGATGGAGGTAATGTGGGCAGGAAGCAATCTCTTAAGACATCTGCCCAAATTCCTAGTTTCTTTTATGTGAGGGGCAGCCTATATGCTCCGTGGTGAAGTGGACCAATCCAACATTGGATTAGGGCTGGGAGAGGTTAATAACCTGCCATAGAGATGGCAGCTGAAGTCTGTTATCATCATTATTGGCCCTGCAACACCTAACTGCAATAGCAAGCCTGGATGGAAGGATATCCAAATAGAGAGAATAAAAATGTAGCCCTGCTGTCTTATTGGAGGGATCTAGGGTCTGAGATAGAAAAGATCTCGGATGTGAGCTGAGTAGTCCTGAGAAAGGAATTCTAATAACAACCATGACTGGGGAGAAGGTTTGAGCTTTTATGCTGCTGCTAATTTGTTAATAAACCAAACTTTAGGGAGGTGAATTTTGAAAGCTAGGTGAGCTCCTTTGCTGTGGAGTGGCAGGATTGATAACTCATTGCTGAATCATGCTCCTGAAAACACTTTGACAGTTAGAATGTCCGTAGTTAACGAAGATATTAGGCAAAATCCAGTTGGTGGGCATCACCCCAGGAGAGAACTAGAACCAATGTGTTTGGAGCATGTGAAAATGGGCAGGGCTGGTTGCTGTTAAATATCAAAAGGGACTCCTTTTGCACAGTCAGGTGAGTGTGGTGCTTTTGCATAACTAACAGGTGGTAATAGTCAAGAGACTCTGGAAGAGGGAGTGGCAATGTCCACCCTTTCAGTGGCGGCATCAATGATCCAAGTTCTAGAATTGTACTAATATCTGTATAGTATAGCAATAGTTTTGACCAAATACTATCATCCTTTTTAGGAGCACAGTAAATAGATACAATTTTTGTGCCATCCTGATATTATTTTGCAATGATCTCATACTTTTAAATAACAATATATGCTATTGTTCCCAGTTGGCTTAAAACTCATAAGAGAAACTTCGTTAAAATCATAGTTTGAGATGCAGATAGTCAACTAGCTTTTGAACATGCCATTGAAATGATGCAAAATTTTAAGGATTTGGGTATACATTTTGTAACTGGGTACTTGTTGCCATTGGGGAAGTGCCTTCCCATCTTTTCAAGTTTTACAGGTTAACATTGAAATTCTGTATCATTGTCCCCCTCTAATTCTGGTTTGATGGTAATGTATCGATAAATCATACAATATCCAGAAATATTGTGATTCCTAGAGGCAATGAAGCAGCAATGCTCTGTGCAGTTGCATGTTAATCAATGTATGAAAAATGTGCACTGCAGACTGCATCACTTACTTTATCAGTTTCCATGTTTCTGATCACTTAAAGGCAGACCTTCTATATTGTATGAACATTACATTCAGAATTTGATTCACTCCCAAATTTGGTATTTTTGTATTAGTACACATCATACCATTTTAGTCTCCCTATTTTCTATTATTTCTTCAGAAAAAGAAGAGTAAACGTTCCATTGGTATATTTAATTGTCTGTGTCATAGGGGAGCCTCCTCCAGGACATTCTCTTATGGCCTCAAAGAACCTGCAAATGGCCTCCTGCCTCAGTTTCCCCCTTCAAGGGACTTCTTTAATAATAAAAGTTTTTGAGAGTTATTGAACATTTCCCAGCCCTTCTTGGATTCTGGTTTATTAACTGAACATACATTCCAAATAAAATTCCCAAAACTCTCTTCAAGTCCATCCCTTATCAGTTCACTTCCAGGTTTTTCCTGCCTCTTTCACTCCAGAAATTGCAGATTTTTTTTTTGCTGTAGCCAGCCCATTTCTAGAAGCCTCTGTTCTCCCTGAGCCCTGGTCTACACTGGGGGGACGGGTTGATCTAAGTTACGCAACTTCAGCTATGTGAATAATGTAGCTGAAGTCAACGTACTTAGATCGACTTACCGTGGTGTCTTTACCACGGTGAATCGACTGCTGCTGCTCCCCCATAAACTCTGCCTGCACCTTTCAGGGCGGTGGAGTACAGGAGTTGATGGGAGAGCGCTCGGGGATTGATGTATCGCATCTAGACTAGACATGATAAATCGATCCCCACCCTCCGATCCAACCGGTAGTGAAGACATACCCTGAGATAGATCTCTCTCTCTCTCTCTCTCTCTCTTTGTCTGTCTCTCTGCACATTCTTTCTGCTCTTTGTAGGGGAATCAGCCGATCCATGCTCAGACGTGTCTGCTTAATAACTAGGGTTGGCTAGCCCCAGGATGCTAGCCTTTAAAAGAGCAAGCGACCCGGCTACCGTCTGTATGGGGAGCACTGTCACACCAGAAATACAGTACCATAGCAATCTTTACATTAATATTTACATTTTACACACATACTTAAATGTGTTACAGTAAGGGAGCCAGGTAACACAGCAAGTTATTGGGCTAACCTTCCACTTCTTGGATCCTGGGTTTAATCCTGGCTTATGTTACAAGTGAAAATGCAGATGGTAATGTGATCTTAGTTTTCAGGAGATGTTTGTCCACTTCACAGGAACGTTCTATACTTCAGCATGACTGGAAATTTCTTCTCATAAGCAGTCTAGGATTGCAATGGCAGTGGGAGTACTAGGCCAGGGGTGCGGTGGATTTAGAGCTGTTTATGGAAGCTTATGAAGTTCTGCTAGTCACAAGGCTATAATTGCCTCATTTTTTACAAGTACTTTTAATGAGACTACTTCTCTGTGTGGACTTGCCTACTAAAGTCTGAAATGTATTGTACTTGCTCACATTGTATAGTTGCTTTTGCCACTGTGTGTGTGTATAAAACACACAAACACATGTACGTCACCCTGTAAACCAAATCAAACTGACAAATCAAACTTCAGAAGCTGTGGCTCTATGATGATTAAGTGTTCAAATATGCTAAACCTATTTTTTATCATTTCTAAATGTGACAGCTAGTTTATACTAAAACAATTTTTGATATGTAGCATCCAAATTTATACTATGCCTCTGATAGTAATACATGTGGAAATTACCTTTGATGTGACAATTAGAGAGTTGAAAAATTCAAGGCGGAAATTACTTAACACCTCCAATAATTACAGAACATGAAGCATTATCCATTTCAAACACAGCAAGTCAGAGTTCAGAGTAGTGTGAAATGACGGGAAACATAAAAACTTGATTTCATTAACTAGCATTGATATAAAAAGGAGTTTGAATAACATGTACAAAGTTTGCAATTATAATAAGCCCTGTGACATGACAATGTCTGCTGTCAACCACGAACTAAAATTCTAATTTACCAGAACATTACTGTGAAATATGCAAACAAATCACATTATTTTAAAGCAAAAGGATGATTCTATGTCACATCACTTAATAGTAGTAAATACTTGTATAAAATATTTGCATGGGAACCTGGCAACTGCTATAAGGAGTCTATAATGCATGGCTGCTGGCAGAGAAGGAATTCAGAAACATGTATTATCTTAAAACTAGAATGCAGAACAAAGAGAAAATGACATTTTGTGCACTAGTATTACTGTCTAAGTTGCAGACATCTTCCACATCCATCTGGGTGAATCCATCAAGACTGAGGGATTCATGTTAAATGCATTCCTCATTACCCATTTATATGTGTGCAAGTATCATCACCTATGGCTCATGTGTAAATAATATTGTTGATTACTGTGCTGTTTGGGTGGCATTTTCAAAGCAGCCTAATGGAGCTGTGCCCAGATCCTACTGAATTTCAGGTTTCAGAGTAGCAGCCGTGTTAGTCTGTATTCGCAAAAAGAAAAGGAGTACTTGTGGCACCTTAGAGACTAACCAATTTATTTGATGAAGTGAGCTGTAGCTCACGAAAGCTCATGCTCAAATAAATTGGTTAGTCTCTAAGGTGCCACAAGTACTCCTTTTCTTTTTACTGAATTTCAGTAGCATAACTCACAGGTCATCTCAAGCACATGTGTGCTAAATATTTGCTATGAAAACAGCAACAATTGAATACATATTTCTAAAATCTAACTCTTAATAAAAATCTAGAACTACTGTGGGATTAAACCATGTTTACATTTACTCCCATCTTCTGCATGGGCTTTTCTGCTTTTTTTTTTTTTTTTGCTCTGAAGAACACCTAACAATGTAGGAAAACTTCACTAACCACAACTGCATAACAAGTTAAAAAAAAAAAGAAAAAGAAAAAAAAAGGGTGGGAGGGAAAATTTTAAATAGACATGATAATAAAGTTAAACAACACCCCCCCCCATTAATTCAGCAGTATTCAATAAATCAAAATGAGCCATTTTATGAAAATGACTCTGCAAAAATAACTGCCATTGAAATCAGGACAGTCAAATGTGAAGGCTTGCAATTAATTTAAAGTCACAGCACTCTGAGCTTATAAAAGTCTCCAGTGCTTCTTATCTCACAAGAGACCATTTTAAAATACATTGCTATTGTCACCCTCATAAGTAAAATATTTTTCCATTCATATGGTCTGCAGGCCTCTTGCAGTTAAATTACTTCATCTCAGAAAACGAATTAAATGTTAAGCTGATTGGCACCATAAATGTGTCAGAAATCAATATAAATTGAAGATCGTTAAATATTGCATAGGAAGATCTTTACTGAAATTTAAGATGCTCTACAACTATTGATAAAATGTCATCCTAGGTGTTTAAAAGATCCCAATCATAGAATATTTACTTGATAAAAAAAAAAAACAGACTTGGAGTGAAGTGAGGGCTGAGGAAATAAAGCATTTTCCTTTATGGATTAAGCCCAGTAGAAAGTTCTCTCCCTCTCTTTTACAACCCTTTATACAATTTTAATTAATTTCAAACACATTTGAGCTCCATTCTTAAGAAGTGAAAGGGTCTTTAAATGATAAAAAAAATTGCCTGTGTAAATGTTTAATTCTGTGATAAAATTAGAGACAAGTAAAAAATGAACACTTTGGAGAAAAGTACATTGCATTTTATGAAGTTATTTAAAGGGCTGGGTTCCAAATTAAAGGGTTCTAAATTGAACCCTCCAAAATATACAAACAGGCATTTGTGAGCACAGTTACCCATTTTTAGCTATGATCCTGCTGGGACTCCTGAGATGTTATGTGAGAAGAGAGAGAGAGGTGGTGGATATATGTGAATACTGGGTTACTCATTGCTTTCTCCTCCTAAGCCAGCCTAATGCAATTGGAGCTATGAGGATACAATGGCCTGCCTGCATGTATTTAGCTGCACCAATGTTTTTCAAATATTGAATCATAGAATATCAGGGTTGGAAGGGACCTCAGGAGGTCATCTAGTCCAACCACCTTCTCAAAGCAGGACCAATCCCCAATTTTTGCCCCAGACCCCTAAATGGCCCCCTCAAGGATTGAACTCACAATGGGTGAGTTCAGGGATTTAGCAGGCCAATGCACAAACCACTGAGCTATCCCTCCCCCCAATTGAGTACCCTTTCAGAAGTACCCTCACCATTGGTACCTTAAGCGGGGGCCTGCACACACCCATCAGGGTCAGGTAGGTATTGGGCACCACCCGGTCTGGGGCCACCACCTCGGGCCAGGCCAGCGTCACCTCAGCGCCCATGTCCCAGTACCCAGTGACCTGCTTCCCATCCACCTCCAGGGGAATGAGGCACTTGCTCCTCAGGGGCCATCCCGTGCCCACCCTGTAGACTGAGAACTTTGAATCCACAGCATCAAGCTCCCCCCGAGAAGCTGGCCTGGGAGACTCCTCCCTCTTGGGACATTGCTAAATTGCCGGCCCCTTCTGCCTGGGGAGCCAGCCCCTCCTCCAGCTGGGCTTCCACTGAGTTAACCCTGTGAGGACTTGGTTTGCTCATCCTGACCCTGAACTTTTGGCACAGGGCCCATCTGTGGCCCCTCTGCCCACAGTAATTACACCTCAAGTCCTGTTGGTCCCCTGGGGCCGGTTGGTCAGCTCTGGTATTGGCTGTGCCTCTTGGGAGGGATTTATCTAAGACTCTCTTCTGGGAAGCTCCTGGGTGACCCCCTTCTGCACTGATGTGGGCCTGTCCCCCTGGGATTCCATTCCATATCTTGACCTGCTGTCTATAAACTCATCAGCCAGCAGCCCTGCACGATGCAGGTCCTTTGCCCTCTTGTCCACCAGCCACATCCTAAGGTCAGGGGGACAGAGTTCATATAGTCGCTCCAGCCCCATCAGTTCAATCATGTCCTCCTTGGTCTGGGCCCCGGCCCCATTCACCAACTTGCGGGTGTATTCCCCCATCAGTGTGACCAGTTCCAGACAGGTCATCCGCTGGGTCTTCTGCACACCCTGGAACTTTTTCTTATACACCTTGCGGGTCAGCTCAAACTTGTACCATTTTTGTGCATGGAGCATCCATTTTAAAACTATGATCTTAAAATATTGACATCATAAGTTCATGAAGCAAGTATGCACATAAGGTGTCTCTATTAACTTCTTCTTACTCCTCACATGTGGGAGGTATCATTCCCTTTCTTCTCTGTCCCTTGCCCCCGGCCCATTCTGCCAGGACCTCCACCCACAGTTTCCTGCCATCCTTTCCATCAACAACCCCTAGTTTTCAATTTTATGTGCGGGGACCCTGAAATCTGGATTACGCCCTGGAAAGCTGGTATAACCCAGAACTATATCAGTTCCTTTGTTTGTTCTTTGGATTTTCTCAAAAAGAAAAGGAGTACTTGTGGCACCTTAGAGACTAACAAATTTATTTGAGCATAAGCTTTCGTGAGGTACAGCTCACTTCATCGGATGCAGTGAGCTGTAGCTCACAAAAGCTTATGCTCAGATAAATTTGTTAGTCTCTAAGGTGCCACAAGTACTCCTTTTCTTTTTGTGAATACAGACTAACATGGCTGCTACTCTGAAACCTTTGGATTTTCTGTTCCTCTGTCTTCTTTCTACCGTCTTCTTTCTGGTGCTGTATGTGGTCGTGTCTTCCTCCTCCTTTCCTTTTCAACCATCTCTCACACTAACACTTTTTCCTTCCTACTTACCCTCTCTTCCACCATCTGTTCCTTCTCCATTTCTTCAGGATAGCCAAAAGAAAAGCCACCATGCTGGAGAAGTTTTGTGTGAGAGTTGTGAGTGGACTAGGGACCTGGAGGCCAGAGGAAAAGCAACTGTACTTCAAGTAGGGAGCAGATGTCATTCTCCCCTTACGGTTAAGAAATGGTAGAGAAACATCTGCTGCACTGAGAGGCAGAAGGGAGACAGAAGAGTCCCGGTGATCATATTTCCCGGAGCTCAGCAGAAATGAGAGATATGTGCATATGTGGGAAAAGTTTCTGTAAACCTGATCTAAAGACCAGGGAAGCCATGGCAAAAAAGGGGGATTCCTGGCAGAGCAGGAGATATAAAATGATAATACCTATCTTTTAGACTGCAATTTTCATCCATGGATCTCAAAGCACTTTACAAAGGAGGTCACTATCATTATCACTATTCTACATCTAGGGAAACTGAGGCACAGGAGGGTGAAATGGTTTGCCCACAGTTACCCAGAAAACCACCAGCAGAGCTGAGAATTGAACCCTGGGTCTTCTGAGTCCCCCAGTCCAGTGCCCCAGTCAATGAGCAAAGCTACCTCTCCTAGGTGTACATAGTGCCACAGAGTTACCATCCACAAAGAATTAGATTTGCATCAGATAAGTGCTGTACAATTTTTGTGTGTGTAATACTGAGATTTTTATAAATTGTCTGCATAAATTACTTCTATTAGAGGAGGTCAGGGTAACCAACTAACATAACATAGGTTCAAATGAAAGTAATTACAAATTTGTATCAGGCTATCTGAGTTCAACAAAAGACTAGAACAACTAATTAAAAGTCATTAAACTAATGGCTAAAGTCTTGAGGAAGGAATATTAAAATGGAAGATGATTTATTGTCCATAACTGTTGGGGTTGAGGAGGGGAAAATGAATTAACCACCAAATTCGCAGAGAGGAGAAGGAGTCTAATGAAAAGGTCAAAGCATACTTTGGATTGGATTAGAAAAAGAACACCAATAGACTGAGGTAGGGCTTGGATTAATACAGGACAATATCAGGTTGGTATAGACAGAGAGATCACACATAGCTCAGAATGCAACACTGAAAGCATCTGTGCCCAGCAAAGGAAAAGAGACTTATTTTAGATGTGCTGTTAGATCAAATCAATGTTTGTAACACAAAGGTGTTTGTCCTGAAAAGGTAGGATTTGTACAGTTTCTAATTTCAGCCAGCAAAGCAGTCTGATTATGGATGTGTGTCTGAACTCCTGGTCATTGCAATTAATGGCTATAGTATGTAATGAAACTAATGGCTAAAGTTCTAGAGAGTAACAATAGAGAAATTTGGGTTGAGGGAAGTAGAAGAGACCTGTGAAATACTATAATGCCTTTACTAAACCAACATGTCCTTGGACTACCTGCAGATAAGAGTCTCAAGTTATGGAAATTTACAAGATCCCTTATTGAAGCAGACAGCAAAGTCTTACCAAAACATATAAATGGCTTTTCAAATTAGTCTCCAACGTTCAAATTAGTCTCCTTCGTTGTTCTCCCAGAGGAGTAAGACTTGGTATGTAGGTGCTGGAAGTAATGGTGCTGGAGTGCTGCCTCACCCGCTGGCTTGAAGTGGTTTCCATTATATATAAAATTGTTCCAGCATCCCTGTGTTTAACTGTGCACAAGTAATACACGAAATATAGATCCTGATTCTGCATCCAGTTCTGGTAGTGTGGGCACCTGCACAGATTCCTCGAGACACAGGATCTGGTGCTAGTGTATCTCAGCATGTGTCTAGACCATAGTGTTCAGGCCCTCATTCCAGAGGTAAATTTGTGTTATCTAGTAGGAACCCTGATTTCAGTTGGGACCTTTAGGTGCTACTGTCATACAGGTAGTGCATGACGTGCTAGTCCACACTAGAATTTACACCTCTGGTGCAGACTAATATACCATGTAGATAAGCCCTAACTTTCATCTCATCTGTGTCCAAAGTAGTCTGTGATATAAATACAGTCCCTTTCAAAACATCTTTAGGTTAGCATTCCATATTCCTTACCATATCCAGGGTCCTCTCTTGCCCTGAGAACTGCTGTGTCTTTATCAGCATGTTATCCCTCCCTAGGCTCCTTCTCCACTCTGCTCCTCCAGTTACAGAGCCTTTTCAGCCATCATACCTAATCATACATCCTTTGAATCACAGTCAGCCCCAGTACTCTATTCCCCAAATGCCTCGTGCCACCATGGTACTTTTGCAAGTGGCTAATGGCTCATATGCTTTGATTCTATGATTTGGCACTTATCACAATTCATGGTGAACAGTTTCCTGTAACCATTTGTGGAAACAATGGGAATCACTTAGAACACTTCCCTTAGAACACATCTCTGAAAAACCGGAAGGCTGACATGTTCAATGTTTCCCTTTGCATTTCCACCGGAATTTCATATACTTAAGGATTTTTCCTATTGAGAAGCTCAAAAACATTGTCAAATTCTCTACTTACATTATGGCTCCTACCTATACCTTCTGCAAACACTGTTATCCCTCTATTCTCAAACAGACCCCCCTCCTGCTTTGGTTATGGGCTGAGCAAATGTTCTTCTCAACCAAATTCCCTTTCCAGTTGCTTTGCTGTCTTCAACCTGATTATTTCCCCTTTCATTCCACTCTGTACATTCCAGTCACTTACAGGGGCAAAAGGGAATTTGGCCAGACAATGCCAGTTCTAGAACTTGTTGAAAAAAGGTAATACTTTTGCATCAACATTTCATAAAAGTGTGACTAGTTTATACTCTACAACTAGACAGGTTACCAGAGTGCGTTATCATATTCAATACTGAATGTAACACCTATCTTGTAGATGACATGTCTTATTCAGAAGTAGACTATTAGAATACAATGAAATATCCTTTATCCTTTGTGGTAAAACTTGAGTATAGCAGTGTGTTCTATGATAAAATATGTTTTACTTAAAAAAAAAGGCATATTTTGTCTCCTTTGCCAAAGAAACTGCATTAAGTGACTTTGTACTGGGTCACATTGGAGAGGGGGACAGGAAGGTCAGAGGATAAATTCTGCCTGCTGTGATAGTTTTCTGCAGCCTGAATCTTAATTACATAACTAGTAGCACTCAAGAGAGTGCTAAGAGAGGGACGTTTGTGTTGGAGTTTCAGAACATGGGAGAAGAAAAGTTTGGGAAAACTTCACCGAGGAGAGAAAATTTCCTTTCTTGGCAACCCCCCTTCCACTTCATTTAATTAAGAAAAGTTTTTCTTTTTGAATGTGAAAATATGGAAATGTGAAAGTGCAAAGGAAGGTGCTATGGGGAGACAGATCTGGGAGAGAACCAGCATTAGTGAGAGAAACTTGCAGGTCAGGTCAGGGGCCAACACAATATGAAGAAAGGTAGCTTTGGTGTCCCTCCGCCCACCCCCAATCCTTCCCTGAAGTAGTCATTACCCACAGAGAAACAGCAGCAGTTGTACCAGAAAGGTGCTGGTTACAATTGTCATGTTTTAAGTGGCAGTATTGATATGAAGAATATGAGGCAAATGATCTGTTTTACAAGGTGCAGATGAAAAGCTTTTGGAGATACTGGATTTTGTTTTTTAAGATATCACGAGGAGGCAAGATGACAAGGAGGCCTAGACAAGGAGGCCTAGATGAACACTCTTTGGATTGAACTCATTGTGTACTTTTGATTTTGGAAGGGTTCAGTGTGACTACTATTCATTGTTACAGATGGCTTGAAAAATGCACTAATGCAGGGGGCAGGGTAAATCCAGACACTAACCAGGTGAGTGCATGTTTCCCAGACAGCCCTGCTCAGTACCCTGTGAGTGCTGCTCATGCTGCTTCCACATTGCCAGCTTCTGTTGATGGATGTACAGTTGCCTTTGACTGTCTTTAAGCAGAATGAGCAGAACACCAAACACAGGAGTTCTTCCATGAGTGGTCTCCTGTGACTCACGCATATCAGACAGACCACAGAAAGGAGCCATCACAATCTGACAAATGCTGAAGAATGCACTTTTTTGCAAAGGGAAAAGAGATATAGTACTTGGCCTCATTAGGGACTTGATCTTGCAAGATACTGAGCATCCCAGTCCAGCAAAGCACTCAAGCACATGAGCAGTACCACTGAAGTTATGCTAATCACTGTGCTTAAAATTCAGACTGCAGAAACCTGTTAAAGGCAGAATGTATCTCTGACCTCTGTCTCAGCCTCTCTACTGTGAAACAGTACAAGGCTCATTTTCACTGCACACAGTGCAATTTCAGTTGAAGGCAATGGGACTAATCACTTGCTTAAAGTTAAGCACATGCACTATATTAGAATTCAAAACAACCTTGAAAAATCAGGGAAGTAGTCTGAAATCAACAAGCTAAAATTCAATAAAGAGCTTATTCAATAAAAGGAACCTGAGGGTTGAGGAGGCAGGACTCTTTTGCAGGGAGAGAATCACATTGAACAAAGCAAGCAGACTCTTATGAAAGAAGATCTGAGAGAAAATTTAGGGGATCTTAATGCCGCCCTGTGGAGGTGCAGAAGAACCCATTTTGTTTATTGTTGATGGAAGCGTATGATGTTGATGTACTTTTGATATTCTGGAAGGGGATGAGACGGAGAAGTGTCCTAACCAGAGAACTAGGTTACAGAGCACAAAGACAAAGGACAAGCTTATGTAGTGCAGAGGAAGCGACCCAAGGGGGTGCTTGAGGCACAGATCAGTGCAATGCCAACTCCTGATACAAGGAGGTGCTACGCCTGTAAATAGGAATGATTACAGGGGACCTGATAGTGTTTTAAATATATTAAGGCTTGTTATAAAGAGGACAGTGATCAATTGTTCTCCATGCTTTGAAAGTAGGAAAAGAAGTATTTGACTTCATCTGCAGCAAGGGAGACTTAGGTTGGATATTAGGAAATTTTTTCTAACTGTAAGGTTAGTTAAACACTGGAATAGATTTCCAAGGGAGATTATGGAATCCCTATCACTGGAGGTTTTTAAGAAGAGACAAAACAAACACCTGTCAGGGAAGGTCTAGCTATATTTGGTCCAGCACAGAGGACTAAACTTTTTGAGTTCCCTTCCAGCCCTGAATTTCTGTGTTTCTGTGCCTAACTTCTTTTTCTGGATCATGATCAGAGTGACTTCAATGGAACTACACTGATTTATACCAGCTAAGGATCCAGCCCAATGGCTTCAACGGAACTATGTGATTTACAGCAGTTAAGGATCTACCCCTAAATCTACTAAATGAAAAGATTCATATAGTGCAGTAATCAGACTTTTCTCTCATCAGCAAAAACTAAAATGGATGCAGCTTTCTCATGGAGAGAAAAATACAGCATGGAAAGGACCTACAGTAACTTTGCTTTCACATAAATCTATTTCTTCTCCTTTCATAAAATCTTGTTACCACAGATCCAGTATCCAGTATCCCTTTTCCCCCACACATGGGAATATATTCTGATCAGCTGCACAAATACATTGAGAAGGGAAAATAATCAAAAGTGCATAGTTGATCAGTAATGACGATTTTATTGTGGTAAAATGCAAAGTCCTGTGAAGTTCCTTTATAGTACAAACTAAGCCAGTCAGAAAACTCTGGCATCTTTACCACAGAGAGGCTCTCCTCCCAGAACTCAGGTTTTTACGGGCATGATAAACCATTACAATGTGACATCATGTTCTTAAATACAACTGTTTGAAGGTGTAATTCTGTCAGTGACATTACAGCAATAGCCAGTTTATTTTTTCAGAACCTGGTCTGAAGACTGTAATTCCTGTTAACTATACGGAAAAAAACTTTGGGGGCAGCCTTGCCATTAGGTAGTGGTATGAATTACAGTATTTTCAAACTGGTTATACACTAAGTAATCCTTAATCATGTCTAAATAAATTGACCCACCATCTGGTTGCACTATCTAGTGCATAATAAGAATGTGTAGTGGGATTTTCAAAAGTACTTAGGCACCTAACTCGAATGGATGGTAGGTGCCTTGAAGCTTCTGAAAATCCCACTAATGAAAATGTGCACTCCTTACATAGAATCAGGAACCTGTGAATGGAATGAACCTTCTCCTCTGCAGCTCTTGCCAATTGAAACAGCCTTTTCATCTTTCTGCTTCATTGTCTGTCAAGTTATTTTCAGACATCTGAAAGCAGGTTCAACTTTTATCAGTGATTTGGGGTCAGGCATAGGTTTGTTGCTTTTGTTTTTAAACAAAGAAAAAATCTGTTTTAAACTTTTATACTTGGTCTTTCTCAATCAAGTTAGTGATATTAATGTTAAATAACTTCACGTCAACCGGAAAAAAATTCTGTGCTTGAAAAGTGATGCTGTGTATATAAAAATTATGTTGCACTCAAGGTAAGGAGAGAAATATTGTTTTTCTGTGCGAAGTTGGGCAAAACCTGCAATACCCCATTTGTTGGTCTGTCTAACCCTATCTTCCTTAGTTTCAGCACTGCATGGATATTTAAATACCATACTACTACTACTTTGCACTTATATAGGTCCTTTTATCTGAGAATATCAAAGTGATTTTCAAATATTAATTACTATAAGCCTCACAAAGCCCCTATGAGGCAAATAATCCTTGTAATGTAGTACTTGTTTTACTGGTGGATTAAACTGAGGCTCAGAGGTTAAGTGAGTTGCTTAAGGTCACATAGCAAATCAGTGGCAGAGAAACTTGGGTTATCTGTCTCCCAGTTACTTGCTCTACATAGGGTTGGAAATATTGCATTCGCAGAATTTCACTAACAAAGTATTCCTTGTGTTTAAATGTGCACGTCACATTTGACAAACGTATATTACTCCTTTAATGTAGGGAAATGGATTCTTTAATGAGTATGTCTGTAAAATATTGCTTCTCCAGAAAATTTTCTTTTAAAAAATAAGTAGTGCATGTGACTCAAAAGGTGAAAACATAAATATTGTCGTTCTGTGGAAGGAGATGGTGGAATTAAAAAACAGTAATTGCTGCAGTCTTCATTTTACTTACAGTGAAATATACACGGCAGTACATATATCTGAACCTACATCATAATGTAATCTTGATTCATGAGTGGGTGTCATCTGGAAATCAGTTTAGATAGATGTGTAAGAAAAGCACCCACTGCAAGCAACAATCTAGGCCATATTTTTACTGAAACATAGGACATAAACTGGCTGGAAATCACTTAAAAAGAACAAATTGCTTCTGTTGGCAACAAATGTGATGCAACAGCTATAATCTAATTGCACTAATTCCTCTTTTAAATTAATATAGTGATTTCTTTTAATTAATGACACTAACCTAATTAATGTATCCATGTTCATTTTTGGTACTTGATCAACCCTTTCTCCCTAAAATCAGCCCCTTCAAAAGCAGTTTATTAGGTCTTATAAAATATTTCTACAGGTTCCTGCGAAACCTTCTTATTAATATAACTAATGAAAAAACGTCACCATGGTTAGATGATCTCTCAGTAGTATATTCTGTGTATACCAGAGTATATAATCTTAAAGGAGGAAAAAGATATTAAAGAGCAAATGATAGAGCTTTGATCCTTTAATATTGTTCAGATATGCACATTAAAAGAAACCCTGCAAATCTTTTCAGCGTTCTCATTTTACCGTATTTAAATGCCCACCACCACCAACCTCAAGCTGTTAATCTGTCTTTTTCCCTACCATTTCAATCAGAAGGGTCTGAGATTTTTAAAACGGATTTGGTAATCCAATTTGAGACAGTTGACTGAGAAATCTTATTAACTGCTGAAAGACAATCTTTAAGAATAAACTAAGACTCTAAGACTTGAGAAAAGAGAAACAAGACTGTTCTCTAGCCTAAAACTATCTCAAAAACACAAATGTTTAATAGATAATGTTTATATTATGTTTAAACTTGTCCTTCAATTAGGATTAAATTATGAAAGGAATATGTGTAAATATTCTTTTATAGTAATCTAATATTTAGATACACACAAAGCTATAATGGACTAATATAGTCTTAAAATCGAATTATCATCTTGACAAAAGAGATTCTACTTAAATCTATTTTTTTACAAAAGGGTCCACTTTGTTTACTGGGGTCATGGCAATGACTACTGAAATGGATGTTTAGTTAGATAATTTTTGAAGACCACTCAATAGTTAGACTCATTGAGAGACTCCTATATTTTATTTTATTTTCATCTCCATTTGTAAGTAAAAGCCAATTCCTATATTAAAAACCATGCAAGTTATTTTCATGTGGCAAGAAATATATAGGTTGCTGAGTCTGTCGGGGAAAATAAAAACCTGACTGATTTGTGGTACTGAGTAATAATTTGTGGTGGTGGTCAGGAAATTAAATGGCAACCTGTTTTTTCACATACTGTTGCTGGTATTTATGTCTCTTGAGAGAAATCTATTATTCTAAAAAAAAAAAAAAAAACAACCACCCATACCTCTTATACAGTGATATTTGCCCTTAGATCTCAAAGTGCTTTCAAAGGACATAAATATTGTTAACCTCATTTTACACTGGGGGGAAATGAGGTACAGAGTGGGAAAGTGACTTTTCCAGAGTCCTCCAACAAGCCAGTGGCAGAGCTGGAACTAGAACTGAGCTTTCTTGAGTGCTAGTCCAGTGCTTTATCCACTAGGTTGTTCTGCTGCCTGGGTAGAAATGCACGTTTTCACCAATGACAACAATTCAGAGCCCATATACACTAGTGACAAGCAGCCTCACTGAAATTTGCAATCAAGTTGCCTGGCTGAACTCGTCTCTTAAATTCAAACAATTATATTAATATAAAATACAATATGTTAGGGCAGCATTTTTCTACCTTTTCAGATAGGCGACCTTGTATTTGAAGTTAAATATTTTGGCACTCCTTACTTTTGTTTAAAGTAGTTTTTGTGTGTTTATGAGATGTGAACAGAGAGTAATTGATCTTGAAGTGTGTGGTAATCTGCTGAGGTTTCCAGAACTGGGAATTACTGTGATCTTTCTTAGCCTCAACATGTGAGAGTTTTGCTACTGTTAAGCTGTATGATAACTCCTTGACAAACCAGCCTTGTCTTGCAAGTAACAAAAAATAAATCCCAAAAACATCTCCCTGCAGTGTCCAGCCCTTTCACTGAACACTCACAGAAGTTGTATATTGCTCCTTTAACTCTGCAACCCATTAGCTTAACTGAGATTAACACACACTTCCCTTCAATCAGTGCACTGAATTTATTTAAACTAAAACAATTTTATTTAAAACAACAACATAGGATTAAGTGATATCAAGTGTGAGAAATAAAGTTAGAAAGGGTTACAAGCAAACAAAGGTTAAAAGTACGTTTCTAAGACTAAAATATTATTTACCAAATTACAAACTCTTGTTCAAAGAAATGTTTCTCACTGTCATGGCTGACCAGACTCTCTGGCCAGGATCCTTCACAGATCTCAAAGTGCTCGGATCCTTTCTCTGTCTAGGTGAAGGATGTCAAAATGGCTTTTTCTCTCCTTATATCTTCCAAAGTTCATTGATTCTTTTTCAGGAGGCAGAGAGCCCTCCTGGGGGCTCAGCTTGTTGTGCCCAAAGGGAGGCTGACACCATGTTAAATTTTGCAGTCTTCTCCTCCGCCTTGATATAGGTAAGAGGCTATCTCCCACACTTGCTAGGTTGATGGTTTTGTTTACCTTTCATGTAAGTGTACTTTCATTGTCTCTTCCTGATGATCAGGCTGGTCAGACAAGCAAATACGCATTCCTTTGTCTAGGGCAGACTGGGCTTATGCATTGATTGCCAAACACATCTTTTAAAAACACAATTCTGGCACATATTTGTAACTCTTTGACTAGACTCTGTACATACATCATACAATGATTTCTGGGTCCACCGTGTTAACAGTTTGTATATGATAGCTTACATGATGCATTTTAGGTAATAGATTCGGACAGCAGAGTGTTGGGTGTAGTGAATATGTCAAACCTGACAAGTTGCAGACACAGAGTAAGGATGTGCAGAGAGTGAGATTTTCTTTGTTTAGATTGTAATAAAATTTTCAACAAGTGGTTGTGACCCCATGAGGGGTGACAAAAGGTAATCAAACACCTGGTTAGGATATCTTGCAGACTATAATGTAGTTACTTGTAGTATATTATTCAGCAAGCCACTTAATCATGTGCTTAAGTTCATCCCAATTCAGTAAAGCAGTCAAGCACATGCTTGAAGTTAAGCATGTGGTTAGGAGCTTTGCTTAATCCGGGCCTAGATACCTCTGTGTAGAATTCCAGATATGGTATTGTACCTGGTAAGCTCCAAAAGATAAAGCTGGAACTTGAGCTGTGTGGAAAACTGTTAGTGTCTATAGATGGTAGTAGTTTTTCTTCACTAAATACCTCCTGTTTAAAACTGACTGTCCTGTGACACAGAATAAAATACCATTTGGCATTCATAATAAGATGGCACAATTGGACCTTGTGTTTGACAGTGATATGAGAAAGAAAAACACAGTTTTATTTTCCACTGCCACAATGACTTTCAGTTAGGATCATTTTATTTGGGCTGAGCAAATAAGATAGTAAAGTTACTAAGGAAGAACATAGATGGTACAGAACACCAGGTGTTATTTTTGAGGAGTCTTTCTGACCATAACCACATTTTTACAATCTGACAAAATTTGTAATGTAAACTATGCTTTTCATGAACTTAAACCCTGTGTAAATATTTTCTCTGCCTAAAAATGGATCAGGAGCAAACTCTTTATATATAAAAATAATTTACTAGACTGGAGTGCTGGCCTATGAGAGCTCTCCCCGTCTACCTACTCCTTTTTTACCCTTTCCCATTCTCCCTTCTCAGATGCTAAGATCTCTCCCCCAACAATTAACTTTTTATTCTTTTGTGTGTTCTTGTTTCTTTACCTCTTTCATCTCCTCAGTCTCTCTCCTGGCTCCTTTCCTTTTAACCTTAGAACAATCTCCTTTGAAGTCCCCTCCCTCCTTTTCCTCTCTTATGCCCTCCTCCAATCTCCCTCCACCATTCCTTATTACATTTCTGCTTTTATTATTATTTAATATGTATATTACTGTACAGACTATAGGTTTCAGTTAGCGACCAGGGCTTTATTGGGCTAGGTATGGTAAAAACATATAGTAAAGAGTCCTTGTCCTAAAAGACTTGCACTCTGTTAATGACAAGACACATCAGGAGGATGAAATGGACAGGTATGGATGTAGGGAGGATGGGTATGGTAGGAATAATAGGTGTATATTTTCATGTAGACAAACTATGCACAAAGTAGAATTCTCTACCTAACTTGCTGTTATCATGGTAGGTTTATATAAGCCCCACAGTAGAAGAGAGTTCTAAGAAGAAATTTGAAGTGGGATCTGTCTTATGCATTTTTTTAAGTGTTAATTGTGCACAAGAAGCATAGTGGGAGAAAGCGTGAAAGTGTCTATGGGTGAACTGGACTAACAGGCAGCAGAGGCAGGAAACACTGGCATTACAAAGGCAACAATTAATGACTCAAATTAATGTTAAGTTGGGTGGGGCTCAGTACTGAAGTGTTTTGAAACTGAGGGGAATAAGCATGTGTTACGTTTGATGTGATGAAGAAGGTGGAGCTGGTGTTGTGCCTGAAAGAGGGGAGTGACAGTCAGCAATAAAAAAAAAAATATTTTGGTGGTAGCATTTTGAATGGACTTAAGAGCGAGATTTCAGTCACCAAAGCAAAAGAAGAAAAGAATACAGTATCCAATGAGTGAGATAAGGACCTGTACAAAATTGTTGGTGCTGGATGGACCATATTCATTACTGGTCGCTCAGTCAGAATCTAGCCCAGAGAATGATAAGCCTCTCATTTATTTCAGAAAATAACAAACAATGGTGAAGAAAACTGAATTGATTTCTTTTAGCAGGTAAACTGTAAACTGTAAATAATTGCACATGTGCAAAAGGAATCAGTCATCTGCCTCCTCCTTCCCACACCATAATAGCAGGTTTACAAGACAATATGCAGCACATTAAGAAGAGAGATTTTTTGTATTCTTTATTGGTGCTTGTTAATGTGCAGTATGTTGGGGCATGACAGCAGAAACCAGATAACAAAAGAGCTATGCTTTAGAAAGGTTTACAACATTTAGATGCTAAAAATAAATGTATATTATCATGAATAGAATTTTAAAAAGAAAAATGGACAAATACATAATACCTTCCATTATATCAACTTCTTGATCTTAAAGCTTCAGAATATTTGGATCAGAATATTAAGGATTCACAACAGCATGAGAAAATAATTAACAATGTATGCACACAGAGTGTCCTACTTGTTTCCTCCCGCTTGTGCCTTTTCTGGTTTTAGCTATAAGTGGAAATACCAAAATGCTATCAAAAGCTAAATAGTCTAAAGGTAGCTGGATTTTTCATAATGGCCACTGTCACAATAGTGATCATTTTCCTTGTCTAAGATGGTTGCATTTCACATTATCTGAAGAAGATTTCTGTCATATCAATAGCAGGCATTGTAGTTTTACATAGGTTTAATAGCAACAAGGAGAAAGGGATGTGCAAATAAAACCAATGTATCAGGCAGACAACTGAATTGAAATAGATGGTTTTTATGTTCCTAAACAAAATATGGTATCTTTAAAAAGAGTTGTGTTGGTGAAAGGATAGCCAGCTAAATGGTTTAGTTAAAAGGATGTAACTTGAATTAAATTAATCTGCTTCAAGAGTTCTGCAAGAGAGGGCCTAAAGTATGTCAACAAGTTTCATGGCAAAGGAAGATTTTAAGCATGGGAAATCAATGCTACCTCAGTAAACAGCTAAGATGGAAACTAGATACATCCAGCATGAGGGTGTGATACAACAAACCAAGAAGAAGGGATAAACAAATTAGAACTCAGTTACCTTCATTGGGTAGGAGTTTTATGAAAGTGGGGATCCAAATGGCCTTTGAAATGCTGTACTTGGAGACATCTAACACATGGGACTTTGTAAACAGGTCAGGAAAAGGATATGAGGGACTCCTCTGGACACACATGGGAGAGGCTGTGTCAGGGCTAATTAGGAAATGATCATATGGGACTTATTTCTATATGTAAAAGAAAAGAAAATCTTACCCTATATATCTAAGCCAAGAATGTCTGTCTAGTTTAGTTTATGAGAAGAGTAACGCTAGACAAATTATGCAAATTGTTTGTTTTGCTTGGATTTTCTCCATCTTCAATCTCATTTTAAGTAAACTGCTGTTTTGTGGGTAACTTGACACAGATGACCCCAAAGAGACGAGATTCCCTCTGGCGCTAAAGAGAGGTTCTGGAGATTAAGTCATTTCTGGAGCCTAACCACCTCTTTTGTGATCTGTTATACAGGGCATAGACAGACATATTCCTTCCCCTTGAAGTGTATCACATAAGGGGTGTAGCTAGCAAACATGGGCGGGAGGGAGGAAATGGGAGCCTAAAGACCAGGGAGAATATATGAATTGGTAGGAGTTCAGCTGACAAGTTCAAAAACACATACAAGTTCTCAATTGCACAAGGGGGGAAAGGGCTAAGTTACCGCTAATTGTACATTACATGGTAGGAAAAAGTTATCTTCTTATTTTTAAAGACAGCCTTTTTCATGATGTTTTGTTGGACTTTTCAGGACCAGGAAAGATGTGAGAAAATGGGGTGGGGCTGAAAATCTGAGTTCAATTTGAGTTTTGAATGAAGTTCCAAGTCAAGTGGTGGTGATGTTGTTACAGTAGTGCCCAGAAACCACAAACAGGATTGAGGACTTATTGTGGTAGGCTGTGTATTATGATGTGTAAGTAATTTGTTTAGCTCTAATATGGATCAAGCAAATTTGTTGTGACTTCTGAAGCATAGGTTAGGATTATCCAGCCCAATGTTAAATCTTACTTGCCAGAACTCTTAACTTCTTCACTTACAAATTTGTAAATGTTGCACAAATTTGAAAATTTCAAACAAATGTTAAAATAGGAACTATCTGGAGTGAATTTTAGACCTAATGAAAGTGAGCTTCTTCTAGAACAAGTGCATGCCGGCCTTTTCTGTACACAGCATGAAAAATAACATGATGAATCTTGCCCATATGCTCAGGGTTTAGCTGATCGCCATATTTGGGGTCGGGAAGGAATTTTCCTCCAGGGCAGATTGGAAGA
Source organism: Eretmochelys imbricata (assembly GCF_965152235.1). Lineage (NCBI taxonomy): Eukaryota > Metazoa > Chordata > Testudines > Cheloniidae > Eretmochelys > Eretmochelys imbricata. The sequence goes on along the minus strand of NC_135575.1, from coordinate 52,677,049 downwards.
AGCCTTGGAGGTTTTTCGCCTTCGTCTGTAGCATGGGGCATGCGGCACTTGCTGGAGGATTCTCTGCTCCTTGAAGTCTTTAAACCACGATTTGAGGACTTCAATAGCACAGACATAGGGTGAGAGGTTTTTTGCAGGAGTGGGTGGGTGAAATTCTGTGGCCTGCGTTGTGCAGGAGGTCAGATTAGATGATCATAATGGTCCCTTCTGACCTAAATATCTATGAATAACACTGGGATTTTTAATAACTGACTGTTTTTAGATGCTTGTGTCTTCAGGTTCCAGTCCAAATAACAAGTAGTAACGAATGCCACCTTGAAGGTCGACTGCCAGAAGAAGTCAGAATGGCAGCAACACACTGGTGTAAATGTATTTTGTTTGCATTTTTTACTATTTCTGTGAAAGCAATGGAGTAGCTATCAAAACAAAATAATGCTAGGAATAGGCAGTGTGAGTTATTTTTATTTATGACAAACCACAGATCCAAGAGTCATAAAGGAACAATGGTCACCTGTTAACTTATTGACATTTTCTGATAGAGCCCTGAATCCTATTACAAATTTCATATCCATCCACATATAGATAAATCACAGTAATGCCGTGGATATGTGCTGATTGGTTTATTACTTGTTAATAAATATTTCAACTACAGAACTATTAGAAGCAAAGAAAAACAAATCCTATGATCTAGTTAAAATAATGCCACTTAAAAGAGTAACCGGTCAGAAAATAACAAGTGTTATAAAACTGTTTTTTTTTTTAAATGTTAAATGAATCTGCCACCGCCTGGTTTAAAATAATGTAGTTTGGGTGTTTGTTACACTATATCCATCTAAAGTGTGCTAAAATGCTAAACTGTGTAGTTTGTATATACAGTTTTATGATGCATTATCAATGGATGCTGTGCTGTACAGAATCACAAGATTGGGGACAGAACATGGGGTAACAAGTAATTTAATCTTGTTTCTCTGCTAATCATAAGGAGAGACAGCTCAATAGCATGTGAGGCATTAGGAATCTGGGACAAAGACAGGCTGAAGGGCCTTGGGGCAGAATGGGAGTCAGGTTTTAATGGGGCACAAGCAGAGGGTTCTGTAAAGCCTAGGGTGACCAGACGTCCCATTTTGGCAGGGACAGTCCCATTTTAAAGCCCTGTCCCAGCCATCTTGACTTTTTGGCAAAGTGGGCATTTGTCCCATTTGCACTTGCCGACTTGATCAGCTGGCAAGAGAAAACGGGACAAATGCCCATCTTTTTCAAAAAAGTGCGGTGCAGAGAAACATGCAGGAGGACAAGCGGCGGTGGCAGCCCCACACAGGTGCAGAGGTAGGGCTTGGTTGGGGGGAGAGGGGCAGGGCTTGGGCAGGCAGCGACACCAGTCTCAGCCTTGTGTGGGGGTAGGGGACAGTCAGGACTCGGGCAACTAGCTACGCCTGCCCTATGCAGAGAGTGGGGCTCTGGCCAGCCCTATGTGGGGAGGGAGGCTCGGGTGAGTGGCTCAGGCCAGCCCCATGTGTGTGGGGGCGAGAGCTTGGGCTAGCCCCATGTTTTCCCTTTGAGAAATATGGTCTCCCTAGTAAAGCCGCAAAAGGTGGAATAGGATCCAGGATTCCTGAATCCCAACATTTCTCTCCTGTCTAGGAAATAACTGTGAAAGCCACTTGCAAAATGTCTGTCTCCAACCTCCTTAGTGATAGCAACATGTAGGTGATAACAACCTTTGGGCTGTTACCACATACTCTGTTACCTCATGTGACAGAGGAATGCACTGTGGATCTAAAGATCCAATCTTGCTGATGTGAGGGGTTGGTTTGGTTCTGCTTAATTGTTGTTTTTTTTGTTTTTGCTAAGATTGTTAAAGACTTAGGATATTACATCAATGATAAACTAGGAAATGCCAGAATTATGGTTGCCTGTGAAATGTTCCCGTGTGCATTTACATTATGATATAGTCTTTAATTATGTGATTACATACTATATTTTTCCTTCTGCAGGATAAATTGTTCACTAAATGAACTCAATCCTCATCCATGAGTGTTTAAGTAGCCCTTATTTCCTGATTTTTGCATGCTTAACTTACTCACCTTAGTGTTCTTTTAATGTAGTTTTTGGTATGTAATATATGTATGGGTTAAAAGAGAGAGAGAGAGAGAGAAAATACTGTGGTGGTGATTACTTAAATCTTGCCTTTAAGGTAGGCCTTTGCAAGAAGTTTTCTTGTAGCTACAATTTTGATGAGAGAGGAACAGCTGAAGGGGGCCCCACAGAACTGATGCCTCAGAAATGGCCTTTTCCTTTTTCAGGTACCTGGGGATATAAGGGGCTTGCGAGAGGCAAAATTCTCTGCTTTTTTTGTATGGATCTTTACTTCCACTGCACAGAAAGTCTGGGAGGGAATTTTATGTGGCTTGTACAACAAACCTCATGGGCTTCCCTCCCACCATTTTTTTTCTGATGAAGAGGCAGTTGGACCCTATAATTTACATTTGTCCTTCACGTCTGCTACTGTGTATCAGCTTTTATTTTTTGGCAGTCTGTGTGGCATTTATAATTAATTCAAACAAAAAATCATTAACCTTGAGTAAAATTTGCTAGACTGCATGTCTTCCACCAACACAAACCCTCTACCTTCCCTCTCATTGGTTCCCTTTCAACTCTTCCTTTCCACCACCCATAGCCCCATATTTCCATCTCATCCTGAACCACCAATGGTCACCCTGGAACTCCAGCCTTGTTTACTGGTTTTGTGTGTGTGTGTTTTGACGATTAATGCAATTTTAATTAGTCTTTCATAAATTACATTGTTCTATACATGGGTTTATATTTGTAAGTGTAAGGGAGGTATGGTGACAGGTTGTTCATGGTATATATGGCATAAGTGGGGGATCATTGTTCGTGTTTTTTAAAACATGGTATTTGTTTCTTTGCAAACATCACAGAACTGAAATGTGACAGGGGTGTTTTATAGATGATTGATTGTCCAGCTCATGGGGCAGCAGCACTGAGGGAAGCCCTACACTGATGCCTCAATTTAGAGAGACTTTGCTCCCCTGGCACACCTAGAGAACGCTAAGAAATGTGAGGAAAATAGGGCAAAAATCAGAAAGGAAGAAATTTCCAAAAATTCCTCTGCAAAAATTAGTAAGTATTTTTGGAGTCGGTTAGCAACTATAGAAATCAAGCTTATAATGCAAATCTAGCTTCGATCTCCACTATGGAGTGGACAAGCTATGATTGTTCCATAAAGGGACTTAAAGTTTTACTTATACTTTGTGGTATTTAATGAATTCTAACCCTGTTTACCTGACCTTGGTGGGGCTTGGAATAATAGAAATTCCCTCTCGGGCAGAGGAAGTAAGTAAGTCTCAGCTGGGAGCAGCTCAGGCCATTTTCCATATGCATTTTCCCTCCCCACTCCCTTCATATCTGGCAGATGGGAGCTGCTGCTTCGTTATTTCCCCCTTTTCCTTTCCCCCCATCATATTCTCATGCTGATTGGCGTAGTGTGGAGGGAGTTCTAGGGCTTGTCCCATCTACCATAGCTTTCATTGGGCACTACAGGTGCTACTGTGATGGATCATTGGCTCCTGTGTGGTGATGATGAGGGAGCCCTGTGGTAGTTTGTCTCCCAGGTGGGATAGCCCTGTTTCCAATCCACTCTTAATCTAGTTGCTGTGTCTCCTGTGACGCCAGTAAGTGCTATGCTGATCACCAGTTTTGTGGTCCGGAGGTGATTTTTATGATATATTTTAAAAAATGGCTAACATCTGTGTGGAGTTGTCCATCTCCATATGGGCCTCCAGAAGTTCTGGCTTGGTGGGGCTGGGAAGGGGAGTTAAATGAAAATCACAACTTTTGCGGATTACGGTGTGGTTAGTAAATTCAGAAGGGTCTGATTGAGGTCTCTGTTACCCAGTGTGCTGTTTGCGCATCGATTCTGAGCATGGCATGATATAGTGAAACAGTGTGCTTATATGGCACAGTTTGTGGCTCCCCAGCATGTAGGAGGGAAGTGAGTCAGTACTTTGGCTTCTAGTCATGGCTTCTTGGTTGGCTTATCCTCAGGTTTATAGTACATCAAGCTCCATCCATCCTAGCTGAGAACTGCACTAGAGTAATGGTATCTGTGTCTCATTGTTTCCATGTCCACATTAATGTGTGAAAGCCAGAATAAGTATCATATTTATTTTTTTCATTAAACAGGTCATTAACATTGAGATAATTAACTGATAGATTATTATTACTATTTATGCTTGCAAAAGTAAATTCAGTTCTCCTGAATCCTTTGCAGACCAAATGCATTTCATTCTTCACAATATGTGTTGACATGTACTAGTATTCAGAAAGGAAAATGTTTGATTGATTATCTGATGTAGTTCGTCTCTCACTATCTATGTAGAGATTTATGTTACATTTTCAGTGGTTAAACAAGACTGTGTTGAAAAGTCAGCCTTACGAGGAAGCTTCTCGTATAAAATTCAAATCAATTTTTGAAATATAATGTACATTGCTTTGTTGTAATACTAAAGATGTATCTACACATGCATTCTATGATGTGGCAGTGAAGTACAAACTATGCTGGATTTAATTTTAAAAGTAGAAATCCTGATATTAAGGTTTCCAAAGCTTACCAATTATGAAATACTTTATACATCTTATTTGGATGAGCAATTAGGACTGCTGGGAAGAGATGTGGTGCACCTAACCAGGAAGGAAAAGAGCATCTTGACACATATACCGACTCGCCAACATTGTGAGAAGGGCTTTAAAATAGATGCAAAGTATGCAGGTGTCAGAAGGCCACAAGTAGGTTGTGACATATCATTCCATATTCTTTATGAAAATATGCTTATAATATAAACATGACATAACTGAGATATACTTTATGCAAGATGGCTCATGTGAGATATCATTGGAAAGATTATGATTTACTGAATGTGATTATCCTATTTGTATGAGTGTATCATGTCTGTATCTGAAATTAGGAATATTGGCTATGTATCTGCATTTCAACTATGCTACTTGGGGTGACGCCCACTGCCAACACTTCAGGTACAACAATGGAAAAGCCAGCCAGGGCAGATGGCCTATCAACAGGGACAATGCACTGTAAAAGAGTTTAGTCTTCCTGTAAACCTGTGGGTCAGCCTGTGAAGAACTGCTACAAGGGTCCTAGAGAGTCAGGTGGTCTTGTCATCTGATACTAAAACATTACCCGGGACTTCTAACTTTACACTGTAAGGGAAGAGGGGGGTCAAACTAGGAAACAAAGGACTCCCACCTTATGCAAATCCTATTTAAGGGTGGAGAGTGAGGTAATCCTGGTAGTCAGTTCTCTCCTGCTACCCCAACCAAGATAACTGCTGGAAACAACAAAGGGTTTGGCTACACTTGCAAGTTAGAGCGCATTAAAGCAGCCCCAGACACCCTAACTCACGACCCATCCACACTGGCAAGGCACTTAGAGTGCCTGGATTCTGCAGCTGGAGTGCTCCTGGTAAACCACCTCCACAAGAAGCATAACGCTTGCTGCGCTTCGGCTGAAACGCCTCAGTGTCAGTGTGAATGAGGTGTTGCATTACTGTACAATGATCGGCGTCCAGAAACGTCTCATAATCCCCTGAAGTCAAGTGGCCACTCTTGTCATTTTTTTGAAATTGGCTATAGGAATGCGGATATGCCCTTTCAAAGCTCTGTTTCTGACAGCCGGCATGCTTATATGCTCCGGGACAAAGCAAGCCATTAGTGTGGAATGTTGCTGCTGTAAATGTGTGTGAGAGAAAGGCATGGGGGAGGGGGGTTTCTGCTGCTGTCTGAACTTACAAGACAGCATGCTGATACACTTTCAGTTCCCCAAAAATGTACTCTCTCTCCCCCCACATACACACAACACACTCCCTGTCACACTCCACCACCACCCCCAAACCCCCGTTTGAAAAGCATGTTGCAGACACTTGCATGCTGGGATAGCTACCACAATGCACTGCTCTTTGTAGCATTGCAAGAGCTGCTAATGTGGCCACACCAGTGCATTTGCAGCTGACAGTGTAAACACATGACAGCGTTTTCTCTCCTGCGTTCTCCGAAGGCTTGTTTAACTCCCAGCGCTCTACATCTGTAAGTGTAGCCATGCCATAAGTCTGAATGGGGGGAAAGAACTGGGCCCAGGCTGGAACTGCATCTGGCCTGTGAAGAAGATTATTAGAACCACATTTAGAGTGAGAACTCACATGTAACCAGTTTCTTTATTGTATTAAGCTTAGTTTGCGTGCTCTGTTTTATTTTCTTAGTAATCTTCCTTGTTCTGTCTGCTACCTCCTTAACTACTTAAAATACAACTGTTATAGTTAATAAATTTATTTCTGGTTTATAATATAACCCAGTTTATGTGATTTCTAATGGAGGGGGAGGGAGAAATTGTGTATACCCTCTTCCACATTGAGGGAAGAGGCAAATTTCATTATATATCTTTGGGGCTGTACTCCAAGGGAGGTGGTCATTTGAGTGCTGGAGAAAGTCCCTTAAACTGAGTCTTCCCAGAGCTGATCTGCAGCTGGGTGTGGCCCTGCCTCTGTGTGTGTGTGTGTGTGTGTGTGTGTGTGTGTGTGTGTGTGAGAGGAGGTTTTAAGAGCCTGGCTCTGCAAGACAGGTAAAGGGGGACCCATGCTGGCAGAACAGGTAAACAGTGGTATATCAGCACATCAGGTGACTTCCCAAGGGGTCCAACCCATCACACAGGTATAAGAAAAAATGACCTTAGAAGAGTGCTAAATATCGGGAGACGGGGGTAGAGGAGGACTGGAATATTACAGTAGGGTCATCACAACAATAAGAGGCATAATAGTGGAGGAATCTGCATAATATCTTATATGTCTATACACAAACAGAAGGAATATGGGGAATAAACAGGAAGAACTGTAAATATTAGTAAATACATGAAATTATGATTTAATAGGCACCACAGAGACTTGGTGGTATAAATCTCATGATTGGTATAGTGGGGAATAACTTGTTCAGGAAGAACAGGCAGGATAAAAGGTAGGTGATGTTTCATTATACCTCAAGAACACATACAATTGTTTTGAAGTCCAGAAAGGTGAGAGCCAGATGAGTTGAAAGCCTGAGTGCATACAAAAGCAGGGGGAAGAGATAATGTCATGGTAGGGGTCTAGTACAGGCCACCAAATCAGGAGGAAGAGGGGGATGAGACACTTCTATACTGACTAACAGTAATATCCCAAACAAGACCTGGTAGTAATGGGGGACTTTAACTACCCAGACATCTGATGGAAAAGTAATATGGCAGAACAGAATGTCCAATAAGTTCTTGCAAGGTATTAGGGAACAACTTTGTTTCAGAAAGTGGAGGAAGTAACCAAAGGGACAGTCATTTTAGACTTTATTCTGACTAATGGAGGGATTGGTTTTGAATTTGAGGGTTGAAGGCATTTTGGGTGAAAGATCATGAAATGATAGATTTCACAATTACTAAGGAAAGGAAAGGAAGTTGTGAGAGCAGTAGAATAAGGACAGTGGACTTCAAAAAAGCTGACTTTAACAAACTCAGAGAACTGGTTGGTAAGGTTCTATGGGAAGAACAAGGGAAAAAGGAGTTAAGGAGCGCTGTCAATTTTTCAGACGTATTAAATGTGCAACAGAAAACTATTCTGATGCTAAGGAAAGATAGGAAGAATCATAAAAAGCCAATGTGGCTCCATCCAAAACTCTTTAACACCTTGAAAATCAAAAAGGAATTCTACAAAAAGTGGAAACATGGACAAATTGCTAAGGAGAAGTACAAAAGAACAGTAGAAACATGTAGGGACAAAATCAGAAAGGCTAAGGTACAAAATGAGTTACATCTAGCAAGGAACATAAAAAGGAAGAAGAAGAGGTTCTTTAAATATATTAGGAGCAAGAGAAAGACAAAGAAAAGTGTAAGTCTTCTGCTTAGTCGGAAGGAGAACTAATAATCTGTGACACAAAGAATGCTGAGGTGTTCAATGCCTATTTTGCTTCAATCTTCCTAAAAAAAAAAAAAAAGTAAATTGTATACTTAATACAACTAATATTAACAACAAGGGGGAAGGAAGGCAAATCAAAATGGGGAAAGAACAGGATAAAGATATTTAGGTAAGTTTGATTTATTCAAGTTAGCAGGTCCTTATGAAACTCACTCTAGAGTATTTAGGTAATTAGAACTCAGAACTGTTAGCGATTTATCTTTGAAACTGCATGCACATAGGTGAGGTTCCAGAGGAATGGAGAAGGGTAAACAAAGTATCTATCTCTGAAAAGGGGAACAAAGAGGACCTGAGGAATTATAGACCACTGAGCCTAACTTTGGTCCTCAGAAAGATACTGAACAAATTATTAAACTATTAATTTGCAATTAAAAGTCATAGTCACCATGGAATTGTCAAGAACAAATCATGCCAAAGCAGCCTAATTTCCTTCCTTGACAGGGATAATGTCCTAGGATAGGGAGGAAGCTGTTTATTTTTGATTTTTAGTAAGATTTTGACACGATTCCACATGACATTTTCATAAGGAAACAGAGGGAATGAGATTTAGATGATATTACTATAAGGTGGTTGCAAAACTGGTTAAAATTGCATACTCAAAAAAAGAAAAGGATTACTTGTGGCTAACAGAGTAACAAATTTATTTGAGCATAAGCTTTTGTGAGCTACAGCTCACTTCATGGGATGCATTCAGTGGAAAATACAGTGGAGAGATTTATATACATAGAGAACATGAAACAATGGGTGTTACCATACACACTGTAAGGAGAGTGATCACTTAAGGTGAGCTATTAACAGCAGGAGAGCGGGGGTGGGGAAAAAACCTTTTGTAGTGATAATCAAGGTGGGCCATTTCCAGCAGTTGACAAGAACCTCTGAGGAACAGTGTGGGGTGGGTGGGGTAAATAAACAAGGGGAAATAGTTTTATTCCAATTCAGCAGCCTCTCGTTGGAGTCTGTTTCATCATAGGGCCTAATCACATCAGCCACACTATCAGAGGCTCGTTCACCTGCACATCTACCAATGTGATATATGCCATCATGTGCCAGCAATGCCCCTCTGCCATGTACATTGGTCAAACTGGACAGTTTCTATGTAAAAGAATAAGTGGACACAAATCAGATGTCAAGCATTATAACATTAAAAAAACAGTTGGAGAACACTTCAATCTCTTTGGTCACTCGATTACAGACCTAAAAGTTGCAATTCTTCAACAAAAAGACTTCAAAAACAGACTCCAAGGAGAGCTCCATAATTGTCTGGCTCTAGTTTGGTACAGATGAGGCCTCACTTGAAGTACTGTGTCTAGTTCTGGGCACCATACTTTAGGAAAGATGTGGAAAAATAATAAAAGGTTAATAAAACACTGATCTATGCAAACCATTTTTTATAAAAACTGCATGTTTAGTAAGAACAGGTTAGACAGACACCTCTCAAGGATGGACAATGTTTCTTTGCTCTGCGTCAGGGCAGGGGGCTGAGCTAAATAACCTCTCAAGGTCCATTCCAGCCTACATTTTGATTCTATTGTGGCTTTGAGTTGATTGCTTTTGGTTTCTCATGTTTACTGCTACATGTTGTAATTTTTGAATGAGATGCTGTTTCACAATTAAATAACTTTTGGCCAAAGCATGCTACTTTCTTTCTGGATGTGACCCTGAATATAACAGTAGCAGAACATTATTTTTGAAATTGTTGGAGATCAGTTTTCTCTCTCTCAGCTCCCCTCACCCCCACCCCACTAATTCCTGTGAGCATAAGTTAGGTAAAACAACTTGAGTAAAATAACTTTGAAGTATGCAATACAGGCAGTGATAAATGAAAAATATTTGCAATGTAACCACACAATTAAAAAAAAATATTTCAGGGATTTTTACCCCTTCCCCCCCCAAAGAACACAAAAACTGCACCCTTTTTGTTTGTAATACATAAACCACCCGTTACTTTCTCATGTGAGTCCATATCTCAGAATCCTGTGTTTCAACCAAAATACTCCAGATGATGCCATATATAAACAAAACTGGTATTAACATTCCATGTGAGTGAATTAGAAAATTGCAAACATATATCCCTGATGGTGATAATATTTTTTTTATTATTGCTTATTCGTTTAACTTTTGTAATGCACCTAGAGATTTTGGTAGGTATAATCAAACAAGAGTTAAATCAAATATGTAAATGCATTTACTCTAAACCTAATTTCTGCAGCCATATCCATTCAGAAAATTATCTTCACAACCAGAAGGAATAGAAACAGTCATTTTAAAATAAAGTTTAGTGTTTGTAGAAAATGAGAGGAAACAGATTTTTGCAGCCTCTCTTAAGGTTGCCACAAGTAGGTTAAGGACCGCTGTTCTGCAGGAATGGCCGCACGCATTCCAGTCTACAATGGATTTATGCCCCAGTGTTTGTCTAATTATTGCATGTGGCATGTCTAGCACTTACAGGGTCTTTTTCTCCATGCTCATATTGATTACATCTTTTGCTACTTATCCTGACTGAGAGGAATCCAGGATACAGGGAACTGACAGGTTGCACCTGAGACTCCCTCCCTCCCCCCTCCCAAAGCCTTTCAATTATCTTGTTTAGAAAAGGGAAATTAGATACTTAGGGTGGAATTTTTAAGTGTACTGTATTGACCTAACTCTGCTCCATTGAAGTTAATGCTAAAGCTAGTATTGTTTACAGTGTGAGCAGAGTTAGTTCAACACTGAGCATTTATGAAAATCTCACCCTAAATGGTAGTTGGTGAGGTCTCTAGCATTGGTGGAGGGTTCATCAGAACTTATTTCCCTGATTCACTTCTATTATCGTTTATTCTTTATTTATTTGTATTACAGTTGTATCTAGGAGCTCTTCCCCCACCCCACCACCCCACCGCTTACTCTTTTCTGTTAAGAGCCACATCAGCACAGCATTATAGAACAGTAATGCCCTGGCAACATCTAGCTAACAGTAAAAAATTGAAATATAAATAAAATCAATGTGAAATAATTAGAATTGCATTGATTTACAGTATACAGTGCTGTGAGAACACTTGAAGGAGTGCTCTCACTGTCTGCTTGAGAATAGAGAAGGAGAAATTATACAGTAAGAAGTCTCCCTGTTATGGGAAAACAAAGTGCTACCCGGTCTTGAGAAAAGGCAAAACAGTCATACAATAGAGACTCATTGGGTCCTATTGTTCCCTGCCTTTTGGAGACCTCTCCATTTTCCACCTCCATGGTGGGCTAGCAGATGTGAAAACGAGGGATAATAAGTAAAAGAGAAACTCTGGTGATTTGGGGATCTGTCTGCAACTTATGAATTCTAGTTGATACTGTGAAGTTATTATTAAGTTATTGAACTGCTGTATAATGGGAAGTCCTTACGTAACTGTGTGTCCACTATTGCTTAGAGGACCTGCACCACAAATACACCAGACTGAGGACAATAGGGATTTTAATGATTTCTTTGACTGGGCAATAGATATGCTAACTGGGTTTGCTTGAGCTGAGAGACGATACTTCTTCCTGTCTAAGGAAAGGGGTGGAAGTAGGAGAATGGAATATTCACAAACACAGGCCAGAGAAGACAGGTGACCAAGCAGGAGTCCATAAAGGGACTCACAAGCGGAAGACAAACAAGAAGTTTGGGCAGGAGGGAAGGAAGAGAATAGACCAGGGTCAGAGCAAGAAAGATGATATAAAAAGAAGGCTCTGTTTCAGAACACAAAGAATTCTCTGGAGCAGAAGGATGGACCCATGGGGCTCTGACCTCAGAACAAAGAATGCCTTGGAATAGTGAGGAAGCTGAGGCAGGGAAATGTGTGTAGGATTCATTATTTTTTCTGTAGATCTAGCTATTTCTTGTGTGATTAAGTAAAAAGCAAGAATGTGTTAGAATTCTGTGCAAAGTGTCCTATATGTTTAACTCATTCTTCCTGGCACTCTGTGACCTGCTAATGGCTAATAGACCAGCTGGAGAATGATGAGCTTTCTCCAGGGCTGGCTAGGCGAAATGTCTTTTAGATCGTGCATTACAGTCCCATACATTAAGCTTCAGAAATCCCAGGTTTGATTCCAGCCGCCACCAACCAGGCTATGTAGGCATTACATGTGCTACACCTACCATGTGGTCCTCTTGAAGTAAACCAGAAGGCTCTCACCTTTGGATGGAGTTCTGACATTTCTGACATAGTGTTTAAGTATGTGGGGGGGAGGGAAGAAGGAGTCTAAGGAGTCAACAATGATTCCCAAAAGCAGGACAGTGTGGTCCCAGCCCTCAGGATGGTGTGCTAGACAGAGGGTCTTGCACCTGAGAAATGTGCGTAGGGATCCCAAGACTGGGATAGTGCCTGGACTCTGTTCAGACTTGGGAGGCTTAAAACAGTGGTAGATTCAATGGCTCGATACCTTCATAGCAGTCTGCTGAGTCATCATCAGGGGGAGCCTGGGAAAATCTGAGACGGAAGTAGAAAAGGGAGAGAGAAAAAATGAGTAGAAGAAGAACAGGAGGGAGAGGGAAGAAGACCTAACTGGGTAAAATCCAAGACTTGAAACCTTTTTGAAGATCTATAGAAATAAAGTTCCCCTCCTCATGGAAAAGAATTTTCAGCCTCCTCATATTTCATTTAAAAAGTCTAATAGGGATTTAGGGAACTCTGACAGGCCACAGCTGATCTTAAAAATAATAAGCAGATCTTAAAAACAACTACAAGTAAGTGACATTAAATTTCATGGCCAATCTCATTTTAAAAAAAAACTTAAGATGATAAAGGGGGGAATCTCTACTAACAGCACAGGCTTCTGGAATGAAATATGATTTTAATATTATTTGGCTGTGACTCTGGGGTATGATTTTCAAATTGTACATATATGTCAGAAGTCTCAGAACTATCATTTACTTCAGTGGAAGTGTGAATGAGTTGCTGGGGGAAAGGTGTTTCCTGGTTTTTCTAATGTGTGAAGTCTTGTTCATCATATTTGTTAGCACTGATTGAAATGGGAGAAGAGAATGTGCTTCTAATAACCCTAAAGAGCAGAGGAATGGGAAGACAATGTGTTCTTATACCATTATTGAACATGGTGAATAAAGGGGGGAAATAGTTGAATCTCTCCCACTGACCTAAGAATAAGTTAAGAAACCAAATATCTAATTAGCTGCAGTAGTTGTGTCACATACTGATGGGCCTCTACACATTTGCACTTCTTATTGTCCTTAGAAACTCTTAAAACAACATAAAGAACCCCTTCTTATTTTAAACACTGCTCCACTCCTCTGGACACGTCTTCCTAATAATCAGATGAAAACGAAAAAGGCATAGTCTAGGTCTGTGGGACCCCATTGACTTCAGTTATCTTACATCAGATCCACACAAAAAATTGGCTCGAACCCCTTTAAATGTTTCTCTTCAAACAAAAGAAACCAACTACTAACTGAAAGCTTTAAGTGTTTCAGTATTTATAAGTCAGTCAGCATTTCTCCTTGAGGCTAAATATTGCTAATCACTTAGTGGTCACAATATACCACTGTCCTGAGGCTTTAATAAAATATGGGTAGCATTCTGGGTACTCTTCATAGCATAGCACATTCTCTTAGTAAGTGCTGAAACTGCTCAGCCTCACTTTAAGGCTCTTACCACAAATTATGTGGTAATTTCCACTCACAAAGCACATACAATGGAAGAGATACCCCAGTCCCATGTATTCAGGATGATATGGTTAAGGCACAAGATTGAGAGTTGGGAGATCTGTATTCTATTCTGGCTCTACCACAGATTCCTGTGCAACCTTAGGCAAATCACTTATGACCCAATTCAAAAACCACTGGAGTCAATGGAACTACTTAAGCCATTAATGCTTCATGCAATGACCTCATCCATAACTATAGGCTAACAAGCCTTTCCTCATTCAGCATTGTTGTGTGATCAAATTCATGAATGTTTAAGGGCTTATCAGAGCTTTACAGGGAAGGTTTATATGATAATAATACCTAGCTCTTATACAGTAGAAAGCACTATTCTTACTTACGGATTTCTATGTAGAATGCATATGAATAATATTTAAACTGTTTCAATACAATCTCCATATCAATAACTGAAATTCACATACATACTTGAGCACTCAACTGATCCCTTTCCAAGGGTCAGTGCATGTTTGAATGTTTGTAATGCTGTTAGCTGATTATGTGGTCCACTGGTGGACCCTTCCTGCTGCAGTGGACATATCAAGGATGATATTCAAATCAATGCAAATTTTAAAAAGAAATCCAGAATAGAACACTAATTATTTGTGAGAAACACATTTTATTGCAGAAGTTTGTTTTGCTGATACTGTACACAAAAGCTCAGGTGTGTGATAAAAGCTCTTGGTTTGAGAGAAATATGCTGCTCAGTTTTGATTGGGTTGATCCTCTCTTTTCCAACTGCCTTTTATTAAGTGAACTCCATCTTTAACAAATTATCTACTCAGAAATAATCAAGAAAATCTCAAGTACTAAAGTTTGCCGAAAGGAATCCAAGGACTTTCTGTTTGTATTAGTTTTAGTTGCTTTGGCTGTCACCTTAAAAACACAAAACAAATTTTCACTTCACTGTAGTAAATAAATGTACTTTGATTAATATTGTGCACTGTATTTCATATGCAGATTTCAAATTGCTTTCTGAAATCTGCAGTAAAAAGATGCTGCTTGGAGGGTCTTTAAGAGCAGAATCTGATAAAGTATTACTGTGCTAGGAGAGAATTAAACTGACTGGTGTCACACTGAAGCAAGCAAGCATCAGAATTCTTGCATGCCACTGCCAAAGTGAATTCTTTTCTTGTGGGGAATTGCTTATGGCAGATAGAGGGAATTTTGTTTGGCCAAGATTACAGAGATCAAATTTAGTCTTCCCAGCCCTTTTCTTTGCCCACATCCTCACTTTTGCACACACAAAATTAGACCATATGTTTTTAATGGAAAAGCTCTGCAGCACATTTGTGATCATTTTGTGCTTTACCACATGAGGCGTGCCTTTTCTGAACTAATTACTCGGTGAGAAAAGAATCTATGTGGAAAGACTGGAACCCAGCTGAGACCCTGTCTGGATAAACTGAGAAGGAATAAATAGATGGACTTCAGAGTCTGGAAAGTAATTAGGTGAAAGAACACCAGGGATGTTGTTGACCTCTGGTGACTGATTGATGGATACAGGCAAAATCCCTCAGCTTCAGTGTGAAAGACAAGTTTTAAACTCAGCTTATTAGGCTGTAATGAGCCAACTCTGCTTCTGAATGTGTCAATTAATGGATCTGAGTGACAGGGGACATCTCTGATGCTTGTGTATGAGAGCATTTCTTATGATTATCAAGTAAGAATTTATCAGATCAAGAGTGAAAAATAAGTCCAAATGTGGCCTGTAAGAATCAAATTCTGTACAAGGGCCTTCAACTGTCAATATGATGAAATATTTAAATATTTTGGAAAAAGCACATCCCTTGTTTTGCAGACTGTTTTTGTTACTCTATTATAAACAGGGATTTTACTATACAGAATACTATTTATGCTTCACAATACAGGTGCTTCATACTTAATGTACTGATACAGACATTTTTCAGTAACAAGAACAATGCAATAAAAATGAAAGTAAATCATTCCAAAACAAAATTGCTTTCAAACTAATTGAATGAGTCCAAAGCAATACATTAATAAACAAATACTAAATGACAGTTCAGATATAGGGACTTGATATATATGTAGGTAAGGACAAATAAGGTCTTGATTATGAAAGGTGATAAAAGTGCTTGTTCTGAGTATTAAAAATCACTTTGTCCACAACAAAACAGTGTTTGATTATTAAATATGGGTTGCAAGTTCAGGAGCAGTTTATTTCACTTAGGTCAGAGATACCAGCATAATATAAAAAGGTTTGGTAATGTCATTTTCTAGGAAACTTTAAGATTCTTGTTGTGCATTATCTTTTTGTAAAGGAAATGAAATGGATTATTGTGGGTATAACCAAGCTAGTGAAATTGGTATGTTCTTTGGAGTTGAGAATAAATAGCTGAGGTAACTGAACCATTAAAGAATCAGTGTTTCAAATGCAGCTTTTTCAGAACAAGTGTATATACTGGTGCATAAAGCTGCTGTCTTCTGTTCTTGAATTTTTTTCAAATTAGTTCTGTTCTATAAGCACATATGACACTGATCCATATGAAATGAAAACATTGGTGCAGTAGCAGAAAATATGTTCAGTTCATCAAACAGGTTTGCCTCTGTTAAATGACTTACTAATACTTTACAACTAAAGTATTCTTTGTAACCTTACTATAATATGTTGATGACCTTTTATCATATGTGCAAATGATTGTCTCTCCTCACTGAAAATATGCCTAACTCAAACAAAGATATAGAGAGGTGAGAAGTAAGAGATGAAACAAATATTTTGTGCCCGACTACAACCCATTTATTCTATATATTTTTCATATAGATAAATATACCCATGAATGACTGTGCATATTCACATGTATTGTGTATAACATCACATCCCATAAACAGAGGTAATAAATTGTGGAGTTGTGTGAGGCAGGTGGCCTTTAGTTAGCTCACAGCTTTTGTTTGTGAAGACACTAATAGCTCATTTGTGGATTCACCAGACAGAGTAATGTACTCATACAAATAAGACCTTTGTTCCATCTTCATGTATTCATATTCTCTTTGTATATGCTTATATCTAACTGTATAAAATATAACTTCCAAGGAACCTACAAAACTAACATGGCTAGCAGTTGTGTTTTAACTAAGTTGAACAAAGTTGTACTAGAAACCTTGGGCATATTCTAAAAATATTGTCTCAAAGACCAGCCTAATTCTCCAGTCAATTACATGAGTTTTACATTGGTGTGATGTCACTGAAGTCAGCAGAGTAATGATGACCATAAAACTGGTTTATACGCTCCAGTGGCAAATCAAGCTCCAGGCATCTTAAAGATAAAGCAATGAAAAATCTGTGTCTTCTGCTATTCTGCTCCAACTGCATGTAAGAACCTCCTCATCTTGATGGGCCAGGTTCAAACCTTCTCCTCATTCAAGTCTCTCCTAAAATGTAATTTCTTTCCCAATGCCCATGCTAACCCACATCGACATCCTTCTCCATCGCAGCATCATGGAAGATATTAAAAAAAGAAGGTTAAATAATACATTAAAAACCTATATCTTTTATCTGTGTATGCTGTCTTCTCTGCCATGTAGTCTTTACTTAGGACAGGGACCATCAATATTTATGACATGCATAGCACCAACTCATTGGCTTTCAACAAGAAATACATATAATAACAAAAAACATCCACCAATTGAAGCTTTAGTTCAATTTTCGCTATATATTTCTCTGTTAAATGTTTAACATGACAGTAAAGTTACCTATCTGGTGTACAGTAAAGTGGACTAAATGCATAGAGATGGTGGATTGCATGCCCTGGGTTGTGCTGCGATGTCTTTGTGTCAATGGCAGAAGGTCTTGTCATTGGTCCAATCCTGACATTTCACATGAGCATCATGATTGGTTAGCAGGTGATGAGGTGATGCTGCTAAAGAGAGGGATTAAATTCCCTTTAGCAAGTGTGGAGCTATTGAGGGTGGTGGTGGTTCTTACGACATTGCAGAGGTTGGGAATTGAGGATAATGCCCTTCACTGAGAACTAACATCCAAGTCTGTATGAAGGTGGGTTGATCAACAAGGAGACCTAGATCTAGGCTATTCAGTGGTTTCTGTATGCAGTAGCCTGCATAGGTTTGCATCCTTTTGAATAGTCTGGGCCCTGATAGCGTCTTAGGTTTCAGAGTTTGGGTAAGCCTGGGACAGTTCAGCATGGAAGGCAAGGTGAGAAAAAGAACTGGGGTTGGGTGCTGCTTACTTCTTTTCACTGGTGCCAGGAGAGTTTGCATCGAGGAGTTATCCTGTTACAGTTACAAAGTTTTATGAAGCTGTTACCACTTTTCCCCAAAAACCTGAACATTCATTTAAGTCCTCATTGGCCATTTTGCCATTTGCAGTATGGAGGTACAGAGGAACATCCAACTTAAAATAGCAGAGGAGAACAGTTTGTGTATGATTATTTTTCTTCTTTGTATCGCTGTCAAGAGTGCCAAAATAATTGCTAAATTTACTGTATTGTGATTCCTCACTGTGTTCCTTCTCATTTAGTTGAGGCTTAAATATTACAATCCATAATCATCACTTGATATAAGTGCTTAAGCACCCTCATAGACTAAATGCCAGGGGTATCTAGCTTACACAATGTTTCTACTCTTTGGTCATGAAAGTCTTGAATTCCTTTAATCAATAGAAGTTTATCCAGGGTGGCATAGGGTATAGGTAAGGTTAGAGAGATCTTGGATTCTGAGTATTATATAAATGCTGTGGTGAAGTAACCTTGTTTAAGGACAATTATAGAGGTGTCCAAATTAAATTACCTCCATTCCTACTTAAGTGTCTTGTTCCTGAGAATTAAGCAAAGAGAAGTGTCTCAGTCCTAACCATGATTACCATTTTGCTATCATTTTCTTTATTTCAGTTGTTTATTTTGAGGCATCCCTTAGTGTACAGGAAAAGAATTCTTGGTAAATTTCTAGTCTCATTAACTATAATAAATAATTCCATCTTGATTTGATTTTCCTGAAGTAGTCATATGAGAACCAATTAATAATTCTGTCTAATTGTTGTTTCTCCAAATTACCAATTTTGCAAATTATTTTCTTTTGGTAATTTTGACTTTGAAAATTATCTGGCCTCTTACTCTGTTCTATGCCACAGATGTATTAATCCCTATCCCCTTAGGTGCTCCCAACCCCATTTCTATAAATGCATTGTTTAAATTTGACCGGGAGCTAAAATCTGAACTGGGGATGGGTGCGGGTGGGGGGGGCAGTAAGAGTTTTTTCCCCAGAAAGTCTCAAATGCATGTATCTGAAATGATGACACTTCAGATAAATCAAAAGACAGATTTATTTAAAGCAATTTTCTATTAATCTGCCACCTTCTGTCTGTCAACAACTATCTGAGAAAAGATGATTTTATGAGCTTGATGAAAGATCTTCTTGCCCTTTCCCCTAACAGTGAAGGAAAAGCCAAAGGACAGAAAAGATTTCCTTTAGAGGAAAGGATATGGATGAGTACTCCTAGATGAGGAACTTATCTCTCTCTGATAGGTGGTGCATTGCTCCACCTACTGCCAGGAGGGCTGCAACTCCAAAATTTCCTTTAGCCAGGCACCAGCTGCTCCTCATGCTCCCACTTCCGAGTTCCTTACTGGGCAAGTCCCCATCAGCCTTGGAGCAGCATTTCTTTAAGAAAGTGAAGGAAGGATGGTGTAGTAGATAGAGCATTTGACTGGGACTTGGGAGACCAGGATTCAATTCCCAGCTCAGCCTCACACTGTATGTGACCTTGGACAAGTCACTTAACTTACCCTCAGTCTGTTTGCTGTCTGTAAAATGGGGATAATATTTCCCCATCTCACAACAGTGTTATAAGGATAAATTGTATTAATGATTGTGACACTCTCAAATATGGTGATGAAGGCCAGATAAGTACCTAGATACAGACAGGAAGGGAGTTCTCATACTTTTATTACGGATGGGGAAACTTAATTCCCCTTGCTCTAACAGCTCACCTAAAGAAAACTGTCCTGATTATTGCACTATATAAATATATTACTGCCTATCAGGTTTGTGCTATAATGTGTCAAAAGTTACACCATGATTAGGTCTCAATTTAGTTGTGATGAGGTGCTCTACTCATCGTTGAGAACAATCAACTTCAGTATGGCCCTGTTTCTTTCGCCAACTTAAACTAAAGATGGCAGGAAAAGACTAAAAATAGCTGTTGATATTTTGTTCCATTTTTCACTAAAGTTTATGTGAGATCCATCATTGTGAGTACCTGGATTTTTATCAGCATCTGCAGCAGAAGCAATATCTTCTGATTGGGCAGGAAAGGAGATGAAAGTAAAATAGTGATCTTCCTAATTGTACTGTCACTGCTCTGTCAAACTGGTAAAGCAGTAATGTAACTGATATTTGGTCAGTACTGCAGATGGATTAGCAGTGATACACATGCAGCTAATCATAAAGGGTGTGCAGGGGTTTGATTTGATATATGCTACTCACCATCAAAGCCAAAAAGTGTGGAAGTCCCGCACTGTTCTTCCACTTAGTGTGTGGCGGGAAGAGAGACAGATCGACATGTCCTCTGCAATAAGCTCAATGCTTCGAACAGACTTTAGTTTCATTTTTGTCCATATTAAAGCAACTCAGTTTCTCCTCCTTTCACCACAATGTCCCATGGGTTTAAGTAGCCACATGTTATTACATTACAGTGTATAGTTTCTATTTTGTTATATGGAGAGGGAAGGGGGAGATTATTAAGGGCAATTGGAAGGTTAATTATTATTCATCAGGCCTTCTGTTGTAATGCTATCAGTGCCTTTTGTGACAGTGATTAAAATGCATATAAAATGGGAATGAGGGGGAAGGAACACAAGCTGAAATAGGGAAAGAACAGGTTAAAGAATATTTAGATAAATTAGATTCAAATTGGCAGGGCCTGATGAAATTCATCTGAGAATACTTAAGGAACTAGCTGAAGCAGTCTTGGAACCATTAGCAATTATCTTCAAGAACTCATGGAGGTCCCAGAGGATTGGAGAGGGACAAACATAATACCTATGAAAAGGGGAACCAAGAGGACCTGGGAAATTAGAGACTGTCAGCCTAACTTTGATATCTGGAAAAATTGTTAAGGAATCAATTTGTAAGCACCTAGAAGATAACAGGATTATAAGGAATAGCTGGCATGAATTTCTCAAGAACAAATCATGCCAAACCAACCTAATATCCTTCTTTGACAGGGTTGATGCCCTCGTGGATAAGGGGGAAGCAACAGATAAGATATTTCTTGAATTTAGTAAGGCTTTTGATACAGTCCCACATGATGTTGTCAAAAGCAAACTACAGAAATGTGATCTAAATAAAATTACTGTAAGGTGGGTGCACAACTGGTTGAAAGACCATACTCAGAGGTTTGATATCAATGGTTCATTGTCAGACTGGGAGGGCATATCTAGTGGAGTCCTGCAGTGCTCAGTCCTCAGTCCAGTACTATTCAATATTTTTATTAATGACATGAATAATGGAATGAAGAGTGTGCTTATAAAATTTGCAGATGACACCAAGTTGTGAGGAAGCACTTTGGAGGACAGGACTAAAATTCAAAACGGTCTTGACAAATTGGAGAATTGGTCTAAATTCAATAAGATGAAATTCAATAAAGACAAGTGCAAAATATTTCAAGTAAGGAGGAACAATCAAATCTCCAACTACAAAATGGGGAATAACTGGCTAGGTGGTAATATTGCTGAAAGGACCTGGAGGTTATAGTGAATCACACTATAAGATAAGTCAACAGTGTGAATCAGTTGCAAAAAAGGCTGCTATAATTCTGGGGTGTATTAACAAGAGTGTTTTATGTAAAAAAGGGGAGGTAATTGTCCCTCTTTGTTTGGCACTTAGCATGAGTATTGTGTTC
The DNA here is from genome assembly GCF_965152235.1 of Eretmochelys imbricata. Taxonomy (NCBI): domain Eukaryota; kingdom Metazoa; phylum Chordata; order Testudines; family Cheloniidae; genus Eretmochelys; species Eretmochelys imbricata. The sequence continues at coordinate 52,655,481 of NC_135575.1, read as the reverse complement.
AGTTTTGGGTGCCATGCTTTAGGAAGGTTGTGGACAAACTGTATGGAGTCCAGAGGAGAACAACAAAAATGATAAAAGCTTTAGAAAACATAACCTCTGAGGAAAGTTTTTTTTTTTAAAAAAATAGGAATGTTTAGTCTTGAGAAAAGAAGACTGAAGAGGGACTTGATAACAATCTTCAAATATGTTAAGGTCTATTTTAAAGAGGACTGTGATCAGTTGTTCTGCATGTCCATGGAATGTGAGTTAAGATGTAATGGGCTTACTCTGCAGCAAGGAAGATTTATGTTAGATATGAGAGAAAAACTTTGCAATTATAAGCGTAGTTAGGCTCTGGAATAGGCTTCCAATGGAGGTTGTAGAATCCCCATCATTAGAGGGTTTTAAGAACACATTGGATAAACACTTGTCAGGGATGGTCTAGGTTTACTTACTTCTGCCTCAATAATTTCTCGAGGTCCCTTCTAGCCCTACAGTTTGATTCTATGTCCACCTTAGTGATTTATTGTTAGATGCTGGGCAGAGGAGAAGGAAGCAATGACCAATGTGTGCACAAGTTTCAACTTCCTAAAAACTGGAAGAAAACTATTTGAAGTTAAATGAGCACAAATGCAACCATAATGTTCAGAGCTTCAACATGTGACTATGTTACACAGTCCACTATATCCATTCATTTGTGTAAAAGCACACAATCTTGATTTTCTTTTTCATAGAAAAGCCATTCTGTGCCAAATAAGTCAATTTCAAAGTAGAAGCACCCTCTGACATTTTTGGAGTTAAGCTGAACTGGTCTCTATAATAGTGAACTTTCATTAAGCACATTGCCCATATTTTAGCTACACAGCCTGCTTTTTATCAATTTTTCATCAAGTAGGTGTGAGGGAGAGAGCGGAATAGTAACACTCTAATGGATTTAAACCAATGGATATTTGGAGCCTTATCTTTATGAAGAACAGTCATGGCTCTAAGAACTCTACAGACATGAAACTAATCATTTCTTTTAAAAAAAATAGTTTGAGTTTATGAAGCCAACAATATTTTAGATAGTTTTCCCTCAGTGTCTCAACTATAAAAAAAATCAGCAAGAAATTATTTCTCATTTTTAACTAGTGACGGTATAATTAAAATGGACCATGTGGCATTTATTTACAGTTATACAAAAGTTGTTTGTAATTTAGCTTAAGTCAATTATATCTAGGAATTATAATATCTGAATCTAATTTATTCTCCTCAAGGAACACAAGCCATTCTTTAAGCTTCAGGATTGTTGTATTTTGTTATTTTCTTGCACAAAAAGGAACTGTATACTTGCATCACAAATTATTATTTCAGGTTAAGGTGAACAAAAAAAGAAGTCAATAAATTCTTCATGAGAAAGCATGTGTGTCACTTGTGGAGCAGGCTGCATCTCTCTGCTTTACAAGATGTCAGCTTGCTGGTACAGATCAGTACACTGTTTAGAGATTTAAAGGTGAAGTACAACAAAAGGGGGAAAAAAACAAAAATTACATTGTTACTTAAACCACAGGAATCAAGTTCAGTTCAGGAGACTTAGAAATTTGCCTCTTCACAACAGCCCCATATCAAATCTTGTGTTGCTAATCCCCTATCAATTTTCCTCCTTTGTTTCACCCTAGAACCACCATCCATCAAATTTCTCCTGCCTCTGTTTTGCACTGTTTTTTTCCAGATGGCTTCCCAGGCTCGTGGTCTTTGTTCCCAATTCTCACACTATCATTTAAAGATCTTGTGTGGTTCAGCAGCTGCTCTGCTCCATATTTAATTCTCACATGCCCAAGTACACAATGTGGTCTGAGGCATTGTGAAATTATGTTCAGATTTGATTTAAAATAAAAGTTAATGCTGTCAATTGACCTAACAGGAGGTGTTCTTCCTCTTTGCTAATTACTCCTGGTCAAGTCTGTTGGCTTGTATGATACAAAGTAATATGGAACTAAAATTATGGCACATGTTTTGGAGTCTGTTCTTCCAATACTATGTGTATGTTTCAGTCAATGCCTGTAATTTATGTACACTGACATTAAAATATGATCCTTTAATGAGGCTTTCCTTCAGCAGTATTTCTGAGATTGACCTCACTTCATGCTTGCCCCAATTTTATGTCCCTGGGCATATTGCAGATTATTGGGAGGGTAATTTCTTGACAAAAATGTGACTATCAAGAAGTGGGCAAAACAATCATGTTACAAATAAGGTAAATTTCAGTAATTTACCCTTTTAATTTTGAAATAATAATATAAAATACATATTGAATGAAGAGTCATCTAAGTCTGTTTATATATAGTGCAAGTTTATATTGATTAGACTCTTGTTAATGGCTAACAGAATGTAGGAGTTAGTAACTAAACCTCAGGCAGACTATGCTCTATTCATGGTAAAACAAAACTTCTATCTGTTTTAGTCTCACCTAACTATATCTAAGCAAAATAAGATTAATTTAGACAGTCTGTGCCTGCTTACGCTACATCTGATTTAGGCCCAATATACCTGCTTCTTGGATGGCATCTCCAATCATTGTCATACTATAGTAATCCTTTGAAGAAAAGTTCATATGGATCCCTATTAAGCAGTGTAAACATTTATACCGTAACCATTTTTAATCCTGCTTAAATCAGATTTGATGACAAATGGTATCCTTTCTCAGTGATTTTACTTAATTTCTTCCCAGAGCATTGCTACATGATTTTTTAAAAGATTCATATGATCCCTCATGAACCACATCTGTAAAGATTTTAATACATACATTTCTCCATACTGTCCAATTGACAATACACCCACCAAGTTTTACTTTGTTTTTAATCTTCAAATTGCAATGGTTGTAATGTTACTCTCTTACTACATGACAGATGAGAAACAAATCCTAAATGGTATGGAGTCAGGCAAAGTTTGCTACCATAAGGCAGTCTCATATTGCTTAGCTGTTAAGAATGACAGCATAGCCTACCTAGGGACATATTGGGCTGTTATGAGTATGTTTATTAGCAACCCTGGGGAATACAGTTCACATGTTGACTCAAAAACTATTGACTAATGGTGTTAGTTTTTCTTATTTTGCTCTTTAACAAAGTAAATCTAAATTCAGATTCTTCCTCATCATCTGTCTATTTATTCAAAGAAGGGTAGCTGACTGTTTTATCAAGCTAAATTAAAAGTACAAACTATAAGTCCTTCTCTTCATACTAAGAAACAAAATATCTACCTATTATAAATCACAAAGGGAACATTTCTTTAGTGTTATTACTACAGTAGCAGATGTGAATCTCCATTGACTTCCACTGGCCATCATGTACGCACCTGTGTGCATCATGTTCCAGCATCTTCCACAGTGTGTGAAGGGGTAGAATAATATATAAAAGATAAGTTAGGGACAGTTAAGGCTATTACATACTGACTATTTTGTCATTTCTACCATCTTCTCTGTTTTCTTTGAAGTACACGTTTTACATTTATTGTATGATTTGCTCTTGTTACTTTATTATAATATGCATGGAATAGATTGTAGCACAAACAGGAATATCACGAACAAGGTGAGCTCCCAGACAGCTGCACTGGGCAGCACAGCATGGGGAGGAGGTGACCAGCCCTCTGTGAAGAAAGAAGTGGTTCGGGACTATTTAGAAAAGCTGGACGAGCACAAGTTCATGGGGCTGGATGCGCTGCATCCAAGAGTGCTAAAGGAGTTGGCGGATGTGACTGCAGAGCCATTGGCCATTATCTTTGAAAACTCATGGCGATCGGGGAAGGTCCCAGACGACTGGAAAAAGGCTAATGTAGTGCCCATCTTTAAAAAAGGGAAGAAGGAGGATCCTGGAAACTACAGGCCAGTCAGCCTCACCTCAGTCCCTGGAAAAATCATGGAGCAGGTCCTCAAGGAATCAATTCTGAAGCACTTAGAGGAGAGGAAAGTGATCAGGAACAGTCAGCATGGATTCACCAAGGGCAAGTCATGTCTGACTAATCTAATTGCCTTCTATGATGAGATAACTGGCTCTGTGGATGAGGGGAAAGCAGTGGATGTGTTGTTCCTTGACTTTAGCAAAGCTTTTGACATGGTCTCCCACAGTATTCTTGCTAGTAAGTTAAAGAAGTATGGGCTGGATGAATGGACTATAAGGTGGATAGAAAGCTGGCTAGATTGTCTGGCTCAACGGGTAGTGATCAAAGGCTCCATATCTAGTTGGCAGCCGGTATCAAGTGGAGTGCCCCAAGGGTCGGTCCTAGGGCCAGTTTTGTTCAATATCTTCAATAATGATCTGGAGGATGGTGTGGATTGCACCCTCAGCAAGTTTGCAGATAACACTAAACTGGGAGGAGAGGTAGATACGCTGGAGGGTAGGGATAGGATACAGAGGGCCCTAGACAAATTAGAGGATTGGGCCAAAAGAAATCTGATGAGGTTCAACAAGGACAAGTGCAGAGTCCTGCACTTAGGACGAAGAATCCCATGCACTGCTACAGACTAAGGACCGAATGGCTAGGCAGCAGTTCTGCAGAAAAGGACCTAGGGGTTAGAGTGGACGAGAAGCTGGATATGAGTCAACAGTGTGCCCTTGTTGCCAAGAAGGCCAATGGCATTTTTGGGATGTATAACTAGGGGCATTGCCAGCAGATCGAGGGACGTGATTGTTCCCCTCTATTCGACATTGGTGAGGCCTCATCTGGAGTACTGTGTCTAGTTTGAGCCCCACACTACAAGAAGGATGTGGAAAAATTGGAAAGAGTCCAGCGGAGGGCAACAAAAATGATTGGGGACTGGAACACATGACTTATGAGGTGAGTCTGAGGGAACTGGGATTGTTTAGTCTGCAGAAGAGAAGAATGAGGGGAGATTTGATATCTGCTTTCAACTACCTGAAAGGGGGTTCCAAAGAGGATGGATCTAGACTGTTCTCAGTGGTAGTGGATGACAGAATGAGGAGTAGTGGTCTCAAGTTGCAGTGGGGGAGGTTTAGGTTGGATATTAGGAAAAACTTTTCCACTAGGAGGGTGGTGAAACACTGGAATGGGTTACCTAGGGAGGTGGGAATCTCCTTCCTTACAAGTTTTTAAGGTCAGGCTTGACAAAGCCCTGGCTGGGATTTTTTAGTTGGGGATTGGTCCTGCTTTGAGCAGGGGGTTGGACTAGATGACCTCCTGAGGTCCCTTCCAACCCTAAAATTCTATGATTCTATGATCTCATACAAGAGAGATTTACACACATAGTTTTCTCAGAATTGCACCTTTGGAGAGTGGTGGGTGTTTGTTGTTTTTGTCCTGTAGACCTGGCCTTGGATTTGGGGCTAAACTCCATGGTCTGTTTTGCTGGCCACTACCTAGAGATGGCTCATGACATGATGGACCACATTGCATAAATTAATTTGGAGAGGGGAAATAATGCTAACTTTGTGAGTGTCCAAGCTGCGTGGAATTCTTTCAAAAGGTATTCCATGGGGGGTTAGAGCAAGGAAGAAGTAATGCATAAATATTTTAAAATGCAAGCTTTAATAAAAATAAAATCTATGCCCTTATTCGTGTGAGTAGTCCCAGTGACTCTAATGGGACTCTGATAAAAATTTGCAGGATAAAGTCCATTGCCTGGAATAAAAACTCCCAAAAGGTACAAAACACCACCTTTCATCTAATGGGTTGCAAACTCAGAAAACTCAGGTATGACCATTTTATTCTCATTAACTATTTCACTGCTGATTGTTTTGGCAAAAACATGCAGCTACTTTGGATTTGTTGGAGGAACCTGATTAGGGACCCACTTTCTTCCTTCAGTTGTGTTTGATACAAAGACAGAACATGTTGAAATTACATGTATAAACATTATTTTTAATACACATTTTAAAACAGTATTTTTTAAGTAAGAATCATTTGAATTCTTGCAAGGAATGCATTGTATGTCTGCTCCTGTAACTGACTTGTCAGTGGCTCATGAAGCCACCCAGAGTACGGGTGGGCTTTTCTATGATGTTATATACTCATTTTTTGCAGCATGAGACACTGAATTGGGAGGTACTCTGGGATTACAAAAACAATTTATAGCCTAGAAAAGCTCTACAGGATGTAACTTTTCTTGTTCTCTGTCACAAAGAAGTAGGCATAGGTTTGTAGAAGTTCTTTGTGTTGACGCAAACAAGTGTTTGGGTTATTTCCCCCCAGTGAAGCGTGGATTTTCTTCCATTCCCCTTTTATTTTATTCCAAATTGTCCACGAACAATGACAATGTATGGGGTGGGATGGTGGAAAAGGCATTGATGTCAAAAAGTAGTCGGAAAGTGGTTGTAGTGCCTCAGTAATACTTCCACTCATTGGCATCTTGATTGAGTAGACTTGAGTAGAGTTTTCTATAAGTAAGCTTTCAAATTTCAAAGGGTCCACGAGTTTTCAGGAGTGGACTATGGTCATGGTTTGTTCTGAACTTGGAGCATGAAAAGTTTGGATTTTTCAATAAAGGAGGAAGTTGTCTGATCAGGACAACAGATAGTTTGTGTTTCTTATGCCCAAGTCCAGCCGGAGGAGCCAGTCCAAGGTATGGCAGGCAGTGGATTTTGATTGAGAGTATTGTCTGTGAGACCTCATATAGTGTGGAGTTTTTATAAGATCTTGGTGCTGTCAAATCAGAGGCATTTTTCATGTGAACACTGAAGTTTCCAAAGACAATGAACCTTGTAGACATAATCAGACAGCATCTGAATCATTCCTTTGTGAAGTCTTTGGTGGTTGGAAGTCTACATGCTAGCAAGATATCCACATTGATCTGTGAATCTGGAAACAAGATTAAGATGGTATAGTAGAGACATCTGAAAGAACGAAACGGAATCAAAATTCTGCTGTTTAATGAATGCTACCATTTAATGGGCTCTCTTTGCTGATTTTCAGCTCCTGCAGTTCAGACCAATAGACTGTATTACTCATGTAGCATACTGCAACTCTCCTATACTGAGTGTATTTTTGAGTGCTTCAAAATATTCACAATGCTTTACAGTTTGAGTGCTCCAGTTACAAGCAGCACGAAACATAGAGAAGTACCTCTTTTATTTTGATTTAAAGCATGACCATGTCCATAAAAATGACAGTGTAAAAATGATATCTTCTTGTTCACATTGTGAGTTCTGAATTCATCTGCTTCTCTATGGACACAAATAAAATTTTAATAATAGCACTGTCGAGCAAGTGCACCCGTGGCAGTGAGTTGGGTATTCTGCCCCTTGTATCATCAGATTAAAATAAAACATCCTGATTTCAGAATCTATCCTGGTGATGATGAAACAGGCTAAATGAATACCACTCAGTGTTTAGATCTCAAGCTGAGTTTGCGGGGTTGGCAGTTAGAAAAGCCATTGTAATTCTGCAATGTTCTTTTTCAGAGGGTCACTTGACTGTACTTCAGCTACACTGCAAAGACTTTCAGCTTTACAAATTTCCAACTGAAGTTGATATCAAAGCTCTGAAGTATAATTACTGAGAGCTCTGGCTCTGATAGTTTCAAAATTATATTGCCAACAAATCAAGCAGTCCATAGACTTCATTTTGAAGACCCATCCTGTATTACTTATTCAGACCTTATTTAGGCAAAAATCTCATTTAAGTCAATGGAAGACTTACCCGAGCATTGATGGGGTTGAGTAAAGACTGCAAGCTTGTACTGCGAGAATGTAAATAGAAAGCTATTCTAGAACATTACAGTGAGAGTATTTTATTATTGAGAAATTTAAAGTATGTCAACTTTCAAATCAATCTGGAATTTTAGAGAAACCAGTGAGGAAAGTTTAGAATCAGAGTAAATGGTTGGAGCCAGAGAGCATTTGAATGGTAGAAGCTTAAGTGAAACCATGAAAAATATAGTGGAAGATTATAAATAAAAAAATGAAGGAGGTAACCTTTAAAATGACAGTCATGACTAGTATCTCCAATTTATTTTTAAATGAGAATCTGTTTCTGTAAGGCATTACACTATGTCAAAGATGCTAAAGGACCGGATTTTGCCACTTCTTATTCATGTTATGTAGCCCCTTAGTCTATGAATAGTTCTGTAAATCATTAAGAATGCTCACAGTTTAGAATACTACTCAATATAAATAAGGATGACATAATCTGGACCAAGATAAGTAGAGGAAACCAAGAAAAAAATGCTTCTTAAAAGGCTAATGGGAAGTTAAATAATAAATACCAATTACTAGAACATCCTAAAAATGTAAAAGTGACAGGTTGGACCACCCCCGCCTGGGATGCCATTTGATGTACTGGGGTTTCACTTAGCCTGCCTGCTGCACTAGCCTGGGCTCCCTCAGATTTTGCTGAATCAGGATCTCCAGCCTCTGGCGCACCCATATACAGGTAGGGACACACCAGCTGTAGAATCACAGAGTCTGCAAGCAGTTCTCTATGGGAAGATTCAGCTAGGAAATTGCACAGCACTCAAGTGCCTCTCCCCTCCAGAAAGTACACCCAAAATAATATTGCCTTGCGCTGTAGAGAAATCTATACAGCGTAAGCTCATAAATTCACCCCCTCCCTCAATGTGGAGAAAGGTATACACAACTTCTTGCCCCAAGTTATAGATTGCACAAACTGGGTTTTATAATAAACAAAAACAAGTTTATTAACTACAAAAGGCAGATTTTAACTGATTATAAGGGATAGCAAACAGAACAAAGCAGATTACTAAGCAAATAAAACAAAACATGCATACTAAGCTTAAGATCTTAAAGAGATTGGTTTCAAGAAGTACTTTCTCACCCTAAATGTTGCTTTTGGGCAGGATGTGGAAATTCCTGAAGGTTAGCTACCCTGCTTTCAGTTTAAATCTTCAGACACCATATTGACAGACCAGATCACTTTTCCAGCCTGGACTTAACTCTTCTCTCTCTCCCCCACCCATGTCTTTGTTTCTCAGATCTTTCCAGCTGTCATCCTGGGTAGGGATTCAGTGAAGAATGAACTCAGCTCAACTTACTCCCCAGCCTTAAATAGAATTTATATAAAGTGGGAACCTTTTGTTTCCCAGTGTTGACCTCCCCATCCTTTTAGTGGAAAATCACTAGAAGTCCAAGATGGAGTTTAGTACCAGGTGACATGACCACCTGACCTTGTAGCGTCAAAGCAATGTCCCAGCTTCTCAGGAAGGAGAGAGATTAGTATCTTCAAAGTCTTATTGTTTCTTCCCAATGGCCCATCAAGGATGAAGGCCTGCTGTCTGGTGGGTGTTTCCCAAGTGTACACACAGATGTAATTGTTACATAGTCAATATTCCTAAGTTTAGATACAGAAATGATACATGCATACAAATTAGATAATCATATTCAGTAAATCATAACCTTTCCAATAACATCCACATGACCTATCTTGCATAAAACATATCTTAGTTATTCCATATTCATATCATAACAATATTTCTATGAAGAATATGGAATAACTATGAAGAAAATCACAATAAACTATTCACAAGAAATGCCAAATAACACTACAAGTTATAATACCTAAACGTAGTGGTACATGAACTCTATAAAAAGTAATTACTCTAGAGGAGGTAGTATTTCAAATAGTTTGGACAGAGAATTTGGATTTATAGTTCATCTGTCTAACCCAATGTTTTGAAGTTGAACTTATGCAATTACTTTTTTTCTGTGACAATCCACTTATTACTAATATCTTTTTTATAATCAATCTGTGGAATAAATAATATTTTATTTTTTAAGCTCTTTCGAGTCCTTCTCTTCTATCTATGCTAACTTAAGCGTACTGCACATTAGTTTAAAAATACCAGTAGAAAGGCAACCTTATGACCTGTTGAAATATTCATACTGTGTGCTACTTCTAATAAACAAGTAAAACAAACAATTTGCACAGTTTGTCCCATTGTATCCACTTCTTTTTTCAGGACTAGTGTGGACTCTTCCTATAAAGAAACTTAATGTACAGTTGCATGCTGGCATGATGATAGGGTTGAGGCAAGCAAAGATTTGTGAGATTTCAGTATGGGATAAAATCAGTTTTGGTTCACCCAAGAGTCATTCCCATGCTTATTATCTATAAGTTATGAGGAAAAAGGGTATCATTCAATAAAATACCACTATTTATTAAGTTACCTCAGAAAAGCAATAATTATAGTGACTTAGAAAGAAACTGCTACTGAATATTACACCTCTCAGATTCTGTCAAACACAGATATATTCCTACTTTGACCCATGCAATCTATTTCTTAAAAAAAACCACAAAACAAAAAAACAAAACCAAATAAAATCTAAAGAACAACAGCGATGGAAGAAGAAGAAATATACTGTAGGTTTTGCTGCCACCCACCCCCTTTTCAGTATAAAAATGATGATGCACTGAAATGTCAAAGCACCATCCCAATTTGTGCACTGCCATTCCTTATTCTACAGATTAAATAGTATTTTACAAATTCATATTATAAACTATCACTTCCTTTAATATCTTTTAATGTAAATTACTTGAAAAATATTTTTTTCTAAAGTTTCCTGTAGTTGGAACATTGCTGCAGTAAGATAATCATGGATTCTTTTCTAATTTTAATGTGCTGAATGATGGTGTGTTTACCACCATATGGAAGAAAAAATTACATATGTGGTAAGACATTCACTCTCAATAAAGCTGTCAGCCTTCCTTTCAAAGGTTACATCACTGCTGTGAAATACCAGACAGAGGCGGAAGCTGTTGCACGCATCAGTCATCTCATCAAAATAATAATGCAAATTGCAATATGTCCTCTGTACTATATTTATTATGTTATTATTATTACATGTTTTTAAAGCACTCACACCATAGTAGCTGGGTATTATTTTCCTAAAGTTTAATGTACAGGACTGCAGAAAATGTACTCCCATACTCTGCTGTCTCAGAACCTCTTACCAGAACAGAGCAATTCCACATGGTGGTGTGGTGTCAGAAAAATATGTGCATTAAAAGATGAATCTTGTACCATGCCCTGACTATAGCAAGACTGGCACTCAGCTTGGCCTATGACTTGATGGGAATGTTCTGTCCCTTGACCCTCTGAGGTATATCTTGGGCTAAATCAGCTGAAGTGCCGCTACTGACTGCAGTTGACTCACCAGGGTGCAGAAAGAAGTGGTCTCTGTCATGCTTTCTGAAGTTGCTCTCAACTGAGAGTGCCAAGTTCAGGTCAGATTGTCGGAAAACAGAGCAGACGTCCCAAACTGGTGGCATATTCTATAATCAGATTTCACCAAGCCAGTAACACATGTGCCCTTCTGGTGTTATGATGGAGTCACAAACAGTCCCCTTAGGCTCTCCAGCCTACTTGCCACCTAGACAAACTGGACTTTGTGATACTGATCGCTTTATCAAATACCACATCACATTACATTACTCCCAACCCCAAAGGGTCAGTCATGTACCCCATGTCAATTAATACTTTTGATCTCTCATAAAGACAATGCTGGCAGCCAATTTCTCTAGTAGACTAACTAAAGGTTTATTAGCTAAGAAAATGTAATGAGAGTTATTGAGAGGTTAAAGCAGGTAAAACACATTAACAGATGAGTCAAAGTTTGTAAGTCCAAAATGTTAACAGCGTTGTAGCAATCTGCTAAATTTCCAAAAAACGTTCCTCAGGGATACCAGAGTAATCTTGGGGATCTTAGTCCACTTGCTCAGTATTCCACCTTGTTAGAATCCAAAACAGTTCAGAGCTACAGGATTCAGTACATTCACATCTTAACACTAGCACACACTTATAATATTTGGGTGTCTACCAGGTATACATAATGGAATGTGATAGTAAACAACAGGTTATAGGTAAGTGGAGACAATAATATTGACATTTCTTAGATATCCACACACAAGTGAATTGGTCCATGGATATCACTACACTTAACACTTCTTTGATATTCACCCACAAGTGAATTAGTCTATGGTTTTGCTCTCAGCTGGCCTGTCAGCATCACAGTCTCATACACTCAATATCCACTACCTTATATATTATTTAGGTCATTGGGCCCCATTACTATATATTTCAGTTATGAACTTTTCTGTTTCATCTCAGGTCCAGCTATTTAGAGTATTCAAATACAAATATTAGGCCAAGGTAATCATGCGGATACAGGTGATGAAAACTGCACCAAAACACAAGCTTTTCAGTCACCAGCTCTTGCAATTACAACACTCTAGTAAAGTATTACAATTGCTTTTGCATCAAATACAGATAGCCATAAGTTCTAGGTATTGCTGGTGTCCTTTACCAGCAGATGCAGAATGTTGTCCCATCCTTTTAGTAAATTTCCTCATTTAAATATGTACTCATCTGTGTCTCACCAATATAAACAATGGACACTTTGGAATGCAAAGGCACTTATTTCCTGGATGAATCCTAGTATGGACTATGTAACTGGAAAATAAATACGTTCGGGGCAGGGGCAAGGGCGGGCAGGGGAGCAGGGAGGGAAATGTCCCTGTGTGCGCACTACATCTCTTTAGCATTGTTTTTAATATAGTTACATCTAGAAACTTGCAATATATAACAAAGGACATTCAAAGTTGGTTTATGTCTAATTAAGGTAACATTCTATTACTTTGGCAACTGTCAATTTAAAGTAAGAGCTCATATAAAAATTCTTCTCCAAGGAAACTGTCAGTTGAGTAAAATTATCATACTGTTTGTCTTTGTGTCTATGAATCAGAAACTTGATGTTTAGGCATCTATGTTTGATGGTGAACCTGAGAAAGTTTGGAGGCTCTGAAAGCTTCCAGTAACAATCCACCAACTCCAATCAAGACACAGTTGGTGTATATATTTTTCTGCTCTTTCCCCAACTCCATTAGTATTCAGGAGGATCTGAATTATAATGAAAGGTTAAAATAGCTGAGTATGTATAGACTTGGCAAACAATTGTAAGAGTCTACATATGTTTGAATTATGTAAGCCTCAATAAGGAAGAAAGGATTTATTTAGTGTTATAAATGAGCTGGGGAAGGGGGTATAAACTAGGGGCAATGGGGTGAAAATTTAGAGTGCACATCAGGGAAACTTCCCTACAGTGAAATTATTGAACTGTGCAATAATCACTCTGTTCAGCTATCAGCCCAGTTATGTTAGGGAGGTTCAAAATAATGAAAGGTACAGCAAAGGTAAATCAGATGCTCATGTTTATCTTTTCCCATAATGCAGGAACAAGGGGACATTCAATGACATTAAACGTCAACACATTTAAAACTAATAAAAGAAAGTACCCATTTAACCCGTGGAGCTCACTGCCATAAGAAATCACTGAAATCAAGAGTTTAGTATGATTTTTAAAAAGGATTAAATGTATATATATGTAAGGAGAACATTATAGAGTGTTATTGTTTTTTAAATTTAGGGAGTATAAACGCTTATGCTTCAGGGAATAAACCAATCATTACTAACACAGATTTTGAATGATTTTTTTTATTCCATAGAACTGTCCATAGAAGTTATTTGTACCTTTTTCTGAAGTATCTAGTATTGGCCACTGTCAGACCGGAGAGTTCGGACACGTTTGATCTAGCATAGCAATGTTCCTATTACTGAATTGCCCAGGAAGGGAAAAATTACCTCTATCAAGCATAACCTCTTTCACAAGTAACTTCTTCATAATCTCAACCCTAAATACTCTCCTTCTGATCGCTTCCACATACGATCCCCTCAATCCCTCTCCTCCTTCCTCACTTCCCATTAGCGTCCCTACAGTCCTCTCCTTTTTCAGTTCTCATTGCTCACATTCCCTTTTCTTTCTTTTCCTGATCCTCCACCCAAGAGCAGGACAGGGCACACCCGCTTCCTATTTGTCCCAGTAAATAATTGTATTTGCATTTATTTATTTTATTAACTGGGTGAATGGACAGGATTCACTTTGTATCCCCAGTGGGCTTCCATCCATATTCAAAGAGTGTTCATGTGTGCATTGACTTCTTATGCACTGTTGTTGATAGCTCTTTTCAGTGGGTGAACTTCAGAGAAAGCAGCAGTCATGATTGATTAGTTAGTTAAAGGTCTTGTGGTAAGGGTCTTGTGACTGCTTTATATCTCTGATACCTTCAAATAATCTTTGGAGCTTCTTTCTTAGTCTTACTTCAGCATACTGAGCCATTCCCTTGAAACATGACTTATAGAAGCCTCACAGTGAGTGATGATGCATTTAAGGAGCAACATCAAGAATGGGCAAGGGGGTTATTTTCTTTTTGCCTCCTCCTCTTTCTTTCTACTGACAGCTTCATAATAGAAAGATTCCTCTTATGAAACTTTACCTGTCTCAACTTTCCAATCCTCCAGTGTTTGCTTCTCAGAATGTTTCACTCTGCAGACCAAAAAAAATGCACTCATATTTCACTGTGCACCAAACAGAGCATCCCCTGAAGTGAGCTTCATTTGGGAGGATTCATAAAACTTCTTTTAAGATTATTCCTGCTACTAGAGTGTGTGTCGGAGACCAGGGGGGTCAAGGAAGGGAACCACAGGGTCCCTTGGAGTTTCTGGCAACAGCAACTATAATGGGAGCACTTCGGGGAAGGAAAAGGGGAGTTGATTCTGGGGATGCTGAAAAGGGATAAAGGTTAAATAAAATAACGTAAGTGAACTGACCTTCAAAAACTTTTGAGACTCACCTATCAAGAACAGTTATAAAGTGCATGAAATAATGCCACAAACCTGAGTATGATCAAATACTTACAAGTGCTGATGTCAGTAGCTTCAGAGTTTGAACTTTTTATCTTGCTTTCTTGACTATATGTTAAAAATTGTAGAGTATTCTCATGTCTATAAATTATTAGTGTATACAAATGTGTTAAATATTTTACTATAATAATAAGTTAAAACTTTCTTTAATTTAGAAGAGCTATAAATGACAAGTTTAATTACTAAGATATTTAAAATTGGTACACTGTTTTCCCCCTTCTTCAGAAAGTGCCTGATATTATTGCTCTCAGTAAAGCTGTAATGTGATGATTTCCTTTTGACAACATTATGCCAATATTCATCTTAATATTTATTAAAATAATAAGCAAGAAGCTTTTGAAATGTGTACTAGGTTTTTTTCACCCTGAGACAGTGAAGGACCCTACACAGAGGTGAAACAACAGTGAAAATCTTGTTCTGATTCAATACTTCAAGAAATCACAGGTTTCCACAATGTTATGTAGCAATGTTGAAGTAGCTGAAATCCCTTTGTTGCAACATAACAAAATATTTTACAGTAACTTTTTAGATAACAAAACAGGATGGTTTTCTTTAAATGCTTTTACTTTGGATAATTTATTTCATTTTATTATTGATAGCCTTATTACTAACCTTATTTCCTTTTCGAAGGTCTGCTACTTTAGTAGTGCTCAATGATTTGAATATGAATTCTTCCTGCGCCATCAAATGTTGATTAGGATATAAATGCAATGATCATGTAAGCAACAAATGATTCTGGTTAAAAAAAAATCATATGGCACAAAGTTAATGTTACCCCTTGATCTCTAGGTATCTCTAGTTTACAGCCTATCAAATGTAATCTTAGTAGACAAAGCAGTTTTTGCTGCTTAGAGCATATAGCAAGGTTTTACCAAACCTAACTATGATGGCAAAATATGCCACCTTTTAAAACTGTTGTGCAGATGGGTATATTGTACTCTGATGCAGAAGGACTGTATGTTTCTGGCTGAGGGAGAGGAGGATACTGGTGTAGCCACCCCAGATAATAACTTCCATACCCTTTGTATGTTTCTGAGAGTCATTGTATCTGCTTCGTGTAGGCTGGTGCAAGGATACAACTAGGATCACACTGGTGTGAGAGGTGGTTATTTTGTGGATCCAGTAGTCACTGTTGTAGGACCAGCAGTGCTCTGTATGCTATGTATAACCTGTATACTCAAAAGATCTGTTACACATCCCCCCACCCTTTTGTCTCCTCTCCCTCTTTGAATACCTGTGAAATGGCTTTCCCCCCTCCCCCTCCCTCCTGGAATGCTTGTGGGGTGAATGGGCTGCTTGAACAGCTGGAAGATCAGAATTGCTCCCAGGTAGACAAGGTGTCTGGAACTCTAATTAGGCAGCAATCACACACCCAATGCATGGACACTGCATGCACGATGTCCGAGGTGGAGCGTGACTAACCAGACATGGCCAAGTCATCTCTAGTCGCAGGCCAAGAGGAGCAGGTCCTTAAAAGGGGAAGGGGCCATGTACTCAGGAGTTCACTCACAAGATTGTACCTCCTGTGAAGGCCCTTTGCCCAGACCGCCTGGCCAATGGTTCGACGTGTTGCATTCCATTGTGCCTTACCTTCATCGTACCATCCATCACTGCACTGTGGGACACTTACCTTGAAGGATCCTGACAGCTCCAGTGCCGTGCCTGTCTTGGGAGTGTGAGTATGCAAGTGTGAGTGTGACACACACACACCACTTCTTTTGAGCTTAGCCATCAGTATAATAAATGTGCTGCTTTCTGCCAAACTCTGGTGGGTCATTAGTCCTCCCTAAGCTTACTAGCTGGCCCAATTTTGGGTAATAGTCACAAGTCTTTGCACAAGTGCTGCAAAGAAAAAATGGCAACTGTTATAGTTGATAGGCTAAAGTAGTAGCAGGGGTGGAGGGAGGAAGTGGTTATGCTGCCATTCCTTACTCTCACTAAGGGGTGGAGAAATGCATTCCCAGTGTACCTGCATTTCACCTACATAGACAAGATGGGTTACTGAAGTTTTGTGGATGAGTAAATTGCATCTTTCAGGAAATGATAGCCAGGGCATTACTTCGGGGACAACATTGATTTTAGACATCTTAGCTCCTAAGTAAATAAAAAAAACTGATGTTAGTTCATTTTCTAGAGAGAAGTCTCTATCAAGCAAATAACCATGGAACAGTTTGATGCTAAATATAATTTATCTAAGAAAATAAAACACTGAAAATAATTTCCATTCCTTGCTGATACCTTTCCATCTGTCTTTTTTGGGTCACATACATGTTCAATAGTGCTGGTATTAAATATCTATTCTTAGCCTAATCAGTGTAGTTGTAGCCTTGGTCCAATAAAATATATTACCTTGACTCTCTAATATCATTATCCTGGAATTTGATCTTGAAATGCAGTATAAAGTTTTGCTTTTATTCTGGTGTCTATTTAAACAGAATTAGCACCCATAAAGCAGTTGTAAACCATATACACAGAGATTAACACTTCAGAATCTCACTTTGACTCTGTAAGTTAATTTTGCAAGCACAACTTGTCAGAAGTTATCCTAGATGTTAAAATACATGTACATAAAAGGACAGACTAATTGTCAAACAACACCAGTCACATAATGAGAAGTTACTGACATTTAATACCTTGGCATGGATCATACTTGCTACTTATCACAGCTGTGATGAAGTGTCATATTGATAGGGAACCAGAAAAGGTAGAAAGCTACTATGAGACTGAAGATGTTAGACGATCGACAGAGAGAGAAAACACATGTACCATGCAAGCAGGATGAGATATTTGACTGAAGGTTTGACTGACAGTTCTTAAACGGTGTAGAAATATATTACTACTATAGGCTATCTTAGGTCTCTTCAATGCCTTGAATGTCTATGTAATTAACTGTTTCTTTGAAAGATACACATTTAAAACTTCATTGTGTGACATGTTTGATACAAAAACGGATCATCTGGCTATGCCGAAAGAATGACAGGAGACATTAGATACGGGTTTAATCAGGCCGCAACTTTGTTATTAGATGTTGTGGACTAATCTGGTGGATAAAATGTGCAGTGCAGGTGAAAACCCGCATAATTCACTTGGGGGGGGGGAGGTGAGTGCTCTTTTCAGCCTCCCCCACACCTTTCCGTTCATGTCCCTCCAGCAGATCCACTGCGGGGAACCTCTAATTCCAGCCGATTCCGGGGGCGGGCGGCTTCCGCCAGCTCCCCGCTTTTCATCCAGGTCCCTCCAGCAATTCCCTTGCCGGGACCTTACCGACCATCCCTATTTGTAGGAGGGGTTAAGGTGGACTATAATGATGGGGGTTGGCTCCCTGCTGTACCAATCAGAGGAGTCCGCAACTGCCCCTAGCTCGATCAATTACCAAACACCTCTCCCTAATGCCTTTCCCATGCCATTTATCTGTTCTTTTGTGCCTTAATTTATGGAGTACTTGCACTGAACATCCACTATACACTTAAATAAATAGTTGGGACATATGGCCTACCACCCATCATGCTATGCATGAACAGAGCCCACCTGAACCTGCTGCGAGGAAGGCGAAAAACCCCCCACTGCACCTGGCCATCATCGTGGTAAGGGAAAAATTCCTTCCCAGCCCCCCTTAATGGGACAGCTAGCATAATGCCCACAGCAGACATAGCTAAACACCCAGCATATTTCTAACCTAAATAGGGAGGGAGGTTGGGTGGGTGCTGCCTAGCCTGTTTCGAGTGATGAGGGGGAGGGTCCAAGCCCAGGCTAACCTTTTCAAACCCCTCATTCCTAGGTGGTGAGTCATCCACCATGCTGACTGCTTTTCCAGCAGTTTTACGTCTCCCCTCCTCCCCAAGCCAGAAAGCATTGCCCTCTTCTCCCAGCCAGCCAGACAACCCTCCTCTCCCCCTCCCCCGCTTCAAGTGCAGGCAGTGATTAAATATAAGACATGTCTCTTATATATTTATATTACAGTAGCATGTAGCTGTCTCAGCTGAGATCAGGACCCCACTGTGATTAGCACTGTACAAGCATGTAGTAAAAGATGGACCTTCTTCCAAAGAGTTTACAACCTACATAGACAAGACAGACAAAAATTGGAAGGGATTTGTTAAGAGTCATACAGCAGGTTAGTGGCAAAGCCAAGAACAAAACTCACTTTCTTGACTCCCAGTCCAGTGCTCTATTAACTGTCTGTGTTGCCTCTGTGTAAATATATATATCTGTGTACAGTATATACATATTCCACATATATTGTCCAAAGTCTTCTTTGACTGCTCAGTTTTTCTTGTAATATTGTTTTGCTTGCAGTGAAGTTTTTTTCAAATACTTATTACATAAGCGTGCTCTCCTTTTTATTAATAATATTTATATTTCAATAGTGCCCCAGTGCTCCAGACATGATCAAGACCCCATTATGTTAGGCACTTTACAAAGACAGATGAAAAAATATCCCCTGTCCTGAGGAGCTCAAATGTATTTATTAAGTAAAGAAAATGTTATTTACTGCACCATGAATAAGAGTAACTCCTTCTCCACATTGCTTCCTCTGTGAGTTATGGTTGGTATTGCATATTATATTAGATCACATTATCTCTAGTTTAGTTTTCTTTATTTTTGTTCCTTTGTATATGTTTGTGTGTGCAGACAGTTGTCAGTTGCATCTTTCACACTCAAGTTGTTTTGCCATCTCTTGGAATTTATCCTGAAAAATTATAAACCTTGGCTGGTGCACAATGTGTTACAAGGTTTGTTATGATTTATGCACTTTTAATGTTCTGACAATTTAATAACTATATGCCACTTCTCTTCCACTACATAATACTGAACAATAACTACAGTTGAAGGTTTGCATTTTCTGTATGTTATTAAAAAGAAAGGTATGTCTCAAGGCAGTTTGTAATAATTCTGCAGTCAAAGGCTGAAATCAGATGGGACAAAATTGATCTGATGCGGTTTCAACTCCCATAAGATGCTAAATGTATTAACTTTAGTTCATTGTAAGGTAGACATAATTTGAGATTAAGCAGTACAGTCTATGTAATCAAGGTTTTCTTTTTAAACAACTTGAGTGGTGCTATTGAAAAGATGGAATCACAAATAGGCTTAATATAAGGATGAGAAATACGCAATTATGTTTGTTCTTCTGTTATTCAGGAATCATAGATAGTATCCATTACAATAGAAGCATAACAGCCTCATTGAGGTTAAATTTGCCCACATATACATCGGAACAAGTTGTTTATTCTTTTTCTGGTTAGTGCAGTGTGACTTACTTACGTATATTTGAGCCATTTACATCAAAAGTGCAACAAAAATAAAGCACAGCAGTCCTTTAAAGTGTTCCGGGATCATAATTATGTAAAAGATGAGGGGGGAAAATAAAAGAGAATACAAACATTTTACATTTTTGCTATATCCAAATGTTAGAGGATTACTCTGTCCATGATCCAACAAAGTACATGGAACAAGATTTTCAAATTTCAGAGTGGTAGCCATCTTAGTCTGTATCAGCAAAAACAAACAAACAAACAAAAAAACAACCGAGTACTTGTTGTACCTTTGTAAATTTGTAACAAATTTATTTGGGCATAAGATTTCATGAGCTAAAACCCACTACATTGGCTGCATGCAGTGGAAAATACAGTAGGAAGATATATATATACACAGAGAACATGAAAAAATGGGTGTTGCCATACCAACTGTAATGAGACCAATTAATTAAGGTGGGCTATTACAGCAGTAGAAAAAAACCTTTTGTCGTGATCATCAGGATGGCCCATTTCAAACAGTTGACAAGAAGGTGTGAGTAACACTAGGGGGAAAATTAGCATGGGGAAATAGTTTTTACTTTGTGTAATGACCCATCCATTCCCAGTCTTTATTCAAGCCTAAGTTAATTGTGTCCAGTTTCCAAATTAATTCCAATTCTGCAGTTTCTCATTGGAGTCTGTTTTTGAAGGGTTTTTTGTTGGATTGAGTGACCAGGGAGGTTGAAGTATTCTCCGACTCATTTTTGAATGTTATAATTCTTGATGTCTGATTTGTGTCCATTTATTCTTTTGCGTAGAGATTGTCTGGTTTGGCCAATGTACATGGTGAGGGGCATTGTTGGCGCATGATGGCATATATCACATTGGTAGATGTGCAGGTGAACGACTTATGGTATGGCTGATGTGATTAGGTCCTATGATGGTGTCCCTTGAATAGATATGTGGACAGATTTGGCAACGGGCTTTGTTGCAAGGATAGCTTCCTGGGTTAGTGTTTTTGTTGTGTGGTGTGTGGTTGCTGGTGAGTATTTGCTTCAGGTTGGGGGGCTGTCTGTAAGCGAGGACTGGCCTGTCTCCCAAGATCTGTGAGAATGAGGGATCGCACTTCAGGATAGGTTGTAGATCCTTTATGATGCGCTGGAGAGGTTTAAGTTGGAGGCTGAAGGTTTTCAGAAGTGCTCAGTTCTCATTTAGAGACTTCAGGTTTCCAGAAAAAATCAACTCATTGGGTTGTAAGATTTTTGAAAATCTGGTCGTAAGTATCACAATGGGAGATGACAGGTGCAGAACTCTATAAATATATGGCCCTTATATTTATGAGCACTTTTGAATCTCTGGCCCAAAGTTATTCTGAAAATCTGACATTTAAGCAACTGCATAATATCTAACGGGACTACTCACATGCTTTAAGTGAATTGTGTGATTAAGCACTTTCTCAGACTCAGGCCAGAGTTCTCAGCCCCATGTACAATCATGCCATTAATCTGCAAGTTTTCCATTATTTCTTATAAGGCTAATGCAATATCACATTATTCTCCAGATAACAGATACTCTGTCCTCTTTTTCTCTCTTTTGAAGTGGTCACCAAAATCCTGCAGTATGCTAGCTACTCAGTGAGGTCCTACTGTGACAATTGGACCATTCCAGAAAGATGGTACCCCATAACACCTCCAATTTCTTCTTACTGCAAAAGTAATTTTATAATATCTTATCTTGACATTTCATACAGGTTCACAAATTTCATAGAGTTTAAGGCCAGAAGCACCATTAGATCACCTAGTTTGACCTATATAGCACAGGCCATTCACTTTCACTCAGTGACTTCTGTACTGAGCCCACTAACACGTTACCTCAACCTTCACAGTCCTCTAGACCAAGTCTATATTTTTCCAAAGTGGATGTGTTAAGTAAGACTCCTAAATCCATAGTTAGATGCATACAATCAGCCTGACTTTGGGAAGTGTTAAGTACTCAACAGCACCCGCTCGAGGGTCAGGAAAATCTACCCTCTACACGTTGATAGGTTCAGGATAGATTATTATTAATAAATTACTACATTAAATTACTGAAATGAAGAATAAATATTTGGCTAATTTAGCACTCATGGATTTCAGTGGGAAGATGACTATTGAGTGGTGAATTTTTTTTTCCTTCGTATTTTTCATTATTTCATCTTTTCACACTTTTTGATTTTGTTCTACCCATGGCCTCCTGGGACAGACACACAGTTCACAGGTTTCTATTTCTAAAAACGTTATATATAAAATGAGTTGTACCGAGGAGGGGAAAGTATTGTGTTTTTGTTTGGTAAAATTTCAAATTTTGGACATGCTTGGGTCCAAGTCATGTGATACTACTCCATGAGAAACACTTGTATTATTTGCGCATGCAGGGTTGTGGCTGATTATTTTCTTGGGATCCAACTAGTTCACTTGGGATTGTTTGTCTGAAACAAAAAGCTTTAGATGGTGACAAAAATACCTTATTTAAATACTTTAGTGTTGGTTTCTGTGTTTTCCATTCTTTTAGAAATAAAAATATTACCAAAGCTCACGGAATGTTAAAAAAGTAGCTTGTGACAACTAGTTTGTATTTGTATTTCATTCCAGTAACTTCGCAATGTAATCCAAGGAATTTGTGAATTTGGGACAGAGCATATGTGGCTGATTTTTAAAATTGTACTCTATGTTATAGCCAGATTTTAAAAAAGCTATCTATATGTTTCCCCTTTGTTTTCTTTGTCTCTCACTTTGATCTGTTTTCTCTGATGCAAACTGATCTAGGCAGTATAGTAGTACTCTTTTCCAGTGGCTTGATTCATCAGCATTTCAATTTATGTTTGTGGAGCATTTCTCATTAATGTGAACAGTACTGAATAGACTAGTTTCTGCATGATTGTGCTCTTTAGCCATGATCCTGCATAATAGCTTGCATTTGTTCCCAATCTCCAAAATATTATCTCCCCCCCCACACACACACAAAAGAATTCAGGAGAACTGAGGCTCCTTATGGTTTTAGTCTAAATCCATTTTATTAGAAACCAATCACTTCCCCTCCCCCCGCTTTGTTTTTGTTTTGCTACCAAAAACATGAGCAGGAATGAAATACAAATAATAGCTCCTCCCCTCTGTACTGTTTTGTTTATAATTGGAAGCTCTCATTTTGCTATGGCAACCCTATGGAGTACAGGTAAATGCAAATGCAAAATAATAAATCCACCCAGAAAATTTGTAAAGGATTCTTTGTTGCAGGCTCTAAAGTAATAAATAAATAAATGGGTTCATTCATTCAATCCCTTCTCATTAAAATGAGTGATGCCTGGAAAATAACCAGTCAGACCACCCTATATTTGTAACAAGTGAATGCTATCATTCCACAACACCGAATTATTTTAACAAGCTACTATATTATGGTTAAGGAAAGCAAATAATTCCATCAGGCATTTGTCTTTCTCTGTTAAAGATGTATGAATACCATTATTTCACATTCCTCTAGGACAAGTGGGGAAAAGCATAAGGTTGAATTTTATGTTGAAAAAATAAAACTTTCTCTGTGTACAAGAGCTAAACAATTAAAATGCAAACATCCCACAAACAAACAATGAATGCTTATGTCTACAACTGAATGGCACAATAATCATTTTGAACAGATAAGTAAAATTCTAATGTCTGGTGACTAGACACTTATAGATGGTCTGCTGGCACTGACTTCTAGGAAAAGGCAGGTAAAAAAAAGCTGCAAAAATAGATATATTGGCTTTCTGTCTTATTAAATTACTGTAATTTCATAACACTTGGCTTTAGGTTCTGGTTCTTTAAATTGAAATTTGGAAAGGCGTTTAAGGGTTGGAGCACTGAGATTTTATGTTTCTGCTAAGGTCAAAAGAATTTCTATGTATGATAAACTGAAAGCTTTGCTGAAATATAGTAAAAATATAAATTAATATGCAAAAAGAGTTACATTAAAATATTTTATCATTTAATTAGACTGGAGTTTGCATTAATTAAAATTTACTAATTGGGCACTATTTCCAAGAAAATGTTCAGGTCTAAAGACATTGTTCCTTCTCACACTCCCGTTGATGTTAATGGTAAAGCCACATTAATGCCCATGGTACAGGATTAGACCCTACATCAAAAATGAAAAAGTTGCCTTTTTCTTTCCTGCATTTATATAGATAATGACCTTTTCAGTACTAGTGCACCTAATGCCCATCCTTTTCTCATTTAATATCACCTACAGACCAACTTCTCTGAAAGACCAACAAACTCTAACCGATATCACTCAAACACTCTCCGAACTCACAAAATACTTTATAAGGGAAGGAAAAAATGTCCAAATTAACACTCTAGGTTATGTCTTCCATTTTGTCTTATCTCTCTTCAGATTCTAAGCTCTCTGTGGCAGGGGCTTACTTTATTTTTTTCCTTCTAGAGTGAAGAACACACCATCAATACTTAACTAAGCAAAATAAATAATATTTATAAGAGAAAAAAACTATCGAAAGGTGACAGAGTGAAGAATTTCTTACAGTGCAGATTAGGCAGAGTCAATCTTTTTGGCAGAAGAGGCAGTTCAAAAAAGGGGAAATGTGGGATTTTCTGTGCTTGAGTTATATCCAGTGTCACTCACTGAAATTCTGGAGATGCTGGGTGAACTTCAGGCTAACGTGCTCAAATTAAATGCATACCTCTCCTAGCTGGTAAAATCTTGTGGAGAGACAGTGAATCTTCCAGGGCCTTCCCACAGCAGGGCAAGATGCCACCTTCTGTTAAGGGAGTGATTGTTCAACAGGCAGGAATGGATTTGGGGGGACTTGGGCAATACCTAAAGTCCTCTCTGATTTCATTAACACTGGTCAATCAGATATTATGATTTAGAACATGGACTCTTTTTATGAGTCAGTAACCTGCGGGTGATGGAGAAAAAAAAACAATTGTCCATGGTTTGCTTGTTTTTTTATTAATGTGGTCAGTGCTTTGCCAAACATGGAATGAAGACAGTCCTGACCCCCAAGAGGTTACAATCAGGTTTCCTGAGAATTGTTAGCTGTCCTGGATAACACTGATCATACTGCTTTCATGGCAGTGTTCCTCACTGTGATTGAGAGAATTATGATTGCGGGGTAAATCCAGAGGGTAGTTGTGAGGGCCTTGCCATGCAGGGTACCACAGGACTCTCCTGTGTCTCCTCTACTGTTCAACAGGTATGTAAAGTTGATGGGAAATTAGTGAAGTGATATGTCCTGCAATATCATCAATACATGGATAATGCTCATCTATGTCACTATTACATTAGAACCATTAGATGGTTGGGCAGCTTACCCGAGTCTAGAAGTGGGGTAAAATCCAGTCAGTAACACACCCAGTACATAGGAAGACTATTTCTGTGTCTCTACTTCTTTGCACTTAGTCATCATTTCTGAGAGAAGGCTAAACTGTTTTTACAAAATTAAAAAAAAAAAACACCAAAAACATAAATACCTCACCATCCTGAAGCAAACACCTGACTTGTAAAATTTCAAAGCAAAGATATAAGGAACTGAAAACTGGATTTTATAATGTAAAGAGTTGAACAACCTTAACTGTAGGCGTTGTTATGTGTGCTGCCTGTATGTGCTTGGGTGCCCAGTTCCCAATTTTCTATAGTTTACTAAAGTTCCATAGTTGCCTACTTCTTTGGTTCATATCTTTCAAAAGTGCTTTAACTGCTGTTAATGAGTTAGTTATTTGAGATACAACACAAAGAGGAGCACATGACATAGCAAATAGGAAAGGCAACTTTCTGGAATCAAGAATAAGTAGAGCTGGCTATATGCTAATTACTGGTTAAACTTGATGTAAGATCAAGTTAAGATCTATTTGATTTCTAGGAATCTTTATTTGGAGGAATATTTACAGATGAGTATTAATTAGAAATGTAATAGATGTACTCATTTTCTTCAATACATAGAGCTCTATTTCTATCCCGGATTGTGATAGTCTCTTTACAAGACAATGAATCTTCTTTAACTGTATTGGTTCAACAATGTACAAATCTAAAGACTTCAGTAGATTTTAATGATTTGTATATATTGTTTTTTCAAATGTTATTTTTGTCTGAAATGTGTATCCTGACAACTAATTTGAACACACTGAATTTTTTTACTGTGAGCTGTAATAGTTTGTGTTATACAGTGTGCAGCTCTTTATTCATCCTAACAACTCAAATTCTTGTAATTTTTTCCCTGACTTTGGAAAAATATTTCATTCAGACTTTGTACTCTTCCAGTAAATCTTAGTTGCTAATTCCTTCTTCCTTAGGGAAAAAGAATTGAACTCATCAATGTTTAAATTTAAATATGAACGCAATTAACACTTAAAAATTTTGACCTGTGTGGGCACTTTAACATGATAATTTATAGTTCACCTAGCAATGTCTAGAACAAATATCTATTTATAACACAGACGATCTGCTTAATATCTTAATATTAATATTTCTCAGGAGAAACCTGCTTGTAAACCTTTCTGATAAAATACAGTGATATAAGTCTTTCCTACAAATAGAATTACCTTATTTTTCTAAAAGCCAACTTCCGTAAACTTTGTGATTAATAGAAATCAAGATTTTTGGGAAGCCTTGATATTTAAGGTTTTTTTTTTCGTTAGACATTTTATTGAGCTTTGAAGAAAACACATAAGGGTATGCGCAGATTGTAAAGCATTTACTCTTTTATATAATATAAGAGACCAATTATAGAAACACTGACATGAGTAACTCTACTCATATGGGTAGTCCCATTGAATTCAATAGAAAGAAGAAATACTTGTGTCTGTGCAAGACTGGTCTCTAGTACTGCAGTTGATGACAGTGTGAACACTAAAAAGTGAGCAGCAAATAGCTGCCGTGCACAGCATTAAGAGAGTAAAACCACAGTCAATTTGCATTAATAATATTTTTGAAACATTCTGTAATTATGAATGCAGAACCAGGCAATAATTGGTTAGAGACAAATAAACAAAGTAAACCAGTATCAAGATTTAGCTAAGGGTATGTCTACACAGCAAAGAAAAACTCATGGCTGGCCAGTGCTTTCTGACTTGGGCTGGGGTTGTGGGCTTGCTGTTTCATTGCTGTGTAGACTTCCAGGCTCAGGGACCCTGTGAGACGGGAGGCTGCCAGAGCCCAGGCTCCAGACTGAGCCTGGAAGTCTACACAGTGATGAAACAGCCCTACAAGCCCAAGCCTGCTGGCACAGGCCAGCCATGAGTTTTTCTTTGCTGTGAAAACTTCCAGGTTCAGTGTGAAGCCTGGGCTCTGGCACCCTCCCGTCTCACAGGTTCCCTGAGCCCTGAGAGACAAAGACGTTGAGGTAATAATATCTTATTGGACCAACTTCTGTTAATGAAAATTACAAGCTTTAGAGCTACACAGAGCTCTTTTCTGTTACCTGTTAGTCTTAGCTTCACATGATGGTCCAGTTTTCATCAGTCCTTTGTATCTTTATACTTTCAGAATGTGGAAGTGTGAACTAGAACTGTTTAATGAAGTTCTACTCTGGAAAAACTACTCTGTGAAAAGTGTACCATGAAGTTCCATGTTTACTGTTTCTCAATGACTCCCATATCTGCTTTGACAATGAAAACCTTGTTCTAACTGCCAATCCTGGAAACTCACCTGGGATCTGAAAGTGTTTTGTTTCTGGATCAAGTATTCTCAACAGAAATAAAGACTGTGCAGTCACACCTAAGTCAACAATTCTGTTGATGATGAGAAAACCAGAACAGATTCCAGCTCACCCACCAATGGGTGCATTTGCTCTGCTCTTCTGACAGAAATAATAAGAAATAAAACCATGTTTAATGTTGTCCTTCTCCCTCAGACAAGTACCCTATAGTATGTGTGTCTTTGGCCACAGGTCTGGTTGCTGCTGTCACTGCTGCTTTTCAGGTGGGCCAAGTGAAAGAAGCCTTCCCAACCCTGTGCTTCTGTTCTTTGCATAAGCTGAGGCCTCCTTCCTCTGTGGCAGGCCCCAGTGTTGTGAGTACTTGGAGAGGGAGAGAGAGAGAGAGAGAGAGAACTCTGAGTCATCACTCAGGGACGTAATTGGGGTAGGAAGGAGTGGGAGCCCAGCTCATCACTCTGCCAGGCCAAAGTGTACCTTCTTCCTAGGCTGCTGGTGTGGCTCTTTAAGGCTATTCATGACCATCTAAGCCCAGAGCCCTGGCTGGGAGTGTTCCTGCATCCTGTAAAGAGAACACTGCAAGGTCAACACTACCATTCTCCTTCCTGAGTGAGCACTGTGTAGGTGTGGGGGGAGAGCCACTCATTTAAGTCAGTGGGATCAGTTGTTGAATCAGGTGCTACCCAACCTGAGAAGGAGTATCAGAATTTGTCCCACTCTGACTTTATGCTGTCTTTCTAATCGGCCTTTCTTCCCCTTCCATTTTGAAGTTTTTTACCCAGTGCTTTTCAAATGGCATAAGAATAGCCAAACTAGGTCAGACCAATGGTCCATCTTGTATTGATAGCTAATTTACTTAGCTGTGAGATAGATATATATTTCTAAATTGTATTCTTATATGATTTGTCACAATAAAGAGAAAACAAATATTTGCTAATGCTCCTGCCCAGTTGACTAGTACTTCTTTGTACAAATCCCACATGGCTGATTTACCCTGGGACCATACCGCTGAGCTCCATGTCCAGTATAGTAGTCTTTCTGATAGATGTGAGTCTAGGGGCCGAGCAGTAGTGAACTCAGAAGACTGATCACTGGAAAACATCCTGTTATAATATTAGGTTTACGTGACCTTCACATGGCACTGATGTCAATTTAAAAGTTACAAGTTTGAAAAGGGAAAGGTTTTCAAAAGTTAACAGACTTTGAAACAATAGACCAAACCATTCTTCCTGTAAGTCCATTAACATTAAAGGAATTTTAGTGGAAGGATATGAAAGTATGTAGAAGAGAAAAGTCTATTGCAAACATGAATGAACTTTAGATTCAAACATGGATCTGAAATTTGCAGCTTGAGGCCCGTATAAAGCAATGCAACTGTCTTTCTAAGCATGGTGAATATAAATATTGACAGTAATGACCTTACTATAAGAGTACAGATAAAATATATTTTGAGTAAAAATACTGAAAAAATCTACATCATGCTAATATGAAACTTTCTATTTATCTACAAGTATATTATGATATTAAAATACAAAAGCATATACAATGTCATTAGTACAGTTGAAATGCAGTTTTCTAGTCTTTATGTAATACTATCTTCTCTTCTAGAAATCAGTGCAGGACAAATGTGCAGACACAGAAAGGAATAATAGACTAGTTTAAGAAGTTTTTGATAATCATAGAATTCTCTTGATACTGCAGGTTTACAAATTTTTATATTAACACAGTTTGCACATTCTTGGAATAGCAGTATATTGTGTTTTGAATGTAGCTCCCACAGAATTGTATTAAAGTTAGTTTTGTCACAGTAATGTTATATAGTAGGAGTAGGCCTCTGTAGACTTGGATTGACATTGTTTCGTTTCATCATGACATTGTAATGTGTAGTCTCAACAGACTTTCATTGACATATGATGAGATTGTTATGACATCTGCAAGTCCCGTAAAGCAGCGGTGGGCAAACCGTGGGCCGCATGCGGCTCATCAGGGTAATGCGCTGGCAGGCCATGAGATAGTTTGTTGTTAATTGACCATCCCCAGGCACGGACGCCTGCAGCTCCCAGTGGCCACGGTTTGTCGTTCCCAGCCAATGGGAGCTGCGGGAAGCGGCGGCCAGCACTTGCCCATGTGACTCCAAACTCCATCTTCTTACCTGTAATTTTCCACAAACTAGAACAATGGGTTTCCATACACATGGCAGAAGCTATAAAAGGCCATGGAGACATCTCCATTTTGCCTCTTTCCTGCTCTGATCTATGGATTATGGACTTATACTAATGGGAGGATTCTAACCAAGGGACTGAGGATCTTCCAATCATTTGGGAGCAACCAGAGACTTAATCAGTGATGGCATAAACTGCTTCAAGCCTGATCCAAGAACGCTTTACTACACTAAAGCTTACCACCTCTACTATGATACTGACCTAAAAACTGTATTCATAGCTGTATGCATAATGATCTTTTAAACAATATTCTCTTTTCTTTGCAAATAAATTTTAGTTTAGTAAGAACATAAGAATGGCCGTACTGGGTCAGACCAAAGGTCCATCCAGCCCAGTATCCTGTCTAGCGACAGAGGCCAATGCCAGGTGCCTCAGAGGGAGTGAACCTAACAGGTAATGATCAAGTGATCTCTCTCCTCCCATCAATCTCCACACTCTGACAAACAGAGGCTAGGGACACCATAAATTAATAAATACCATAGTTAATAGTTAAATTAATGAACACCATAAATTAATAAACTTAATAAATTAAGTTAACCATAGTTAAATTAATAAACACCATAGTTAATAAAAATTGGCTGTAAGCATGTATTTCAGTAAGATCTGAAGTATTCATTAACCTGTGAGGTAATGTGTCCAGTATTTTGGGATTGGTAGAAACTTTTTATATGATGAACAAGTTTTTCAGTAATCCTCATCATATTTGTCTAGGTGGAAGTGGAAGGCTGGGTTGCCTTAAAATAACTGTGTTTTGGCTTCTGTTTTGTTGCTAGCTTGGTGAATCTAAGTATTAGAAAAACCACCAGTTTGGGGGATTGTCTGCCCCATTCTTTGCAGTTTGCCCTGATTTGAGCAATCTCAGTGTGGCCACCTGGGACCCTGGTCACAGGGATATATTTTGGACTTCTCAAAAGGGACAATGAAGATTGGAGTGGATTCAGTTCTGCTATGTTCTGGAAAGACTTCGTGGAGAAACCCGCACAAATCACTGCAACAGGAGCTGGTCAGGAATTTTTAACAAAGCATTTTTTGTCAGAAAAATCTGATTTGCTTAAACCAAAACTTTTCTTGACTCAAATTTAAAAAAAAAAGTTTTAAAATTATTTTCAAAATAAAAAAATCTACTTGTCTGGTTCAAAAAGACTTTGTTTAGCTTTTAAGATAATTAAATCAAATGAAAACTAAATGTTTAATTTCAGGTTTCAGAGTAACAGCCGTGTTAGTCTGTATTCGCAAAAAGAAAAGGAGTACTTGTGGCACCTTAGAGACTAACCAATTTATTTGAGCATTCTTTTTTTGTAAAATGTATGAGATTAAAAATTTTCATTCTGATTTCAGATGGGAATTTGTGTGGTTCATCAGTTGACTCTGAGTGAGACAACACATTCCACATGCAACAGCAAGATTACCATTGAGCCCAAGCCATAAACTTAAGTTTCTCTTAACTGGAGGAATCCTGGGAGAAGGCAGAGTCAGTACTTACACTTGCCTTTCCTGTGGCTGAATTTCCCCCTCTGCAGCTGACCCTGCAGACCCAAGTATGCACCCACAGAGTTCAATCAATCCCACTGTATTTCATATTACAAGCCTTGTTCTTTGTTAAAATCCAAACTCAAGCACAAATAATTATAATAATTAATTAATAATGACTTGAGATTAATATAAACCCTGACATATGGAGCTATAACAGTGAAATCTGATATTTTAAATGCTGTTTTTACATTTGTAATGAAAAGTGGTAATTCCCACTAGAGCAATTTTATTTGTCCACCTTCATGTCTTAATTAACATAATTAAAACTTATTAATGCCAAACAAAAGAAAAATATTTTCTTTTTGGTGAACACCACCTGTTAGTAGATACACTATGTTCTCCACAGCACAATAGACCATCATTTTAAGTGGATTTCTGAAAAGACTCTGCTGACACCTTGAAAGTTTTCTCTGATGGCCTTGCAGCCCATTCTGATCCATCCCTATTTTCAGTCTTTAAGACAATTTTTGAAAATAAAAAAAAGCAACAATGGGAAAGGATGCTTGTGCATGTGTTGAGGGGGTGGGGAATTTAGGAGTAGTATTTGTTTTTCATCTTCCGTGACGATCCTGAGCATCTTGGAGTGTGGGGAAGTTTGGTTTGGATCATTGCCACCTCCTTCCATTCTCTCCAAAAGAAAAATATGTCTGAACCAAGTCCATTTGGAGAACGGTGTAAGTGTGTTCAGCTCCTTGTAAGAAATGGCCCATGGACTTGGTTAGCTAGGTAAACTGAAGAATGCTTCCATTGAACTCAGGGAGGCACTCAGGGAGGTGGAGTTCCTACAGCAACAGAAAACCACAGGATTATGCTGGCATGGCTATGGTGTTGTAGATATGATGTTACAGTACCCGTTGTGTAGGTGTAGCCTCATAAACAGACCAATGGAGTTTATTGCTATTAGAGGGCGGCTCTTTAATTTTAAGTTTCTTTAAAAAACAAAATCATACTTCAGAAGTTATATTCAATATATCTTTCCACTACAAAAAATAGTTCCTAGTAAAAGGCTAAGAGAAGAAAAGCATGTAATATTCCTTAATATTTTATCTATATTTTTTGTTTTTTCACCCAGTTTAAAGGCTCAACTAGATTATTTGGACATCTCTCCCCTCATTTCTTTTCAAATCTGAGTTCTCTTTCAGAAGCAGTTTGTTGTAGAACAGTCACTTCCAACTTACTTTCTACTAGAAATAATTTGAGGGGGGGGGGAGAATCCTACCATTTCTCCCATTCCCTCCCCTTCTAATTTTAGTGAAATTTTCTGAAAAGCTCCACTTTCTTTAGGAAAAACTGAACTGGAAATGCAAGAGAGTTAAAGGGCTGGAGGGCCACTCCTGGAGCCTGGCACTTTGGAGGAGCAGGGAGAGTTTAAAACTGACCTTCTGCTCCAATCCCCTCATTCTGCTGTCCCCTTGAGCTGCTTAATAGCCTATATGTTTAAAAATATCACTTACATGTTAATAAATGAAAACACAGGTTGCCCAGCAACAGAGGAGTAGAGACAGTACAAGAATTCACAAGGAAAAGATTTCCCTTGTGGAAAAAAGGGAGTGCTATAAAACTTGCCTTTTAAGAGAATTGAGTTCTCGCTCTAGAATTGCGGTAATGTGAATAGAAAACAGGACAGCTGAGGTCTGCCCTGTCATGCATGGGAAATAAAAGAAAAAAAGGACACTTGGGGTATATGTATGGAGGCAAAGGAATAAAGGCCAAACAGGGGTGAGTGATACTTATTCCCAGGGATATTTGCTCATTGACAGCATTCACAAACAAGCTTAGACTATTAATCTCAAGCTTTGCAATACTGATGTTAAAGTTAAATAGATTCAAAGGCAGAGCTGATTGATTTATAAAAAGACATTTGAGATAACCCATGACCCACAATGGAAGCGGCCACCCTGGGTAGTACTCAACATTTCAGGGAGACAGATAAATTTCCTGCTAGCTGCAAAGGTAAATGTGTGTGTTTAATCCCTTCTTCATAATGGGACCAGAACCACTGAATTGGGCCTCATAAAACACACAGAGGAATTTGGGACAATGTGCAATAAAACAAAACCTGTTCAAAGGGGACAGAACTTGGAGATTACTAGATGATCATATTGAAAGAGAGTTAAGAGTTACAGGTAGTTCAGAAAAGCTGCAGTTAAGCATTTTCAACTTTTTATTAAAAAATAACTAAACGTATAAAAGAGAATAGAAGAATTGTATCATATAGACTGCAGTATAAATAGAAATATGGTATTAACAACATGAAGCAAAATTCTTAGAAATGTCCAACTTGCTTATTAAACTGGAAAATGCGTGTTTCTGACTATTTGTATTGTACAATATAAATATCTATATGGCACATCAAATAATCTTAAAATTCACTTGTCCAGGATTACTGAGGGATTCTTTTTTCAATATAGCATCTCCATTGCTTGTGTCAAGGTTCCTCCCCCACTCTGAACTCTAGGGTACAGATGTGGGGACCTGCATGAAAAACCTCCTAAGCTTATCTTTACCAGCTTAAGTCAAAACTTCCCCAAGGTACAAAGTATTCCACCCGTGGTCCTTGGAATGGCCGCTACCACCACCAAACTAATACTGGTTACTGGGGAAGAGCTGTTTGGACGCGTCTTTCCCCCCAAAATACTTCCCAAAACCCTGCACCCCACTTCCTGGACAAGGTTTGGTAAAAAGCCTCACCAATTTGCCTAGGTGACTACAGACCCAGACCCTTGGATCTTAAGAACAATGAACAATCCTCCCAACACTTGCACCCCCCCTTTCCTGGGAAATGTTGGATAAAAAGCCTCACCAATTTGCATAGGTGACCACAGACCCAAACCCTTGGATCTGAGAACAATGAAAAAGCATTCAGTCTTTTACAAGAAGACTTTTAATAGAAAATAGAAGTAAATAGAAATGAAGAAATCCCCCCTGTAAAATCAGGATGGTAGATATCTTACAGGGTAATTAGATTAGAAAACATAGAGAACCCCTCTAGGCAAAACCTTAAGTTACAAAAAAGATACACAGACAGAAATAGTTATTCTATTCAGCACAATTCTTTTCTCAGCCATTTAAAGAAATCATAACCTAACACATACCTAGCTAGATTACTTACTAAAAGTTCTAAGACTCCATTCCTGTTCTGTCCCTGGCAAAAGCAGCACACAGACAGACCCAGACCCTTTGTTTCTCTCCCTCCTCCCAGCTTTTGAAAGTATCTTGTCTCCTCATTGGTCATTTTGGTCAGGTGCCAGCGAGGTTACCTTTAGCTTCTTAACCCTTTACAGGTGAGAGGAGCTTTCCCCTGGCCAGGAGGAATTTCAAAGGGGTTTACCCTTCCCCTTATATTTATGACACGCCCCCCAAATCTCAGCTAGGGTGAAACACTGGCTGGGATTTCTTCCTGGAGCTCTAGGAAAAACAGAGTTAATAAGACACATGCATCTCTAAATATACTACCAAGTACATAAAGACTAACAATATTTTCCACATCTTAAGGACGATTTTAACCAGTTGATTCTGGGAAACTTTCACGGGAGAGTGCATCAGCCACTTTGTTAGAAGCTCCTGAGATGTGTTGGATGTCGAAATCAAAATCTTGGAGAGCTAAACTCCACCGAAGAAGTTTTTTGTTAGTTTCTTTGACGGTGTGAAGCCATTTTAGTGCAGCATGGTCGGTCTGCAGGTGGAAACGCCGTCCCCAAACATATGGGCGTAGCTTTTCCAGAGCGTAGACAATGGCATAACATTCTTTTTCAGTGACTGACCAGTTGCTTTCCCTCTCAGACAGTTTTTTGCTGAGAAACACTACAGGGTGGAATTCTTGATCAGGTCCTTTTTGCATTAAAACTGCTCCCACACCACGCTCGGATGCATCTGTGGTTACTAGGAACGGTTTGTCAAAGTCTGGGGCCCTTAGTACAGGGTCAGACATGAGTGTCGCTTTAAGCTTGTTAAAGGCCTTCTGACACTTTCCGGTCCACTGAACAGCATTTGGCTGTTTCTTTTTGGTTAGGTCTGTCAGTGGGGCAGCGATTTGGCTGTAGTGCGGTACAAATCGTCTGTAATAACCAGCCAAGCCTAAGAAGGATTGAACCTGTTTCTTTGACTTTGGGACAGGCCACTTTTGGATAGCATCCACTTTGGCCTGTAGGGGGCTGATAGTTCCTTGACCCACCTGGTGTCCAAGGTAAGTCACTCTGTTTAGGCCTATTTGACACTTCTTAGCCTTAACAGTTAGTCCTGCCTCCCTTATGCGCTCAAGGACTTTTTGTAGATGTTCCAGGTGGTCTGCCCAGGAATCCGAAAATATGGCCACATCATCAAGGTAGGCGACTGCATATTCTCCTAATCCCGCTAGGAGACCATCTACAAGTCTTTGGAAAGTGGCGGGTGCATTTCGCAGCCCGAAAGGGAGTACATTAAATTCATACAGCCCGAGATGTGTGATGAAGGCTGACCTTTCCTTGGCAGATTCATCTAGCGGTACCTGCCAGTACCCCTTTGTTAAGTCCAAGGTAGAGATGAACTGGGCCCGTCCCAGTTTCTCTAACAGTTCATCTGTGCGTGGCATTGGATAGTTGTCTGGGCGAGTTACAGCATTTAGCTTACGGTAGTCCACGCAAAAACGTATTTCCCCATCTGGTTTGGGAACTAGAACCACTGGAGATGCCCATGCACTTTCAGAGGGGCGGATTACACCCATCTGTAACATATCCTGGATCTCCCGTTCTATAGCAGTTTTAGCTTGAGGAGACACCCGGTAAGGTTGGGCCCTAATTGGGTGAGCATTACCTGTGTCAATGGAGTGGTATGCCCGTTCAGTCAGTCCTGGGGTGGCTGAGAACGTTGGCGCGTAGCTAGTGCACAGCTCCTGGATCTGCTGTCGCTGCATACGCCCAAGGGTCATGGAGAGGTTCACCTCTTCCACACCACCAGCACATTTCCCTTCGTAGTAGACACCTTCAGGCCACTCAGCATCATCTTCTCCCTGGGCTGTAAACTGACAAACCTTTAATTCTCTGGAATAAAAGGGCTTTAGAGAATTAATATGGTACACCTTAGGCTTTCGGTTGGAGGTGGGGAATGCTATGAGATAATTAACAGCTCCCAGGCGCTCCTGGACCGTGAATGGCCCTTCCCACGATGCTTCCATTTTATGGGCCTGGAGCGCCCTTAAGACCATGACCTGGTCTCCTACTTTGAAGGAACGCTCTCTGGTATGTTTATCATACCAGGCTTTTTGCTCTTTTTGAGCATCCTGTAAGTTTTCTTTAGCAAGGGCTAAAGAGGTTCGGAGGGTGTTTTGTAGGTTGGTTACAAAGTCCAGAATGTTAGTTCCTGGAGAAGGTGTAAATCCCTCCCATTGCTGCTTCACCAACTGCAATGGCCCCTTAACCTCACGGCCATATACAAGTTCAAATGGGGAAAACCCTAAACTGGGATGTGGTACAGCTCTGTAGGCAAAGAGCAACTGCTGCAACACTAGGTCCCAATCATTGGAGTGCTCATTTACGAATTTACGTATCATGGCCCCCAAAGTTCCATTAAACTTCTCCACCATGCCATTTGTTTGATGGTGGTAAGGAGTGGCAACCAAGTGATTTACCCCATGAGCTTCCCAAAGGTTTTTCATAGTTCCTGCCAGGAAATTAGTCCCTGCATCTGTGAGGATGTCGGAGGGCCAACCTACCCTGGCAAAAATGTCTGCTAGTGCCTGGCATACACTTTTAGCCCTGGTGTTGCTTAGAGCTACTGCTTCCGGCCATCGGGTGGCAAAATCCATGAAAGTCAGTATGTACTGCTTTCCTCTGGCTGTCCTTTTCGGAAAAGGACCCAGAATATCCACAGCTACTCGCTGAAATGGAACTTCAATGATGGGGAGTGGTTGTAGAGGGGCTTTGACCTGGTCTTGGGGTTTTCCCACTCTTTGGCACACCTCACAAGACTGGACATAGGTAGAAACATCCTTGCCCATTCCCTCCCAGTGGAATGACCCCCCCAAACGGTCTTTGGTCCTGTTCACCCCAGCATGGCCACTAGGGTGATCGTGGGCTAAGCTCAAGAGCTTGGCCCGGTATTTAGTTGGAACTACCAACTGTCTCTGAGGATGCCAGTCTTCCTGGTGTCCACCAGAAAGAGTTTCCTTGTATAAAAGTCCTCTTTCTACAACAAACCTGGATCGATTAGAAGAGCTGAGAGGCGGTGGGTTGCTCCGTGCCGCTGTCCAAGCTCTCTGGAGGCTTTCATCTGCTTCCTGTTCGGTCTGGAACTGTTCCCTTGATGCTGGAGACATCAGTCCCTCATTGGATTGTGGACCTAGGCTTGGTCCCTCTGGAAGCAATATAGGGGATGGAGCTGTTTCTGTTGACTGTGAACCGCTCTCCGCTGGTGCACTAGGTTGGGATTCAGGCTCCGGCTGAGCCTCTTGTGTAGGGTTATCGGCTGCTGCCAGTTCAGGTTCGGTGGGGCCCTCTGGTGTTGAGGTTGCAAGTACTGGATTCAGTGCTGGCACGGGGTCTGGTGTTGGTTGTTCGGCTGGTTCCGGTTCTGGGACTGGTTCCGTCTGGGTCTCTGGGACTGGATCCACTACTGCTGTTGCAGACATTGGCCTGGGGTCCGGGTCCATCACCTCTGACTGGGTCCTGATAGAAGTTTCCGGAACAGAGCTAGGCCTCACGGCTTGTTTAGCCTGGCTGCGGGTGACCATTCCCACCCTCTTGGCCTGCTTCACATGATTGGCCAAGTCTTCCCCCAACAGCATGGGGATGGGATAATCATCATAGACTGCAAAAGTCCACATTCCTGACCAGCCCTTGTACTGGACAGGCAACTTGGCTGTAGGCAAATTGAAAGAGTTGGACTTGAAGGGTTGAATCGTCACTTGGATCTCTGGGTTGATTAAATTGGGGTCCACTAAGGAAGCATGGATAGCTGACACTTGTGCTCCGGTGTCCCTCCACGCGGTGACCTTCTTCCCGCCCACACTCACAGTTTCCCTCCGCTCTAAGGGTATCTGGGAAGTATCTGGGCCTGTGGACCTCTGGTGTGATTCCGGTGCAATGAACTGTAATCTGTTGGGGTTCTTGGGGCAGTTGGCCTTTACATGCCCCAGCTCGTTACATTTAAAACATCGTCCAGCTGACGGGTCACTGGGGCGAGGAGGGTTGCTGGAGAACGGGGTGGCAGGACGATAAGGGGTCTGGAGGGTTCTTTGGGAGGTAGGTGGGGCCTTGGGCGGCCCCCGGTAATAGGGTGTGGTCTGGGGTGGTCCCTTCTGGTCTCCGCTCCAACTGCGACCAGTTTTCTTCTTCTCTGCCACCTCCACCCATCTGGCTCCAATCTCTCCTGCCTCGATTACAGTTTTGGGTTTCCCATCTAGGATGTATCTTTCTATTTCCTCAGGAACACCCTCTAAGAACTGTTCCATTTGCATTAGGAAGGGCAAATTTACTGGAGATTCAACACTTGCTCCTGATATCCAGGCATCCCAATGTTTCACAATGTGGTAGGCATGTCGGGTAAATGACATGTCTGGTTTCCACCTTAGGGCTCTGAACCTCCGACGAGACTGCTCGGGTGTTATCCCCATTCTGACTCTCGCCTTGGATTTAAACAGTTCATACTTGTTCATGTGTTCTTTAGGCATTTCAGCTGCCACCTCAGCTAAGGGTCCACTGAGCTGCGGCCTCAGCTCTACCATGTACTGGTCAGTAGAGAGGTTGTATCCAAGGCAGGCCCTTTCGAAGTTTTCTAGGAAGGCCTCAGTATCATCGCCTGCCTTGTAGGTGGGGAACTTTCTGGGATGGGAAGTGGTACTTGGAGAAGGATTACTAGGGTTTGTTGGGATATTCTGCTGAGCCTTTATCTTCTCCATCTCCTCCACATACTTCCTCTCTTTTTCCTTCTCCTCCAGTTCTTTGTCCCTCGCTTCCATAGCTCTCCTGTGAGCAGCCGCTTGGTGTTGTTCTGCCTCCCTTTCTTGTTCCTTCTTCAGCCGCATGAGTTCTATCTGTCTTTCATGTTCCCTTTGTCTTTCCTCAGCCTGAAATTTGGCTAATTCCAGCTGTAGTCGAGCTGAGGATTTGGTCATTCTAACCTCTCTGTTTTTAACTAACTTTACACCCGAGGTTTAGAAATAAACAAACAAAACTTGGCTGTAAAATTTTGCTGTGCTGGAATAGAATACCTATTCTCTGATAGTGATTGTCAGCCTACAGAAAAAGACAATTCCCTTGTCTCTGTTCTGGGCCCAACTTAAAGCAAAAAACCTCCAAACTACTTGGAAACCTGCTTACCCAGCCCAAAGAAAAAGCAAATGGGTAGAACACACACCCCCTATTTACTTTTAGGAAGAAAAGAAAAAAAAAAACCTCTGGGTTGGAAGACTGTGAATTTCCCTGCAGGAGTTAAGTACCCTGCCTCCAGGCAAAGAAAACCTGCAATTCACAAGATAATCCCCTTTTGTCTCTGCTTGGCCACAAAGCAGGGAAAACCCAAGATGCTTTCAGTTTCAAAGCTGCTTCAAAGCCACAGGAAAAAAAAATTCCTTTTTAAAATCTGTATTTCTAGTTCAAAAAATCTCAACTGGATCTCAAAATGATTTCAGGTTAATCCCACCGCTGCCACCATGTCAAGGTTCCTCCCCCACTCTGAACTCTAGGGTACAGATGTGGGGACCTGCATGAAAAACCTCCTAAGCTTATCTTTACCAGCTTAAGTCAAAACTTCCCCAAGGTACAAAGTATTCCACCCGTGGTCCTTGGAATGGCCGCTACCACCACCAAACTAATACTGGTTACTGGGGAAGAGCTGTTTGGACGCGTCTTTCCCCCCAAAATACTTCCCAAAACCCTGCACCCCACTTCCTGGACAAGGTTTGGTAAAAAGCCTCACCAATTTGCCTAGGTGACTACAGACCCAGACCCTTGGATCTTAAGAACAATGAACAATCCTCCCAACACTTGCACCCCCCCTTTCCTGGGAAATGTTGGATAAAAAGCCTCACCAATTTGCATAGGTGACCACAGACCCAAACCCTTGGATCTGAGAACAATGAAAAAGCATTCAGTCTTTTACAAGAAGACTTTTAATAGAAAATAGAAGTAAATAGAAATGAAGAAATCCCCCCTGTAAAATCAGGATGGTAGATATCTTACAGGGTAATTAGATTAGAAAACATAGAGAACCCCTCTAGGCAAAACCTTAAGTTACAAAAAAGATACACAGACAGAAATAGTTATTCTATTCAGCACAATTCTTTTCTCAGCCATTTAAAGAAATCATAACCTAACACATACCTAGCTAGATTACTTACTAAAAGTTCTAAGACTCCATTCCTGTTCTGTCCCTGGCAAAAGCAGCACACAGACAGACCCAGACCCTTTGTTTCTCTCCCTCCTCCCAGCTTTTGAAAGTATCTTGTCTCCTCATTGGTCATTTTGGTCAGGTGCCAGCGAGGTTACCTTTAGCTTCTTAACCCTTTACAGGTGAGAGGAGCTTTCCCCTGGCCAGGAGGAATTTCAAAGGGGTTTACCCTTCCCCTTATATTTATGACAGCTTGCAAAAACAAAATGTTGCATTTACAAGTACCTTTCACAATGTTTCAGATTTTAAGTCTAATACCACCTTTATCTGGCAGCACTGAGAAACTAAGTGACTTACCCAAAATCATGGAGCAAATCAGTGGCAGAGAAGTGAATAGAATTCAGTTGTCCCGAATCCCAATCCTGTCCTTTCACTACTAGACCATATTTTCTCTCTATTATTTCAAATGTTTCAATGTCAGTCAAATAATTGTTCATGTTTCATCTTTATTTTCCTTTTGTACTCTCCTCACACATATTTATTTTGAAAAATATAGTGAAAATCCATCTGTCTCAATTTGTCTGTTTTCTCTCTTCCAAATATTCCCTGATTAAGCATTCTAGATCACTGGCTCATTGCAGTTTGTTTGTTCCTTACCCTGCCTTTTTTCTTTCCCTACCATTTACCACTCCAATGCTATGAGAGCAACTAGTGATTAGTAGTATTGTGCAGCAGATGTTCCATCCTCTGAAGACGGATGCTGGGCATTATTGGCTTTCAGAATGAGGAACCAATTGGTGTCCCTTGACCCATTGCCCAAGTGTCAGCTGAAGCAGCTGTTTCTCAGAGGATAGCAAATCTAACAGCGAAATACTTCATTGAGGTAGTTACCGTGTGGCTAGCATTGCTAAAGCTATTGTACATTGACGTTATTTTTAGGTAGGTAAGTGTCATAAAATTTCCCCCACATATTTGTGAAAGCCATGTGTTCAGCTGTCCTACTTGAATCTTTTGAATGTTGTGGACAGGACTTGGGGATTTGTTTTTAATGAAGTGGACTCTGCATTTTTTAATACTTAAAAATAATATCTTTTTTACTTGTTCTAGGATAGGGCATAGCACTAAAATTATGCTGAAAGCCCCTCTTGCCCTTTCTATTTGGGGCATTCAGCACAAAACTATGTATCTAGTTTGTGTAAAAAAACTACACACAAGTCTCACTAAAAATGTGCTTATATTAAAATAAACCATCTACTATTACAAAGAAAAAAAAATCACATTCCAAAATGAAACCCTAAAGGAGAAATATTTTAGAATGGTAACCACTTGGAAAGAGCTGTCATATTTATAAAGGCTGAAGAAACACTGGTCACCTGCCAAGTTGTGACAAAATGCGTTTTTCAACCTAACCTACTCACCAGGTCCCTGGGCTTCTGAAAGGCCAGTGAAAAAACCTGTCCCACCCTGGCCAATCTAGCAGTGAAGGGGAAAAAAAAACTTCCGACCCCCAAAAGACAACTAGCAAGATGCCCACAGCAAGACCCCTGAACCCAATCCTGCTTTACTTCTGAGGGGGATAGTAAGGAGGCGGGAATGAGGAGCAAAGGCATCATTTGCTATGGGGCAAGTTAGGCAGTTTCCCCCAAACCTTGGTATGCCCCCTGACTTTTCATATATCTATATAGTCCATCATGTCTTCCACTCTGCCCCCCCGCCCCTACTGCAAAATATAATATAATTATATCTAATGTTCTATATGTTGACATAACTTTCCCCTCCCCTTGCCTGCAGAATTTTTCTGAAATGATGCCCCTGGTAGGGAGCTTTACTTCCTGCACAGAATGAGTGGGCAGGGGGTAGGATTTATAAGCCTCCCCTTTGTGTGTGGAGAAGCCAAGAGGCTTATACTGCATCCTTCTGTCCGGTCATTCAGCCACAAAGCTCCCCTCTTCAACCTTACAAGGAGTCTGAGTGCCAACAAGGGGAGTGGGAGGAGCGTGCAAACCTTACTGTGTCCAAGGGTTTTATTTCCCTGCTGCTATCTCAGACAAAGCCTCTTCTCTTGTGAGGCTGCAGGGATGGGGGAAGGGCAGTTGGATTGATGGTTGTTTTAGGAACAAAAGGAATGCAAGCTGAATCCCAATATCTATTTAATGCCCAGAAATGTATTGGAGTTCATAATGCACCTCATTCTGTCTGACTGTTGATATGTACCTTGAGCTGGTTTGCAGCTTGCACTTCCTCATAACAGAGCTGGATTATTGGTCACCACTGCATGTGAATTTGTTATAACACTTATTTCCAGCACTGTTGTTCTCACACAACAGTGACAACCTCTTGAAATGGGATTGCTATTGTTTAAACTACTGAATACAGTACTTCAACAATGGTGATTTCATTAAGAGCAACCACTGTAAACAGTGCAGAGTTACTGTATCCAATTTTATCTTTTGAACATTAAAGACTTATTTGTATGTTATGCATTATTACTACGAATCAATAAATAGTATTCTTAATTGTGGATATCAATCCCTAAATCCAATGATACACACTGGATTAAATATTCTGGCCAAATTAGAAAAGAAATCACACAATAAACTAAACATGTGATAACGTCTAAAACAGAAGGTTCTGCTTTAGAGAAATAATTGGCTGACAATGAGATTGATATTTAGAACTAAGTAATTGATAAAAAAGTGAACAAAGAACAAATAGAATCAAATACTTCATGAATTTGATGGTATCTCCAACTAACAATTATAAAATATATCTTGGATATGATTAAACACATTGTTTCAATTTTTATTAACTAAAACAAATTTTAAATCCCCAAAATGTTATGTCAAATGGCAATTTAAAAACAATTTTTGCCCCTCCTTCTCCAAACAAAATGATGCCGGCGCCTGATGGAATGCAGCTGATGGCTGTATTGCAACAGGTGGCTGCAGATACTGGTGAAATTAAATCTACAAATTCCACCCTACAGACCACCATGACTGAGAGTCAGAGTGTACTACAAGACCTATACCAGATCCCAGATGGATGGGTGAAGCAGAACACAGAATTTCTGAAATAGAAGATGATTTTAAAGAGAATAAATAACAGGTTATGAAGCACTGTAATCAAATCAAGACTATACGGCCAAACTAATTGATCTAGAAAACTTCTCACTTTGATGTAACATCAGGATTGGGGAGGGGGGGTCCCTGAGGGAATGTTTTGATATAGTACAGGCTCACCAAGCCCTTGCCCCCAAGCCAGCTGCAGGAGGTTGACCTAAAGCATTGATTGTGAAGTTCCTGAGGGCAACTTTTGATCAAGAAAAACAATTGGCCAGGAAGATGGACGTGAAGTATTTTATTAAAAACCCAGCAACACTCCGTATTAACGGTGCTGAGAAGATAGTATCATTAAGTTTCCTCAGGAGCAGAAAAATACTTCAAAATGCGCAAACTCCTCCCTCCCAAGAGGAAACATCTCTCGAATGATCTGGCCATATGGAATGTATGTATTGCTCTCTGAAATTTGATATGGCTGCTCTAAACAAGTGGATGGGAGTTAATTGATATTTGTTAGCTCCTTTTCAATTTTTTCTCTCTCATTGGAGTTGAAGGATTAAAGGGTTAATATGAATTAACTTCCTATTGCAATAACTCATGGGAAAGGAGAATCAATATAAAATTTATAATTTGATTAGTAATGATGTATATTATATAGTTGCTTTATTAGATGGTACTACTTTATGGACTAATGTATCAAGGTTCTATTGGTAATATGTGATTACCACACTTGTAATGTTTGGGGCCCAAGTAGGTGTGAGGATCTCTAAATTTCATCTGATTTGTCCACCCTCTTTGGCTGACAAGTGTGTATTTTTGGACGGTTGAAACAAATGTTTCTGTTTGATTTTAGGGTACTAAGGTGTATTTCTTCTTCCGGTATCTTTTCCATTTCTGTTTTTATACTGTTTTTAATTCCCTTTTC
Source organism: Eretmochelys imbricata (assembly GCF_965152235.1). Lineage (NCBI taxonomy): Eukaryota > Metazoa > Chordata > Testudines > Cheloniidae > Eretmochelys > Eretmochelys imbricata. Next base: position 52,610,835 of record NC_135575.1, on the reverse strand, counting down.
TACCCCTTTCCATGCTGGGATTTCTCTTCTCACTCTTGTAGAAAATGTACTGGGAAACAACACCCTATCCCTGGATTATATAACTTGCACTGCATAGCTATACAAGAACTGTATGCTGCTCAGGAAAATCTGCAATTTCTCATTTATTCACAAAGTGACTTCATATTTTATCTGGTATATTTTGACAATAGTGGTTCCAGCAATTAAATGTGTCTCCTGGAATATAAAAGTTTTTAATAACCCTCTTAAAAGTGATATACTCAATGCTTAAAAAGGGAATGTTGACATTGCCGTGCTCCAGGAGACACATCTAACAGAATTTAAAGCTTGTAAACTGAACAGAGTTAATTACTTTAATTCTAAAGCAAAGGGCACTGGTGTACTAATACATTAAAAAAGTTGAATGTTAACATTCTGAGCACAAGATCTGACGGTGAGGGCAGATTTGAGGTTCTAAAATTGGCAATTTCATAATCATCTTTGCCAGTCTCTATGGACCAAACCAGGACAATCCCAGATTTTTTTCATAATTTTTTTGAGTATAAAAGACATGGGCCACCATCCTATTATTGCTACAGACTTAAATGAAGCCCTAGACAAGTCTTTTCCATCTTCATATAAGACCATAACTACTCATCACTTACTTTATACATACATAGCTGATTTAGGTTTACAAGGTGTGTGGAGATTGAGTAATCCTACAGCCAGAGACTAGTTTTTTTTTTTTTTTCCCCTCTTCAGCTCATTCAATATATTCAAGATTGGACTATTTCTTAGTTTCACAAGACTTGATCAGTTCTGTCACTGATTGTGACATTGTTACATCTGACCATGTTTTATAAATAGGTCTTTTAGGCCCCCAGGGTACATATCCTCAACTAAAATATGGAGATCAAATATTCTCTGCTGTTTGATACACCATTTGTTAACTCTATCCAGGAGGACTTAGAACATTTTAAAAAAACAAATACCTCCACTGCTTCATCAGTTATCACACTATGTGAAGCTTTTAAAGCCTTCATTAGAGGCCATATCATCTCTTATGCCACCTTCAAAAAGAAAGGGAGAGAACATAGAATTGATACGCTTGTGAAGGAAACTAAGTCATTGGATGGAGACTATGCTTCTGTCCACGCACCAGAGAAACTCAAAACCATCACTAGTCTAAGGTATTAAATTAACAAACTTCTGTCTCCAAAGGTTGAGTTTGCTTTATTCTGTTTGAAGCAAAACTACTGGGAATCTGGCAAGAGAGCCGGCAAGCTGTTGGCATACAGACTTAAGCAAAAGGCTAATAGAAATAAAATTGCTGCTATTTGTGATAGTACCAATAAATTATGTATAATATAGTCAGATATTAATAAACAGGTTCAACAGATTTATTCAGTTATTTAGCTGAAGAGGGAATCAGTAAAGATGCTATCTATATCTATCTAGTGGATTGTCTCTGCCACAGATCTCAATCTCAGAAGGAACTTTTTCAATATTTCCTCTAGAATTGCAGAACTGACTTAGGCTATAAAATAAATTCAGATTGGAAAGACTCCTTGTATAGATGGGTTGCCAGATGAATTTTATAAAAAGTTTTCTGAAACTTAAACACCTAGTTTATTGGATATGTTCAGTGAAGCCAAGAATAAGCAAACTGTCCTGCTTACTCTAAAAAGCTGTAATTTCAGTTATTCCTAAACCTGGTAAAGTCCTTGGACTATGTCATAATTATAGACCAATTGCTTTAATCCATTGTGAGACTAAGATTTTAGCTAAAGGTCTTGCTATGCGACTGGATAAACTTCTCCCTCACATTATACACATAAATCAGATAGGCTTCCTTCATAATAGACATGGCTCAGACAATTTGTATCGACTGACTGATATTATTGCCACTTTGAGACATTCTAAAGAACTCTTAGCTATCATTTCTTTAGATGTCAAAAAGGACTTTGACCACATAGTTTTTTCCAGTGTTAGCAAAATTTGGATTTGGTAACCAATTTATTGCTTGAATTAAGATTTTATACTCTTAACCAACTTTTAGGGTAGTTACCAATAGTATTATTTCTGCTCCATTTCCATTAAAAAGAGGTATGAGGTATGGCTGCCCCATTCTCCTCTATTTGATTTAGCGATAGAACCTTTAGCCATTGTCATCTAAGCAAATCAATATACTCATGGTATGAGAGTGAGAAAAAGAGCACAAAATTATGCTCCATAAGGAAGATGCTGTTGTATTTGTATCTAAGCTTGAGGTTACCATTTCCCAACTTCTAACCACTATTAAGACTGGACTCTTCTCCAATGAAATTAATTGGAATAAGTCAGAAATCTTAGGCATTAACAAATATGCCACAAAGGCCTTTCCTCAAATGTGGATTTTCAATGGTAATCCTCTTATATGAAATAGTTAAGAATACTGAATTCCAAAATTGTTCAGGACATCTCTAAAATAAAATATAGAACCAATTATTGCCCAAGTGGCTAACAATTTGGGGAAAGGTAATTCATTAACACTGTTTGTGTGATTAAATTAATATATTGAAAATGAACATCCTTCCCTGTCATAAATATAAAGTGAAGGGTAAAACACCTTTAAATTTCTCCTGGTCAGAGGAAAAACCCTTTCACCTGTAAAGGGTTAAGAAGCTATGATAACCTTGCCAAAATGACCAATGAGGAGACAAGATACTTTCAAAGCTGGAGTGGGGGAGAAAACAAAGGGTCCTCTCTGTCTGTGTGATGCTTTTGCCGGGACCAAAGCAGGAATGCAGGTCAGAACTCCTGTAAAGAGTTAATAAGCAATCTAGTTAGATATGCGTTAGATTCTGTTTTGTTTAAATGGCTGATAAAACAAGTTGTGCTGAATGGGATGTATATTCCTGTTTTTGTGTCTTTTTGTAACTTAAGGTTTTGCCTAGAGGGATTCTCTATGTTTTGAATCTGACTGGTCTGTAAGGTATTTACCATCCTGATTTTTACAGAGGTTTTTCTTTTACTTTTTCTTTAATTAAAATTATCTTTTAAGAACCTGATTGCTTTTTCATTGTTCTTAAGATCCAAGGGTTTGGGTCTGTGTTCACCTATGCAAATTGGTGAGGATTTTTATCAAGCCTTCCCCAGGAAAGGGGGTGTAGTGCTTGGGGGGATATTTTGGGGAGTAAGACGTTTCCAAGTGGGTACTTCCCCTGTTATTTGTGTTAGATGCTTTGGTGGTGGCAGCTTAAGGTCCAACATAAGGTCCAAGGACAAAAGGTAAAACAGTTTGTACCTTGGGAAAGTTTTAACCTAAGCTGGTAAAACTAAGCTTAGGGGGGTCTTTCATGCAGGTCCCCACACCTGTACCCAGAGTGGGGAAGGAACCTTGACATTCCCAGAATTTGATATGTTCTGAGGGGTCTCCCTATTTCTATTCCCTAAATTTATTTTAAAAAAAACCTCAACTTGGAAAATTCTATCTTCTTTTTGTTAAGCCTGGCATATTAGATGTGACCTCACCTTTAATGAGATTGAATGAGAATTGCTATACCCTCTTTCCCTTTCAGGCATTGTAGGATCAAATTATTACAGATTTGATGGCTCCTGAGCTCCCACAATGGCTGTGAGGCAAGCTTGGTCAAACTTGACTAGAAAGTTTGCTTCAATTCATTCTTCCAGGTAGAGGCAATACTATGAAGCAATCCTCTCCTTAAAATTGGTGGCAAAACATTAATGTAGACGGATTTGATGGACAGAGGAATTTTCACTGTGTTGCAGCTAATTGACAATGATAAATTTAGATTGTTTGTAGATCTTCAGCAACAATATTGCTTGCACTGCTCTGGAGCATGGTAGTACCTCCAGTTAAAGCATGCACTTACAAATGTATTTGGACCAGATGCAATGGGAGCTCCAGAACCTTCCTGGATTTACATAGCCAGTGGTATCCTTGTATGATTTTCTGGACCAAAAAACTTGACCAAAGGTTGATAATTTGTGAGTTGCTTGGAAAAGGGATTTGGATACACAACTGTCTCTGACCTAATGGAATACAATTGTATCTAACGTTAAAAAGCAACTATTAGCCTGAGAGTACAGCATATTTACCAAAAGGCACTTTCAAATCTACTCGTCCCCACATAGGCTAATGGTAATGGGCTTCATAAATGCTGACCACTCTTGAAAAATGTGTAACTTTGGTGCTACATTAGTTCATATGTTTAGGGAGTGACCCTGCATCAAGAATTTCTGATATCAGGTGGATCAACGACTAATTTGATATTGGATGCTAAGTTGGAGCCTTCCCTTTAAGTTTGATTCTTGGGTATATTCTGGAAAAAAGAGAACATTTCTTGGTAACAAGGCAGCGTGGTTCCAAGGTAGAACATTGGTGACTAAACAAGAAAAATGCATTCACTAGAAACTTTTTTCTCTCCTCAGTTCATATCTTGTATGAGAGACAATGAGTCCTGCTGGTTCTTTAGTCAATTGCAAAAATATATTGTCTGTTTAAAAAAAAAAAAAGATGAAAAAGTTATCCTAGGAAATGTACCTGTAGGAGATATCAAAGCTATTAGTTCAACTATATTTTTTTTTATAAAAAAAATTTCAGACATCTGCTGGCAATGCATCTATACTTGGCAAAAGACTATTCCATGTGCTCTGGTCCTAATACTATTTATTTTTGTTTTGAAAAACACTGATTATTCCTAATCATGGCCTGTATATAATTGACCATTTGTCAGCTGACAAATGGTCAATGAGTTTGAAAAATATTCTCTTTAGAAAAATTCTGCTTAGATAAATAGTTTTCTGTATTTTTTGTTCCATTAGCCTTTATAAAGTCATGAACATAAAAACAGGATCTTTGTATTTTAAAATTTGATCTGATCCTGCTGTATATTTAATACCCTGTGATATCATACCCAGATACTGTAGAAATAACTATGATGTTAGACAGGATTTTAAGAGATCCAGAATCAACAAAAAGAGCAGATGAATTCTTAACATATGGTATTCTGGACCTAATTTTCCCCATCTGTGCACCTTGTGTTGTCATTTACATCTCATCAAGTGAGCATAGAATGTTGTTGCCACTGTGAGTGAAGAATTCTGATTTGGTAGTATTTTCCACTCACTTTGTGTAGGTGTAAATAACCACTCATGGTCCCAGTTAGGAAATCCCAGTCCCCTAGTCCTTAGTTATAAAGAGCAAGGGAAGAGATTTTTAAAGATATTTAAAAATATACAGGCCAAGATTTTCAAATATTAGAGCCTTAAAATAGGTGCCAAAGACCATACTATGGCTCCTAGATAAGTTTGACATGAAAAATGAATTCATCTCCAATTAATTTCATTTTCAGCTTTCTGGGCATTTATTTAAGACTTTAAATGTATTTAGGAGTCCAACTTCAGTTTCCAAAAAGAGTAACTCCTGTCTCGGGCACACAATTTTGGTATGTATTTTTTTTGGTAAATATTTTTGAAAGTCTCCACCTTCTCCCCAGTCTAACAATTCCAAGGGAAGTTTCACAGATGTATGAGTCAAAGTGACAATGAGATGTAAGATTTGCTATCTAAAAAAATCTGGAATAAATTATGATTCTACTCCCACAACTCTGTGTGGGAAGTGATAAGTGCAAAGATGGCATAGAGACTTAATAAGCATGCCTCTCAGCACAGAACTTTTAAACGGAGGTCTAAAAGAGATGGATGACTTTCCGTTAATTAAAACATCACTGTTGACATTAGCAGGTCATTAAAGTTATTTGCTAAAGTAAAATGTATTTTTAAAAGCATTATTTTAAAAAGTCAATCCCCTTTCCTTTTGAAGACTCTCAAAGAGATTTGTATGCTTTCTGTCAGCATAAATTGTCAATCAAATGAAATCTACAATAAAATATTTGTTTTGATTTGTAGACTGAAGCTGTGTGGCTATTAGGGACATACAGTGTCCCACTCTCACCAAAATTAACATATGCCTAGAGCAATAAACAGCTTGATGACAGTTATACTGTCTGCTTTTCCCCACATTATGTCTCTACTATACAGGGATATGTGATGTGGATTGCACTCCACCCTTACCTGAGAGGGTTAAGGTAGCTGGGAAGGGGCTAATTAATCTGATAGGGTGCACCTGGGGGAGGATTAGGCTGGATAGGCAAGCACTAATAGAAGATGGAACCTCACTGGGCCAGAACAGGCCGATCTTGTATACAACTTGGAAGCTGAGAACAGAGTGTTGCTATGTGATGACCTGCAGTTACTCTCTAGCCTTAGAAAGGGAAAGGCTAAAAGCACATGGAGAATGGAAGCCCTAGGATCCTTGCCTTGAGACCAGGGAGTACCCAGAGGAGGGTGGAGAAGGAGCCTGACAGAGTTGAAGTAGGAAACAGCGCAGGAAAACAGTTGCAAAGTTTGGGACAGTGAAAACCTTGGCTGCTAGATGTAGGAACCCTGGTCTGGAATCTGGAGTAGTGGGTGGACCTGGGTTCTCTGACCAGCTGCTGGGGAAGTAGCACAGACAAGGCAGTGGAGCAGAAGACTAGACAACTGTTCTAGGCAGTGATACCCTAGAAGGGGAGGACTATAGTGACCTGGCTAGAGGCCCAAGTCATGAAGAGAGAGCACCCTGAATTGCAGCGTGGTAGCAGGGCATGAGAACAAGGAGTGGAAGGGTGCATCAGACCTGGAAAAAGCTAATCCCCAGCCCCAGGCATCCTAGTGGTGAATGTGTCCCCATGATCACAAAATGGAATTGCCAATGTTTTGAAAATGTGCTAGATACAGCAGAGGTGTAAAAGGTCATATTCTGCAACTGTTCTTCACACAGACTTCCCATTGGCTTCAAGACTGACACCCATGTTTGTTTTTGGAAACTATCCAATAACTACAGCTGTAGGAATCATTGACTTTTAATTTCTTTCACTGACTGTTCTGAAAAATTCAGGTTGAACCAACTCAAATCTGAAAATTCCAGCAACTGTTGTCAAATCAAAAGAGTCAACACAAATTTTGTTCTATGTCAAACAAAACGTTGTTTGACTCAAAATGAATAGTTTTGTTTCCTGGCACTTTTGGACCTGAAATCAAAAGAAATGGAATGGTGGAGGAGGAGCTGCTGTTGCCTCTATTTTAACCTTTGGCCCAGTGGCTAGTGCAGTCACGTGGGATGTGGGAGATATTGGTTATACTCCCATATCTGTCAATCTGGCCCACCAGCAGTTTTAATCAGGCCCTTGAACTCCTGCTGGGGAGCGGGGTCTAGGGCTGGTCACACTCCTGCACTCCAGCTGGGGAGCAAGGTTGGGGACCGCTCCGTGCAGCTCCCGGAAGCAGCATCATGTCCTCGCTCCGGCTCCTATGCCTAAATGCAGTCAGGGGGCTCAGCGCCGCATGCTGCCCCTGCCCAAAGCCCCATCTCCATAGCTTCCATTGGCCAGAAACCATGGCCAATGGGAGCTCCAGGGGTGGTGCTTGTGGATAGGGCAGCACTCAGCAGAGCCGCCTGGGTGCGCCTCCATGTAGGAACCGGAATGGGGACATGCTGCTGCTTCCGGGAGCTGCTTGAGGTAAATTCTTCCTGCACCCCGAACCACCCCTCCACACCAACCCCCTGCTGCAGCCCTGATCCCCATCCCACCCTCCAAACCCCTTGGTCCCAGCCTGGAGCCCCCTCCTGCATCCAAAACCCCTCATCCCCAGCACCACCCCAGAGTCTACACCCCCAGCCAGAGCCCTCCCCCCCGCACCCAAACACCTGACCCAGCCCAGAGCCCCCTCTCTCACCCCAAGCTCCTTATCCCCAGCCCCACCCCGGAACCTGCACCCCCAGCCAGAGCCCTCACCACCTCCTGTACCCCAACCCCAATTTTGGGAGCATTTGTGACCCACCATACAATTTCCATACCCATATGTGGCCCTCGGGCCAAAAAGTTTGCCCACCCCTGCTCTAGAGTATACAACACACTTTCAAAACATTCCCATTCCGGGAACAATAGATCTATACCGAAATCAGGAAGGACACATGTCGGGTGCTTTTCCCCCATGTTAGCCTCTCTTATTGTCTAAAGATATATTAGTTTCAGCAAGGATGATTCACTGCATGCCTATAATAGTTTCACAGGTTAAGTCTACCAATCAATATGGATATGCTTACTAGTTGTGTGTTGGTATCCATATTATTGTCTAGTAATTCAGTCTTCTCTCACAGGAAGAATGACCAGGTTGTAGCCATCCTCATAACCGCAATTAATTTCAGCCATGTTTGAAAAGTAATACAATTTTCCACTAACCATCTCAATTAGAGTCCACGGGCAAAAGGTTACAAACCTGGTAATGGAGTCAGCTTCCCAATTTTTATTTGAAGTGCATTCATCTGTCTTTTGAGTTAATACTTTGTGTTGAAAGTTTTTGACCTGTACAAAGAGAAGAAAATAAGACAGTTGAAGGAGATATTGGTGAAAAATAAATACTATACACTAATGAATGCACTTTAAAATAACATTACATAAGCAATACAAGGAGACTAGAAAAACATCATTAGGGAATTCATCAAGGAGATTCATCATGCTAATGTACTTTTCTAAATACAATGACAAATTTGACCATTTATCCAAAATGCTTTTGCTTCTGATATTTTCCTGTATTGCCACTTTCTAAAATATTTAAACTGAACATCGTCTAAGTTGTTACAAGTTTGCATATACAAAATTTTCCATTAACCTTTCTCTCCTTACTGAGCACTAAAATGCTTACTACTATTTCTGCAAAAGGAATGGAGACCAAGTCAATGATGCTGGAGAAAGAAGGGTGCTGAAGTGAAGGATGCATTGCCTCTACCCCCACCTCAGGTACTCTTAGGGACTTCACTGAGTGTCTAATTTACTTGGGAAGCACTTAGATCTTACTATGTCAGGTGTTATAAAAAACCTTAAGATAGATTCTCCTAGAATATCAACACATCACAACCTGTAAAATACATAAAGACACCAATAAGTTACTTTTTAGCATTATGTTTATTTGATTCTTGCAATACAAAATCCTTGTATGTGACACAGGTGATGGTGGATTATAGAAGAACTGGACGGGGGCAAGGAAGAGCATTATGAGTTGCTGACAACTATTAGGGGGAGGAAAAGATGGTGTACAGTGGCACCCCTACAGCTGATATTACCTTTACAGCTATCCCAATATCACATTAGCATGTTCCTTGCCCTACCTAGTCAATGGAATAAAACTTGATACTTGTGTGCAGTAGGACAGTAGAAATTCACCCCAGTCACATTTCCCCTGTTTTGTTGTTCTCAAAGTCATAATCATAGTTCCCAACATCATTTTTCAATGTTTGAAGCAGCTATCCAAAGGGTGGTTGAGGGGGGAGAGTTTGAGAGAAGGTGATCCAAAAGATCTTTTGAAGTGGTGGTTCCAGCCAAACCACCAGGGCTATTTGGGGAGTGGGGGGGGAGGAGAAACTTCTCTAAAATCTTGTCTTATTACTCTTAGGGCATGTCTACATTTACCTCCGGAACAATCGATCCAGAGGGGGTTGATTTATCGCATCTAGTGAAGACGTGATAAATAGACCGCCGAGTGCTCTCCCGTCAACTCCGGTATTCCACCAGAGCGAGAAGCGTAGGCGGAGTCAATGGGGGAGCGTCAGCAGTCTACCTACTGCAGTGAAGACACCGCGGTAAGTAGCTCTAAATACGTCGACTTCAGTTACTCTGTTTTCGTAGCTGAAGTTGCGTAACTTAGACTGACTTAGCTCTCCTCCCGCCCCCACCCCGCCAGTGTAGACAAGGCCTTAGTAGTAGCAATAGAACTCCAGTAGTTCCTATAATTTGCTAATTGCCAAACATGCACTATCCCTGCCCAAATTGCTTATAACCATTTTTAAATGATCCATATTTGACTTTCTGGAAAATCCAAACAAGGTCTTTTCACTTTGGCTTCCAGGTAGAGCTGGAGCTAGAAGTATCAAAAATAGCATATCTGCCCTCATGGTATTTCTGGTGGCTATTGGAAGTGGAAATGGGAAAATCTCAAGAGTCTGTTTTTACAGACTTCCAGCTGATTTTTCTGGCTGGAATATTTTGGATGGTTGAGATAAACTTTTGTAAGTTAAACTTTGAGGTTTTCCCATCACTTACATGTCATGACTAATTCAGCTGGTAAATGTTTCATCTGAACCTTTTCAAAGGTTAAGATTCAGTTTTCAGAGAACAAGTCACAGTAATTGGAATTTACCCTTGACTTTTTGCTGTGCTCTTTGACTGAGGTGCACAGCTTGTTTTCAGAAAGCAAAATATTTTATTTTTTGCTCAAAAAGAAAACTTTCCTACATTTCTGGCAAAATTCTTAGTGCCTTTTCCTTCAATGTATTGTTTTTCTTCCACAAATAGGAAACTATCTGCATAGATAATGGCTTGTCAAATAGCCAGTTGTGAATACTACTCTTGAGCGATTAAGTATGGTGTTTGTCTTATTAGTTTTGTTACTTTGTCTCCCTTGCCTTCACCCAAAGCCTCTTGTTAGTCTCATCCACGAGATTTTGTATCTTTTTAGACTGTCAACAATAAGGGGACTGCTATTTTCTGAATCCTGTGACATGTTCAGCATAATAGGGTTCAATGTAGCTGAGACCCCTAATGCTAATTCAATATATATGTTAAACTCTATGTTTAAAAACCCTACATTAACAGAACATTAAGGTTGCAAAGCCAAGTGTGCATGTAACAGAAGAGGGAACGCTCAGACACTAGTCTGTACACATCTATGATATTTCCCTTCCTCCTGCACACTTTGCTGAAGCACGGACCAGAGTTTTGCCTTTCCAGGATTTTCAAAAAGCATTACAAATAATTTAGCCTCTGAGCTATGATATGTAGAACCCTGATAAATGGATATTAATAGTTCCAGTCAGTTTTGAAGAGTACCATAAACTTTCTTAGTAAAACAAACCCTTAATACACACAGAACATGTTGTTAATAGTATTTGGAATATTATGAATAGCTCTTAAACAAAAGCTTTTAGACAATAAATCTACTCTTTCTTACACTGACTTCCCCTTTTGTTTGTGTTACAAGCATGAAAATATAAGGTTTCAACATAACGTTATGTTGTATTGGGATTCAGATCAGCGTATAAAACATCCATTCCCTCAATCTCTACAAGATTCTCACTCTGTAGGGTGCTCTCCTCTCCCCATAAGTCCATCTAAATCAGGTAAGAATTTACAAACCCTCACTTCACTAAATGTTGTCCCCCATTCTTTTTTTAACTGAGACAGATTCCCAGTTTAAAGCAGTGAGCTGATAGCCACATGTAAATTCCACCAGGTTCTTTAGCCAATATGGGGTAACAAATGCTTACAGCTAGCTTTCCCTTTAGTCCACTACTGTGGACCAAACATTATCCTAATGGGGGGCTTCCTTAATAAATAAACCTGGCATAGCACTTACCTGCATCTAAAATCAAACAGATATTGGGAACCAGAACTAAGAGCAAACATAATTCTTGGTGCTATCTTAATCAGCAGCTGAGTCCACAAGCCTACTTTCATCTCTGTTTATACCTCCCCCCACCATCACACACACACTGATTGTCTCAACTCTCAGATAGTGAACAGGATATGAACTGCAAGGTAGGTTGCCACAATGAAAACTTCCTTACAACATCAGAACTACTAAGCATGTCTGGTTACCGTGTTCTGGAAGTTTCTGGTCATGCTGAGTTACCCTACTTTGCTTTCTGCAGATGTGCAAAGACAAAGTATCCAGCTAAACTCCATTTCTCTTCACATCCCCTTGAAAAACAGTCAAATGTTGCTATATAAAGCATGGGCATTACATTCACGTTAGGAAATGCCAGAATTAAGTTAACCTGTACAAACTTAATTTCGCCCCTGGTGCATATATATTATAAGTGGTGCAAGTAGAATTCATTTCTTACGGGTACGCTGCACTCATGGGAGGGACACAAAGGGGGGCATGTGACCTCCACACATAACCCCCCCCATGTGACTCCTCCTGCCCCCAGTCCGTTGCCCGCACCCTCTCCCTGTCCCCTCCCCATGATCCATCCCACATTACCTCAGGGAAGGGGGTTCTGTGCTCCTCCTGCTGCACTGGAGACTTCTGAACCTCAGGGCTCTCCTGGGAACTGCAGCGGTGAAAGGAGCAGAACGTAGGGCCGCTGGCAGCTCCTCTAGCACGGCTGTGCCACCCCCAGCCCTGTCCTCTGGCGGGGCTGCTGTACAGACCGCAGACAGGAGATGCAGCTGTGTGGAAGGGCTGAGGGCAGTACAGCTGCGCCGGAGGAGCTGTCGGCATAGGGCTGCCTAGCAGCCCCATGTTCTGCTCCTCCTGTGTGTTTCCGGTACAGAGTACTGGCTATAAATATCTTACTGGGATGGCGTACCAGGGACCATACCACCACACTTGCTCCACTGATTATGATACAGTCTTTAATTGTATGACACTATTTTATCAACAGGACTCCTGCTTCATTCAGTGCACAGAATGGATAGCGCTCACTAAATGAACAGCTAGTCAATATTTTGTTTTGCCTACATCACTGAATGTTTGGCCCAATGCCTTTTGTGCCTACACATAATTCAAATGTGCTTTGAATTATTAGCTTCCTTATGGGCTTTTCTATGGCACGCATCATTATAGTATGCGAGTTCTTCTCAAATTTTACTGAGTTTATCTTCACAATACCGCTCTGAGGTAACATGATGTTTTTATTCCCATTTCAGAGATGGGGAAACTGAAACAGACATTTTTATGATGGATGGGTATGACCTCTTTTACAGAATAAATAGTCTTAACACTTTCTTTAGAATGAAGCTGTCATTGACTTCATTTGCAGCTGTAAATGCTCAGGACTTCTACAAATCAAATAGTCTCAGATTGGGCACCCAGAAATTGAACAATATACAATTAGTGGCCCTCTGTGAAAAGTTTGGTTTAAACAACTTGTCTAGCATCACATAGGAACTCTAAGGCAAAATCAGGGACAGAAGTCAATTCTCCCCGATGAAATTCAACAAAATAAAGTTATTTTCCTGTTTTGTTTACTGCACGCCATCCATGTTCTGCACCAAATAAGGCAGGGATCCCATAGACAAGACACCTTCATTATACCCCCTGATTCATCCTCAGAGTCCATCCTGTACGCTGAATGAGGCAGGGTTCCTACAGGGAAAACAAAGTATGTGATCATGTAATTAAAGACTGTATCATAATGCATATTCACAAGGGAACTGAATTAAAATTGCAACCTTAATTCTGGCATTTCCTAATTTTGAGTGTTTGATTTTGTAAACTTAACATTCTTTTAATATATTATTTTTTTATTTTGTAAGATTTTGAAAAACAACCAACAACCCCCCAAACAGAAATCCCATCATGTGGCATCATATTGACACCATCTATAGGTCCACAGTACAAACCTCTGGAGCTAACAAATAGCTGATAACAGAAGGGCCATCCTGTATGTGAACAAGATGGTAGAAAAGGCAAGTTCTGACAGTGGGTTTCACAACTAATTGCTGACAGCAGAAAAATGTTGAGACTCTGGAATCCTATGTTCTATTCCAGGTTCTGAGGGAAGTGTATTGTAGTGATTACAGACCTTTCTCCCTAACTCCTCCAGCCTTTCCTTGTAACAATGCAAGTTCTCCTCTCCCCCCAGTTTCATGTCCCAGTCTCTCCACTCTGCTCTTCATGTCCCAATTCACCCCACCTTTGACTCTGTCCCAGTCCCCAATTAGTGGAAAGCTAACTTTTCTGAACTGAGACTATATTTTTCATGTCCCCCCCCCCCATTATTTTACTTGTTCATGCCTATTTCCTGAACAGTTGCAATGGGAACTGTGGCAAAATACCTTGTTCACCTCAGTAGGCTCAGTCCTTTTTAGCCTTGGAGACTCAGGTTTGCAGCAAGGCAAATCCTTATAGGTTGCACAGCATCCTGCTACTCCTCTCCTCAGTTAGTCCCTTGTGCTTATTTTCCTGCCCTCCTGGGGAGTGAGTGTAGCCTCCCTACTGGGAAGGTTTGGTGTCTTGCTGCAGACAGCCTACTGGCAGCTTCCCTGCTCCTCTCACTCCTTCATTCTCTCCCTCCTACCACCCAGGGGAGGGTTTAGAAAGGTCCCAAGTAGTTGGAGTCAGCTGAACCTAATTGGTTCACTAGCAACCCCTTTTCCAGCTGAACCTTATTGCCCCATGGTTCTCTCTCCTCAGTGGATAGGGAGGGGCCTTTGAAACCCCTGGGACTAATTACTACCCCCCTTTTGTAGCTGTTTGTCCTGGGTTTACCACAGAACATTTTCTTTTATTATGCCAAGTACACTTGAGAGGTGAGAGTGGGATCGAGACTGGGCTCAAAAGGTATTGCATGTGACTAGAAAATGACTATTATATAGAGTCATCTATGAATATATTTATATTTTCAAAAATGGCATGACAAAATGCATTTGCAAATATAATGAAAAAATAGCAAGTATGTAAATTTTTATATAAAGTTTTTCTATATATTAATGGAATTTCAGAGGCTCTACTTGAAAATTAACGATGACTTGGCATGAGGAAAGGTGACATAATTGAGACCTTAATGCATTTCATAAAATATAACCTAGATATATTAAGGCTGTCAATTAATAGCAGTTACCTCACACAATTAAATCAAAAAAATTGTGATTAAAAAAATTAATCACGATTAATTACAGCTTTAATCACACTGTTAAAAATAGAATATCAAATGAAATGTATTAAATATTTTGGATGTTTTTCTACATTTTCATACACATTGATTTCAGTTACAACACAGAATACAAAGTGTACAGTGCTCACCGTTTATTATTTTATTACAAATATTTGCACTGTAAAAATTATAAACAAAAGAAATAGTATTTTTCAATTCACCTCATACAGGTACTGCAGTGCAATCTCTTTATTATGGAAGTGCAACTTACAAATGTAGATTTTTTGTGCAAAATAACTGCACTCAAAATCAAAACAATGTAAGACTTTAGAGCCTACAAATCCACTCAGTCCTACTTCTTGTTCAGCCAATTGCTAAGACAAACAAGTTTGTTCATGTTTACAGGAGATAATGCTGCCTGCTTCTTATTTACAATGTCAACTGAAAGTGAGAACAGATGTTCACATGGCACTTTTGTAGCCAGCACTGCAAGGTATTTACATGCCAGATATGCTAAACGTTCTTATGCCCCTTCATGCTTTGGCCACCATTCCGGTGGACATGCTTCCATGCTGATGATGCTAGCTAAAAAAATAATGCGTTAATTAATTTTTCACTGAATTCCTTGAGGGAGAATTGTATGTCTTCTGCTCTTTGTTTTACCCACATTCTGCCATATATTTCATGTTATAGCAGTCTCGGATGATAACCCATCATGTTGTTCGTTTTAAGAACACTTTCACTGCAGATTTGACAAAACACAGAGAAGGTACCAATGTGAGATTTCTAAAGATAGCTACAGATTTCAAGCAAAGGTTTAAGAATCCAAAGTGCCTTCCAAAATCTGAGAAGAATGAGGTATGGAGCATGCATTCAGAAATCTTAAAAGAGCAACACTCCGATGCAGAAACTACAGTACCCGAACCACCAAGAAAGAAAATCAACCTTCTGGTGGCTTGAGACTCAGATGATAAAAATGAGCATGTATATGTCTGCACTGCTTTGGATCGTTATAGAGCAGAACACATTATCAGCATGGACGCATGTCCCCTGGAATGGTGGTTGAAGTATGAAGGGTCATATGAATCTTTAGTGCATCTGGCATGTAAATATCTTGCAAAGCCGGCTACAACAGTGACATGGAAATGCTTGTTCTCACTTTCAGTGACACTGTAAACAAGAAGCGGGTAGCATTATCTCCTGCACATGTAAACAAACTTGTTTATCTGAGCGATTGGCTGAACAAGAAGTATGACTGAGTGGACTTTTAGGCTCTAAAGTTTGACATTGTTTTATTTTTGAATGCAGTTATTTTTTGTGCATAATTCTACATTTGTAAGTTCAACTTTCATGGTAAAGAGATTGCACTATTTATACTAAGTGAATTGAAAAATACAATTTCTTTTATCTTTGCAGGGCAAATATTTATAATAAAAATAAATATAAAGTGAGCACTATACAGTTTGAAACTATATGTTGAAAATAAATTCAGCATATTTGAAAATGTGGAAAACATCCAAAATACTTAAATAAAAAGTATTCTATTATTAACAGTGTGATTAATCGTGATTAATTTTTTTAATAGCTTGAAAGCCCATATATAAAATACACACAGACACACACCCTAATGGTAATATTAATCCCACCATTCTGTGACACTGGAGGCTGGAGTCTACAAATAGGGGTAAGTGGAATCCATTTTTTTTCTTATGTTGTTTGTTTTACTTATTTTTTCAGTATACTCTAAAGGATAAACAAAAATGTAAAAAAAAAAAAAAAAAGATTTTCTGAAGTTTTTTATTTTCTATGTTCTTCTCAATATGTTAGAATGATTTCCTTGATTCCCTTCTTCCTTTGAAGCAAAATATCTGACCTGCTGTTCATTAGAATTATAATTTAATAGAAAACCCTGTAATTTTTGATAAACCCCTGGAAGCATTGGGTTTAGAACTGTATGTCAATGCACTGTGCAAGGTTCAATTGCTGTATAGCCCATCTGCTCAGTGAAATTGAAAACCTTTTTTTTATTTTTAAACATTTCTTTAAACAAATGATTACTCTTAATTAAGAATCTGTTGAATCAATAATTGTAAACAAACTACTACTGATTCAGAAAATGGTCTGCAGAGTAGGGTGTAGTACAATGAGAATTTTTTACATCTATATGAAAGTATTTGAATCTCCCAGAGAGAGAGACTGCACTACAGAATACCTATAAAACCTAAAATGGAAAAAAATCTCATGTGATGTAGCAAAAAATTACAAATATTTTCTTGACATTGTAAAAGTTGCCTGTCATTTAAAATAACTATATGATAACCAAAGAGCACATTTGATTTAGCAAATATTCCTGTTAAAATTAATCTTGTTTTCCTGACCTGGGTCTTATGTTCAAGTTTTGACACATGCTACAGCCCACAAAAGAGATGGCAGCACTGTTGACGTGTGAAAGACCCAGCCCTGTAGTGATGTTAACAGGAACAGCAGACAGATGCCTCTCTGTATATTTCAGTGTAATACTGTTTAAAGGAAAATGTAACACTTAAATGGTCCCTGGTGGTCTTTTTGACATATTAAGATTACAGCCAGCTCTGGAGGGAGATTTAGCTGTCTACTGTGTCAGACAAGACTGGTGACCATATAGAAGCTAACAGGAACAGCAGATGAAATCTTCTTCTTAAATTACACTGTAAATCCTATTCAAAAGAACACACAGCAATTCATTTTCAATTTTAAGGTGGTGAATGAAAATGAAATGTCCTTTGTATTCCTTCCCTGGCAGTATCAGAACATGCTGGCAATTGTTCCCACATGAGAGTTGTCAAGAAATTGGTTCAGAAATAAGTGAGAATGGGGGAGAATCGAGACATGAAAGTTAAGGTAAATCAAATAAATGTGTATATTTTGTAAATCTTTAGTGGTAACTTGCGAAAAAACCTATGATTTTAATACTAAGACTTTAAAGTGAAGAGGCCCACGTACTGTGTAGTAGCTGTATAGTACACAAGAGTGGTGAAAATATCGAATCAGTAAATTCACTGTGCTATCTTGTCAGTGTTTGGCTGAAGAACATGAACACAGAGCTCTTCTTTTGAAGCTCTGAATGTGATGCTATATCTGTGTCAATTTTGCTGTTTGTTTTTGCAAATTTTGGCCATCCATGTTCACAATTTGAAATGTAAATAAAAATAAACTAAGAAGGAATATTCGGAGTCTGATTCCATTCATTTCCAAGGAGAGCAGTTGGGGCAAAAAACCTAACTGGTTCAAGACAGAGTTTGATAAGTTTATGGAAGGGATAGCTTGATGAGACAGGCCACATGCCATTTTAAGCAATCTGTGACTGCTAGGAGCAAATATCTCCAACAGCTGATGGAATACTAGACGGAGAAGGCTCTAAGTTAATGCAGAGAATTCTTTCCCAGGTTGGTCTTGCCCACATGCTCAGGGTCTAGCTGATGACCATATTTGGGATCAGGAAGGAATTTTCCCTGGTTCAGATTGACAGAGAAACTTCAAGTTTTTTGCCTTCCTCTGCAGCAGGCGCATGGGTCTCTTGCAGGTTTAAACTAGTGTAAATGGTGGATTCTCTTGTAATTTGAAGTCTTCACATTATTATTTGAGAACTTCAGTAACTCAGCCAGATGTTATGGGTCTATTACAGGAGTGGGTCGGTGAGGTTCTGTGGTCTGCAATGTTCAAGAGGTCAGACTAGATGATCATGATGGTCCCTTTTGGCCTTAAAGTCTGACTCTATTTCTTTCCCAACAAGGAGACAATTAAATAACCCACTCCCAGAGGACAAAGCCTTATTGGGCATTCACAAACTAGATATTACCTCTGCTGTTGCTAACCAAACTTCTGTCATGGCAAATGTAGGGCCAGACTTGAGGTGTGGGAAGGTTGTACTGCTTTTTGGAAGTTTGGGCTGTTTTGTTGCCTTTCAGCAAATGGGTGAAACAATACAGAGATATTAAATCCATCACTGTGACTGTCCTTCAGTTCACCTTTGGATGCCATTTTTTTCTGTGTTGCCCAAACTAGTTACAATATCAAAATGCAGCTTTTTGTAACTGGAAAAGATTTTGATGACCTTTTAATCTTCCTTGATTCCCTTACCGGACTGAAAACGTATGAGTCCTGCACCAAGATAAAAAGTTAAACTTTGCTCTAGGAAAGATATTAAGGATAGGTCCATTAATGGCTATTTGCCTAGCTGGTCAAGGATGCAACCCCATGCTTAGGGTGCCCCTAAGTCTCTGACTACCAGAAGTTGAGAATGAACAACAAGGGCTGGATCACTCAAAATTGCCCTGTTCTGTTCACTCCCTTTGAAGAATCTGGCACTGGCCACTGTCAGAAGACAGGATACTGCGCTAGATGGACCATTGGTTTGACCCAGTATGGCCATTCTTATTTTCTTAAGTGTTGTACTTCTGAGGTTACAAGACCAAAAGGTCCTGTCTTGCCTGGATTTTTGTAACCTGATAGGGTATCTCTTGCTAATCCTGTAGCCACTATGTTCCACTGCAACTACAGCTCCCAACAGCAATAATTCCTGCACAATGACTATGTAAACAAAGCTGAAGGGGGATTGCAGGATCAGTAGATGTTGAAAATTATAGTTCATCAGACTACAGTTGTATCCAGGGTATAACACTAACTAAAAGGAAGTCATAGAACATCTCACTAGACCACTATGGAGTTAGGACTTGACAACATGGTCAATGACAGACTTTGTATGTGCAGTCCTTGGGCACAAGGGTCTTTATTACAGCTGACCAGATGACACACATTTTGTTACAAGGCAACTTTTGCAGTATCAAAACTTGTTTTCATTCATCTTTAGAATGTTGGTAAAAATGAAATTGTGTCAAAATAAAGTGTGTGTGCATGCCTGTGCTCTAGAGTCTGGTATTTAGGGTACTGCTTTGGGATGTGAGAAACCTGGGTTCAATACCCTGCACTGCCTAATTCAGAGTAGAGTTTTTTCACCCTGGATAGCTCTGATTCAGGTAGAGCAGGGGCTTGAACCTGGTTGTTTCATATCCTAAGCCAGACACTGGGCATGTACATAGTCCTTTTCCACAATCTCAAATGAATTAGCAGTTATAAGAGCACTCTGGCAAAATGCTATTTTTAAGTCCCAATGCACATTTTAGAGTTATGTGCCTAACTTAGGCATCCAGCTTTCAAAATGTAAACTTATAGTTGATCTTGTCCAACTTCCAGCCTATTTTTATCTTAATGATTAATGAAGGGAAGAGTTCTCTGCAGGAACTAAGAGGAGACCAGCCACTGTTGGAAGAATAACACAATATATTATAGAGTACAGCAGGGATTAAAGGTGAAATAGTAATAAAATCATAAAGAAATTTGGGGCTTACACATCACAATTCAATTGGGTAGTATCAGTCGTTATTTAAAGTTTCTGTAACATTACTTCTTCTTAATGTATGTGCAATGTGCCTCAGGTAGCACATGATGAGGATATATCACCGAATTTGGTCTGCTGGTTGGATCATTAGTTTTTCCAGGCTGGGCTGGGTAATAATGGGGAGTGCAACATGAATGCCGATCCATCCACCCCGTAACATTACTGATACACCCCATCTAAACTACTTTCTCCAAAATTTGACTCAGTTGAATTTGCTCAGCTCTAAAAAACACAAAGCGTTGGTGGGGTGGGGTGGGGTGGGCGCGTTGCGGGTAGGGGATGAGATTTCAAGGATTCATCTAAAGTGAGTTCCTGCTAGCTAAATCATGTGCTGAGCATTAATTACCTTTTCATTTTTAAGTGCCCATATCAGGCAGGGCTAACTTTGTAAGGTGGGATTTTTCTGCATTAATTATAAACCATGTTAAGTAGTGCCTGTTTCAGAACTCATACAATCTTTAACTTGTTGGCAAGGGGAGAGGTGCTAATTCTGCCTGTAAATGAAAAGAACAAGTGTCTGCCAATTAAATCAAGCAGCTGCTTCACAGCAGAATTGCTAATAGCTACCAACAAAATTCTAAGTCATTACTCTAGATTGTTTAGTCAACTACTTTACATAGTAAACTATAACCCCTATATTTCAACTTCTCGTGCGGGGATTTAATTGCACATCTCCAGCTGAATTTAGCGTTCATCATATGACTATATATGCTCATGTACCATGCTGGAATTTGGACACACCCTTGAAATATGGAAATTTAGAAGAAAACTGCTATCAGAGCTATCTCGGGTGAAAAAACTCTACTCTGAATTAGGAAATTAAATGAATGATAAAAGGCAGCGTATCAAGCTAGAGGGAGATATTAGTGGGAAACTGAAGGGAACCACATTGGCTGTGATAGTTTTTAACATCTTCACAAATGGTTTGTTAAAACTAAGTAAGAAGCATTTAAGTGAAATTTGCAGAGGACTCTAAACTTCAAAGAACTGGAAATTGTGAGAATAAAGAAATAATACAAAGGGACCTTAGAGGTTGGAAACATGGGCAGAAATTAGCATGAGATTCAGATTGGAAAAATACAAGATAATACATCTGTGGACAAAATAATCTGAAATCTAGTTTCTTGAAGGGTGCAAGAAACCCAGGAAACTGTGATGCTGAAAGAGACTTTGGGCTGATAGTGAACATCAATGATTTTGCTATGTGATACCACAGCACAAGAGGCAAATGCCATTTTGGGTCTGCATGCTCAGGTATCACATCTTTTTCTTCCCCTATGTGGCTATGGATCAGTTGCTTTTTGTATGACGTTGATGCAACCCATCTGGAATATCTCATTCCAGTGTAGGCTCCATGTTATCTGCAAGTTTCAACAAACTGGAAGTAGCTTTAAGAACAACAAACAATAAGCAGGGGGCTGGAAGACTTGACATATGCATGAAAATTAAACTACCTGTATTTATAGCTCAGCTGAGCAATAGAAAGCTGAGATGTTATTATGTAACAATGTAAACATGATGCAGGACAGAAAAGTATTTAGGGCATATGACATAAAGGGGCATAATTAGGAACAATAGAATGCAAATTAGAAAGGGAAAATATAGGTTGAATATCAGAACATATAGTGAGTTATACAAAACTCCCATTGACTTGAACTTGGGCTGGAATTTCACACCATGTTTCTATGGGCCCCTTTAGAAGAGGAAATGAAGAAAAAATAATTTATCAAATTGAAACTACAGGGAGGAGTTAAGTAGCCTTCAGATATTTCAAATTCCCTGAAAATAACCATTTTCTTCCCCTCACCTTGGACCATTACATTGTTGTGGTAGAGAGGCTCTCTGACCTACCTGACACAAATCAGTGATATCTAAACACACTGGGAGGAGATTACTGCACAGAGCAGCAAGCCTGAGCAGCCACCTTCAGCCAGTGGAGTTTAGGGTGCCATCACTCAAACTAGAAACAACAAGGGGTCAGGCCCAGGTGGCATACCTGTGGAGGTTTTCAAAGCTGGTGGGATAGCACTTGTGCAAAATCTTCATCAACTTCTTGTTAGAATTTGGGTTAATGAGGAAATTCCACCTGACCTAAAGAATGCCAATATTGTGACCCTTTTTTAGAAAGGCAACAAATCAATGCATGGGAATTACCAAGGCATTGCCCTCATTTCCATTGCCAGGAAGATACTTGTTCACATCCTTTTGAACCATCTCCTCTCTCTTTTTAAAGACATTCTTCCAGAATCCCAATGTGGTTTCAGACTGTCTCGGGACACCACTGACATGATTTTTATTGCATGATAGATCCAAGAGAAGCATAGAGAACAACACCAGCCATTGTTTTATGACGTTTATTGACCTAACTAAGGCCTTTGATTCCATCAATCATGAAGCATTATGGAAGGTGCTGTCTAGGTTCAGCTGTCCATAAAGTTAATTCACGTTCTCAGGCTAATTCATGACGGGATGACTGCCACTGTCCTCTCTAATGGGTTGGAGATGGACCTGTTCACCATCCATACTAGTGTTAAGCAGGACTGTGTTATTGCCCTAACCCTTTTTTCCATCAATCTTACCATGATCTTGATTCTCATTTGTGACCACTGTGACAAAGCTCTGAATTCTGGTGGATTTCGCTACCTCAGAGGACCACTGTGACCCTCCACATAGCCCTTCTCTTTCTAGAGGCAAGGGTCACAGCCTACTGAGCCATTTTCATCATAAGCCAGTGAGTGAGGTGAAGAGAAACTATCCTCTCTTGAACAGTTTCTGTTGTCTCCCAGTCTCAGTGATTAATCATCGGGTGAAGGGGGGAGCCCAGGTCCACCCTCTACTCTGGGCTTCAGCCAAGGGACCCTAATAGTATTAGCTATGGTAGTGACTTTTTAGAAACAGGATGCATACAATTCCCTGGGCCACTTCCCCACAGCAGCCCCCACTTCCTCAATAACCACTTCACCCTTACCTCAGGGCCTCCTTCCTTGTACCTGATAGGGTTTGTACTGTCCAGTTTCTCCAGCAGTACAGCTTCCTCCTACAGCTCCTGACACATGTGCCCACCTGACTAACTGGGAGGCTTTAAATGAGTTTCAGCCAGCCCCTGATTGGCTTCAGGTGTCCCAATCAACCTAGCTGTCCTCCCTGCTTTCTGGAAAGATCTTAATTGGCTCCAGGTGTCTTAATTGACCTGAAGCAGCTGCCATTTGCTTATCCTGGTAAGAGGGTTTGTTTAGCCTGTGGCTAATGTCTCTGTATCCCACTACTTTACTATAGCCATCTGGCCTTGCCCCATCACACCGCCTTTCTTCTGGAATTGGGATTGATTATTGCATGGATGGCCAACCTACAGCATTTTCATTCTAAAACTAAGATAATCAGGACTATTATTACTGACCTTCAGTATGCTGACGACTGTGTTATCTTCTCTCATACGAAGGCTGACTTGCAATCCACACTATATCTTTTCTCAGTTGCCTATCAGAGCCCAGGACTTCCCTCAATATTGGAAAGGCTAAGGTGCTCCATCAACTTGCCCCAGCACCAGTTGTTCCCATTCTCCCACATCATTGGTGGAAAACCCCTGGAAAACATTCAACATTTCCCTTACCTTGGTAGCCACTTCTCCTTGATAGCCAATCTTGATGTGGAGATCAAACACAGAATTTGTTGTGCCAACGCATCCTTTGAAAAGTTGTTTTGTTGTGTTTTTATTGAGAGAGATCTGTGGATGGAAACTAAGATCCTGGTCTACAATGCAGTAGTCATCCCCATTCTTATTAATGGGTGCAAGTCATGTGTGACATAGCAAAGCCATCTTAAGCATCTGGAGTGGTACCACCAGCACTGCCTTAGGAAGATTCTCCATATCAGATCAGAAGATCATTGCACCAATGCCAGTGTTCTCTCTGCAGTTAACATCACCAGTGTTGAGGTGAAGATTATGAAACATCAACTTCGCTGGGCTGGCCATTGTGTGAGGATAGCTGATACTCATCTTCCGAAGCAAGTTCTCTTTTCTCAACGTATTCATGGTAAGAGAACTCACAGGGGACAGAGGAAACACTACAAGGACAGCCTGAAAATATTTCTTAAGAAGGGAGGCATTAACCCCACGAACTGGGAAGAGCTGGCTGGCAATACACTGCAATGGAGTGTTATCATACATCAAGCCTCATCCCCTTTTGAAGAGAATCAGCTTGCTCAAGAGGCTGAGAAATGGCAGAGGAGGAAGGAAAGGGTACAACATCCTGGCTAGCAATTGTGCTCTCGCCAAGCAACCACCTGATATATGCATGGAAAAACCTGTAGCACACAGATTGGACTCCTCAGCCATCTTAAATCTCATCAAGAACTTTTTTTCCCCGTCAGACATCATCCTTGTATCAAGATGTAGCAGATGAGGATGAACTTTATTCCATAGGCAGAATAATGTTATAGTTTCCATCTTAATTATTCAGAGTGATTAATAACTTTATGAAACATTTTATGTTGTTGTCTAACAGGCACCATGTCACTACCTTGTGTTTCTCTCACCCCAACTGATCAATAATACACAGTCTTCTAAAAAAACAAGACTTAAAGAAGACTTATTCTCCCTGTGCCAAAAAATGATGCCAACTTCCTATTTCATTTGATTGGTTTCTGTGTTATAAGTAAACTATGTTATCTTACATTATTAGACTTTTGTAGTCATGAAATGTTTTTCAATAGCATTTCACAGATTCCTTTAACATTACTGACCCCCTGAAACACATTTTTCCAAATCTCTTTCAAAAGAATGGTGGCAATATCTTATAACTTTAAGATGATGGTTCAAAGAGCAATTGGTACATCAGGTTCAATTACACTGTGTATATTTCCTTTAGTTCACATCCAGGTTTTAGCCCCAATTCAGACAGGTATTTAAGTATCTGTCTACATGTAAGCACAAAAGTATTCCCATAGACTTCAGTGAGACTACTCACATATTAAAATTTACCTTGCTGAACTAGGGCTTTGGTTGGAAAGCATAATTATTATTTACATAATGTACTATCTGTACTACTATACTTAATATGACTTTCTGTTGATGAGCAACTCAGATGAGTAAATTGCAAATCTCCTGAAAGTTGACCCTTAAACAGTTTAGTGATTTGGCTGGGATAAGCACCCAAAATTTCTGATTCTTATCCAGAGTATCTGAAACTTTGGGGAATTAAAAAAAAAACAACAAAAACATGGCTTGCTGAAGTATACCTCTATTGTGGCCCTCACTTGCTTCCCCTCTCATGCTACTTCTTTGCTCAAGTCATAAATATAAAGGGAAGGGTAACCACCTTTCTGTATACAGTGCTATAAAATCCCTCCTGGACAGAGGCAAAGTCCTTTCACCTGTAAAGGTTAAGAAGCTCAGGTAACCTGGCTGGCACCTGACCCAAAATGACCAATGAGGGGACAAGATACTTTCAAATCTGGAAGGGGCAGGGAAAGGCTTTTGTCAGTCTGTGTGATACCTTTGCTGGGAACAGATCAAGGATGCAAGCCCTCCAACTTCTGTAAAGTTAGTAAGTAATCTAGCTAGAAAATGTGTTAGGTTTCCTTTGTTTTGGCTTGTGAAATTCACTGTGCTAGAGGAAATGTGTATTCCTATTTTTGTGTCTTTTTGTAATTTAAGATTTTGCCTAGAGGGATTCTCTATGTTTTGAATCTGACTGCCTGTAAGATTATCTTCCATTCTGATCTTACAGAGTTGTTCTCTTATCTTTTTTTTGTTCTTCTAATAAAGTTCTGTTTTTTTAAGAATCTGATTGGGGTTTTGGGGTCTTCAAAATCCAAGGCTGGTTTTGTGCTCATCTTGTTTATTCTCAAGCCTCCCAAGGAAAGGGTGTGTAAGAGTTTGGGGGGATATTCTGGGGAAATAGGAACTCCAAGTGGTCCTTTCCCTGTTCTTGTATAAATCACTTGGTGGTGGCAGCATACTTTTCAAGGACAAGACAAAATGTGTGCCTTGAGAAAGTTTTTAACCTAAGCTGGTAAAAATAAGGTTATGGGGTCTTTCATGGGGGGTCCCCACATCTGTACCATAGAGTACAGAGTGGGGAGGGAACCCTGACAGCTCACAATGAGCATGAAGAAATGATTCACTCCTTTGTACTAGCTGTTGTGGCTGACCTACTCTTCCGTCATGCCATCTGTTTGCTTCTCCATGGATTTCACTTCCAGAACTTGGTTGAGGCAGCACATTAGGATTCACCACTCTGCATCCCTAGACACAACCTGCATTGGTTGATGTGACTGGTTGCTAATAGGAGCTGAGACCATAACATGCTCTCCTGGTTTACTGACAGATCTTTTTGTATTGTGATTTTTTTTTTTTTTGGTAATATGAGAATGTTGAGGAATAGAGAGGTTGAAGTTAAAATTCTCAGAATCAGTCCCTGGATAGGATAAGGACAATGGTACTATTTTAAGTAATTCACTTGCTTTGAAATTCCAGTGTGCTTTAAAAATTTTTTTTTTGTTTTCTTTTGATATGGTTTTCTAGGTATAACTTATTTTTAATGTTTTGAGTTTAGTTGTAGCTGGTAAATAAGGTGATGTCTTGAATGAAAAGAAAAACACTGGAAAATCTCCATTAATATAAATAATGCTTGATCAATTCAGGCTGGATTCATTTGAAGCTGGGCATGACCACTGATGCTTCTATATGTTCTCTGAAATGGATTCCTTCTCTTTATAGCTGGAGAGTCTTTCTGGAGCAGCTGCTTTTGTAGAAAGTGAATCTGATCACATTTCTTTAACTATTTTGTATACATTAAAACTATGAATGTCCACATTGAAATGGATGGTGCTAGGACATTAAGTTTATTTGGTATGGTTTTAAAGGAATTTTCAAATCACTTTAGATATGGAAACCAGGAAAAGATTAATTCTAAATTTGAAACCACTTGATGGCACACGTACTAATGAATGTATCTTTTGAGAAATGAAGTTCTAATTTCTTGAGTAATTTCAGAATGAGAAATACAATGTATGCATTCTGGGGTGTTAAAGAAGGACATCTTTAGGGATCTGATCATTTAACCATTCTTCCTGATGTATTTAAAACAAATGGCTTTTTAAATGTGTACTTCCTGTGAAAATATAACCTTTCTTGGTTCAGTTTCTGGGTTTAAAAGATTAGCTACTGATATTCTGAATGGCTTTTTGTTGTTGTTGTTCTGAGAATGTTTTTGAAGTCTTATTGGTCAAAGTCTTTGTTCCTTGGTGGAGCAGGATAGACTCTCCCCCCCCTCTCCCCCCCCCGGCCGCTTCCCCACATACAGACACACACCTTTGATTTAGGGGGAAAAGTTAATATTTTCAGGAAAATGTACCATTATTATGTTTTTTCATGTACCTGGAGGTCTCAGATTAGGCGACCTAAACTGAACTATTAAAATTTAAGCTTGGTGCTAAATGGAACTATTTTATCCTGCTAAATTTAGGGTTATTTCAGAAAGAAAAAGAAATACTTTCTTAAACTTTCATAAAGTTACAAGGAAGATTTCCAGCTACCCTGCACCAAGAAGAGCTGACTGAGCTCACATTTATGTGGGCTTACAAAATCCTGCACAGTAAAATCATATCAGGATTTTCCCTGACGGCCTGATCCAGCTCCTATTTGTGTCAGAAGAGTCCCATTGATTTCGGAAGGTGCTGTATGAGAGCCCTTAATGTGTAAAACTGAGTCCATATGAATTCTATGCATGGAAGCTCTCAGTATTTATGTGTGTAAATGATGGTGCACAGAGTTTCTGGTGCAAGTGTCAGAGTAACAGCCGTGTTAGTCTGTATTCGCAAAAGAAAAGGAGTACTTGTGGCACCTTAGAGACTAACCAATTTATTTGAGCATGAGCTTTCGTGAGCTACAGCTCACTTCATCGGATGCATACAGTGGAAACTGCAGAAGACCTTTCCTTGAGTGGGTGTTCTCCAAGTATAAAATAACTTCTAGCTGAGTTGAACTGCTTCTAGGGGCTCCCACTGGCATGGGGTATCTCTGCCTCTTCTCAGGCCTACTCCTCCACCATGGGTTGTGAATTTAAAAAGTCCTACGTGTTCCTTATTACTTGAAAAGAGTCAAAATAGATCCATTTCCATGTCCCGTCTTTGCTTTAATCTTACAGAATTCAGAAATGGACTGAACATTTGTTTGTTTTTCTCTCTGAATTTTAAAATTCAAAGTATCAAACACCACTGACTAATAATGTAAAAGAAACTTTTGTTGTTGCTATCTCAGTCTTGTACATCCCTCAAGTGCAGTAGAGGATGAAATGATAAATATTTTGAGAAGATTTCCTCCTGTCTTCTCTTATTAGCAGCCAACATCTGTCATAAGAAAAATGTAAGTGGAAAATAAGGAAAAAATTAAAGTAAAATAGACCAGTTTCAATCATCAGCCTCTTTGCTCTGTCTGGTAACTGTCTTGTGAGTAAATCAGATTAGAGAAATTACATTTACATGTGGATCAGAAAAAAGGAGAGCAAAACTTCTAACTTTACAGATGGCTGTTTTTTCTTAATTATATGGGTAACCGTTTAGAAATACCTAATTGGTCATGCTTGACAAGTAATAGCAGTTTTTCCAAGATAAACAAACATTCACATTTTTCATACTTAATCAGGGAGTTTGTGTGCAAAAATGACCAAATGTATCATCTATTCTAAGCCTACTATGTTGTTTTGTAATAAACCACCATCTGTACTTTGATTTTACTGAAACTGTCTGTGATGACCACAGAATCTGATTTACATGGCAGATGGTTTTGGGGAAAGAAACTTGATTTAAAAAAAAAAACAAAAGAAAAGTAAAATACAAATGCTCTTTTCATTACTTTAAATATCTCCCCAAATCAAGTTTCTTCTGCTTTCAGCAGACACATAGTGTGAGCCCTTTGGGAACTCACCGTTTGGTGGTTTTTGTTTTCCTATGTGTTGGAATTTCAAAGATAATGCTTGCAGACAGCATACAAAATGTTTAGTTGTAGGTTTACTGATTGTATTTCGCTGTATGTTTATTGATTATCTAATATATATATAGTCTATCCACTATAGTTCAAAAACTGAGAGTTCAGGATTATGTTCATTTATCTAAAGGAGCTTTTTGTGTTATGAAACTCTATAGGAGCTTTCAAATAAAATCTTGACTCCAGGCCAAATTTTCCTCTCATTAACACCAGAATGACTCCCTTGAAATCAGTGGAATTAAACTGGCAAAACTTAGGAAAGCTGGGACTCAGTGCTCAAGTGCTGTGGAGCAGCATTGAGTGTACCTTTCCCTGTGGCTCCCACCAATCCCAGAACTGGCTCCGAGCTTGTTTGGCCTCAGGCGCAACTTAAAGTAGGCTCTAATGTGGATGTATCTAAATTAGACAAGATTGTCATGGATTCATAGAGACCCAGATCACACTGCACTCTTGCGGTACCCCTTCCCATCTCTGGCATGGCCCCATTGCTATGGGGGATGGAAAGAAGACCTAGAATCAAGATAGATGTTACCTCAGTCAAAATATTCATTGCCAGGGGAATCCTCAGCTGCCTAACTGAATTTGTGTGGTGCGCAGGGTCTTAACATCAGCTAGAATCTCCATAACATGGGAATTGGACAAATGACAGTAATACATTGTTCAGTACCATGCTTTAATTTAAGTGGTGTAAAATGACCAGTTTTGAATGGAAAATCCTCTTAACAAATCAACAGATTTACAGTCACTTTCAACAGGACTTCTGTAGCCTGTTCCCATACTCTTGCAACACTGTATGTTGCTGTGGAGATTTCCTATTTTAGAGATGTCAGAAAAGCAGAGAAACAACAGCAGTGATGAAGCCATTCCAGACATATGGTATGGTTAGGGCTTCTTTTTTCCAGGGTTTATTCATTTAATTTTTTGGAGTTTATTTTTAGCTATTTTAAAGTTTTATGTAGATATCCAAAAATTGCAGGAGGGACCAGGTTGGATTTGGGGCTTTCTCTTTTAATGAGCAATGTATATATTCTAATAAGTAATCTCTTTGTAATGTTCCCTAGTTTCAAACAGCACTATGTTAAAGTGCCCAAGGGAATATTTGATGAGCACCAGTAGGGTCTATGTGGATCAATTAATGCTCAAAACATTAATGCACTTTAGAAATCATACCCATGTAGTCCATGTTACTGCTTCACCTAGACAAGCCCTTAGAGATAAATAACAATTACTGCTGGTTTTCTGGTGTTTTTTTGGATAAACACAGGTTTCATTATTTTACTTATTTATTGTGTTATCAATGTTTTGTGGTTAAAACCAAAATCAGAAGCCCTAGATATGCTGGAAGGTAGATACTTAAAGAAAAAGATAAATGATCCTTCTTTTCGGCCTTAGGTGTTCATTTCCTCTTTTGTTGGTTTGTTTTCTACTTAGATGCAACCCAGATTAAAGGATAGCCCAGTGCCATTGTGGGGGAGCAGAGAAACACAATGATGTCCTGAACTCCCTGGCATGCAAGGAGAGTTTTACCCACATTACTACCTTTTATGAGGTGTTTCGCACTGTATACTGTGGCTGGGTTGTGGGGAGGGCAGAGCCATGAGTTCACCTTCTCCTTGCCTTCTTTTGGTGGATGTGCACTCCTAAGGCAGTAGGTATGGAATCCAAGGATTGCCTGCACCTTAAGCATACCTTACAAGGGGAGGGCAGGCTCCTGGCAATCTTTTCTACCTCACACCATGTACCCACAGAACTAGCCTACAGTAGTTATTAGAAATGTGTAAAGCTGAAAAGATTGGATTCAGACATGCACCCAAAAGTTTAGAAACATATTCACCTGAACTATCTGAGCTTACTGAGCATTGAGAGCTGGGCTCAAACTAATTTCATTAGACAAGGATCTCTGACAAGGTTTCTAGTACCTGGTGTTTCTGGTCAGGTTGAAACTACAATAAGCAGTGACGTTGTTGGGATATTTCAGCACTTCTGCTTCCAGTATCAGCTTGAATCAGGAAGCTCAGATGAGTGCAAAAATGAAAATTGGTTTTTAGAAGTGGGCCAGTTTTTTTTTCCCCAAAACTTCAGTAGTTCAGTTTGTATTTGTTTCAACTTATGGCCTCAGGTTTGGATTGGTTTTCATTACGTACAAACCTATAAACCTGTTTCATTTGCAAAGAATGAAGCTGAATGCAGGTAAAGTTAAACAAATAGTACTTTAAATCTGTGCACTGCTCTGTCCCTGTGGCTGACTAACTCTCTGCACTCCCTGGTGTCCCCTCAATAGCCGTCTGCAGCTTGGGAGAGTAGAACTGAAGAGTGCATGGCACAGGGAGGTGGCTTGGCAGCCCCTGGCAGCTGGTGGGTCTGTGTCTCAGTGACTTGGAGCTGCAGAATCTCACCCATGTTTCTACAAATCAGCATTCTCCATCAATTCCCTCCTTATTACAATATCTTAGCAGCAACATAAAAGTAGTGCACTGTGATAAGAAGCCCAACACCAATAATCAATTAATATTTTTAGGACTGAATGTGCATGGTGGAGAGTATTTCCTTATAAAACACTGTTTAATAGGGCTTGGTACTTTTTAAAATTTGCTCATGGATTTTGGACCAATTCTTATTAGCCACATCCAGATTTACATCTGTTTCCTTTTTTGCTTACATTTCAGCAGAGATCCCTAAACTGAACAGATTTTGTAAAGTATTTTGCTTTGTAAGCAAAGATTATTAAAGAGAATCCTTTCCAAAAAGATCTTTTAATGGCATTCTATGGGTCTGAGTTTTATAATGTCTCTGAGTTGGAGGTATTTTTAGAATTGTTTCTGGATTAAGAATTTCGATTTGCATTAATCAAAAGATTTAAAAATTTCTTTAAAAGATATTAGCAGCGTTCTTTCTACTGACCAGCAGTTTTCATGGCTAATTGAAAACTAGCACAATTTTTAGAATTTGTGAATGCAACTGGTTGGTTTCCATTTGGATATAGACAGAATAAATGATTCTGCCAATAGCTGTTTATTCCATACGTGACTATCTGCCAAGTAGTTAACAGGAGGAAGAAGGGCAGCAAGGGTCTTTCTGACAATGACTAAACCAGTTCAGAAACCTGGAAAAACTAATCACATGGTCCCTGCATTCACTTAACAGGCAGAACTTCCCCACTCACAAGCAGTCTGAGACTGTATATAAACAAGGGAACACAGGGGAATGGGAACACAGTCATAAACTGGGAGACACAGCAACAGATGTATATGCAAATATATAGTAAAATACCTCTCCCACTTCAGTAACTTTAACAGTAGGCTAAGTCCCTTCCCACCCACCAGCGAGAATGTCTCATAAGGTAACAGGCCTGTGGCTGCACTATCTCACCCATCCACTAAATCCCACCACCGGTTTGGATCATTCAAGTAGCAGTAGTGTCTCTGCAGGTGGGTCTGTCTCCAGTCCAAGGGAGTTGGTTGCCTAGTCCTACTTGGATGTGCCACTACCTAACCCAGTTTAGATTAAGATGCTAGTTGGGCCAGACCTCACAGTCACCTTGTAAGGAAAAGGCTCAAGGTCATTATGAAATCCTGATCGCCTGTCCATCACCTACTCAGATTGGGGCAGGGACCATCTCTTTGTTATATGTTTGTACAGCACCTAGCACAATGGGGGCTCTGGTCCATGACTGGGGCTCCAAAGCACTACTGCCAATAAATAAATAAATAATGGCATGTGAGAGCTCCTCATCTTGCTTAACTTAACCTGTAACATCCTATTTCTTTAGACACATGACAGGGTGATTAGAATAAGGCCAAGGAAGCATGAAGTACTGGCACCAACTTCTCTGCACTAAATCAATTCTTTCTTTCCCTATAGACTCCTTAAAATTCTACCTGCAGATTATCAGTTAGGTCATTACAAGGAGACATGTTAGAGTTTTACACATCTGAAGGAACACAATGGAGTAAGGGAAAACATGACATTTGCCTTTGTAAGATTTTATTTATTGTTCTCCTGTTTAGTATACATCTTTATTTATGTCAAATAACTCTCCTGAATTCACTTCAAAGTTCAAAGTGAGAAAATGTCATAGCATTAAGCATAAAGACTCATTTTATTCCTCCAGGTCCTTTTGTCCCTAGATAAGCATGTGTGTAACACTTAAATACTTCTAGTGACAAGCATCTGCTGAATTTTTTGGAATACTTAGTTGTCTGATTTCTACAATAGAGCTTCCTTTTTACCTTTGGGGTCAACTTACACAAATGAAGAAATCTTTTTTGGCTTCAAATAAAGAAGAAGATACTATTGACATTAGCTGTTGAACAGGTGGTAGATAGATCACTATAGGTTCAATTGCAGATTCCTCTGTTTTTTTTCTTGTTATGATGGGGGTCACTGGATGGTGATGTTACATAGTATTACAAGACCTTTTTCTTAGTTTACAAGAATGTTTTTCGTAGTTGAAGAAATGTTGTATTGTAGAACTGGTTGAAAGACAGAATTTCTGTTCCATGGGACTTTCTGAAAATCTGAAGGACACTTAATTCCATTTTGGAACCAAAAGCAGAATGTTGACATTTCCAGTGGAAAGGAAATCTGGGAAAAAAAATCATTTTGAAATAATCAGAATGTTGTTTTTTTAAAATGTTGACACAAAATTAACCCTGGAGTCCAAGCAGTGATGCTTATGGCTTAGCCGTGGCTCCCACAATTTTAGGCTTTCAGCTCCTTGTTTCTTTGGAAAATTCCCAACCAGCTCTACTATATAGTTTTGTTATGCAGTAGTTCTTTGAGACAAGCTGTGGCAGTTGGCAGAAAGTTTTCTCTTTGTGTTATTCTCTGTACTTGAAGGCAAATTTGATGGCAGAGTGGCATCTTGAGAACTGGACATGGATGTTTGGCTTGAGATTTCTGGTGCAGAGGAGAGCCTGCATACTGTTTGTAATTGCCTCTCTTCAGGACTGGTGTATATAGAGCAGATGACACCAAAAATTATAGTCAACCTCCATGTCACACTGATTTCTCTTCTATTTGGAACCCAACCTGCAGGGCAATGGACATCTGCTGCCACTTGGCAGAGGGTCAGCACTGATGTCAAAAATGAAACACTGTCAGAAGAAAGAGCTACACTATTATTTATGAGAGGGAATATTGTTACCTCTTTCTGTGTTTTTCTGATCCCTTTAAGAAAATTATTTCTTGGTCAGTTTTCCTTCTCCCATTGGCTTACATTAAAGATCATGTTCATTAGAGTAACTAAGCAGATTCATTCAGCTTGAAATAGTTACTTAGATTTTTTACCCCAAAAACCTGTGAAATCATAGAAATGCAACCAGAAAAATAATTTAAGTATTCATTATTGACCAGTGCATGCTGCAGCAAAATATAGTGACAAAGAAAAATGCTTTAGTGGGATGGTAGCCATCTGGAGTTTATGGATAAAAATTAAGAAAATAATGATCCAAGCTGCCTCTCAAAAGCATCAGCAGTTTTAACATGGGAAGGAAAGCCTTGTTAGTGAGTGAGATGAGGCTCTTTTATCAATCTATATATAGAATGTGTTGGTGCTTCTTATCTGATGAGTCTCATCTCATTAGCATGTTAGATGGGAGCATTGTAAAGGGAATCTGAGCACAAAACCTGTACAACACTACGTTTTTACCCCTCAATTATTCATATATGAAAAGCAGTTTCTCCTAAGTATTTGGCCTTACTTCAAAAGGTATCTTTTTTTTTCTGTTTGAATTCATTAAGAATTCTTTCCCTGCCCCCAAACGCATACAGCTGTACTATAATCTGAAATGCACATGGGACCCTTTTCAGACAGGAGGCACCAGGGGTAAGATTTCATGGCTAACAGTGTATGTGAATGATGATCACTTTGAAATAAGAATTTCAGTCCTCTACCAGAAGTTTCTTAACATCTCAGCTATTTGGAGCAAATCTTATCCCTTCTCTGTAGCCACAGAAAGTCCCAGAATGCTCCCTGCATATACCAATGCAAGAGGACTTGGGAGCAAAGTTGGACTAGGAGAGGGGTGAGGCAGTGAAATCATTTTTATTACTCCACTATCTGGGATGAGGCAAGATCCTTTCCAGTTCCTGAAACCCCATTGTCAAACCCTTGTATTCAGCCAGGAGTAGAAGGCAGAATTTAACCGTTTGTTAAATATATTTCAGAAGCTCCATTGTGTTAATATGGTTTTCTTGCTTTTATATATCTATATAGGTATATAGATATGTCTCTGTACTAACTAGCAATGGCAAGAATTGGAAGGGGAAGTACCAAAATACCACAAGAAGAGCTGTTCTTTCAGAATTCCTAGACCAGAGGAAACCAGGCTCAGTTAAATTTGGGAAGGGTTTGGAAAAACATCCACATTTTTAGGCTTGAAATGTAAACTTCAAACTTCCTGAAGTTCTCCCAATTTGTAATAGTTGACTAGGTCTACAATGGCAAAAAGACATGTTAAGCTATTGTCTATCCTCAGCATCCTAGACATATTTCCTACACATAAAAATATTACATTGTTAGGATGTTAAAACCTCTCATGTATGGCTACAATTCAGGAACAGGATAAATGGAAGTAGAAACAAAGTGAAAGCTGAACTCAGTGGGAAGAAAATGAAATTTGTGAAATGATTGAGGCTTGGTCTTGTAAACCATTCCTTGTGCAAATAGTTCTTACTCATGAGTAATCCCATTGGCCTTAATGGGATTACCCATGTGAGTAAGGATTTCACAATAGAGCCCTTGAGTTGTGTTTCTTCCATAAATGAGCCTACTCTCCTTCAAATATACTTCAGTATTTCACATCACCTTCATTAATCTTTTGATATCTCATTCATCATCTTGCTGCTTCTTTACAATCAGAATAACATGCATGTGGCATTACTCTAGCATGCAATTCTGAAATCAGCAGCAAAGTCAGATGAGAGGGAGGAATTAAAGGAGAATGAGTTTTCATCTTCCTGCTCTGAGATTACCTCTACCTTTTATATTTCCTGTTACTATTTATTGCATTTTTTTACTGCCTCTCATTCTTCTCCCACTGGTTCACTTCATCTAGTGGCACTGAGGTGGTCCAAAATGAGTTTCTGGACCACTGTGCTACAAACTGTTCAGAAAGTACTGAAGCAACACTTTGGGTTAGATTATGATCTAACTGACAATGATTTTACAGCAGTGTAACTCACTGACTTCATTTGGGTTTTTTCTTGATTTGCACCAGTATAAGTGAGATCAGAATCCCCTCCTTTGAATCCAGGAGAGCTTACCCTTTTTGATTAAAGGGCCATTATACTGTGTCCTGCATAAAATTAACAAATCACTATTTTTCAAAATGCCAAGCTTTATTTTGAATTATTTTCCTAGGTCTTTTGTTATGTGTTTGTTCTGAAGCTTGAAGATGGATGTGTTACGTGGGAATCAAATCCTGTGTTGAGCTTATTACGTAGGAGGATATCAAGAAATACAGAGAACTTCTTGCTGAAGTAGGGAACTGTTGAATTTACTCATCCTCTCCAGCTGTCCAATCACAGAAAAAAATCTTTGAGATTATAAACAGCTATTCCCTTTATTTCCCTTCCCTCGATAAAACAGTCATTGCAGAATACACCACAAAGAGATATGGTATGCTGAAAGGACTGGGGAGATTGCCCTTTGGGGATATATTTAGCTTAAATTAAGATGTTATAACTCTTCACTTGTAGAAGAAGAAGGCTGAAAATAAAACTTCTTTGTATATATACTGTAGCTCACCCTCTGCCTTGAACACCTCTCTATTTTATTTTGTTAGAGCTGAGCTGTCTGAGCGTCACTGCCATGGAGCTTGCTTCCTGAGCTCTAATTCTATTAGTAACTCAAATAATCACCATCATAAACCTCATCTTAAGCTTTTTCTCAGAAGCTCAGTGTTTCTACAGACTTCCCTGCTGGTTGTTTCTGTCCCAGAACTCAGTTCCCAGTGCTCAGAGAGATTCCTACATCCATTTATCATTGTTAAAAGTAAGCAGCAGTAATTACATTGAACTTCCATGTGGAAGTTCAAGCGCTTTAGAGCTGGGTGACTCAGAGGAACAGTTGTCCTTATGCAAGGACTTAGAATCAGGCAACTTCTTGCACCCATTCACAAATTGAAAAAAGCTAATGGTATTTGAAGCAAATACATAGGTGGCTGAGAGATTCATAGTAATTTCCCAAAGGAAATTTGTTCAACTCTGGCAGGTAATGATATGTGCCAGTGGCCAGAAAACAATAATATTGGCGGGGGGGGGGGGGAGGCGGGGGGCGCGGGGTTCTTAACTGAGAAAAACTTTAAAACACCCATGAGGATGTAGCAAAAAGCTTTCAAGCAACTTTTAAAATGAATGATAACATAAGTTCTTGCTGTTTTCTTACTGTAATTTTTTTTTTTTATTTCACAGTTCTACCTAAACAAGTTGCTCATTCTTCCTCCCTTTTCTGTATGCTATTACACGTATCTGAAAAGGACAAACCCTGTTGTAGCGCCCTCAAGAATGAAAGAACTTTCAGCTGTCAGTTAAGCTGAAATGAGCAGGCTCCAGGTAAGTGCTGTTTTTTCTCAAGAGCTAACCAATGGTTGAACAGGATTAAGAAGGTAGAATTCAGGCCCCAGCTCAGCAAGGTACATGAGTAGTCCCACTGAAGTTAATAGGTCTACTCCCAATGCTTAAAATTAGGAATGTACTTAAGCATCTTGCTGAAAGTGAGAAAGAATAAAATCATTGGCTTTTGTTCAAAAACCATTTTTTCCTGAAAAGCAAAATCATCTGTAATAGTGACCCCCTCTTAGCAACTATGTTTTTTTAAACTTCTTCCTCACATCCCCAAAAAATATTTGCCTAGTACAATAAAATGAAATCAAACATCCAGGTAACAGATATATGCATGCACACACACATCTCTGTGTGTTCCCTGCTGATCATCCGTCTGTACTACACATCAGATAACAATTGCTTTGTAGGGCACAGATTGAGAGAAAACTCCATTAAAAAAGAAAGTTCACATCACAACTAAAAAATTTATGTTTTCATACTTCTGGCTACCTCATCTACAGATGCTGTAAATCCTGTTAGAGCTTCTGACACTGCTAGGGCCTGATTTTTACAATACTTTTGAGAATCTGTAAAAAAGATATACTAGTTTGTTTTGTTCAACCATGCCACCCATTAGATGTTAATTTTCAGTGTGGCACGCTAGATGGAATTGTTGCAGTTATTGATTTGACTCATGTTAAGGGAATAGTGTTAGTATTATTTGTAGAGTTCCACAAATGTTCGTGGCATTTTATAGATGTATAAAAGACAATGCGCTGGTATTAAAGAATTTACAGTCTAAGGGTCTGATCTTACATTCTTCATGCACCTAAAGCTCCCCCTGAAATTAATGAAAATTATGGGTGGGTAAGAAATGCAGGATCAAGGACTAAATTAATACAAGATCTAACTAGACACAGTGAAAGGCTCTGGAGAGTAGTGAGCAAAGGAGAGCAACAGTGGGAACATAAACTAAAGCCGTTGGAGGGAAATAGAAATATATATATTTTTGGCATTCCTGGAAGTAATATTAATCTGCATGCTTGCTAAAAATTTACAGTATATATAATTTTGATAGCACTGTTGAGTCACTATAGTTCTCACAGATCATCCGCAATTATTGAAATATCACGTCCATGACCTCAAGGATAAATAGCTCAGGTCTCCCCTGACTTCTCTAGCCTTTTAAAGTTAATTCTTCACTTTTTTCCTGCCAAGATCAGTTTAAAATTAATTCTCTTGCATTTAGTTAAGGCTATCTTAACTATCTATTCTCAAGTATGGATTACTAAACCTTTTTGAGTTAAATTAAAAACTGCTTTGACTCTTCAGTTAAAACTTCAACCAAACCAGACCTGAACCTCCTTAGAAGCACAAAGAAGTTCAGATAACTGTTTTATTTTCTTTTCAGATACTTAAAAATGTTTTGGATTTTGGCATGGAAATAAAATAATAAAACACTACAGGAAATGCCATTCTTACTCTATTTCTGACCTTGGGGGGAAACATGAGAAAAGCCATGCCAGTGAGATTTCTAGCTTAATTATTAGCAGTTTGGAGAGGATTAAAATTTCTGAATGTTTTTGAACCTTTTCAGCCCATCATTGTTCTTCTAAACATTGAACATAGAATCATAGAATATCAGGGTTGGAAGGGACCCCAGAAGGTCATCTAGTCCAACCCCCTGTTCGAAAACATGTTGATTTTATTTTAAATGGTAAGGTTTCTCTAAATTCTGCCATATTTACTAATGTCTTTTTGAGTTGAGGGAAGGGCTAGGGGAGGATGTAGAGGAGTTGGATGAAGCATGAAAACAGATGATTACAAATTTCCTAATTTCTTAATGACAAAACACTGAAATTGCCAAATAATTCCAAAACTGTTGAGTGATGTTTCCCTGTGGTCTAAAAGGACACCTACGGAAAACAAGTAGAATTCCAAAATGTGCATGTATAAAAGAATATTAAATCCTTCAAGGACCAGAACCAACAAGAAGATATTAAATAAATGTACTAGCTTGATTCTGTACAGTTGCGTATATGGGAATACACAGCTTTGATTTTAAAATAATTTGCCTAGTAAAGCATATCTGGTTTTCTCAGTTTTACAAGTTGGCTGACAGAAATATGATGCTTTCAGATGACTTGTTGGAGATCACAGAGTGAGTTTTTGACTCAGCCCAACTTCGAAGATTTATGCATGTACTGTACTTTAAGCAGATGAGTAGTCCCAATAGGCTTGATTTTCATTTACACTAAGGTCCCTTTACGCTCACAGAGAATTGACTTCAATAGGACTACACACATCAGTGATTTCAAGTTTTCAAGATTAGGGTCTCAAATGGGATTTGAGCCCAGAATCCTTCATATTCCTCTTTCTTGGTTTACCAGTGGACTACACTAACTCTTAATACTGCTAAGTAACTTGTAAAGTATCTTTGATAAGAGAAAAAGAAAATACCAGTGCATACTGTTTTAACTCATCTTTTTTTACAATAGAACTAAAATGTGAATGGAGAAATATGTTACCAATATATGATAATATGCTCTACCATAAGAAAAACAACAATCCAGGTGGTTTAAAACTGCAAAAAATCACAATAGAAACTGTACTTGATTTTAAAGCTTGAAAGGTACAAAGGATGCTAGGCATATAGCAACCTTTTCAGCTCATAATTTTAGCTTTAATTCCAATTTTCTCTCCTTATATGGGTTTAAATCAGATGTTCAACATTGCTTCTTTGTTTTTAATGCTAGTGTTTAAAATCAATACACCATCAAGTTAATATGCATTTTTGCAAGTACCTCATGTAGTCACTATATAATCTATTACTATTGGTGAAATAGTTTAAAAATATACAAAATGCACCAAACCCAGAAAATTCTGTACATAAGGATGTAAGATATTGGTAGGGTTCCTGCAGATCAATATTATAGACTATGAGCAAGTGATGAGTTTATTAAGCAAGTAATTGTATTGAAATAAATAGCTGAGATGAACATGTAGAATAAGTTAGTGGTCACTGGAGACACTCTTGTTGATGGGGCTATAGCTCCAAGTATAAAGGAACCTAAAAACTTGATTCTGCATTGTGTTGAACATTCCTGGGAGGTTCTGCGACCCTTCTGCTCCCTTCAAGTCAATACTTCACAGGAGCATTCACTGCTTTGAGTCTAAGTGAGAAGAATAGGCAACAGATGATAATGGGTGGATAAGAACTGATATTTAAACTCTTGATTTTGGTACTTAACTGTGGCCAAACTGAGCTCAGCCATGGTTCAGAAAGGGAGGCATCTATGTGACTGTGTGCCACCTTTGCAGCCTGCCAATTTCAGATGCACTGTGACATTCAGCAAGGAATCTGAATGGGGTGCAACATCCAGGGATTTATGACACTTGCAAAAATTGGGCTAAAATTGGTAAAGCTCAAGTAAACACTTTTTCCAAACCTGGGAATTTTTCAGAGAAGTTTAGTAAAAAACAAAACCAAAGGGCCTTAAACATTATTTATATGGAGTCCAGATCTTTCTAGACTGAACTCAGGAGCCAGGATGCACTGAAAAGGGATTTTGGACTCTTTAGCAAGTCGATGCAGATCCTATTGAGATAATAAACCCATTTTTTATTGTAGTTTTGCAAAACGTATGTTTAATACTAATTTTAGATTATCGTTTTGGGGAAAAAATGGTCTATTACTGGAATAAAACTGTGAGTAATCAATATGCATTGTGAATTTTTTTTCAAGTGCTGCAGGAAAATAAAAGAACACAAAAAAATTCCCAGAAGCTTTAGTACGTTACACCAACTAGTACCAACTAAAGAATATTCGACTAAGATTTATGCAAATTAATTGACAATTATCCTTGATAGTAAAGGGATAAAATACAAAGAACCACATAAACGTAGCACACACAGCACTAAGACAGATAATTACATAATAACACTGATAAGATAGAGAAACATAGCTAGGGAATAAAAATTAAATCTGAAAGAAAGAATACCACAAACATCATTGGGAATCTATACAGCACTTATGGTAACCAAATAGCTGACAAATGAAAACATGCATGTTAATGAGCTACAATCAATTAATGCTCATTAATCTCACTCATTTTGAAGGACATCACACCAAGAACATCTCATAGAACAAACAGCAGTAACCTGACAGGCTCCTTTCCCCCACCAGGAATTCATATCTGAAGCAGCAGAGGTATTTGTGAAAAACAATACAGTTTGCTACTTGGATCAAAGTTCAATGAGGAACAAAATTATACATTACTTTGAATGGAAACAGAAGAGAGAGCTCACTCATTACCCGTGGACAATAAACACATCTTGAGCTACACAAAAAGAGAACGATTTTGACTTGTGGAATATGGGATACAGCTTTTATTAATAAAAATATGAAAAAAATCAGTTGGTTTACATTGTGCATCTGATGCAGAACCAGAAGAATTTTTTTTTCACACATGAAGCACTTTTTCCCTGTATTGTGTAATAATCTGGTTTTAATTCATTTAAAAGACCTACCTTAAGTACCGTCCTCTAAATGCTTCAGCATATTCTTAACTTTAAGCATATGAGTAGTCCAAAAGACTTCAAAAGGATTACTTACGTGCTTAAAACTAAGCATATTTGTAAGAATTTTCAGTCTCAGGGTTTTTAAGTACCACCTGCATATTGTACTAAAAGATGATTCACCTGGCACCCTTAGATTTCAAACAAAAGCAAAGTAAAAAATATAACATCTTTGTTAACTTTTCTTGAGTATCAGTGGCAAGGTGGCACAGTGGGCTACTGTGAGCATCTGAACAGAATGACCCATCCTTGTGTAACAATAGATTGTAATTAATACTGTAGTTCTTGAATGCTTTGTTTCCTTACTGACAAGCTTTGAAGTAAATAGCTAGCTTTACTTGTTTCTTCCTGTAAGTGCCAGTATTGTGCTAATCAACTGTTCCAAGACAAGTGACTAGATCTTGCAGCCTTAAACCTGTAAGCAGATCCATAAGCTTCAGAGGCCTACTCAGAGAATTAAAGACTTCAAGATTGGGTATTAGGTTTGGGGTATTAGGATGTGTGTCTGCGCGTGCATCCCCCCGCCCCCGAGGTTTTGCGCAATACCCTATAGATCAATACATTTAAGATCAGTCAAACAAGTGAGGAGAAGCCTGATCCTGACACTCCTATGCTCCTCAAGCAAAAGGTGTCCCTGGGGGGAGCAGCACCGCACAAAGAGGTTTGAGAGGAGGGTCAAAAGCCACAGTAACTTATTTGGGGAGGCTTAGTGAAAGGAATGAATAGTGGTGGGGAGAGAGAGTGATGGGAGGATATAAATGAGCAGGAAAAGAGAAAGAATGAGGAAGGGATTTATAGAGCACATTCACTGCACTGAATTGGCCCCAACAGCAAACAAGAACTTTTTTTTTTTTTACTTTGTGCTTTCTTTTTTTTAAAAAAAATTGTCTTTTGAGCCTATTCTAACTGCAGCACATTCTGGACATGATCATGTCCCCTTGTATGCAGTCACACAGGGAAATGATGTGGGGAAGGGGAAATGTAAAGCCCCCTCTTACGCCTCTGGGTGGGCTATTCATACTGTGAATAGCAGTACAGAACAGATATAGCCTTTGCAAAGCCGCTATATTTCCTCACATACACAGTTGTGGGTGAGAAGCATCTGGGACTGGGAAAAGCCTTGGCTTTACCTTCCCAACCCATGTACCCATTCTGGGACATTGGGTGCATAACCGGTGTCACATCTACATCGGGGGCAGGGTACTTCCCCATACAGAGCAAGGGCAACGCTGAAGACTATGAAAATCTCTCTCTCTCTCTGCTCCTGAGATAACAAAACTCTAACCCTTACTTAGAGCTCATGGCATAGTCATGAATTGCCTTGAATATGTCTCCTAATATTAAAGTAAATACTGGCTGTGGTATATTTTCTGCACTGACAATTGCTTTCTGGACAAATTGTAGAAATTTGAGTTAATCCATTATTTTTCTCTATTAAAGAGTTGTGGTCTGTGTACTGAAGCTGACAAGCTGTTTTTATTTCTTCTAAAGTAAATCACAGTACTCTGGGTGAAACAACTGGTGTTCAATGCCTAATTGCCCCAGTGAAAATAATATATCATCTGTGCAAAACTCCCATCAGAAATCTCAGAATTTCTACTTTATATGGTAGTGGATAAGTTACTGATATGCAAAATTTACCAGTGGTTTACATTCAATAATGCAACCCAAGGAAAAGGGGAAAAAAGAAAACAAATATCTGTGAAAGTACGTGATATTAGGATTTTTGGGATGGAGCTGTCTCTCACTCTCTGAATGTATAGCACTTAGCACAGGAAATCCCTGATCCTGATTGGGAACTTGGAATGGGGGTGTTCATCCCAAACCACCCTGA
The DNA here is from genome assembly GCF_965152235.1 of Eretmochelys imbricata. Taxonomy (NCBI): domain Eukaryota; kingdom Metazoa; phylum Chordata; order Testudines; family Cheloniidae; genus Eretmochelys; species Eretmochelys imbricata. The sequence continues at coordinate 52,566,767 of NC_135575.1, read as the reverse complement.
AGGGATTAAGGTGGCCCATCAGGGCCTAGTTAACCTAGTTGGCTGCACCTGGGGGGATACTTAGGCTTGACTGACAAGCACTAATTGAAGGTGGAACCTATTTGTGTAGGACTAGGTGGGAGCTTACACAAAGCTAGGAGGTGCAAGCAGAAGGGGCTGTAGTATGGAAGTTTGTAGTCATTCTGGGCCTAGTGAGAAGAGAGGGTAGAAACCTGGTGGGAAGCAGAAGCCTTAGGATCTTGATGGAAGGGATTTACCCAGAAGAGTAGTGTAGAAGAAAGCCAACAGAGGGCAGAGTAGGAAGAAGCCCAGGGAAACAGCAGCAGGGGTTCAGATGCTGCACAGACTGACTGCTGATTGTAGGGGCCCTGGGCAGGAATCTGGAGAAGCGAGTAGGCCCTTGTTCCCCACTGGGAAAGTGGCACAGTCATGGCTGGGAAGACTGCTTGGAATAGCACTCAGACAGTGAGACTGTGTTACCCTGGAAAATACCTGGCTAGAAGCAAAGCCACAAAGATGAAGCAGGGTGACTTCTAGAGAACAAGAGGGGCTGCAGGGCCAGACTGGGTGGAGCTAATCCACAGACGCAGCTGCCAGTGGACACCCCCAGCAGTGAGTAAACCCTATGATAGATCTCCAGGCACTATTATAATAATAACAATGAATGTAGCTGAGATCTGTCATTTAGTCTGATTATCAACAAAATCATCCTGTTATGTTGGATATATTCCTCTAGGAATTAGTCTTTCAGATAGACTATAAAAATCATATAGTTACACAAACACACTTTAAAATATTCTTGTCCCTTTTTTTAGAGGAAAAAAAAAACACTTGGCATGGGCAAGCATGGTTAATGCCTTGTTATTGGTCTGCATAACATTCTTTTTTATTTAATAAAGATGTGAGCATCTGAAAACTGCATACTGAGTAGCTGCAGGAGACTATTTCACATTGAAACACAGTTACACTGTATGTGGGTACCTATTTAAGGTATTGCAGCTAATGAGGGTGCCTGGTTCCTTGAAGATTTAAATTTTAAGAGTACCATCAGGAGTGCAAGTAGGGCGGTACCCTCCACTATGCAATATTGGCAAGAAATTTTTAACGGGGTACCTTAAAGGAGCAGAACATGGCTAGGGAGGGCATTCATTCTTTATATGGCTTTAACAGCACAATACATATGCTAACAAACTTAAATAAAGTCATATGTATTGTGCTGTTATGTTGTTCAGGAGTCCTCAAGAGGGGAGGGGTGGTGGGGAAGGAAGGTGCATAAACATTTATTCTCTTTCTCCCTATTGGTATGAATTATCCATGACATTCATACTGCTTCACATCAAGTCCAAATCATTAGAGGAACGCCTCTGCTTGCACTGACCAGAGGATGTTTGAATTCTGATGTCAGCCAAGTTCTCCAGCCTGATGGGAATCAGGTGTTGCCCCTACTGTACATTCTTCTTTGCAGCCAAACTAGTCTAACATGCATTTTGTTAACTGGAACTAGAGCAGCAAAACAAATACCTAATTTTCCAGCTTTGTGGGTGAGTGATAAGTGAAGATTATATTGCCATACACTAACATCCTTAAACCAGCCGCCTCAGGAATCTGCCAAGAACTTTGCTGAAATATGTTCTTCATCTTAACAACAGAGATAAGAGTTATCACACATCTGTCCACCTTCATTCGTATAAAGCTCCTTCTGATTCGACAGCTCATGCATTCTCAGTTTCATCCAGAACAATTTACAAACTTGGAACCTAATCCTATGAACCCTTAATCATTTGATCAATCCCATTGAAGACAATGGGAGTATTTGCATGACTATGGACCACTTTTGTGGACTAGTAAGAGTTTCAGGAGTCTGTTCCTATAAATGAAGTTGAATCCCACATTGAAATGCAATGTTTGGGTACTATACCATAAAGCAGTTTAGGATACAGTTATACTTAAAATTAGTCTTTTAATAAGTCATACAAATGCTGAAATGGCTCCTCACCCAACTCCCATATTACATATAAACAGCCTGAATACTACATGTTTGGGGGGAAAGTGAGTAGTGAAGCATGTTGGTGTTTGTATATACAAAGGGGGTGTGTCGGAGGGGATCAGGAGAGCGTTTGGTCCCCAGGCTGGGGGCAGGGAGGAGTCATGTGGGGAGGTTATGTACCCTCCCCTTGTGTCCTTCGCATGAGTGCAGTACTGGCAAGAAATGATTTCTACTTGCACCACTGAGTACCACTAATTAGAGGTGCTTTGCTTTTTTCAAAGAACTTACAAATTTTGCTTGAAAAGCTGGTAAAGCTTTGAAGTTGTTCAAACTTTTTTACCTATGAATTTATATAGTCTTTATTTATTTATTTTTATTAAGTCAGGAAATTCTAAATGTGGAGGTTACCCTATCAAAATTAATTAGACTCTGCTACACATGTGTTGTTTCTCTTTCTCTTGTTAAATGAATGTGTTAATAATGTATACCATTACATATACAGGCGAGTTATGTGGCTGTATTAAATTGCTCCAAAAATTAAACTTTAGGGGTTTATGGATTTTTGAGTCTGCATTGTCACAAGTTTAATATTATGTTAACACTACTGTAACAAGCTGTGGTTTATTTTAACATAAAATTGCTAGTGGCATTTGCAGACTTTTAAAAATTGCCTTTGAGTAGTAATGATTTGGGCCTGATATTATTAGATCTGCTGAGAGGTCAACAAGTACTTATATGTACAAATACCTGAAATTATGTGGTTTTGGGCATTTTTGTTCAGAAATGGATTCTGGAGAGAAAATTAGCTCTCACTGAGTTAGTTTCATATTTCAAGTGCTGTTACAATTAGTGTTTTTAAATCTTAAGATGTGCCATGTTACATCACTACCCTGGAATAACTGCTATCTCTTAAAAATGGAATAAAAACACAATATAAACAATTACTGATTTAAATTCTGAGTTTCATGGATATTTTCTTAATCACAATAAATGCATATGCAATAATGACCAATTAGATTGCTTCAATTCACCGTTTGGTGACTGACATATTGGAAATATATTTTTTATTAAAAAATAATAATAGTGCCAGTGTGATCAGAAAAACATCTATCTGTTCCATAACCTTTGAGATATTTAGGGTTAGTTGAATATGCCTCTTTTTAAGTGGATTTGGTGTAGTCCACTTTTATAGGAAATAATCCATTGACCTGATTTGTCTGTAAAGGTGACATTTTGTTGGTAACAGGTTTATACGAAACTCAGCTCACACAATGAAGAAAAAACTTTTGTGAAGACTTGCCAAGAGCCTGAAGACCAAATTGATGTACTACTTCCTAATTGGATATCAACAAGTGTGGCTGTCAGCTAAAACTTATCATGGCACCAAATGGTGCTCCTGATTTCCTGCTCCCCTTCCTCAACCACTGTCGACAGCACAGCCATTGTCCTTGTCATTCAAACCCATAATCTTGGTTTCATCTTTTAGTCTGCTTTCTCCTTTGATACACACTCCAGGAAGTGTCAAAATCTTGTTAATTATTGTTGCACAGACATTGAAGATATGACATTTCATATCTGCTCATTCTACGAAAATCCTTGCCAAAGCCCTCATCATCTCACATTTTCACTACTCTAATCTCTTCTCTGCCTTTGATGCTTACAGCTTCCCCTTCTCAAGTCAATGCAAAATGTTGCTGCTAAAATTCTCCATGGACTCTTGCTTTGACTTTGTCACCTCTCCACTATTAAAGACTCTCTTCTTCCATTACATCAAGCACAAACTTCTTGTTCTGCTTTCATAGTCTTTCACTATATATTTCTCTTACCTATTATGTTCACAAGGTTGACACGGCTCCACTAGCATCATTTTCCCAAGTCTCCACTTCTCTAGGAAGCACTTTTTGCTTTCTCCCAGGCTTCCCCTTAAACAGGTGAAAAGCTGCCATTCAAAAGTCACAAAGCCACCAAATTGTCCTCTTTCATGTCCCTCCTGAAAATTCACTTTTCTTACAAAATTCAAGTTGATAATGATTAGTCAGGTGGTGAGATGAGTTTACTCCTCTGGTTTGGTTAAGAATTGTTCATATGCTATCTTCTGTGCCTTCTCTCGCGTCACCCAGTCCAAGCCCAGCAACAAAGAGATTTGACTTATTTGTTCCACTGTTGTCACAACTTTGTGGAAGGTGTCCATTGTAGTTTACTTGATGGGTGTGGTGGGAAGAAGGAATGGAAGCACAGAGGTAGAGTTCTCATTATATTCAGAGAATTGGCTGAGTAACCTGCTTTCTGTTTGCAAGGTGAGGGAAGGCCTCAAAGTCTGGTGCAGAATGTGGCACCCCTCATGTTGACACTCATGATTTGTATGGGGAAAGGATATCTAACACCAGTTCTGAGTCCCAGTTTGTTTTAGGAGAAAGGGATTAAGGGTAGCCTTCCCTTAAGGATTAGTTTTAGCTTTCATGATTGTTCATTAGGAAATCACACTGGACTTACCCCGCTGGACAGTATGTGAGAAGAAGCTGCATGGAAGCCCCTCAATTCCATTTGTCATTGATCTTCCCTAAATCTATTGTGTTAGCATTAGTAGACACTGTGGTTTTCACCTTAGCTGCATTCCTGTATGCAGTGTACGACATCTTGTCTCCAGGCTAAAGATTCATTTTCCCCCCCTGTGTGATTCAAGAAGACGTAGGTGTAAATGATGACAGAACTCAGCCCAAAGTCAGTCTCTCTCTCTCACACACACACACACACACACACACACACACACACACACTTTCAGTTAATCTGTACTGATGAAGTTCATCCAGATTTCAGCTTTGGTAGCAATGATGAGAATGCATGTGGTAACGTGACATTACAAGTACAAATGTTTTCTTATACTATTTCAAATTTGTGAAACAAGAAGCTTTTGAACAGAAGCTGTCTGTAAATCTGAGTACTGAGCCCACACAATTAATGTGTATTGATGTAACATCTATTTATAAATATCTAAACTTCATGCTAGAGACCTGTTTGTTGTAATAAAGTTTGTAAACACCGTTTCTTATTCAAGAATTCAGAAAACAATAGCATATCAAAGAAATTCTACTTAGCAGGTTCAGCACTGAAATGTTTATCAAAATAATGCAGCTGACCAAGAGAGGTTTTAGTAGATGTTTTGATTGTTTTATTCTTTTTCATCTATGCAACATAGATGCTATTTGGTTACAATTGGATGAATGTGTGTATCTATATCTATTTATGTAGACAGATAACGGGAAGCAGTGTATATAATCTGAATACAAAGCAATATAATATATCTCCCTTTTTAATTTGTATTTATTCAGTATCTGATCAGTGTTTTTTATTTGTGGAACTCTGCAATGCACTTGCATAGCATTTGCCTTCAGGGCATCTAACTTCACTTTGTCAATGATTCTGGTGTGGTCTCTGACATAACAATAGAGGAAATGTATCCTATTGATTGTGCTTTTCATTTGATACATCATTCCCTATTTGCAGAATAAATATTTTAAAAGTTTGCATTTTAGTTCCAGTACTTGTGCATTATTGTGTCATATAGACCACCCACCACCAATTGTTCTGTCACCAACAATAACACCAGAATTATTGACAAAGTGAAGTTTATGCACTGAAGGGAAATGCTGTGCAAATGCTTCCTAAAGAAGATTTCCGCAAATAAAACCCTGAACAGATACTGAATAAATATTCATATGTACATACACGTTGCTTGTGTTACTACTGAGTCATTCACTCTGTTTGAATCCTGGTGCCTTAACTGCCTCTTTTTGTGACCAAGAATTACTGTGGTAGACTTTTTTTTTCTTTTCTTCCCTTTCTTCCAGCTGAAAAGGACAGCTGCTGGCCAAACATAAACATGGCTTTAGCAGTCTAGCACTTAACATTAGTCTGAGAAATATATGATGCTGCTGGCACAAAATAAAGGGGAGGAACTCCTGATTTTGTAAAAGATAGTAGACTTTTCTGTGACTTTCTCCAGATGCTCAATAGAGAGGCAAGCTTACACATTTGAAGGACAACTGGAGACGGAGGGTGGGAAAGCTCAGATTTTCAATGCTTTCATCTTATCCTCATGAACAGGGTATTAGAAATGCAAATACCAGCTGACTTAAGTTTCTGGATCAGGGGTAGGGACTTTTTGTATGCTCAAATAAACAAAAGATGTATGGTCTAGAGCATATTACATCTGTAGGACTTTAATGCAAAGCTGGACAAAGGCATCTGAGATGTTAAACAAGGTAAAAAGAAAAGGAGTACTTGTGGCACCTTAGAGACTAACCAATTTATTTGAGCATGAGCTTTCGTGAGCTACAGCTCACTTCATCAGATGCATACCGTGGATACTGCAGCAGACTTTATATACACACAGAGATCATGAAACAATACCTCCTCCCACCCCACTGTCCTGCTGGTAATAGCTTATCTAAAGTGATCATCAAGTTGGGCCATTTCCAGCACAAATCCAGGTTTTCTCACCCTCCACCCCCCCACACACAAACTCACTCTCCTGCTGGTAATAGCCCATCCAAAGTGACAACTCTCTACACAATGTGCATGATAATCGAGGTGGGCCATTTCCTGCACAAATCCAGGTTCTCTCATCCCCTCACCCCCCTCCAAAAACCACACACACAAACTCACTATCCTGCTGGTAATAGCTCATCCAAAGTGACCACTCTCCCTACAATGTGCATGATAATCAAGGTGGGCCATTTCCAGCACAAATCCAGGTAAATTGTAAAGTCAAGTGCTTGGTGGAACTGGAATCTATGTTTAGTATAAATGAGAGAGTCTTAGCCCTGACTTGTTAAATTAAAAAGAAATTTGGACAAATGCTTCTCTTTTGCACCATTCACTTATCATTAAGTGTGCAAGAAACTTACCAGTTATTCTCCCCTCAAACTCAGAACTAGTAACAAAACTGACAAGGTATTGTATTTATGTGAGCTTTTCAGGACTGAAAAAATACTAATTGCTATTCAGTTAATATTTAATATCATCACAAAAAATGGGAAAAAAATAATTACATGTTGGCATAAAATATCTGGCAAGGAAACCTGTATGTGTGTAAGGAAACATATTATTACACCCTCAAGAGATTATAGTTAAATTGTGACCTTATTTTGCTCTGCTTTCTTGATTTATTTTTAAAGCTTAAAAAAATAGTATCCTCTAACCAAATTACAGCAAAAGGCTTTGGGGAAGGAATGCATTCTAGTCCGTTTTGTGCATATGTGCATTTTGTTTTTGTTTTCTGAAGGTAGGCTGTCCCTGTGGATTCTTGCTGTATCACTTACTGAAGTGGTGAACAATAAGATTAAACATGATGGGGGTGACACTTGGGAAACCTTAAGCTCACTCAAGCATTGTAGATTCAAAATTTCTGAATGCATTTCCATATTTTTTTCTTTCAGATCTATAAGGCTGCCAAATGGAAATAGAAATGTGGTGAGAATTTATTGAATTAGGAAAGTAGTCTCATCTGGTGTAAACTGGCATAGCTCCTTGACTTCACTGGAGCTAAACTGACTTACGCCAGCTGAAGATCTGGTCCATAGACTTCACCCTTTTGCAATACTCCATTTGGCCATTGTCCAAGGCTGATATGTTGCTTCTGAAGTAGCCAATACTTGTGCTTAGAGGAAGGTCTTTCACACACATACATCCTTCCTGCCCTGTGATGAACTTAGTCAATTGTACAGTGCTATACATAGCACAAAGAACATTTTTCCTCCCTGGGATGAGCATCATATGCCTTGCAGCATGACATTACAATTCCCTTATCTTATCATGCATTATTACAAATAGGCATAAAATTATACAACTTCCTCTTAATTCCCTCTACAGTATTTGACTCTGGCCTTCTGGAGCTATGGATCACACTACTGTATGCAAACAATTATTTAATTTAACTTATTCACCATCTATTTTCACGCAAAGAATGCTTGTTTATGCAATATTGGAATATGTTCCAGTGACAGCCACTCATTGTGCTGTAGGTGCTATAGAAGGAAGAGGAGAGAGTAATGTCCAAATAAACGTGGCACTGGGGACGTTGTTAATACAGTGCAAAAGGGACATAAGGCTAGAGCTGGAAGAAACACCCATACAGAACCTTGAACTCAGCCTGGGATTAACATGCTAAATTTGGTGAACTTGTTGGAAGAACATTCACATAGTGGAGAAATTCACAATCCCTGCTGGAACCATACTCTCTACAGCCAGTTCCTCTCTCCCCATCTACTCCAAAAGGAAACCTTCATCCACCAGGAAACCCACAAGTCTCATTACCGCTGTCTTCAGTAGAGAGCGCAGGCCTTCCTCTCCCTTTTGATGGTCTCACTGCTATTTGCAGCGAACCCGCTGGGCACTTCCCTAATCTTCTACAGTAGGAAAACAACAGCCTCTTCAATCCCAAGAGTCTTCTGAGAAGATGAACAAGGAGCTTGACTGCTCTGCCATATGGCAGCATAGAAGAGAAACCCTCTCTCTCCTCCTGCAGTGGTTCTGCATTAGGGTGCCCTAGCAATAGAATGCTAAAAGGGGAGGTTCAGAATTTCAGTATGAAGATAGTAGGGATTCCAGAGGGCAAATGTGGGTGAACAGCAGAAGGATAATTCAGTGGTTAAGCACTAGCCTGTGACTGAAGAAACCCACATTCAATGCCACCTCTACTACAGGCTTCCTGTGTAACCTTGGGCAAATCACCTAGGCCTAGATCCATCAAGGAGAGCTAAGCATTGGAATGACTAACTTTTAGGCATATACAAAATCATAGGAACAACACTGCTCTAATCACAGGGGTTCGGCAGTTTTGTGGAGCGGAGTGAAGCCTAAAACTGGGACTTAGGCAACCTAAATACCTTTCTGGTTCTGGGCCTTGGACTCTCTGAGCCAGTTCCCCATTTCACGGATGGAGATAATAGCACTTCCCAACTTTACAGGGGTGTTAGTAGGATAAGCACACTAAAGATTATGATGTGCTCCTATACTACAGTAATGAGGGCTGTAGGCCTCGTAGGAGCCCTAGGTGTAACTAAGAGTATGAAGCACAGTGGCTTGGCAGAATACTTACACACTAGGTGTCAGCTAACCAAGTAAGCACATTCCTGACTTTAGAATAGGGGCATGAGCAAGAAGAAGAAATCAACCACTTTTGGAGGGACCCTTTTCATCTATAGATCTAGAAAGGTTTGAAATTATTCTCCTTCTACTGGCAGAGAAAATGAGACATGGCACAGAGAGGTTGTGACTTGGCCACACAACTATTAAGTTACAGAACAGGGAACAAAACCCATAAGTTATTGGCATTTGACCATAACTGTTGACACTATGGGAATAGAGAGCTTGGTCTGAAGGCAAGAACTGAAAATGGGTAGAAAAAAATAGCATGAAGGAGGTTATTTTTTATTTTCTGATGTGTAATGACAGCATCATAACACTCTTGTCAAATGAGGTGATGATAATGGAGGATATGCTACTAGTAGTGTACTCTTCTGCAAAGTAACAATCTAGTTGGCATTAATTTTGATAGCTTTTATACTTAAATTGCAAAGTAGTCAATGAATTTCTCCTCAATTTGACTTAGAAATGAACCTGTGCATCTCTCACAGCTCTGAAGTTTTAACTTCATATGAAAATTAGAAGCAGATTCAAACGCATACAATATGCAGATTTATTTTCGACTCTAAATAGCAAACATTTTTTCAGCTCCATTACAGAAGTGAGGGGTCTATGTATAAAGCTGAACATGAAACCCCAGAGTGCAGGATCCAGGGAGAAAGGAAGGAAAAGAGAAGCATGAGAAAAGGGAGTCGGGAGATCTGCCACTGCGTGGGCATCCATCCTTCCACCATATGCATTAAGCTGTGTAGAAGCCAAGTCCACCACAGCAAAGCTCTACATCTTCTGGGGGTAAGGATTTCTCCCTGCCTGCCCTCTGCTTATCTTCTGAAGTCTCAGTCAATGTAATATTGTTGATTTAAAACCAGTCACTTTTAGAAATGTTGAAGCATTTTTGGGATCTGATCCTGTAGGTTTTTGTGTTCTGACATCAGTGAAAATCCCTACAGGAGCAGATCCCAATACTTGAACTTTTCTACATGTGACTATCTTTCAGTTAACAATATTATATTGACTGGATGCTGAGGAGATGAACAGGGGAGAAATTGCTCCCTCCTTCTCCCCATAGAAAGCAAAGCCACTCCACAGAAACTATTCTACCTACAGATAGACTCATCTGAGAGCAGGGGACGGAAGTATCCAAATCACTTCCTTGCATTCTATTTCACATCCAAATTTCTCTTTTGTGCATTGGGACCACATCAGTTTTGATACACAGGTACCCATTGTGACCAAGAGGATGAACTTTCCCCTTAGAAACAAAAATAATTCTGCATATTGTCAATGTGAAAGTTCATATGGAATTTCAGTTTAAGATTATTTTGTTTTTTATTTTAAGTTCAGTGGGAGTCTAGGATCATCAGTTCCTTGTGGGATTTGGCTTTCTGGTGATTTGACTCCTATAAATACACAATTAACTCAGGCCTGGGGATTCCTCATATTTATATCACTTCTTGAAATACCATTGTTTGTTTTTAAAGAAACTACCTCTTGGAATTATGTCACTGAATCAATTTTTTCTGTAAATACTACCCCCAAAAGCTCTGTATCACTCACAGAAAGATGTCAGCCTCTTCCAACATGACTAAAGGCCAATATTCAGTCTACTGCATCCACAGGCCTCTGAGAACACAATGAAATCCTTCCCCATTGAAGTCAGTAGCAAAACTTACTGACTTCTTATTTGTGGACATAAGCGGGGCTTGAGATCAGACCTGAGTCAGAGCCTGGGCTTTGTGTGCAGTAGAGACATAAGTCACATTAGCCTACCAATGATAAATGAGGTAACCTCTAAGTTACAAGAGATAATATTTTACCCTGTTTTGAAGGCGAGATGTAGGACAAATGAGCATCAACTGAGAGTGACAGACAAAGATTAGAAATGACCGGATTTAAGATAATTATGCTTTATCTTCTTTGAATGCTACTTGTGAGAGCAGGGGTCAATTTCAGATCTGAAATGACACAGTTGGCTTCCATGAATTTGCACCTGCTTATCCCAGCTCTGAAATTGGTCCTAGCTGTTGTTAAAATGCTCCGTGAATTACAATAGAAGGTTGGAGAGGAGAAAATAACATGAAGAGTTCATTAAGGGGAAGATATCTGTTTGATAGATTTATGCAGGTGCACTCTATTTAGTGCCACATGGAATCAATATGTAAATTTCTTTGCTCCTATACTGCTCAAAAATATTGTTTTTATTAAATGAAAGTAAGTATTTTGTTGTGTACATCTACTTTTGTCATTTACAGCACTTCAAGCTGTTTGCAAGCTGTTGTGCTGCCAAAGAAGGCCAATAGCTAGTAGTCAGCCTCAAAAGAGGAGAATTGGATTGATGGAAAGAAAATAAATGGAAATCTGGAAATATATTAAACTGCTATGAATTTAGCATCTGACCTACAGTAGTTCAATGGAAACAATAGCCTGTGGAATTAACGAGCTCAATTATAGAGCTGTATGGAGAATGGAAGTTCCATTTGCAAATGATTTCAAGATTTTAAAATTTGGCTTTGTTCTGAATTACAGAAAAAAACAAATGTTTTTTTTTTAAAAAATCATTTTTACCATACAAAAACATTTCATTTGTCAAAATGTTTTGTTTTGATTTAAAATAATATATTTTTAGAATATGAAATGAAGTAATTTTAAAACAAAAGAATCAAATTTATGTTCTGTGACAAAGTTCCTCCTCTGCCTTGGTGGGTCCTGTGCTTATTGGCGGATTTGCTCGCCTCAGAGATTCATGGCAGCCCTCAGTTTGGCCACTTTCGTGGCTCAAATCTGCCAGTCACTCAGCTTACCTCATCACTGGCCAGCATGGGGAAAAGAAAGAAGAACGATCCCCGCAGTCTCTGCTGATCCACCAAGTAGGTCGGGGAACAGACCAGAAACCTTCCTCTCTGGTGGAACCCAGAGTCCAGGTCAACACCTCCTGTGTCTGATCAGGAGTTGAGAGGTTTGGGGGGGAACTACTCCGGGTTCCAGCCGAGGGCCCTGTGGATTGCAGCTGTCTAGAGTATCTCCTGTAACAGCTGCGTGACAGCTACAACTCCCAGGGCTACTTCCCCATGGCCTCCTCCCAACACCTTCTTTATCCTCACCACAGGACCTTCCTCCTGATGTCTGATAACGCTTGTACTCCTCAGTCCTCCAGCTGTACGCCTTCCCACTCTCAGCTCCTAGTGCCTCTTACTCCCAGCTCTTCACACACATGCCTCACTCACTGAAGTGAGGTCCTTCTTAAACCACGTGCCCGGATTAGCCTTAATTGATTCTAGCAGCTTCCCAATTGGTTCCAGGTGTCCTAATTAGCCTGCCTACCTTAATTGGTTCTGGCAAGTTCCTGAGTCTTCAGGAATAGTACCTGTTATTTTACCCAGGGAAAGGAGACCTGCTTAATCTGGGACTAATATATCTACTTTCAACCACGCTCTTGTAGGCATCTGGTCTAACCCTGTCACAGCTCATAGACTATAAGAATAGAACAGTTCAACACTGACAGAAATTACTTTTACCGCTTTTCTTTTGAAATATACACAATTTCATGAAGCATTTATATTCTGATGGAATTAAATATTCCAAAGGGATATAGTTCCACTGAAATTTCTCTAAGCAGTTCTCCTCAATTATATCTGATAACAATGATAGGGTTTTTTTGTCTGTGAATTAAAAGGTACTTAAGGTTCTTTAGAACATGGAAAATTTTAAAAGCATACAACCAAAAAACCCTCCCCTACTGACACAAACAAAATACATATTCAGGGAGTATACACTTCTAATTTGAGTTTGTTGGCATTTGCTGGTTTCAGTCAAGATCTTGATGTTATTTACAGATATTATTCTTTATGCATGTGTATTTTCAATAAAGTATAAAAACTTCAGAAGAAAATATAAATGAACATATTTTACCTTTTTTAATTAAGGCTTATGGAAATATATAGTTAATTTCTAAATAGTTGCAGATTGTAAATAATTTTAAGGTATTATTTTTCCTGGTGCATAAATATCCATATTTGTCAGTTTTGTATATAATTATATAGTCTGACAAAATATTATTGTTAGAGTTTGAGCCTAAATACATATCGATGCACATTAAGCAACTCATTTAAAGTTAAAAGACTATTTCGTATATCTGTATTTGGCTCTTATGTCCTACTTTTAGAGACAGTGTGCTCTTGACTTTTTCAAATCATATAATTCTTTAGAAACTCTTCACTCACCCTCCTTCATTTATTTCTTCCTGGAAAACTTTACAAATTTTTGGCAGGTTTCACTGTACAGGAAGCCTACAAGGGACTCTTGATTTGATTGTCATCCAAGGATTTGCCCAAATGTGTGTGTGCGTTTGCATGTGTGTGTGTGTGAGAGAAAGACGATTGATTGATTGAGATTAAACTACTCTCCCTGGGCCTTTCCTGTGTTAGGAATTGTGATTCACTGACAGTGTTTGATACTTACCTGTTACAATCCCTCCACCTCCTTAACTTTTATTTAAAAAAAAATGAGGAGTTCTTGTGGCACCTAGAGACTAACAAATTGATTTGGGCATAAGCTTCTGTGGGCTAGAACCCACTTCATCAGATGCATGGAATGGAAAATTCCGGAGCAGGTATAAATACATGAAAGGATGGGGGTTGCCTTACCAAGTGTGAGATCAGTCTAACGAGATAAATCTATTAACAGCACGATACCAAGGGAGGAAAAATAACTTTTGAAGTGGTAATGAGAGTGGCCCATTACAGACAGTTGACAGAAGGTGTGAGTAACAGTAGAGAGAAATTAGTATTGAGGAAATTAGGTATAGGTTTTGTAAGTGTTTTAAAGGCACTGCAGCAGTGCAAAGTACTATTAATTTTTTATTACTTTTAGCTTCTGCACCAAAACTATTGAAAAGTGTTCAACTTCTCATTTCCTTCCCCTAGCACAGTGGCGGACCTTCTCAAAGCCGGTCTGCCGCTTGTTCAGGGAAAGCCCCTGGTGGGCCGGACTGGTTTGTTTACCTGCTGTGTCTGCAGGTTCGGCTGATCCGGCTCCCACTGGCCATGGTTCACTGCTCCAAGGCAATGGGGGCTGCGGGAAGCAGCGCAGGCCAAGGGACGTGCTGGCCACCCTTCCTGCAGCCCCATTGGCCTGGAGCAGCGAACCGTGGCCAGTGGGAGCCGGATCGGCCGAACCTGTGGACACGGCAGGTAAACAAACTGGTCCGGCCCTCCAGGGGCTTTCCCTGAACAGGCAGTGGACCAGCTTTGAGAACCACTTCCCTAGCACTTCCCCACCCCCAACTTTATAGATGCCAAGAGTAGCTGAACATCCTACTCTATCTTCTCCTCATCTTTATTTGTATGAGTGAAGCTGTGTTCCCATCCGCCAATTTCTCCTCTACGTCATCTTAAACTTTTATGGGGATAATTTATAGGTTTTGTTTCTATAGGTGTCAAGTTCCTTCAACTCCCACTGGTTTCTATAGGTGTCGAGTTCCCTCAACTCCCACTGCAGAATCTGGCCTATGGTTTCAATTATGGTTTGTGTGGGACATGACATTAATGGCCACCATCAACCTAATCTGCCGTTTTCTGAACTGTGGATTCAGGTTGTTTTCTAGTACTGTACTACTTTACCTCAGCCCCTTGGAGATTCTTGGTAAAGTGGTAGACTTATATCCAAATATAATAAGCCAGCCAGAGCCATAATTAGCGGTATTCTGTATGGACATCTATATAGAAACAAGTGTTATGTTCAATAAAAACTTAGGTTATACCGTACAGTATGTTGTCTTCCAAGATAAAACAGACCAGGAACTGTATCTACTAAAACTCCATCCTTTGGAATAGACTTACACGTTCACTGACCCCACTATACATCAGGAGTGTATTGACTAAAAGCAATGAATGATGGCACATGGATGTAAAAATGGTGTAAGCAAGGGAGTAATCAAGACTCAGTTCGGAAAAGTGGTGAATAAGTAGAAGAGGGAGCCTGTTTCTCTACTCTGCTGTGTTGGAATGGATTGAAATTGGGCAGTAACTTCAAGAAACAAAATTTCTGCATGTCACACATTTGCATACTACTGTTATTTGACACATCAGATTTGTTACCACAGATATCATGGAAGCAACCAATTAGCAAGGTTAAAAAATGGAGATATGTATGAATAGGAATGGCATCAATAATTACTTTTGTTATGGTTTATCTGGCTCTTTCTGGTTTTTCTATTGCAGCTATCATACAAGCTATAAGGAATATCTATCCTTGTGCTTCAGGGCATTCATTATCCAAATCTCCAAATCTTTTTTTAACACTGCTTGTCAAGTGCCAGGAATCTGTTCAGATAATGAAGGTTAACAATCAGGTTAGTCTGTATGCCACATTAATATGAAGTCTCAAACATGTTACATTTTCTGTTTTATATTTTCAAGATTTCTTACAAATGGAGCCCGTGCTAAAGCACATTTACTAACGTGGTGAGAATTTGAGAGAGCAGGTTTTTTAATAAACTGCTATAAATCCTAGGGATCTGGCTAACATGGGTATGAATGGTAATAGCTGTAGTTAAATAATCTTCAAAATATTGTCCTTTGTGTTTAAATCACTTGCTAGCTAATCTATTTTCTTAGTACAAAACTATCAATTTCATTCAATCCCTTTGCTTTGCTCTCATTGAAGAGGAAGGTATTAGGGGAGTTGAAGAGAGAGTGGCTAAATACTGGCCAAATAAATTAATTAGCATGTACCATTTGTTTGAATAGATGCCGAATTTCAGACTTTTCAGCATTTATTCAAGGCCAGATTGTGAGTCCCAGTCACATTATGGAACAATGTGACACCACACTCCAGTAGGACCTCCAGGCAGGACTGTGCATCAGAAGATATAATCCCAGAGAGGTTCCTGGCACACAAGGGATGATGCAATATGCTTCCCTATCTGGTGCCAGTCAGCTTTGTGGCCTGTATGGAGTGGGGAAAGGAGAGAGTATGTCCTCATATATTCCATGCCTCCTTTGAGGTGTCTTGGAAGCCTGGGGACTAAGATGGAGCAATCCTTGTTTTCTGAGTATAGGGATTGTGACTGTGCAGGTGATAGAAGCAGCAGTGAACGCTCATTTCACTCTCCCTTTCTTCCCCGTGCAATGGCGAGACAAAATCTAGCCCTCAAGCTGCGGTACTATGGAGGTAACTAGCATGTGACCACAGCATATCAAGGTGAGCTACAACAGGTCGCAATAGCTGTGGGTACTGCCATGATCCTGCTATGCTTTCTGAAAAGAAATAATTTCCCTTTGACCACAAAATGGTATTTCTTGAAATGCTGGTGTCAGCAGAAAAAAGCTGACTTGCTCCATATTATCTTTTCTTCAAGTGTTTATTAGAACGCTGTAAAATACTAGTTAGAATAGTGTCTCCCTATAAACTCAATTTTTCTCTGCCCTTTGTGAAGAGTTTATAGAATTTGGTTATGGTCCAAACTTATCCTGTCTTGGAATTTGCCAGAATTTGCTAGAATTGCTAAATTCAGAGACCTAACAAAGCTTAAACCTCAGCCTGACCTTTCTCATCTGCTTTGCTGTTCCTAGTGTTTCTTTCTGGGCCCTACATTGCAGCCATAATAGCAGTATGCAGCACTGGCTTTGGTGTCAGTTGTACACGCGAGTATGTACCCAATGGGGTCATGCAGGCATCTGAAGCCCACACTGTAGGCCATGCCATGGCGTCTTCACTTCTATTTTTAGCAAACTGTCTGGCGTACAGCTAGCCTGGGGATGTCTACTGGAGCTGCAAATCACACCTGGCTGCAATACAGAAAGACACTCCTACACTCTGAGTTGACACTTGATGTGACTTCAGAGTGACTCTGCAGAAATACCCCTGCATTTCTGTATAGGACACTAGAATCAGTAATCCCTGTGAGTCAGCAGAAGAGCCCTTCCTTCCCTAAACATAATCCTAAAACCTGCCACCAGGTACACTTTCCTGTTTTTTTGTTATGTTGCAAACCTGACACACACAACAGAATCATCAGGATATGTGCAGACCTTTTGGCTAACTTGGACCAAATATAAACAAATATGGGACAACTAATTTTTCAATCAAAATGATCCGTAACAAGGATCAAAACATCAAATTTATATAACATCAAATTTACATAACAAATGTCACAATACTTTGTTAAAATTACTTTTTAATTTTACTATTTTTTTAAACAGTAACTTAGTATACAGACTAGCTGATAAAATAACTTATGCAACAAACGGTCATGAGTAAATTTAAGTTAGAAATTAGAAGCTTTCTAACCAAGAGAGGAGGGAGACTCTGGAATAGCCTTCCAATAGGAGTGATAGGGGCAAGAAATGGACCTTGATAAGCTTAGAAACAGAAACATTGGGCGGGGTTGGATGTAATGATAGGGGATTGGACTAAATAATCCAGGTCTTATGTTCTGATATTTCAACAGCTTTTGACAAAGTTTTGTAACTTTTGAGCAAAACCAAGTGAAACTCCAAGGTTTTCATTTAAGATTTTTAACTAATCTGAAACTCACAGTGAAACCCAGGGGATATGAAACATGCCCTGAAAGTGAATAATACAAGTATCTTCATGAATCAAATCTACTGAATTTCACATACCTTCAGTGGTGGTCATTACCTTTCAGAGGTTGCAACATTAGGAGTGGCAGTATATAACCTCTAACAGCTCAAAATATCCAAGTTTCTTGCTATCTTAAGGCAACAAGCATTTTCAAGATAGTTCATCATTAAATTTGAGAGGGGTGGGGGGTGATTAGCAATGGCAAGGGATAAGCATAATTATCTTATATTGACTGTAACCAGGTATGTTCTCTCTCTGAAAAAAAGACAAAACATAAATCTTCCAATATCTGGGGTTGTGATTTTTTTCTGTTTTCTTTTAAATCTGCACATATGATAGCTCTACCTCACCCACTAAGTATTTATTCCATTTCCTGTAGTTTTAACAAGATAGTCTTCATCTTGTTTGATTGCCTTCTTGTTATGTGTAAAGCTTTCTGAAGTTTTGTTTTTATTGCTTCAGACTGGAGTCTTTTGAAGCCCACTCACTGCATATTATAAAATGTAATTCATTTTCTTTCTGCCTAGCAGTACATTTTGTCACAGAAGGGGGAAAAGGATAAACTATGGAAGAGGCTTTATTTTAAAAAAAGTGAAGCAAAACATTTAAAATAATTTAAAAGCCTGAAGCATAATCTATGCTAATATACCATAGAATCACTAAGAATAAATGAATAGGCAGTGCAAGTATTTGGTGAATGTGCTCTAGTTTTGAAACTTCTGACCACTTGTTCATGCTTCCTGATAATAATGCATGTGTGGCTGTTGCCTTTCACCTAGATACACAATACTGAAGATTTGTCCATCTCCCTTCAAATGTCCTTTGACATCCTGTATGTACATTGAAAATTCTAGCCAATAAACAGTCAAAGGAGCATAAGGGTTGATTTGGGTCCCTAACTTCATTAGGAACCTGAAAAAATCCCAGCCTGAAATGAGAATAATTATTACAGTTTTAGGGGTCCCAATTGCGTTAGAGGTGGGATTGTGCTAGGCACTATTAAAAAACAAACACACACCTAGTAAGAGATGATCCCTTCCCTCAAAAGCTTGCTTTCGAATTAGAGAAGACAGACAACAGCTGGGAAAATATAATATAGGTAGGTCTAATAAA
Source organism: Eretmochelys imbricata (assembly GCF_965152235.1). Classification (NCBI taxonomy): domain Eukaryota; kingdom Metazoa; phylum Chordata; order Testudines; family Cheloniidae; genus Eretmochelys; species Eretmochelys imbricata. The sequence continues at coordinate 52,547,938 of NC_135575.1, read as the reverse complement.
CCTGGCATTTTCTCTCATTAGGTTACATTGAAATGTAGGTTTCCTGCTACCCCCTTTACAAATATTAAATCTTCTGGACACACTATAAGAATAATGGTTGAAACCCTGGCCCAAGGAAGGTAGAGAGTTTTACCAGGGACTTCAATGGGACTGGAGATTCACCCAGTATCTATTTCCAACAGTTGCTATGCCAGAAGCTATAGCTTTGACCATGTAAGAAGTAGGTAACAAAGTTCTAGGGATTTAAATTAATGAAAAGAAGGAAAAGACCAAAAATGCTGGAGTTCAAGCCTTTTTTTTTTTTTTTTAGTTTTGGAATTCGTATATTTAAGAATAGTCAGAGCCTTTGTTTACTTGACAATTTAGTTTTTGGTGTTAACAGCTAATTGAAAATATCAGGTTGGAGTCAATGCTGTAAGGCAGCTGGAGCAGACTGAC